>NC_056686.1:78805000-79405000 GCF_018350215.1 Panthera leo
CCAAAAAAACTGAACCTAGTTACACCTCCACCAGCAGTGTATGCCTACGTATCAGTGTAGTAGACAACTAATTGTCCCCCATATCCAATCTCCCTTTCTTCCATACTAATTGCGTTTTAGCAGAGTACGTGGCTGCCCAGGCTGAGTACATTTCCCAGCTCCCCTTGCCACCAGTGTGGCCATGAAACTAATTCTTAGCATCAGATCAAGAGATTTGCAACTTCCCTTTTATTTACTTAAAAGGAAACTGCTTGCCCTCCAGTGCTTCTCTTTCTCCCTTCCCCCAAGCTGAAACTCAATCCCATCTTAGACATGTAAATGAGGACTACGTTTTAGGGAATGGTGGAGCAAAAGGATTGAAGGACCTTGGGACCCTGAATGAGTTCATGGAGCAGAAACCCACCCTTCAATAGCCTAAAGCGCTCACCTCCAACCTGTTACATTAGTGTCTCTGCTAGAACTCGGCCTGTATCTTAATAGCATAGTAGGATTAATACATTTTTATTAATAATAGTAAGACATGTTAGAGTGCTAATTAATTTTATTCAATTAGCAGGTTTGTTTAATACAAACAATGGCTGTTTGTATTATCCATAATAGCCCAAATGATGTAGCTTCCACTTACATGTTTCAGTATTTCCTTTCTAAATAATGATTCTTTCTGTCTGCTTTAAGAAAAATTTCCGTTATTATAAAAGTGCAACAGGTTTTAGTGCCAATCACTCTACCCTTTGTTTTCACAAAGGTTTCTTCAGTGTTAATGCATAGTGTGTCTTTCTTTACAGCGAGCTACTGAATTTCAAGTATATAATTGACCTAAGTAGATTTAAGCATATACTGTGGAGTTCTTTATTTCTAAGTATGAACTCACAGTTGATCATCTACAAATATTTCGTAGGACTACAGGTCAGATTTCTAGAGAGTTACATTTGTTGTACACTCCACTATGGACTGTTATGACCACAGTCTAATTTTTATGAAAGTAACTCCCTTAACTATTGCACTGGGCCTGATGTTGACTACTTCTCTCTCATGAAAGCTTGTGGAAGCTTGTAATATATTACGCTGATGCTCTATCATCATACATTTGTTGGATTGCGTATGAGAGCTTCTAGATTATGTATGGATGATTCTAGAAATAAAGTTTCATACAAACTTTATTTTGTTTGAAATAAACAAACATATTTTGTATGAAATAAAGATTCATACAAACTATTCCTAAATAGATGCTTAATATTATCTTTGCCCATTACATAAATGTTAAATTGCTCTGTAATTACCCCCTTCTTTGTTTCCTTTCTCTCAAGGATCGCTGGTCTGTGCTGGCTACTGCCCAATGTCTGAAAACATTTGCTTCATTTATTTTATCCAGTGTTATGGTTATTTACTGTGAGAAGGTAAATCCATTATTCTGTCATAGCCAAATCAAATACCATTGTGAAATTTTGAATCTTCTTTTTCTACCTTAGTGCCATATGATGAGGATTGTCTTATATTAAATAAACATTCAGGAATCAAGATGGTCCTAGAACTAGGTTATATCATTGGCCCTTCCTCGTTGCAGATCACTGATCCTTCACCATGAAGGTAACCATTCTTTCCATTTTTCCTTTCTCCTCCTTCATCTGTTGCTGCCTCTAATGCTCTTCTCCTCTGCCCTGCTTCTCATAACTTTGGTCTTCTGAAGGCTTATAATGGTCTCTCTCTAAGAATCTTTTCTGCTCCAACTTCAGCTCCCCCTACCAACTACTAATTTGCCCTCTGTATTTCACACTGAAACTCTTAAAGAAATCATATGATCATTACTCCCCCTCATTCTGGGGGAAATTTTTGGACCAACGCCTTTTCCTAGCAATGGTAGGTAAAGCTGGTGAAAAAGAGAAGTGGACTGGTCACTCTGTGCAGAACATGGCCACCCAGGACTTTATTCATCAGGAGCCATGGCAAAAGTTCTGCACAAAGGAGCAGTCAATATGACAGTCACTGACATTGGCCTGTAGTGGTGATTTATTTATATGTCTCTCTCCTCTAAAGGTGACCTTTTGAGGGTAGGAGGCAAGTTTTAGGTATTCTTTAATGCTTAATGGCCCGCACATTGCTTGGCACATAGTAGGTTCTCAATAAATTTTACTGAACAAATGAATTGATGAATGGCTATCTTGGGTCCCCAGATGGACTGTTGACTCTCTTGATTGGCCCCAGAGTTTAACATAAATCCTAGAAATTGATAAATCACAAAGGCTACGCTGGGGAATGTTTTAATAAATAATGTTTCTTTTAACAAATTTTTAATGTTTATTTACTTTTGAGAGACAGAGTATGAGCTGGGGATGGGCAGAGAGAGAGGGAGACACAGATTCTGAAGCAGGCTCCAGACTCTGGGCTATCAGCACAGAGCCAGAGGTGGGGCTCAAACTCACAAACTTTGATATCATGACCTGAGCAGAAGACGGACTCAACCAACTGAGCCACCCAGGTTCACCTGAATACTATTTTTTTTTATGTTTATTTATTTATTTTGAGAGGGAGAGAGTGTGTGTGCACACAAGCACAAGTGGGGGAGGGGCAGAGAGAGAGAGAGAGAGAGAGAGAGAGAGAGAAGAGAATCCAAAGCAGGCTCCACACTCAGCATGGAGCCTGACATGGGGTTCAATCTCTTGAACCCTGAGATCATGACCTAAGCCAAAATCGAAAGTCGGATGCTTAACCAACTGAACCATTCAGATGCCCCTTAATAAATGCTGTTTTTTAAAAAAAATAATTGAGGGCACCTGGGTGGCTCAGTCCGTTAAGTGTCTGATTCTGGCTTGGGTCATGATCTCAAAGTTCATGAAATCAAGCCCTGCATCCAGCTCTCTGCTGTCAGTGCAGAGTGCAGAGTCTGCTTGAGATCCACTGTCTCCCTCTCTCTGCCCCTCCTCTACCTCACACATGCTCTCTCTCTCAAAAATAAATAAACATTAAAAAAAAATTAAAGGGGCCCCTGGGTGGCTCAGTCAGTTAAGCGTCTGACTTTGGCTCAGGTCATGATCTCATGCCTGGTGAGCTCAGCTTCACATTGGGCTCTGTGCTGACAGCTCGGAGCCTGGAGCCCGCTTCAGATTCTGTGTCTCCCTCTCTTTCTGTCCCTCCCCACCTCGCACTCTGTCTCTCTCTCTCTCTTTCTCTCTCTCAAAAATAAACAAATGTTAAAAAAATAATTGAAGTACAAATAGAAGCGTTTTGTGATTTTGCTTTAATGATTTTAATAAGTGTGCACATCAATTTTTAATCTGTTTTAGAGTGACCTGGGTTAAGAATTTGTCTTCTCATCCATCTTAAATACCTCCCAATTCGAATTTTAAAAACACTAATTTAGATTGGTTTTCCTTAATTTGTCAGAATATTATTTTACAGCAGTTCTCCGGGTAATGAACATCCCTTTGTGCAGACAGCAGGTATGCCTTTATGTATTTGTTGACTTTTCTGTGCACTAGTGAGTCACTGACCCTGAAGCAAGAGTGGGGGTGGTTTGCACTACAGATATCTTAATCATCCCCATGGTAACACAGAGCCTTCTTGCCTACTACTTCTTCCCACATCTTTGTTATATTTGAAGGAGGAAATCATTATTTACTTTAGATGGTGATGTTCTGATGCTTTTCAGAACACAAATTCCTTACCTCAGCATTGTTGTGTATAAAACATTTGCCTAGCAACAATAAAAATAGTGATTATAAATGATACATTATAAAATGAAAAATACCCTGCCAATTCAACAGTATTTTAAGATTCACTTTTTTTCTCAATTTTGCATCACAATTACCAAGATGTTGGAATTAAACTATACTTAACCAACTGGCTAACTGATGATTCTTACATAGTTTGAAAAGGTAACCGCTAAGTACCATTATATGTTTAATTTGAAATATGTTTGCTTATAAAAAATAATTCCTGCTCTTTGTAGTTAAATTAGAAAATAATCGCAGGCAAAAAGAAGAACGTTCAATAATCTAATAATCTCCCTTCCCCATAGCGTATTATGTCTTTCCAATACTTTTCCATTAAATGTATCTGTGGGTGTGGTGGTGGTAGAGAGAGGACAGAGAAGGAGACATAGAAAGACACACCATCCACCCTTAAGCCAATACATTTTGCCCTGTATCCCAATGTTTCCAATTTAACAACAAATTGTGGTATGGAATTGTGGAATCATTACATTGTACATCTGAAACTAATATAACACTGTATGTTAACTAAACTGGAATTAAAATTTAAAAATTATAAAAGCAAAAAAAAAAAAACAACACCAATATAGTGTGAACATTTTTCAAATATAAATTGGCCTTTGAGCAAGACAGGTTTGAACAGTGAGAGTCCACTTACATGTGGATTTTCTTCAATAAATACACTACAGTACTATAAATGTATTTTCTCTTCCTTGCAATTTTAATAACATTTCCCTTTCTCTGGCTTACTTTATTGTAAGAATATAGTATATAATACAAAATATGTGTTATTTGATTGACTATGTTATTGGTAAGGCTTTTGGTCAACAGTAGGCTATTAGTTGTTAAGTTTGGGGGGGAATCAAAACTTATACATTATAACAAGTTATACATTATACATTTTGACTGCATGGAGGTTGGCACCCCTAATTTCCCCATTGTTCAAGGGTCAACTGCATTGACTACAGTGTCGTTTTTATTCGTTGACTAGCATAGATGCTTTGTTAAATGAATTTACCATATTTTATTTAACCAGTACACCTTTTGTTGGACATTTTAATTTTTTACTTTCTCACCAATATCAAACATAAGCCCAAAAGAAAAAGGAGATAGAAAGAGAGAGACAGGAGAGGATGGAGGGAGGGGGGAGGCAAGGAAGGAAACTGCAATAAACACCTTGTGGCACACATCATTAATTACTTCCTGAGCATATATTTTCTTAGCATTATTTTGAATTGGAATTGCAGGTTTAAAGGTATGCACTTTGCAGATATTTTGTCAAAGAACAATTGAGAACAGATTTGTACAGTTTGTAACACTGGATATTATCTTTTAAAATAATCCTTATCAATTAGATAGGCAAAGATGGTATTTTAATATGCATTTTTTATTACTGATGAAAAGGAAAACTACTCACCTTTAGCGACCCTTTTCATTCTTTCCTGTCTTACCTGTAGAAGTCCTTTACCCATTTTTCTATTTATCTCATTCTCATTGATTTGTAAGACTTCTTAGCCCTTTGTCATCCCACCCCCCACCTTTTTAAATGTAATCTCACCCCACAATGTGGGGCTCGAACTCATGACCCCAAGATCAAGAGTTGTGGTCTCTACCAACTGAGACCACCAGACACCCCACCTTTTTTCCCCTTTTAGTTTGGCATTTGTCCTTTAATTGTTTGCCTCTTCCAGGGAAGAGGGATTTCCCTGTGATTGTGTTGTGTTGTGTTGTGTTGGTGATTTCTTTTTTTTTTAATTTTTAATTTTTAAATGTATTTTTTATTCTGAGAGAGAGAGGGAGAGAGAGAGAGAGAGAGAGAGAGAGAGAGAGAGAGAGAGAGAATCATGCTGAGTATGGGATCATGACCTGAGCCAAAATCAAGAGTTAGATGGTAAACAAACTGAGCCACCCAGGTGACCCTATTTGTTGGTCATTTCTGAAATAATATTTAGTTTTTCATATCTTTTAAAAAGATATGCAATATAATTCCCACTCCCAAGATTATATAAGTGTTTTTCTATATTTTCTTTTAGTAATATTATTTTATTTTTATATTAATATCTTTAATCCAACAGGAATTTATTTTGGTACAAAGTGTATTTTTTTCCCCTCTAAGCAATTGGTCACTAGCTCCTTAACTTACTGCATAATTTATACTTTCCTTGTTGATTAGGAATGACACTTTTATTATCTATCTGCTTGGGTCTGAATAACTTTGAATTTTAATGTGAAAATATATAGCTTCTTGACAGAGCTAACCATTTTCTTTCTCAATCAGCAATTGTGTGGAAGATGAAGAGATGTCAGTTTGAATGACAGAAAGATACTAGATGAATCTCTAGCTTTTTTTTTTAATCAGAGAACATCATAAATATTTTATAATTATATCATTGCTAAAATAGACTTGTGTTGTTGAATATTTTTTTAATGTTTATTATTTATTTTTGAGAGAGAGAGACAGAGACAGAGTGCGAACAGGGGAGGGTCAGAGAGAGAGAGAGAGAGAGGGAGACACAGAATATGAGGTAGGATCCAGGCTCTGAGCTGTCAGCACAGAGCCCAATGCAGGGCTTGAACCCATGAACTGCAAGGTAATGACCTGAGCCCAAGTCAGATGCTCAACAGACTGAGCCACCCAGGCTCTCCGTGTTGTTGAATATTTTAATCTAAATGTCTTTTTAAAAAAACTAAATGTCTTATCTAAAAACTTACTAAATACCTTAAATTTTTATTGCTATGTATCTGGCTGTAATGACATTAATGACATTTTATTATCATACTTTGCTCAATACATCAATAAGATATTCTTAACGTATTATGTGTAATATGTGGATAAATGTATATATTTGTCATCATTATTCTGAAGCTAAATATTATTTATGAATTTCAAATGCTCAACAAATTTCACATACATGGGTAACTTTCTGTAAGCAGTTCATAGATTTAAGTGTATTAGTTCATGTTTTTCCAATACAACCAACATAATTATACCACAGAAATTGAAATCAACTTTGCTATCCTTTATTTTTTATTTATTTTTTAAAGTTTATTTATTTTGAGAGGTGGAAGGAGGGGCAGAGAGAGGGAGAGATAGAATTCTAAGCAGGCTCTACATTGTCAGTGCAGAGCCCGAAGTGGGGCTTGAACCCATGAACTGTGAGATCATGACCTGAGCTGAGTTCAAGTCAGACATTTAACTGACTGAACCACCTAGGTGCCCCAACGTTGCTATCCTTTAAACTGAAGCTGCAAACACATAGAGAAGCATCTGTGTAAAAGTTGGATTGATCTTTGTGCTTTAGATGTTTCTTTGGTCTAAACAAAAAACACACACACATACACACACACACATACACACACACCACAGCAATACATATTTCTGATTGAAACAATAAACCTACTTTTAGTTTTGGTAAAGATGACAGGTTTGATGGCAAACACTGTAACCTGGGATTTACTTGGAGCAATGACTTTCTCAACCACTTTGCCTGTAATTTAGCCACAATGAAGTGTGTTACTACTAGGTGCTCCTGAAAATACTATAATCAGTCAGTTAATCCATGTAGCAACTCATTGTGGGAAATGTTGGCCTTAATCGTGACAGTGATTTAGGTAATATACATAACCATAGTCATAAGGATAAATCTGCAGAATTTTATATTAGGTCACTTCAAATGTGTGTATATATATATATATATATATATATATATATATACACACATACATATATATGTGTGTGTATATATGTATATATATGTATATGTATGTATGTATATATGTATATATATGTATATATATGTGTATATATGTATGTATATATATACATACATATATACACATATATATATATATATACCTGAAAAGTATACATATACTTTTTCTTCCCTTACCTACATTCTAAGGCACTTTTAGAGATATTTTGGGACGTTTGATAAATGTTAAAAATAATACTTGCTATCAAACACCAAGATTAAATCCTGTGTGTGAACCTGACTGAAAAAAGAGCTACATAGCGATTACCAAGAAAACACCTGTGAATTGCTTGGGCAGAATCTCTAAAGCCTATTCTTTTCCCAGTAGCTCATTTACAGTGAAGAAAACAAGCTAGGTACCAGGGGAATTTAGCCTGAAAAAGGCTTATTTTGGCCCCCTGAGAGACAAATTAGATTTTATCTCTTGGCTCATATTACAAATTGTGGCTGTTCTCCAAATCAGGACTTGAGGATAATTTTTTTTTTAATGAATATTTCTCACTTCCTTCCCTTTAATCATGTTCTCTATGGAATATTAAGAATATCTACCACCTCTCACAGATCACTTCTGTTTTACTTTAACTTTCTGTTCCATGACAAGAATCTCTTGATCAACTCCCTCTGCTTTTCTTGTAAAATCCAGACATATCTGTTAGGCTTAAGAAAAGTAGGTGATGATTCTTTCCCTTGGGAGTTTTCCTGATTTCACTCTTGTTTCTTGTCTTTCTCCCCTTATTTTTGATTGTTCCAGGCATGGAACAATCTTTTCTGACTTGTCCTCTTCAGTTCACAATCTTCATTTTGTTCCCTTATGTCACTCCTGGTGTTCATAATCCAAGGTGAGAGAGGCAGATGTGTGGACCACAGATTGCTATTTCCATTTAATGGCTTAGTTAAATGCTTTGTATTGAAAGATCCAGGAACACAGGAATTATGCCCACATTTTTATTGAATTAATAATAATGGCCACCATTTTATAAATTACTTAGCAAATGATAGGTATTGTGCCATGCACAAAGCTATCTCCGTCTTATAGATGAAAAGACTAAAACTTGGAAAAATTAAGCAACTTGTTCTTGGTCACAAGGCTAGCTAAAGTTGAAGAGCCAAGACCTGACTTAATCCTTGGTATAAAAGGCTCGGAGCCCATCAGGGAACCCGGGTGGCTCAGTTGGCTGGGCACCTGACTTCCACTCGTATCTCTAAGTTTATGAGTTCAAGCCCAGCGGCGTGCTCCGTGCTGACAGCTGAGAGCTTGGAGCCTGCTTCAGGTTCTGTCTCCCTCTCTTTCTGCCCCTCCACCACTCACTCTCTGTCTCTCTCTTTGTCTCCCTCAGAAATAAACATTAAAAAAATTTTTTTATAAAAAAAAAAAGGGTTCAGAGCCCAGACTCCATCCCCACACTGAGCGTGGAGGCAGTATAATGTAACTATGTAGAAGGGTTGTTTTAGGGCCAGACAGCACGGCTTTGTCACTTGAGAGTTCATCTAAATTCAGTTTCATCATCTGTAAAATGGAGACTATTTATTGAACAAATATTCCTTGGTTTCCTGTCATTCCACCTCAGAGTTGTCTTCAATCTGCTGCATTGTCTTTGTTTACTTTGACACAATTGATGCTGATGATCATCAAGGGCTTAGACCTCTAGAAATGAAGGTTTAAACCACCCTAGTGGGCGAAAGTCTTAGCTGAGATATTAGTTGCAAACAAGGAAACTTACAATGGGCCAGTTATACTCTCATTAACAGTAGCAGGAATGAGTAGTCTGCATATGTACTGCTGCAATGTCTAAAATTTAAAAATTACTCAATTTTTCCCCTTTTAAATGAAGAACTATCATTGTTTTCTTCTCCTCCTTTTCTTTCTGTAGCAACCATTTCCATCCCTGTCCCCAAACAATTATTTACAGGGTGTAGTGGTATAATTATACTAACCATTTATTTAGTCCTTGTATTGCAAGACCATGAAGAACCACACCTAGATGAGACTGTGCCAGAACTGAAAGAATGGGCATTTTACATCCAGAGATCAGGACAAGGAAAGCAATAACCCCAAGACATTCCTTTCACCAGTTGGAGGTATCTCTGTGCTTGGAAAGAAAACAAGTGCAGATGCTTTTGTACTAGAATGGCTAGATCATATTTTATTTATTTATTTTCATTTTAGAGACAGGGTGAGAGAGTATGTGTGAGCAGGGGAGAGGGGCAGAGAGAAAGAGAGAGAGAGAAGCTCAAGCAGACTCCACACTCAGTGAGGAGCCCAACATGGGGCTCGATCCCACAACTCTGGGATCATGATCTGAGCCAAAATCAAGAGTTGGACACTCAACTGATGGAACCACCAAGGCACTCCTAGAATGGCTAGCTCATATAGGCTGGAGGCATTTTGTCATTGCACATGCGAGGAAAGGCAAATAAATAATGGAACACAACAGATGTCCCTTCGGCCAGCCACAACAGCTCACAGTGACACCTCCTTCCCCAGCATAGGGGTGGAGCAAACACAAACATCCACACACATAACTTGCAATCTAGTTGCTGCTGAGTGATAGAAGAGTAGAAATCTGACCCAAACTGCCCAAACAGACCTGCTTTCCTGCAAAACTGGAATTTTGAACTGAGATGCAAGGAGACAGGGAGTTGTGTACAGCCCTCCGAGAGGAATTTCTGGATTCCTATTACTGAATTTCCCTGGTTATACAATTCCCAAAAGTCTGTGAGATACCCCAATATCCTTCTGGAAAAGTCAACTTAACAAACTGGATTTGTTATTTGCAATCAGAGGAACCTTAACTACTATACTTCCCTGAATAGTTTTCTTTCATCCTATTCCTTCAAGTTTTCATTCCTCCAAGAATACCACAATGTTATATCTCACTGAGCTTTTCCTGTTCCCCTGAAAACCTGCTCAAGGATTACCTCCTCTGTGACACTTTCAATCATTACTCCATACTTAACTGTTCTGTTTGGAAGGTCCTCCACTGTGCCCATGGGGCCTGTCATGCCACAATCATAGCACTTACCATAGTACACTGTAGTTGCTGGTTTATTTTCCTGTCTCTCCCATAAGATGGCAAGCTCCTTCACAGAAGGTGCAACTTCTCATTTGACTTTATTTCTTTGGTTCCTTTATATAGTGCCTGACACAAGGGAGACCCAGTAAGTAAATGGATAAATGACTAACCAGTTTCTGCTTCATCATGAGAACATGCTCAGGCTTACCTACTGGAAGAATGTGAGAGATGATGGAAAAGAGCCAAGGCCTTTGTAGACCTAAGGACAGACAGTTGGCCCCAAACATGAGCATTCAGCCAAAATTAGTAGATCCACCTACCTGACCCACAGGTGACTCAGAAAATGAGTGAACCCAGCTAATTCCAGAAAAACTGCCCAACTAACAACACATTGACTCCTAAGAAATAATAAATGGTTTTTATTTAATCTACTGACCTTTAGGGTGGCTTGTTAGGCAGCATTTTTGTGGTAATACGTAACTGGTACAATATCTGTGAGTTAAATTTCACCTGGGATCACCATCTTTAGAGCTTTCCTAGCTAAATGAGAGATTTAAATTCCAAGGACTGCTTTTACAAGTTCCACTGTGAGTGTGAAGAATGAGTATGTTTATAAATCAGTAGAAATAAAATTTCTCACTGCTTGCTATAAGACATGTTAAAAACTAATTTAAGGGCACTTGGGTGGCTCAGTCAGTTAAGCACCTGACTTTGGCTCAGGTCATGATCTCATGGTTTGTGAGTTCGAGTCCCACTTTGGGTGAACTTGAGCCCTGCTTCGGGTGAGCCCTGCTTCTGTCTCTGTCTCTCTCTCTGCCGCTTTTGGGATTCTCTCTCTCCGCCCTCGCTCACGTGTGCCCTCTCTCTCTCTCAAAAACAAAAACAAACTAACAATTTTAAAATACTTTGAAGGAAAATCGAAAGTAAAGTCACCAATAACTTCTCTATTCCAACACACGTCTGTTAATTTTTACATGTTTTTATTCAGCTTTTACCCACATGCATATGTATTTTCACATAGTTCTAATAACAATAATGCTGTATTTTGTGTCAATATTAGAAAAAAGTACCATATTCATATATGATTATTTTAATGGCTACATAATGGCTCTTCAAATGGTTATACCATAATTAATCATTTCTCTATTATTTAAGTTTACTTTTATTTATTTATTTTTGTTGTTATCAACAACGGGACATAATACAGCTTTTTTTCTTTTTTTGGTATTATTTATTTTGGTATGAAGGCCAGGATGGTGTCTTTCTTGTTTATTTTTCAGGTTCCCAGTACTTAGCAAAGTATATGGTAGACACCTAATAAACATTTGTTGGATGAAAGCAATGTGTGAATAAACAAATGGGATTTACAGAAGTAGGCTTCTTAGTTTTACTTGCTTCAAATCCTTTTTTAAAAATATGTATTAAAAACTTTTTTTTCTTTACATTTATTTATTTATTTTTGAGAGACAGAGTGACAGAGCACAAGCAGGGGATGGGCAGAGAGAGAAGGAGACACAGAATCCAAAGCAGGCTGCCGGCTCCGAGCTGTCAGCACAGAGCCCGATGCAGGGCTCAAATTCACAAACCGTAAGATCATGACCTGAGCTGAAGTCAGATGCTCAACCGACTGAGCCACCCAGGTGCCCCAATGTTTATTTCTTTTTGAGAGAGAAAGAGACCAGAGTTTGAGCAGGGAAGGGCAGAGAGAGAGGGAGATACAGAATCCAAAGCAGGCTCCAGGCTCTGAGCTGTCAGCACAGAGCCCGACATGGGGCTCAAACCCAGGAACCATGAGATCATGACCTGAGCTGAAGGGGGCCACTTAACCAAGTGAGCCACCCAGGTGCCCCTCAAATACGTTTAATAACTATGTACGTATGTATGTATGTATGTATGTATGTATGTATGTATTTATTTATTGAATCTAAAGCAGGCTCCAGTGACGGTGAGATCATGACCTGAGCCAAAATCAAGAGTCAGACCCTTAACTGAGCCACCCAGGTGACCCTTGCTTCATATGCTCTTTAAACTGAATTATCATGATTAAATTAGATTCAAAATTCACATCATTTGAAAGAAAAATTTATTTGCATCATGTTTTAAATTTATCACTTATAGACAAAGGGATTTGTTATTCTCCCTAGAAATTTTGAGTTAGTTGCAAAGTTGAGTCATGAAAATTTATCAGCTTTAACTGAATAAAGAAGGACTTCCAAGGTTTTTGTTCATGAACTGCTTGTACAAATATCACTGGACGAACACCATCTATTCCCAGTCCTCATTCCTAACTCTGCAACAATAGACACTTTTGGTTACTTCTTACTTTTCTCAAATTCGGTCAGTTGTGTATTGGTTTATGGAACAATGAATTTATACAACTTTCTTGCTATTTTTCTGACCACTCCTCTTGATCATTCTCTAAAGATTTCCGTAGTCTTCTGCTCGTCTCCTTTTGCAATCACTGTCTATAATCACTCGCCTAGAATCTTGTCTTCAACCTCTCTTCTCTGTGAAGTATGCCCAGAGCTGTATATCTAATCCTGACCACTTCACCTGTGTTTTTCAAGCTCATCCATTTCCTTAAGACCTTATTTTGCTTGTATTTCCCATCTACCCCTCTCCACTGGCTCTTCTCCCTTGAACCTCACCTGTCTTCTGGTCTTTGCAATTCTTCCTTGACCCTGCTTCTCCCTCAAGCTGTCATCCCACTGCCTTATTTCCCTTTATCAACAAACTTAGGAAGTGTGTTCTATGTTCCCTGCCTCCAATTCTTCCTTTCATTCCTCTCTTTAACTGTTTGCATGTTGACTTCTGCTTTCCCCTATTGGCCTTTTTTCCAGTGACACTACCTTTGATCCCCTTCCAACAATGCCTCGCTGTGGCATCTCACACTCTTGCAACTCTTCCTGCATGTTTTTTGTTTTTGTTTTTGTTTTTTGAGAGTGTGTGTGTGCACACATGTGCAAGTGGGAGAGGGGCAGAGAGAGAGACTCCAAAGCAGGCTCTGCACTGTCAGCATGGAGCCCATCATGGTGCCCGAACCGATGAACCACGAGCTCATGACGTGAGCCGAAATCAAGAGTTGGACGCTTAACCGATTGAGCCACCCAGGGTGTCCCCACTTCATGGTTTCTTTTGCACTATGCTTTTTTCAATTTCTGTCAAGAGTATGAGACATTTTCTTCTTTAGGTTTCTTGGTTTTGGACTTCTTTTTTACTCTACCATCCTTAAAGGTCTTTATCTTCTTCTAGAGTTAACAAATATTTATTAAGTGCCTAACATGTGCTGGGAACTATGTTTGCCCTGGGGATGCAGAAATGAACAAATCAGATACTCACTGACTCTGCAGTATTTACTTGTCTGACCTCACTGCAGATGCAATCCTATATATTCTTTTTCCAAATGCCTCTGTTTTGTTTCCTCTATCTTATTCTCACTGAATCTCTTGTTCAGGTCCACATCATTATTAGCTTATTTTTGAAATAGGCTAGTAACTAGTGTCCTGTCTCTCTCCATTTTGGTCCATCCCACATGGTATCCCTAACCAATCTTTTAAAATATTTATGTCATCCCCCTACTCAAAATGCTCACTGGCTCTTTCCACTGCCTGCAGAAAAAACTCTAGACTCCTTAAAAGGATATTGGAAAGACCTGAGGCCTTGCAGTCAGAAAGCTTGGGTTACATTTCCAATCTGCCATTTACTCACTCTGTGACCTTGAATAACTTAGCTGCATTTTGATTTTCCCGTCTAGAAGATAAAACCAAATACGTATGAAAGTGCTTTATATTTTTTAAGTGCTAGAGTGAATATGTTTTTTTTTTCTTCTTTTTAATTTAGAGACAGTCACCATATTGAAAATGGCCTAAGCTTCAGAACTAAACAACAATCTGCTTTCAAATCCCAGCTCTGTTACTTATTATCTGTGAGATTTCTGAACAAATCAGTAAACCTCTCTAAAACTGTTTTACTGTCAAAGCATCCTTTTGTATGGGTATCTGAAAATTAAATGGAACAGGGAATCTGAAAACTTCTAGTTGTGTATAATTCATAATAGGCACTGATTTGTTATCTTTTGGGCCTAGCTTACTTTTCCTGCAGCACATCTCACTCTACCTCTTTACTAACCCTATTAAACAGTCTACTTGATTTTCCCAATTCATACACTGCACTGTATTGTAAATGGATCAATGAGTAAACAGTTTCTGCTTCATCAGGAGGACATGCTCAGTTCTTCAAAGCTTAGTTAAAATGTTGAGACCACTCTAAAGCTCTGCCTTAATTCCTAATCTCAGTCTCTGAGATTAAAAATCTTATAATTGTATTTGACTAATGTTTCCTTGACTATCTAGGAACCAAAATATCAGGTTCTCCCAGCTCTTTCTGTGAAATAGTTCTTGGAATCACTTTTCTTTTCAATCCCATTATTCCATTCTTTCAGTTGTAATGATGATTTTTTTTTTTTTTTTTTTTTTTTTAAGTAGGCTTCACACCCAGCGCAGGGTTCAACACAGGGCTTGAACACATGACCCTGCGGTCGAGACCTGGGTTGAAATCAAAATGCTTAACTAACTGAGCTAACCAGGCGCCCCTAATGATGATTATTTTTTAACAACTGCCACCATTTACCAGAGAGAGAGCACTGCAGTTCTGGGCTAAAGACTTTGCATACATTATGTCATTTGATATTTAAAACCCCTTGTGCATTCTTATTCTATAGATGAGAAAAATCAAAACACAACTTAAATACCCTGCACAAGTTACAGTTAATTAAGTGGCAAAGTGGGGACCAAACCCAGATCTGAAACCAAAGTCCTTGAATGAGTTGGGCTTTTTCAAATTGAGTAGAACAAAAACATAGGAGTTTTAGAAGTTGAGTAGGAAAAAAAAAAAGGATTATGAAGATATAAAGAAAATAAAGAAGCACAGGAAACTGTTTCACAGAAGCCTCCTGTCTATTTCGAAAGCAGAATACACCAACACTCTAACAAGCCATTTATTTTGTTGGGCTCTCTGACATGAGTATTTGAGGCTCTAAACTCTTCTTGCTTCTCTTGCTCTTATGACTTCATAACTTCTGCTGCCTTATGTATTTGGCTGTCTCACTTCTCTCTCACTAGTGTAGAACACAAACGCTTTAATTCAATGAAAGCGATCTCCTCAATGGTTCTAGAACAATTTCTGCTTCTACAACCCTGTTATTTTGAATACACATACTTCTTCCCTTTCTCTCCACCTGTCAAAAGCCTGTATTTCAAGACTCTGCTATTACTTCTTCTTAACAGCTCCAGAGGATTCTGGAGTGATTACTATGTGTTCAATCCTTTTGCTGACCCATGATGAACTCATAACGTAAGCAAGAAATAAACCTTTTGAGATTTGGGAGTTACTTGTTCTTGCAACATAATCTTGCCTATCTTAACTGCTACACAGGACTTCAGGAAAGTAATCTATCTTCTCCAAGCTTCACTTTCCTTATCTGAAAAATGTAGATTAAAACAGTATCTATCAAATAAAAAATGCTCTGAGGATTAAATGAGATAATACAGGTAAGAGTGCTTAGGTTAAGTACAGGTAAAGCACTTAGCACAGTGCTAAGTAAGATGTGTATCCTAGATGTTAGTTATTTTTTAAATTTGTATTATCATGAATTAGCAATTGGTGTGTTAACAGTGACAAATGAACATAATGGAGAGTGTTATTTGCTTTTTTCAATGTTAAGCGTCAAACTACAAATGCTATAGATTTTTGTCAGTAATTTTAGCTGAAAACTTGGGCAGCTATGAATTCACACATTTTAAGAAGTTATCTTAACCACTATAGAGTTAGCCTACCTTATTATAATAGCTATATTGTTTTTTAAATATTTTATTTATTTTTTAACGTTTATTCACTTTTTGAGAGAAAGAGAGAGAGAGAGAGAGAGAGAGAGAGAGAGTGTGGGGGAGGGGCAGAGAAAGAGGGAGACACAGAATCCGAAGCAAGCTGCAGGCTCTGAACTGATAGCACAGAGCCTGATGCGGGGCTCGAACTCACAAACTGTGAGATCATGACCTGAGCCGAAGTTGGATGCTTAACCGACTGAGCCACCCAGGCACCCCTATATTGTTTTTTTAATATCATGAATCTTGGGATACCATGAAAAAAATGTTTCATATATATGCACTCTCTCTAAAACTCTTAAGGTTATTATGGAGATGTTATCCTTGTTTTCAAAAGCCTACTTGCACCAGGGATATACTGTATTATAAATAAAAATTTAAATATAGGATCCAGGTTAGCATATTTCATAAAATCTCACACTATATATATTTAAATTTATTTATTTTTGAGGGGTGGGGGTGAAGGGGCAAAGAGAGAGAGAGAGAGAGAGAGAGACAAAGGAGGGGGGGGGAGAATCCTAAGCAGGCTCTGCACTGTCAGTGTGGAGCCCAATGTGGGGCTGGAATTCACAAACCATGGATCGTGACCTGAGATGAAATCAAAAGTCAGGTGCTTAACCAACTGAGCCACCCAGACACCCCTCACACTATTTATATTTAATTAAATTTTCTCTCCAGCCATATTATGTATGGTTTATTGTTGGTTGAAGACTGCCCAGACCTGATAAAGATTATAATAATGAATACTAACATCTATATTAATTCATCATGTTAAAAGTGCTTTTAATATACAGTCTCATTTGACTTTGAATCCTGTAAGTTATATAATATTTCCATTTCTGGTTGAGGAAATGAGGTTCAGAGACTGACCTGTCTAAAGTAACAAAAAACTGGGACTGTAACCTGGGTCTCTTTACTATACATTTCATGCTTATGCCACCATAGAACCCTGCAGTGATAAACCATTACTGGAATAACAACTTCACATGTGTGCTCTACAGATCTAGTATCATTTGCCTAGAAGTCTGTATAGCATAAATGTTGTATAAAAAACCATTCACATTAGCATTTTTTTTTTTTTTTTTTTTTTTTTTTCAGAAACACCAAGATTTGGGTCAATGACAATGTGGTAACTCTGGGGACATTTTTGCTAGCTAGCTTTTTCAGACTAATAAACTTGGTAAGGACAAGATAAATTTAGACAATATAACTCTTTTAACCAACAGTCAACTGATATACAAAACACTTCATAAAGAGCCAACATGTGAGCCAAGAGTTTCACATTCCTATTTTGAAAAAATTTAAAAACATTGTTTTACCAAAGAAATTCTGTTTTGACTAAACTTAGCACTGAAAAACGAGCATCTATACTTTACAAATTAAAGAACCCACAAATGTACTGGAAAAAATGCTAAATGAAAAATAGTTAAATAAAATCCCCAGGTGCCATATCTAGGGTCTTAAACTGAAATAAAATTTTAGGGGTTTTTTTTTTGTTGTTTTTTTTAAGGCAAGGGTTTTTTTTGTTTGTTTGGTTTTGGGTTTTTTTTTTTCTTGTTTTTAAGAGAGAGTGAGCAGGGAAGGGGTAGAATGACAAACTTCAGCAATCTGCAGGCCTGACGTGGGGACTGACCTCAGGACCATGAGATCCTGACCTGACCCAAATCAAGAGTGGGACGCTTAACCGGCTGAACCACCCAGAAGCCCCTGAAATAAAACATTATAAGGAAACATTTCAAACAAACCAGTTGCCGTCCAATGTATCAAGAACAGTGTATATGACTGAAGTGCCAAAAGTGATTTAAATGGGATCTTTTACTTTTTAGAAATTGCAACACCCCACTATTTATAACATGGGCTCTTCTTGCAAATGACAAGTATGACACATTTTGTGAAGAACTTGACATGCATTGATACTACAAGTCATCCTGGAGACAAGCAAAAACGAGAGTTGCGTAAAGATACTCTGCCCTCTCCAGAAGCCAACGTGCAATACACCGTTAAAAATGGCTAAATTGGAATCTCTCAACGTGGCTCACTGTACACTATACTCAATTTCCACTACTGTGGATTTTACTTCTAGTTTCTGGTTTAGCTATTAGCAAGCCACTTCTCTGAACGTTTCATTTCCCAAAAAACAAGAAAATGGGTAAAGGATCATAAAGAGCTTTGATCCGAATAACATCTATTAGACATCATCAAAAGCTTTTCCTCTGGACGATGTACACAGGCCCATGACGTTCTGCTTTCCTCATATCTCATTACAGAACCCAAGCCTCTTTCTTTCATTCCCACTTTGGGCTCCTTAAAGAACAGCAAAGAGAGTTCCTTAGAAGATAGCCAGCGCTCCTTTGTCCTCAGAGAAGGCTGGGAGAAGGTTTTGAGGCCTCAGCTGGTTGAGAGATGGTAGAAGCGACCCACCCTAGCCCCAACCCAAGCCTGCGCCACAGCTCCGGAACCACGACGCGCGCGCGCTCGCCCGGCTACGGTCCCAGTGAAGGGGCGGGATTCCGAGGCGCGTGCCGAGACGACGGCAGGCGGAAGCTGCTGGCGACGAGGACCGTTCCCGCTGGCGCGGGTGGGGGAAGGGCAGCAGCCACACCCGGAAGTCAGTCTGCGAGGGAGGGAGGGGGGACGGGGGGGCGAGGCTTCCGGTAGCGCAAAGGGTATCGGGAGAGGCTTCCAGCAAACCTTCTTCCTTGGCCTCTGGAGGGACCACCGTTGCCGCGGCTTCGGCTTCCACGATCTGCGTTCGGGCTAAACGGCCACGGCGGCTGCTACTGTCGTTCCCCTTGTGCCCGGCTCTGTCCGTATTCGTTCCCAGGCGGTCGCCACGGTTCCAGCAGCGGCCGCGGCCGACATGTTGTGAGGCGGCGGCGCGGGTGTCTGAAGGATGGTTTGGCAGACGCGCCGGCAGCGGCTGCTGGCGGCAGCGGCAGCTGGGGCTCCGGCTCTTTAGAGCCAAGCCCGCTGGGTGTCCGCCTGGTACCGCGGCGAGGCCAGTGCCCCTGGATCTTGCCTCTCCTCCGGCGCGGTTGGGGACCGGTTGGGCGACAGCGCCCGCTCCTCTGAGGAGACACGAAGGTGGTTCCCCAGTGCTCAAATTTCCGGACCACCTTTGCTTTCTCCTCTCCGACGTAGGCAGTGCTGTCCCCATTATCTTCAGCCCCCCGACCTCCCTCCCAATCTCGCCCTAAATCTCTCACACACACGGGTGTACCCCACCCTCACGAACCAGCCCCTCCCCACCCCCCACCCCTCGTTTTCTGCACCCTCTTCGCGCTCCTGGGATCCCACTTTGAGGGCAGCCTTTGAAAAATCTTCGCGGAATAGTGGACCAGAGCTGGGGAGTTTTTAAAAGTCGGGGCGCGCGCGAGAGGGAGATACGATGGCTTCCTCATCTGGCAACGATGATGATCTCACTATACCTAGAGCTGCTATCAATAAGATGATCAAAGAGACTCTCCCCAACGTCCGGGTGGCCAACGATGCCCGGGAGCTGGTGGTGAACTGCTGCACTGAATTCATTCACCTTATATCTTCTGAAGCCAATGAGATTTGCAACAAATCAGAAAAGAAGACCATCTCACCCGAGCATGTCATACAAGGTAAGTGGTGTGTGTGGGGTTTTGTTTGAATGAGGGTGAGGGGCAGCCTGCTAGCCGCGTGACCCGTTCATGTCAAAGCCTTCATTCCTCTCCCCTGATAATTACGAGTAGACGGAAAAGCCACGCGGGCATGGAGGTAGCCGGTGCCTTCAACTCGCTGTGTAGTATTCTTGTATTCTTGTGGTGCTTTTCATCCGGCGAGTACAAGTAAGGATTGCCAGCGTTTAGGTCAGCCTAACGTCCTCCAAAGATAAAGTAGCAGTCGTCGTCTGTTTACAGCCAGGTAAGCGGAAGCAACAAGAATTTTGCCTGCCTGCCGTTGAACCTAGACATGACAACTGAGCATTTGTCTCCCTAACGTGGAACCTCAGCCGTGACAACTGAGAAAGGAACCCAAAGTTCTCCCTTGGAAAATGAATTTTCAGACAGGATCTTCCAAGTATGAGTGGAGACAGCACCCCTTCCCCACCCGACCTTTTCACGGATATAGAGGAAAAGATGAATTTTCTGAACGCATGAGTGAAAGAATTCTTAATGTAAACGCTTTTAACGTTGTGAAGTTTGGTGATGTTGAATGAAGAGTGTGTTTTCAGCTTTAAGAGTGGTTCAGTGAGGGGCCCCTGGCTGGCTCAGTTGGTGGAGCATGCAGCTCTTGATCCCAGAGTTTTGAGTTTGAGCCCCACGTAGGGTGTCCGTTTTACTTAAAAAAAAAAAAAAAAAAAAAAAAAATAATAATAATAATAATAATAAAAATTAAAATAGTTTAGTGGTCCTACTGTTCATCAAGTCAACAAAACTTTCCAGTTCTATTCTGGAAGAAAAGGGTGGATGATTATCCTTTCTTCCCCTCCTTTCTTTTTCCTCTCTTTCTCAGTTTTTCTTTTATGTAGCTTGCTTTGCTTTATGGAGATAAATTTTTAAAGCTTGGATTGAAAGTTTGTAAGAGATTTTTTTCATGGAACATTTCCCTGTCCTTTCCTGTTGCAATTCCCACTTAGATGCATACACTTAAGCTTTTATTGAGGATTTCTGAAAGTTTGGACAGTTTTCCATCTTGGAAAGGGTTTAGTCCAGTAGTAGGGGTTTGGGGGACCACATTCTGATGGTTTGTTTCAGGCATAGGGAGACATTTACTAGTCATAATGTTTTGGAGCACTTACGTATACTCTTAAGAAAAAGTTGCATTCAATTTGAGGTGATAACTTGCCTTTTATAATAATTAAAATTCTAACAATTTCTTGATTGCTTTTGAAGTCAAAAAATCGTGATGAATTTTAATCGTTTTAGTAGGCAGGCAGGTGTCTACCATTTTATTTTTCATAATTTAACTTTGCAAAGGTGATGTTCCTGTTACTCTGAAGTAGAGAACACATCTCATATTCACCATATCCAATATTTTATTGTCAGTATTGACAAAAGGATTAGATGATTCATTTTTGGTCCTTAATGATTGGATGGAAGGTAGATTTTAATGTACTCTGCCATTTCTATTTCAGTCCATGAAGAGAAAAAAGATCCCTGGGAAAAACCGTATTTGATTTTAAAGCTACGTTGTTTGTTTGTTTTGTTTTGTTTTTTTTAACTTGTGTGGTGTGTGAATACTCTGGTAGGTACAGTGAAAGTCAAGTTCTCTATTTTTCCTCTTGTGTTTTATTTTTACATTGTATGTACATGTTTTAAGTCTTTCATGAGATTATCCAACACAGCTATAATTTCCTTTTACAACTCATAAAAAAGAAAAAGAATGTTTTATCCACATTGCCTTTCTAATGAAAATTTCAAAAGCTTTCTAAAGGATCTGCCTAAACATTTGTTTACAACACAGGAGTGAGGATTGTTCCAAAAGTCTAATAACACATTACAATCTGTCTTCTTGGGTAGTTTATTCTTTTCTAAGATATATTTAGATTTCTGATTGACATGATGGAATAAAAGTGCAGCTGTAGCAAGCAGTATGCTAAATAGCTCAACTTTGGAATATGCTAAATTTAAGGTGTGAGTCCAAAAGTTCCAGTGAAAGCGTTTTCCTTTGTGTACTGAGGATGATTGATTATTTTTTAAAAAATCATCCACTGACCTGTTACAGTCTTACAAATTTACCCTTTCTTTGGGTAACATTGTTGTTGTTAAGTGGATAAGAACCTACCATTTTTGCTCCAAATTCCTCCAGTTAAGGGAATACATCTTATACATTTATAATCTCATATTAATTTCATATTGTTTAACCATTTTAAAGAATTTTTGTCTTGAGTGGTTACTTTTTTTTTTAAAAGAAATCCTCTAAGGTGTGTATTTTTTTTTAGGTGTTTAAAATGTATCTTTACAGATTAACCCTGGAAAGCTTGCTAAATCATGGTAAATAGGACTTTTTTATGCTTTTCTGTAAGCATTTATTATTTTGGTATATAGGATATATGCAAGTGGAATAATAATGTACATTTAAAGTCATATGAATCTCACATTTGAAGTTCCAATTTTTTAGTTTAATAAGTTTAATGAACTAGATTTTGCTTCAGGACATGTCATTTGTTCACTTGCTACTTTGCTTTACATTGTCAGAGCAAATTAAGCATTTGAGGCTGTTCTGTAAAATGGAAGTTATTAAAGTTGACATAACTTTATTGTTAGTAAATCTTTGAAATAGTTAAACTTTGAAAAAATTATGAAATGTTTTGCTTTTTTTGAGTTTAAAAAGGGGACTTGGTATTGAAGATCACAGATGCACAAATAAAGGGGTTCTAAGCTATAAAAGGTGTTCCTTTCATGTCATTGCTGGTTTTTGTGAACACATACTCTTAAATAAGTTTTAACATGTTCTGTTATATTATGTAAAGAACTGACATTGAGAGTTAAGAACTGCAAGTTCTACACTGTAAAGTCTTTGGCCTTAGGCAAATCTGTTAAAGGTTTCCTCATTTATGTATAAATAGTACTTAATTGTTTCAGGTATTACTTGCAATTACTGAGAATCAGTCAGGGTTGAGAATCTTACATGATATGCTGCAATAAATAATTTTATATTTTTAGAAGTTAGCTTTTCTTAGGCAAGCTTTAAAAAAATGTTTATTTATTTTGAGAGAAAGAGAGAGAGCTCATGGGAGGGGTAGAGGGAAAGGAGAGAGAGAATCCCAAGCAGGCTCTGTGCTGCAGAGCCTGATGCAGGGCTCCATCTCACGAACTTCAAGATAATAACGTGAGCAAAACGAAGAGTCAGATGCTTAAGCCACTGAGCCACCTTAGACACCCCTAAGATGTTTATTCATTTTTGAGAGAGAGAGGAAGAGCACGTGCAGTGGAAGGGCAGAAAGAGACAGAGACACAGAATCTGAAGCAGGCTTCAGGCTCTGAGCTGTCAGCACAGAGCCCAAAGCAAGGCTTAAACCCACGAACCGCAGGATCATGACCTGAGCCAAAGTCAGACGCCCAACCCACTGAGCCACCCAGGTGCCCCTAAACAGTAATTTTTAAAATGCGTAATGTTACTGATTAAAATATAAAGCTTGAAGTCTGTTATGTTTAACCTTACAGCATAATGCCATTGTAAAGCTGAAGTATAAATAAAGATATTTTAAGTGATTATTTTTTTGAATTTTTAATCTTCTGCCACATTTCCCCCCCACATTTATAACAATAGTTAGTAACTGAAAAAGTCTCTGAGGATTTGCTTCTTCAGCAATGGAGTTGCTCCAGGCTATCTCTGTTGAAGGAATTAAAAAAAAATCTAGTCCCTCTCACACTGGTACTTTTGTGAAATACAATAAAAATGGATCACTAGAAAAACAAAATTGAAAAATACATAAAATTTCAATTTTTGTTGTTAGATTCAATAAACTTAAAATTACTCTTGTCAAATTGCTTTGAAGGTTCTTTTTTTTTTTCCTCCAGCTTTATTGAGTTATAATTGATATAACATTGTGTAAGGTTAAGGTATACAGCATAATGATTTGATATGTGTATATATTGTGAAATGATACCACAATATGGTTAGTTAACACATCCATCACCCCATGTAGTTAAAGTTTTGCTGTGAAGGTTCCTAAATGCTTTCTTTGATTTCCATACTTAACTCATCACAGACCATTATAAGCAGTTCTGGCACAAGTCCATGGACCACAGTTTGAGTAGCTTTGCTCTAAAGCCTAAATAAACCACAGTCTGTTTTAGAAAGTGGATGTGAAGTAGTTTTTAAATCAGAGGATCTGAGTGATTGCAGAGTTGTAATAATAATGAGAATGAAAATGATATTGTATTATCTAAATAATCATGCATACTGGTATTTTTTCCAAAGGGACACATTATGTATATGGAATTGGTATTATCACATAATCAAGTTTTTTTCAAGTTAGGATTTTTTTATTTAACTTAAAACTGAAATATCTTGTTTTTATTTTTCTTCTGCTACCAACAATTTTGAACACTACTAGGTACCTGGCATGGTGTTAGATAATGGTAAGGGTATAACGATTGATTATATTTGGTTCCCTCAGTCTCTCATTATTGTCCCAGATTCCCAGGGGTAGTAATCCATAGAGGACATAATTAAGGGTCTTCAGAAACCTTTGCCTGGCTAATGAGCCAAGAAGTCACTTTGGCCTGTATCATCCTTTTAATGCATTTTAAGTGAACTACCACCCCCCCCACACACACTTCCTTTAACATATAAACAAAAGAAAACAAATTTGAGAATGCTATTTTACATATTTTAATATTTTAACAAAAAACCTGTATTACACATTTGAATATGAAGTAATTCACATAAATTCTTGTTATAACAAAATTTTATAGGATTGCGTTACTTTTGTAAAATAAGATAAGCCTGTATTATTGTTGCTGGATGGAAGTTTTCACCTTTCTTTTTTTAAAGTTTTTTTTTTTTTTTAAGTTTTTTAACATTCGTCGTTTTAAAAAAAGTTTATTTGGGGGGGAGGGGGAGGCAGAGAGAGAATCCCCTGCTAGCTCCCCGTATCAGCACCGAGCCCAACACAGGGCTCGAACCCACAAAACCATGAACCATACTGTTGAGATCATGACCTGAGCTCATGAAATCAAGAGTCAGATGCTTAACCAACTGAGCCACATGGGGACCTTAACATCTGTCTTTAAAATTGAAAAATGTGGCAAATGTTTTTTTCCCCTAATATACCATGCACTTTTCTGGGTATAGTTTTAAAGTACATGGCAGAGGGGAGCAGACAGGCATCTGAGGAGCAAGTGATGTATGTGTTTTACCAGCAAAAATTTTTATTTTTTTCTTTTCTGGATTTTACTCTGAGATCCTTGATAGAGCCAGGGCCCTAACAGTCCATTAAATCTCTTTATACAAACTAGAAAAAGGCACTTCTTCCCTAAAAACCTTTACTACCATCTGCCAGAAAAGTGCCGTAATAAACATACAGATCTATGTTTACAGTATGAATGGCCTTCCTTAGATATGGTCCTGTTGTGCACTGAATAACCTGCAAATCCGCAATGATGGCCCTGCTTAAGAGTCATTTCCCTTATCCTTTAAGATACTCTTTGTGTAAAATGGAAATGATTATTCCTATATGGTAACAAATGGTGTAAAATATCTCCTTGTTTAGAAAAGACTATTATCTACTTATTCCTGGTAACCATAGTGTATTTAAAATTTGGATTAAAGTCAGTGCAGTTTTAGAAATTAAAATTTATGGCTCTTCCTGTTGAACCATTTAATTGAGGGTACAAATTTGTATATGGCAGCTCTTTGAATAATATTAAATATTAACCTTGGATTCACTTGCAAATTTTTTTAAAGCGGTGTTCTCAACCTTAGATGGTTTTAAAAGTGAGTTTTTAAATTTTTAACTCAAACTCTCCATGGTTAAAAATAGTTTGGATTGGATTTTTTTGATGTTGAGTCTAGTAATTGATGATAATTTGAAGAATTGTCTGCATGGTGTTGATTAATTTTATAAATTTAATATTTTATATTATAAGTATATTCGTTCAACTTGAATTTAGTGTGATAATGCATAGGTGCACATTTATTTATGTCCTGTACGCTTATTAGGGTGCTCTTTTAAATGTAAGGGAAAAAATAAAGATGAATAATACATAGTCCAAGTGGTTATGGGAATCTTATGTGCTAGACATGGTGTTAAATGCTGTAGGTCATTTGTTGATCCCTATAGTCCTAAAAATAATATCATGAATATTTTGCTTATTCTGTGGGCCAGCCTCTGTTCTAAGCTCTTTGTTTATATTAATTCATTTATTCTTCACAGTAACCTGATCTGAGGAGATACAGGTACTGTTATTCTTGCTTTAGTGGCACAGAGGTGAAGGAACTTATCTAGGCTCACACGGTTCATATGAGGCAGAGCTGGGATCAGTCTCTGGCAGATGTAGGGCCTGCAGGCTTAACCGCCATACTGCATATGTTTTAGGAAGATACTACGAAATGCTATTCTCAGAGAAGGAAAACTGAAGCTTAGAGATATGAAGCAGTGTATCCAAGGTTATATGAATATATTGACAACCAAATTTCAAATTCTAAGATGTCTATCTGATTTTACAAGGGGGAGATTACTTTTATCTATGAGCATCAGGCAAGTTTACTTAAAGATGGAGTTTGATTTGAGCCTTGAATGCATTACCATCAGTATGAATGTGGGAAACTGATGTCTGTTGGGAAACATTGAGCAGTTAGATTTAGCATATGTAGGGATTTAATGGCAGAAATAAAGCTGAAATGTAGCAGGGCTAGATCCTAGAGAAATGTGGTATACGCTAAGGAAATACGACTTTCTTCAGAATTTTGGGAGGAAACCACAAGCCATTCTCTTGGTTTCTTTTGGTATTGTCTCCAGCCAATATTATTGAAAATATACTACTATATGCCTTTAAAAAAGAGAAGAAATTGGGGTGCCTGGGTGGCTCAGTCACTTAAGCATCCAACTCTTGATTTAGGCTCAGGCCATGGTCTCAAGGTTCGTGAGATTGAGCCCTGTGTTGGGCTCTGCTCTGACAGTGTGGAGCCTGCTTGGGATTCTTTCTCTCTTTTTCTGCCCTGCCCCTGCTCCTGCTCACTCACACTCTCTCAAAATAAATGAATAAACATTTTAAAAAAAAGAGAAAAAATAAAAGAAAAACTTTGGCTTCTAGCATTGACACCAAATTATCAGTCTGTCAATTCAAGTAAAAAATGTAGGCTGCTTAATCTTCACTTAATTTTCCACTATATCTCCAACTTTTTAGGCCAAGAATTATGTGGTAGTTATTTTGATATTCAGAACTCAGAGTAATGAATTAACTGAAATTTTTTGGGGAGCAGAGGCAATAAGTTAGTATAATTAAAATTCAAGTAATAGTACTCTGCTTTTTGGCATGAGATTATTTCTAAAGAAGGTTGATGCAGAACAGCTTAATATTTGAAGTAATTAAAGTCATAAATCATTTCAAAATGTCCTTAAAAACCACAGCTTATACGGGAGGGAATGCGTATTTGTTAAGGTGTATTTGGTATTGTCCTTGAAGAGCAAATCCCTGCAGTTGGAATTCGGGGCAACTTTGCTGAGGGCAGTCTGGTTCATCATAATTGTTGAAAAACTGCAAGAACTGATACACTAAGTTAAATTCATCAACTATATTTTTCACCATCTATATTTCATCATTGGGTCAGAAAACAAAAATGCCTTTGGGGCACTGGCAATATATAGAAAACTATAAAATACAATTTTAATTACTGTGAGCCAAAAGAAAACGTTATGCTTTGTCTTGATTATAGAAGGCATTTAGAAGGTGCATTACTATAAAATTTTCTTTCTAAATGTGAAAAAATAAAGGGAGAGAAAATTGTTAATACTTCTAACCTTACAGTCTTTCTTTATCCCAGTTTTCTGCCACATCAGTTGAAATGTTTTTATAGTGCTTCCTGTTAAGTTTTATTTTCAAGGGAAACTTGTTGGCTGAATATAAATGCTGAATTTCATAAGTTATTTCCACCCGTATTTCTTAAACTTGGCAGTTGGAGTACCTTTGCTAAAAATAGTCTCCTGTTTGGTATATTGTACAAAAGAACTTACCCATTCTTTTATCCCATCCTACTGAAACTTAGAACATATGTTACCAACCTACTTTTTCTAAGCCAAATGGCACAAAATATGTTATTAACAAGTAGACTCCAAATACTTGTTTTTTTGGTATTCTTCTAGAAAGTGACTGAGGTAATGATGTTTAATTTACTGTGAGTGGTATAGGAAAAATGTTTTCTTACTAAAAGCACATGTTCTTACATTGGACTTTGTTTTTTTCCTCTCACAGGAGATGCTTTGGTTTTTAAAAATTAATCAGAAAAGTAAAGTCCTGTGCTGTTAAATGTTCCTCAAGTTTTATCTAATTTGTAATATAATAAGAAAGTTGATACAATATTTTGATTTAGCCATTCAAATAATTGCTGCGCAACTATAAAATAGGTAAAATTATTAGAAGACAGAAATCCCCTCCCCTCCAAAAAAAACCCCCCAAAATACCACAAAAGCTTAATCTTCCATAAATGGGGGGAAAGACTAAGTTTTATCACTCTTTCATGTTTTCATTTCCCTAGCACTAGAAAGTTTGGGCTTTGGCTCTTACATCAGTGAAGTAAAAGAAGTCTTACAAGAATGCAAGACTGTAGCATTAAAAAGAAGAAAGGCCAGTTCTCGTTTGGAAAACCTTGGCATTCCTGAAGAAGAGTTATTGAGACAGCAGCAAGAATTATTTGCAAAAGTAAGTAATGCATTATAAATTGTTTTCATCTGAACACTGCCCTGTTTGCTAACAGAAATCATACTGGTTTCTGAAATCATTTCTTAAATCAATATATATATACAGAGGATTTTCTTTCTGTGGCTGGTTGTTTGATCATAGAGTCTGATGTTTAAATCTAACCAGTTTGACTCTGTTTGGCCAGTTATTTGCTTCATAAAAAAATAAATATTTGCTCATTAAAATTTTTTTTTTTTTTTTAAATGGGGTGCTTCAGTGGCTTAGTGAGTCAGGCGTCCCAACTTCAGCTGAGGTCATGATCTCATGGTTTGTGAGTTCCAGCCACGCTTCTGGCTCTCTGCTGTCAGCTTAGAGTCCGCTTCAGATCCTCTCTCTCCCTCTCTCTCTCTCTCTCTCTGTCTCTCTGCCCCTCCCCCACTCTGGTGCACGCTGTCTCAAAAGTAAACGTTAAAAAAACCTTTTTTTAAAGTAAATATTTGCAGCAACCTGTTTTCTTTTTTTATTAATTTTTTTTAATGTTTGGGGCACCTGGTTGGTTCAGTCGGTTGAGCGCCCGACTTCGGCTCAGGTCATGATCTCATGGTCTGTGAGTTCGAGCCCTGCGTCAGGCTCTGTGCTGACAGCTCAGAGCCTGGAGTGTGCTTCGGATTCTGTGTCTTCCTCTTTCTCTGCCCTTCCCCCACTCCAGCTCTGTTTCTCTCTCTCTCTCTCTCTCTTTCAAAAATAAACATTAAGAAAAAAATTAAAAAAAAATTTTTTAATGTTTATTTATTTTTGAGAGAGAGAGAGAGAGAGAGCATGAGTGGAGAAGAGAGGGCGGAAGACACAGACACTGAAGCAGGCTGCAGCTTCTGAGCTGTCAGCACAGATGTGGGGTTCGAACTTGAACCGTGAGATCATGACCTGAGCGGAAGTCGGACACTCAACCAACTGAGCCACCCAGGCGCCCCTTTTTTAATTTTTTTAATGTTTATTTTTGAGAGAGAGAGGGAGACAGAGTGCGAGCAGGGGAGGGGCAAAGAGAAAGGGAGGCATGGAATCTGAAGGAGACACCAGGCTCTCAGCTGTCAGCATAGAGCCCAGTGTAGGGGTCGAACCCACCGACCATGAGATCATGACCTGAGCTGAAGTTGAACGCTTAACCAACTGAGCGACCCAGGTGCTCCAGCAACAATTGGTTTTCCAAGGAGAACAACTCCAAAATAACTACTGATTTTACTTTGAGTTTTTTATTTTTTTGTCCAGACAGAACGACCAGTTAAAAGCATGAAAAGTATACTTAAACATTCTTAAGATTTAAAATGATGGGCTGGTGAGAAAATACTATATCAAATTTTATAATGAGTGGTATATAAGGAAAATTTAATAAACATCTATTTTATAGTTAATTAGGTTTTTAATGTACCTTTAAAACAAACATACTAATCTTAAAAAATTCCTTCCCTCTTTCCTTCCTCCCTCCCTCCTTTCCTCCCTTTCTTATTAAAACTCTAATTCCCAGTCTGTGAAGGATTAGTACTAATATTCCTCTCTTTAAAATAAAAAAAGGAGAAGATGAAGTTCTTATTCTAAGTTTTGGCCTCTCATTTCAAATTAGATTGTAAGGCAGTTTTGGGTTGAAGAGGTGAGATTTCCTACCAGTTACTGTAGTTACCATTAGAACTGGGAAGTATCACTTTTGGTAATCTCTTTCAGACTAGCCCTATACCTGATCTCTTTGTAGTCATAATAACTTAAGTAGTCATAAGTTTGAATCAAAAAGCATTTGAAAAAAAAAAAAAAACAAAAAAACAAAAAGCATTTGAATTTTAAGTGTTATCAAGCACTAGACATCAGAATACCATTCAAACTAATAAAAATAAAAGTTTACTAACATTTATTGAGTTCTAATCATGTGCTAATCATGTTTCCAAATAATTTACCTGTATTTTTTTAAATCCTCACAACAACCTACAAGATCGGTACTAAGGAGGTACTAAAAGCTTTTGAAACAGGTGTGAATACAAATAAACACTTTATAATCCATATGAATATGAGATAACAAAGACTGATGATTAAAAAAACATTAGTGGCTATTATTTATTAACTCTCTGCTATTGCAGATTACCTAGAGAGTGCCAAATTAGATACTTGATAAAAGGAAAAAGATGCTCTATTACTTTACATACTTTGCAGTTTTTATAAATATAAATAAAATAAATAAATGTGAATTTTATTATACTCATTTACACGTTAAGAAACAGACTCAGATGGAGAAAGAAACTTGCATGAGATCATTCATTCATTTGTTCTACACATGTTTACTGAAGTCCTCACTATTTATCAGATACAGTGCTAAATGCTAGGCTTATAATAGTATACGAAAGAGACATGGTTCTTATTATGATGGAACTTAGTTTACTGGGAAGGATTGAGTTAAACAAATAAAACAGGTTAAGTTCATATAGTTAGGAAGTGTTGGAGTCTAAATTCAGACTCAAGTCTCCTGACCCCTAGACATGTGCTGTTTCTACATTACTATGCTAATGTTCTAGCCACCATTTTGTCCACTTATACTTATTTTAGAACTTTTAAGTGGAACATGATGGCTTTATCCTTTCCAGGGCAAAAAGAAGAATGAAAGAAATAATTGCCCACCAAATCTGTCTTTACCTTTCTATCCTTGTCATTTGTTATTTTCTCTTCCTTATCTTCCTTCATTCTTGCCTTCATCTATGGGTGAGGATCCCTTAATATTTCTTTGCTCTTGTGAGGAAAAGCAACAGAGAGGTAAAATTATAGCACCTGTCTAGTACTTCTTCCTTAAAGCACAAAGCACTTAAGTCCTAAATATGGTAAGTAAATATAACAGCTTTTTTATCAGTTTGATTTCATTTCACCTTTTAGACTTTGTTTTAAATACTAACACAATAGCATCTTCATTTGAAGCAGTCTTTCAACTGCTAACAACAAAATGTGGAAAGGGGGAACCATTAATATATTGAAGTTAAGATTAACTGTAAATTACAAATGAGTTATTTTAGTATTTGGGTGGGGAGGAGAGTCTAAAACATAATGAAAATCTCCAAAAGAAGAAATTAATTAGGAAGTATACACTTAATGTCTTTCACACTCCCATTTTAAAAGAAAAATACTTGAGGTAGGTTGGGTAAGAGGCAAGAGAGAAAAAAATGAGAAAAAGTACTGCTGAAAATTTTAATTTATGAAAATAAAATTTATCAATCAACATAGACTTTAAAGGCACAGGAATGTTTTTATGTCTAGACAGAGAAATATGTTTGCTAATATGGGTACTTAAAAGTCAGTTAAATTTTTTTTAAATCTTTTATTTATTTTTGAGAGACAGAGAGAGACAGAGCATGAGCAGGGGAGGGGCAGAGAGAGAGGGAGACACAGAATCTGAAGCAGGCTCCAGGCTCTGAGTTGTCAGCACAGAGCACGACGTGGGGCTCGAACTCATGAAACATGAGATCATGACCTGAGCCGAAGTCGGATGCTTAACTGACTGAGCCACCCAGGTGCCCCAAAAGTCAGTTAAATTTTAATTGTAACCAGTGCATGTCTTTGTAGATTACTGAATAAACCATGAGATCAAGCAGCTTTTGCAATAAAATCTGTGTAGAGACTTGAAACTGAGTGTTTTTTTTTCCTGTGCCACGAAATTATACCTGTATATGATTGATTAAGTCACAGAGTAAGTATTCTTAAGTTTATTAAATTCACATATTTGGTTTGCCCTACAATTTTCTTATGAATTCTTAAAATGTTTTTCATGAAGCATTCTTAGTCTTTTTTACACTCTGGGTATTCCTGCCGTAAAGGTAAATATGCCTGTGTGTTAAAATAACTATTTTTCATACTTTTTAAGTAAAAATAGATGCAATTAGTTATTAGAATATCTGGTTTCTGATTTCCTAAACAAAAAAAGTTTTTGTCTTTTAGGAGAGGTATGATATAGGTACACTGACAACTGTAATATGAGGCTAACTACTTTCATGAGGAAAATATAAAGAGTTCCCAAGTACAGAGACATTACATTAGATTTTGGCAGTGTAAGAGTGTGCCAATTATTTCGCATGTGAGTGCTAATACAAATTTAAACCAAAGCAGATCTCATCACATGTTACCTTATGAATGTTGACATTGGAATACCTTACCTGTAGTATAATATCAGTTCTGGACTGAAAAGTTGAGGAAGAAACTTAATTTTCTTTTTTGCATAACTCAGAAAAACAGCTTGTATGCAGTTTACTTGTTGACCTCAGCAGATGACCTAAGCTGATAGTGTTAATTCAGATTTAAGAAATTATTGGAATCTTGGTTTGCATAGATTCATGATCGATCTACATGCAATACTAACTAAATTGGATAGCTTTTACATTTTCACATGTGTACATAGGCCTTCTGCACTCTTTCCAAACCCATTAGTTATTGAACTTTGTAAACTGGCATTGAGATATACAGTATTTTGTTATACCAGTTTCATAAATGGTTTATAGCACAGTATGTGTGGGTTTGAGACATACCAAGGGTTAGTTTCTCAAGGTTCTTGTTGTGCTTCCTGTAGTAGCATTTGATGGAGTATCTCTTATATACATTTGTGGTAGATGAAAAAAAAATTATATTGCAAATCCTTTCTTTTTTTTTTTTAAAGCTTAAATAAACCATATAGTAAGTTTTGGTCCAAGTTGAGTAGGATAAGTTAAACTTATATTGCATTCTGTTAACCAATATAAATGTATTTTTGCAAATCAAAATCACAAGGAGATGTTACTTATAAATATGTTAATTGGGGAGATTTCATCAAGTGAAATGAAATAATAAAATACAATACTAGGAAAAAAAATAAATATTTTTGTAAGCATAGTTGTGTTGAAATAAAGTTTTCAAAAGGAAAAAAAAAAAAAAAACGCATGCACCAGTAACTAAACAATTTTCTTAGCCTGAAACCCACCTTTCTGTGCTTTGATTTGTGATCAAGCCTAGTACTCTATAAACCATATTTCTGCTTTTCTATTGGACTTCATTGGACTCTGCTTCCAGTAGGGGGTTCTGGAGGGAGATTGCCAGGCTAGAGGAGGAAGGCAGCACTTGGGCTCCTTTCTTTTACTTCCTATTAGCTTCAGGTTCCTTTGAGCAACCTACCAATGCATCTTTACTCTCGCTGCATCAATTTTTTTTTCCTGTGGCAGGAACTGAATCCAGCGTATAGTTTCTTTACAGAACCAGCATAAACATTCATCATTTTCCTCCAGGGTGTGAGTCTCAAACCTTGGGCCCTCTATCAAGCTCAGAGATGCTTTTACCAGCCAATCTATGCCAGTTCTTCAGAGGTCTGAGTTTCAGTTCCATGGATTGTTCTTTTAAGCTTCTTAAAAATTAAGTTTTAAAAATTCCAGCCTCTTCCTTTATTCCCTCAGTTTTAGGATTGGTGGCTGCTTTTGGTAGTTACCAGTTGTGTAACATCTAAGTGTTCTTTTCATGCCTTTTCAATGACCTAGTTACCAACTTTATACTTGGTTAACAATCCTTTATATTGCATTCTTTCTATTCCCCTAACTAATGTGACTTTTATCTCCTGATTAGGTCCTGAATGATACAGTTAGGACTTAGGAAAAAAATGGAGAAAATGATACTTCAGTTTGACTTGAGGAGTAGAACTTCAGTAGGTGAAAATTAGGAAATTTGAAATAGAATGACTATCAGCATGAGTTAAGGTAGTGAAAATGGGAGGGTATGGTGTATTGGGGAAGCATTTTAAGTTTTAGGGTTTTTTTTTGGAGTACCAAGTATGTATTACAATTGGGAGATAGGTTGGGGCAGGCAGTAATTTGGAGGACCTTGAACTCTAGGTTGAGAAAGTGGACTTAATTGGGTAACAGATGATTTTTTTTTAAGTATAATAATGACCTGATTAGAATTTTCTCTAGAAATGATTGGATAATAAATTCAAGAGAGATTATTAAGAAAAGTTAGGAATGTACGTGGTAAAATCTTAATGTTAGAGTTATACTGAGCATTACTGTTTCCCACAAAACATGCTTTCAGAAAATACTGGAGGACTGTGTGTTGGGAATGTAACAAGGAGTATGAAAATAGTCTCTATTCTCAAGTCTAGTGGGAAAAAAGATACATACTCAGATAATTTGAGAACAAAGTAAATAGGTATGGGAATGCATAGAGAATTTTGGCATATGAAACAAAGTGCACAGTATGATCTAGATGGCCAAGAAAGACTAATTTCTGTTTTAATAGATAACTAGGAATTGGCTATGCATAAAGGAGGGTGGTGTGGTGAGTGTGAGTCAGGCTTAAAGGACAATTCTGAGAAAAGGCAGAAAGGGAAACAGCATTGTTTTGGTAGATTCCAATGGAATTTATATGATCTTTTCAAGAACAGATTGATTTTTTCCTTCTTGATGTGGTTTTTCTGCTAATGAATTAAATTGGGAAAGACCTTTAGCTGTTGCAACATTGCTTGTAACGTTTATGTGCGTATCTTGGTTTCTAAAATTCTGTGATTGTTTTTAGAGAGGATATATCAAATGAATGGATTTTCACTATCTCACTTAAATTCAGTCCTGGATAAGTGCCTTTTCTCTAGTGGGTATATGGGAAGGGTGTGTGTGTGTGTGTGTGTGTGTGTGTGTGTGTGTACCCATGTGTGTTTATTTAGGGGAGAGGGACAGAGGAGAAATGTATGTATAGGGTAGGGAACTGTGATAGAAGCTCAAACATCAAAATAGCTATTATACTCATGTATAGTACTTTTTCTTAGGAGTTAGGGGTACTATACTAGACAACTTTGAAATCATAGAAATAATTTTTAGATTGAAAAATGTTTACATCTGGGGTGCCTGGGTGGCTCAGTCGCTTGATCATCCGACTTTGGCTCAGGTCAGGTCTTGTGGTTCACGAATTTGAGCCCTGTATCAGGCTCTGTGCTGACAGCAAAGAGCCTGGAGCCTGCTTCAGATTCTGTGTCTCCGTCTCTCTGCCCCTCGCCCACTTGTGTTCTGTTTCTCTAATTCTCTCAAGAATAAATAATAAACATTAAAAAAAAAAAAATTAAAAAAAATGTTTGCATCTAAATTGTAAGTTGAGAGGACAAAAGAATCAAGTGAAAAAAAGGAAGAGAGAGGGGCTCCTGGGTGGCTCAGTTGGTTAAGCATCTGACTTCAGTTTGGGTCATGATCTCGTGGTTCATGGGTTAGAGTCCTGTGTCAGGCTCTGTGCTGAAAGCTCTGAGCGTGGAGCCTGCTTCAGATTCTGTGTCTCCCTCTCTCTCTGCCCCTCCTCTGTTCACACTCTAGCTCTCTGTCTCTCAAAAGTGAATAAATGTAGGGGTGCCTGGGTGGCTCAGTCGGTTAAGTGGCCAAGTTCGGCTCAGGTCATGATCTTGTGGCCCCACGTCGGACTCTGCTGACAGCTTGGAGCCTGGAACCTACTTGTGTTTTTGTGTCTCCCTCTCTCTCTCCCCCTCCCGTATTCGTGCTCTCTCTCTGCCTTTCAGAAATGAATAAATGCTAATAAATAAATAAATAAATAAAGAATGAATGAATAAACGTTAAAAAAAAAAAAAAAAAGAAAGAAAGAAAAAGGAAGAGAGAAACTGGGAAAGGAACCAAAGAGAGAACATTATGATTTTTGTACCAGCTTTTTCAATTTCAGTTGAACCAAAGGTCATAAAATTATGTGGCATAAAAGAACTGTCTATAAGAGAACCAAGTTTTGGAAACTGTCCTTAGTTGATAGAGAAGCAGTTGTCTAACTGTATTTCCTTATAGAGTTCATGTTTTCCAGATGTATAACAGTTATTTAGTGGTTGGAAAATATCCAAATTTGTTATAACTAAGTCTGTAATTGGCTTAATCTACACTTAACCAAAGTGTGTATGTTGTGAGTTTTAAAAAAATTATTACTTGTTTTTATGTTTTTGGTGTTTAGGCTAGACAGCAACAAGCAGAATTGGCCCAGCAGGAATGGCTTCAAATGCAGCAGGCTGCCCAACAAGCACAGCTTGCTGCTGCCACAGCCAGCGCATCTAACCAGGCTGGATCTTCTCAGGATGAAGAAGATGATGATGATATCTGAAATTTACCAGCTGAGTTTCTATTTCCTCTATAAATGTTTTTCCCTGCACAAGAAAACAGTGAAAGAAATGCTTATCTGTAATTTTGTATGCATCTTGGTGGACTTGCCATTGGTATTCTAGGGATGTCTGCTGTTAAGTTTCATCTATTGTGTGCTATTCATGTAAAAACTGTCTCTTTGAACTATTGAAAATTTAAGATTCAGTATAATATCAATTTTGAATTTTTAATGGTGTTTATGAAATTTTAGATAGCAGTGAGTCCTTTATTTGATCAATAAACAGTGTTACAGAAAACGTCAAGTTTATAAAAATACAGTGAAATTTATACAGAAACTCTAAATCTGCATTTGCATTTCCTCTGCCCTTTTAACTAGACTAAAAATTGGGAATTTTAAATTATTGGGGGGAGGGTGTTGTGTAATGCAGTAGATGTTAGATCAGGATGGTGAAAAAACAAAGAGTTCAGTTTTGTAGTATCTGAATTTTTTGTCTTTTAAAATGAGTGTATATATATAGGCAATAAATATATATGCTCAGATAAATATGCTTGTTTAAAAAAATCTCAAAATGACATCCAAAAACTTAGGAAGGAGTATGTTCAATAGTAGTTGTATGAATTCGGTGGGTTATGTTTTTGATTTTGTTTTTGTTTTATGTAGAAGTAAAAACTACAGTTTTATTATGGCATAATTCATCTTGAGCTATGCTATTACATTTCAAAGACTGCCCAATTTTGAGGACTGTCACGATTCTTACTATTTCACTCCAATAATTGTTAATAGTATTACTTGCTTAGTCCATCCATCTTTATTGGAACTTGTGAAACAATTGCTTAGGTTCCATTGGTTTAATGGAGATTCATGAATATCAAACCTTTGCTGGGGGAAAGAAATGAAAGTTAATAAGCATGCTTACTATAAAAGAGGGATTTTTTTGTAATTTAACTGATAGTTATAGTTTACTTATTGTTTGTTTTTAGCATTACTTTTACATTTTCTTGACTAGATGGCCTAGAGTGTCCAGTGCTTCCTTTTGAAATGGCATCAAATCTCCATCATAATTGAGTGATAGCTTTAAAAATGATTGGTTTTATTTTGTTTAAGAAAGCGTGTCATAACTGATCAGCCCTATATGAAACATAAATAGTTTCAACCTACTCGTTAAAAGGGAGAAGCTTTAATTTGGTTCCACTAAATAAAGTATGGTAGTGATTTTTATCGGAATCCAGTGTATTGAAGAAATGGCATATTGTTTGTACTTTGGAAACAGAATGGAAAAGCCACTTTAAGATAGTATAAAGTAATCTAAATTCCTATGTCAGTTGCCAAATCATTTAAATTTGTATATTCACCAAGTCCAAGGATAAATTGTGGTTGCTGGGATTCAGTTTTAATTGGAGAGCTAAATAAGTAAAGTTTATAAGTATTAGATTTCTTAAAGGTCTTATTTTGCAGTTTTAGAAAAAGTGAAATATTAGCATACGTTTATTAAATACACTTCCCCCATGCCATGAAAAGGTTAATTTTGCTGAATGTTTTAAGTTGAAGTTGATATTGTATCCATGAAGTGCTTTGGACAAGATAGAAGGGGTTGTTTTTTTAAAAGTTTAAGTACCAAAGGTAGTCTAGTCTAAGAAATAATAAGTTAATAAGTGTTGGCTTTTCTAATTTGTACTGTAACATCCTTATTCTTTCTATTTTAAGTATATCTGTTTCTTAAGTAAACAACTTAGATATTTTTCCACTTTTTTTTCCCTGATGCAGAGTTCAGGTTAATTAATATTTTACTGCATCTGATAATGTATTATATGTTTGAAGCCTAGTGACTTTTCATTTTGACATTCTTGTGATTTCATATGCTGTATTCTTCAAGCAATAAAATCTGATGTGTTTTATAAATTGTTTTTATATTTAATAATCTACACAGATTAACAGGAGATTGCTATTACTAACATTTTTAGTAGTTTCGAGAATCTTAGGCCCAATATTTTGATCATTTGGTATTTAATACCTGACTTTCTCCTTTGTTTATTGTTATTTCAGAAAATGTGGTTTTACTTGTACTTTTGTAATGGCAGTCCTAGGATCCAGGCATAACAAAGCTAATTAAGCAATGTTTTACTTTGAGTTTACTTTTTAGCATTTAAAAGTCATTATAATGTCCATTGTTGAGATTTTTTAAATCTTGTAGAGAGAGAAACAAATTTTTAGGGTTCTTGAGAAATAAAGTTACTGTTTAGTAAATATCTTCCCCACTTCCTTATCTATCTTTTTCAGCAGACTGTCAGATTGATAACATTGAAAAGATACCAATTATTTTTATTTTTATTTTTTTAGAGAGTGTGCAAGTGGGTGGAGAGAGGGAAAGGAGGAGAGACAGAATCTTAAGCAGACTCCACACCCAGCGCAGAGTCTACCTCAGGGCTCGATCTCATAACCCTGAGATCATGACCTGAGCCAAAATCAACAGTTGGATGCTTAACCAACTGAGCCACCCAGGTGCCCCGAAAAGGTACCAGTTTTTAAAACTGCATATACTATGCATATGTTTTCACAAATTAAACATACTCATATCACTGGCCTTCAGGTCAGGACACAGCAGTGTGAACACCCCAGAAGCCCCTTTTGCCCCTATTTTAACATTGTCTTCTTCCCTGGAAGTAACTACTATTCTGTTTTCTAAAACTATTGATTAGTTTTGCCTTTTATTTTATGTAAATACAATCTTTTTTAAATTAAATTTTAATGTCATACAGGCTTACTAAATAAAAGTATTGCACACTAATGAAGATTGAAAATTTACATTCCAGTTGACTAGCCTAAAGAGTTTAAGACCACTTTCACATTTATAGAGCCTAATTAACGCTAGTAGACAGGCACACCCTCATCTTCTATGTCATCTTTAACCCCTTTGTCCTGAGAAAGGAGGCTTAGCTGCTTCTTCAGTTCTTCAATTTTTCTTGTTCTAGTATCTTCATCTGTAGGGTGAGATTAACATTTCCAACAGTTTGGAAAATTTTGCTTTATAGCAACTGAACAGAGCAGATGGTCTCTGAGATGCATTCTTTCTAAGTGCTAGATCCACTTGGCTTTGTGGGATACCTTTTACTGAGGGACTCAAGTAACTGACCACTTCTTAAACCTATTAAAACTTGTACTTGTTCTATTTATGTTCCAAACGGCTGAAGGAGTTCTAGTAGGATCACACCCAAGCTATACATATCTAATTTGGTGTCACGCTCAAATCCTTCCAACTCTTCAGGTTAAGTGTACATACAGACAAGTACCCACTCTGGAAGTATATGTTGGTATTCTGTTGCCATGTCTCTTGATCCAGTCCATGGTTTTTTGTTTGTTTGTTTTTTAATTTTTTAATGTGTATTTTATTTTTGAGAGAGTGCACGAGAGCAGGGGAGGGACAGAGAGAGAGGGAGACACAGAATCCAAAGCAGGCTACAGGCTCTTAGCTGTCAGCACAGAGCCCGATGTGGGGCTCGAACCCACAAACCGTGAGATCATGACCTGAGTAGAAGTCAGATACCCAACTGACTGAGCCACCTAGGTGCCCTGATCCAGTCCATATTCTGAATGATGTCTGTATAGGCCAGACCAGAGTCTTCTATTTTTTTTTTTTTTTTTTTAATTTTTTTTTTTTCAACGTTTTTTATTTATTTTTGGGACAGAGAGACAGAGCATGAACGGGGGAGGGGCAGAGAGAGAGGGAGACACAGAATCGGAAACAGGCTCCAGGCTCCGAGCCATCAGCCCAGAGCCTGACGCGGGGCTCGAACTCACGGACCGCGAGATCGTGACCTGGCTGAAGTCGGACGCTTAACCGACTGCGCCACCCAGGCGCCCCCAGAGTCTTCTATTTTTACTTGCTGATGAGGGCCATGAAGAAAAATATTTCTGGACTTCAGGTGTTTGTTATGTTATGAATGTAAAATACACTTTCCACCAATTCTTGATAAGATCTTTATTGCAACACTGGCCTTAACATAAGGATGTGTGTACATTCGCCCATGTATTCTGGCCCTGCCTGTTTCACTCAGTTATCCAGTCCTACAAAGAGAGCTCACACAGGTGGATCTGAATGTGCAACATCAGGTGACACTGCATCAGGTGATACCTGCCCCATCAAGTTTTAAGTTTTCTTCAGAAGATTCCTCGATGGATGTGAAATTCTCTTCTAAGTTGTAATCATGCATAAGTGGCAGCTGATGTTCAACAATCTGGAAGACAAGTCAGCTCTTCGAATAAAATGATTCCAATTCAATGGCATCTTTTGTGACTAAATTGGTGATACAGTTCATCAGTCTATTAGTCTGATTTTCAGTGCCAGCTTCTCCTAAGGAGTTTTCTTTTTCTGGGGTGAATTTGGCAAGGATAATGGATGATTTTTTTTTTTAATGTTTATTTTTGAGAGAGAAAGAGACAGTGTGAGTGGGAGAGGGGCAGAGAGAGACGGAGACACAGAATCCGAGGCAGGCTCCAAGCTTGGAGCTGTCCACGCAGAGACCAGCGTGGGGCTCAAACTCACGGACAGCGAGATTATGACATGAGCTGCAGTTGGATGCCTAACCGACTGAGCCACCGAGGGGCCCCTGGATGAGCTATTACTTTAATCATTTTTGACATCATGTTGATCTCTGTTGTCCTCCTGGTTAGAGATCACTTCCAGAGATGGCAACTGAATAGAGATTCTATCTTGCATTTGGGCCACATGAGCATCTACTATCCAAGCAGTATGATGGCCTACAACACCTTCACTTTCCATAGTACCTTTATGTAATCTGTTTAGTTGCACCCTTATTCAGCATATTTTGATTGCAAAATTCTGACCATCTGATTTATTCCTGAACTTGTATACTCTTCCATATCCACCTTTTCCTAAGGGGGCAAACTGTTCTAAATCATTTAAGTAATGTGAGGTTTGTTCTTCCAAGCTACTTCTCTTGATCTGATCTGGATATCAGAACTATCCTCACAGGGATCCTGAGGAATTCTTTCTTTAGCTGACCTCATTAAATGAGCAATAGCTATGGGCGCCTGGCTGCCTCAGTAGGTAAAGCACATGACTCTTGATCTTGGGGCTGTGAGTTCAAGCCCCATGTTGGGTGATCTTTACAGATTACTTAAAAATAAAATCTTACAAAAAAAAAAAAAAGCAGTCACTCTGTTGTGATGTAGTCTTGGTGGGCTAAACTCATCACTACAAGTGAAAGAAGACAGCAGTGCCATTTTGATAAAGGTCTGACAAAGCAATTTAAACACCTGTCTTGAACGAAGTGGATTCATGAACATGGCTCAAGTGTTCCAGTGAAGAAACAAGCAGTAATTTGGTTTGCAACTGAAAAGGCAAAATCAGCTGTTGTAGGGTCATTTTAACACCTGGGGTTCTGCTGGAATATCAGATTCCAAACATCCCTCCTGCTGCCCCTCCCCACCCCAGCACTATGCCACTAGGTCTGGGTTCAAGCAGAGATCCAGCCCAATTCACTCAGGGGCTGCGATGAACCTCGCTGCTCCCCAACCTCCTCAGGAATTAAGGTGGCCAGGGGCTGGGAGGGGGCCACTGCAGCATTCCAAGTCCCTCACCATCATACTTGGAGTCTGAGCCATGGGCCAGGAAGTCCATGGTAGGTGTACAGGCACAGACCTGGCTCCATTGCCCTCTGCCTCATGCTCCCAGTCCCCGGAGTGGCCCCCAGCAACATGCACTGCAGCCAGCCTGCCTGCTAACCCACTGCCACGTCACTCAGCACCCCAGTATACTCTTATTTGATCATCATCATATTTGTGAATATACTGTTTTTCCTTTGCCACTGTAACAAATTATCCCAAAATTAGTGATTTAAAACAACACAAATTTATTCTCTTAACAGTCCTGGTATCAGAAGTCCAAAACTTGTTTTTGGTTTTTTGTTTGTTTTTGAGAGCGCAAGTGGGAAAGGGATGGCGGGAGAGGGAGTGAGAGAATCTTAATCAGGCTTCATGCCCAGTGCGGAGTGTGTCTCACAAGTGAATGATCATGACCTGAGCCAAAATCAAGAGTCAAATGTTAACCTTAACTGAGCCACCCAGGTAACCCCCTGCAACTATGTTTAGTAGGCCAAAGTGAAGCTATTAGCAGGATTCGTTCCTAAATCTGAAGGTTGTGAGTGGAGCATCTGTTTCCTTGCCTTTTTTCAGCTTCCAGTGGCTGCCTGTGTACTTTGTGGCCCCTTACTTGGTATTTAAAGCCTCTGCTTTCATCATCACATCATCTTTTCTTCTATAGTCAAATCTTCCTCTGCCTCTACATTTAGGGTCTACCTGGATAATCCAGGAAAATCTCATTTCAAGATCCTTATTTGAATCAAAGTCTCTTTTGCCATATAAGATAACATTCACAGGTTCCAGGGAGTAGATCCTGGATATTTTTGGAGGCCATTATTCAACCTACTAGAATGAGATTTATTCATAGCATATGTATTTGTAGTCATTCATTCTCATTACTGAATAGTATTTTATTAATTTAACCATTTTTATTATATCCAAAATTTATCCATTCTACCATTGATGGGTATTTGAGGAATTTCTAGTTCTTGGCTACTGTGAATAATGCCATGGAAGACATTCTTATACATGTCTCACTTCTGTTGAATGTATACCTGGGAGTGGAGTAACTCGGTCATGGGGTATGCACATACTGGTTTTAGTATGTATTGTCAGTTTTCCAAAGTGCTTATAAGAGGGCACTATTCTAATATGTACCATTATAATGAATTACTCTAAAGTCTAGAGGCCTGACAGTGTTAATGAATTTCTCAAAATACCTAAATTATACCAAATGAGTTATACTTGTTATTTAATATCACACAAGAGGAAAATAAAAAGCAAAAGTATTTGTCGTTGTAGACACAGTGGTATTATGCACTCAGAGAACTGCTCCAAAGGAAAAAAATGCAAGTTTTAGGTAATCATAAATAGTATGTCAAATTTATAAATAGAATGCTTAATTATGGAAAACATATAGCTTACATTTTTAATTGAATTAAAATGTTTTTGTTAATAACCTTTTTTGGAAATACAAATATTTCCTCATACCCAAATGGCCACCAAGAAGAATTCTCCAATCCAAATAGCATAGGCACTGCCTTCCACTGGCTTCACTTGGATTTTGTTTGTTTTCTTCTTCCCTGTCCCTAATAGCTTGGCCCCTCTTTTTTTTTTTTTTTTTTTTAATTTTTTTTTTTTAACGTTTATTTATTTTTGAGACAGGGAGAGACAGAGCATGAACAGGGGAGGGTCAGAGAGAGGGAGACACAGAATATGAAGCAGGCTCCAGGCTCTGAGCTATCAGCACAGAGCCCGATACGGGGCTAGAACTCACGGACTGCAAGATCATGACCTGAGCCGAAGTCGGCCGCCTAACCGACTGAGCCACCCAGGCGCCCCAGCCCCCTCTTTTTAAAATAAAATTTTTTAAAATTTTTATTAGAGAGAGAGAGTGCATGTGCATGAGCTAAGGAGAGGGGCAGAGGGAGAGAGAGAGAGAGAGAGAGAGAGAGAGAGAGAGGGAAAGAATCTTAAGCAGGTTCCACGTTGAGTGCGGATCCCATGACCCTGGGATGGGACCATGACCTGAGCCGAAATCAGGAGTTGGAAACTTGGGGCACCTGGGTGGCCCAGTTGGTTAAGTGTCTGAATTCGGCTCAGGTCATGATCTCACAGTCCGTGGGTTCGAACCCCACGTTGGCTCTGTCCTGACAGCTCAAAGCCTGGAGCCTGATTCAGATTTTGCATTTCCCTCTCTCTGCCCCATCCCCACTTGCACGCTCTCTCTCTCAAAAATGAATAAATGTTAAGAAAAAAAAAAAAGTTTGACACTCAACTGACTGAGCCATCCAGGTGTGCCCAAACCCCTCTATTTTTTACCTTGCCCCACAGCATAGAATATCATGGGTAGGATTGGCCAGGGTGAGGAGAATGGGTACATAAATAACCTCCTTTTCACCTATCCACCTTGTAGTTAAAGCATCATCACTAATCCTTCTCCTATTTCCTCAAAATAAAACTTACTTTTAACATATATACTTAGATTTGCTTTTTCCTATAAAAGATGTAAGTGAAAAGAGAAAAGTAGGGAAGCAAAAGAGGTAACTTTTAACTTACAATCAATCTCTACCAGAAACCAATCAAATAAGTAGCACCTTAGAATTCCTTAATTTGTCAGAATTTAGGATTCTCAGTCTCAATGTTACTGACATTTTGGGTCAGTTAATTCTTTGTTGTGAGAGGCTATCTATCCTGTGCATTGTGGGGAGTTTAGCAGCATCCCTGGCTTAGATGTACTGGGTGCCAGTAGCACACCCCCCACACACATTGTGACAACCCAAAAATGCCTCCAGACATTGCCAGATGTCCTGGGAGGGGTGCAAAATCACCCTCTGTTGAAAACCACTGCCTTAGAAATGTAAGTTTTTATTTTTAAAATAGGGTACCAGGGAAAGACTGAAATTGAACCTCTGTTTGGAAGCAACATGTGGTCTAAATTGAAAAAGACAAAAAGAAACAAAGTAATTTGGAGATTATAGGCCCAGGATTAAAATATATTTTGAGGCGGGCACCCGGGTGGCTTCGTCAGTTAAGCGTCCTTCTCTTGATTTGATCCCAGGCACGGAGCCTGCTTGGGGTTCTCACTCCCTCGCTCTTTGCCCCTCCCCCACTTGTGCACTTGCACTTCCCTCTGTGCAGAAAGTAAAATCTTAAAGGGGGCTCTTGACCTCACATCTGCTGATACCTTCCCCCTAGAACTCTAGTCCAGCTCTTCACCCAGAGATCGTAGCCACACCCAGTTTAAGCTAGATCAGGTATACTATCTCATTACTATGTATATCTTTTAACAAGTATGTTTTTAAATTGCTTTTATTGTAGTTAAATATAAATATAAAATTTACCATTTTTAAGTATTTGGTTCAGTGACATTAAGTACATTGATATTGTTGTGCAACCATCACCACTATCTCCAGAACATTTTCATTATCCCACACTGAAATACTGTATCCATTAAATAGTAATTTCCCATTCTTCTCTCCCTGCAGCCACAGGTAACCACAGTTCTGCTTTCTATTTCTGAATTCAACAATTCTAGGTACTTCACAGAAGTGGAATCATAAAGTATTTGCCCTTTTGTATCTGACTTACTTCACTTAGCTTGGAAAGTTCATCCATGTTATAATATGTATCAGAACTTCATTCCTTTTTACAGCTGGATAATATTCCATTGTATGTATACATCACATTTTGTTTACTCATTGACTGATGAATGGGTAGCTTCCACCTTTTGGCTATTGTGAATAATGCTGCTAGGGACATAGGTGTACAAACATCTGTCCCTAAGAAGCATTTTTTTTTTTTTGAGTGTACAGAACTATATATTGAGAATTGAAACAAGGGAAGAAGTATAGTATAAATGCATATACAACAACAGTTTATAATATATGATAAATATTACATGACTGAAGGGGACACTTGTACTAGATCTTACGTGAGTTATTTCATTTTCTCATCACTTTTGTGAGGTGTAGGTATTGAGAGTCAAGGGTGGCAGGCTGGTAACACAGGTGTAGCATTAAAAGTAATAGATATGGGGTGCCTGGGTGGCTCAGTCAGTTAAGTGTCTGACTTTGGCTCGGGTCATGATCTCACAGCTTGTGAGTTCAAGACCTGCTTTGGGTTCTGCGCTGATAGCTCAGAGCCTGGAGCCTGCTTCAGATTCTGTGTTTCCCTTTCTCTCTGCCCCTCCCTCGCCTGTGGTCTGTCTCTCAAAATAAATAAACATGTAAAAAAAAATTAGGTAATATAATATCTAGCAAGTGGAGGCATCAGGATTTGAACCCCAGGGAGCCTGGGTGGCTCAGTCCATTAAGCCTCTGACTTCTGCTCAGATCATGATCTCATGGCTCATGGGTTCAAGCCCCATGTCTGACTCTGTGCTGACAGCTCAGAGCCTGGAGCCTGCTTTGGATTCTGTGCCTCCTTCTCTCTCTCTGTCCCTCCCCTTCTCATGCACTGTCTCTCTCTCTCTCCCGCCACCACCCCCCCTCAAAAACAAACATTTCAGAAGATTTAAAAAAAAAAGAATCTAAGTAGTTCTAAGGACTATGTTTCTTCCACTAGATCATTCTGCTTTCTCTCCAAAAGTACTCTGGGAATACTGGGATGAATCTTTATATCTTTATTTGAAGTCATTAAAAAAATTATAAGCCTTCCCGAGGATAGCAAAATTGCATGCTATTGCAAGATAATTACAGAGCTCACTCTAAGGAAGCAGAGGTAATGTCTGGTTTTGGGCTTCCTCTTTCTGCCCACTATTGTCTAAATGATTCAGTGTTATGCAGAATATTAAATATTGTTAAACTATTTCAGAAAGTTGATTTATTGTGTTGGTTTTATATAAGACTTTTCTTCTGATCAAAATACTTCCAAGACTATAGGAAAATATAACCTGGAATCAGTTTTCTAGAATTTCATCTTATCCAAATGTTGCAGAATTTTGGAATTCTTCGGAGTAAGCTCCCAACCAAGCCCAAATTTAAGAATTTAATTACAAGGCCCCTATTTGTTTATATTCCAATAACAAGCTTACTATTATGCAAATAGGAAATAAAATCTGGTAATTGTGGACCATTATTTAGAATTTTGAAGTTAAGGATGTGTTTTTTAATGGTACAGATAAATCAACAGCTATTAATATATGAAGACAAGGCTTGGGGAGAGTGCTGCCTCCACCTTTAATGTTGGAATTATTTTACAGTATTCTAGTCATGCTGTTTTGGAGGTTGGGCAACTATAAGCCTCACTTCACAGCCTATTGTTCCCACCTGAATCTTGCTGTAGCCTCCTAACTGGCCTTGGCTGCCAGTCCCTCCTTGTTATGATCCCTCCTTCACATTGCTAACAGTGTTGTGTCTCTAAAACACAAATATGACTATGAGACTCCTCTGCTCCGTGATCATAGTGTTAAGTCCAAACTCCTCTAAGCATTACATAAAGTATCTTTCATAGCATGATTCAACTTTTTCTACATTTTCTCAATTGCACTGAAACATGGGCAGTATAATGCCATCTCTTGTACACTTTATTACCTTTGCATGTGCTTCTTCCCCACCCTGGATTGACCTTTTCTTCGCTTCGCCTGGCAAGTTTCTAACCATACAACAAGACACAGCTTAAATTTTAGCTCCAAGGTAAAGTTCTCCCTAATTCCTCAGTGCATAGTTACTCTTTGTCTGGCTATCTACGCCTGTGATACATATTTCTATTTTCAAATCCATAATACCATACTATAATTTGTTTGTTTACAAATTATTTGCATTACAGTGAGATCTGCCAGAGAACAGGGACCATATCATCATTATTTCAATACCCCTGGCAACTGATATGGTAAAGTTTTTTAGTTGAACTTGTAAATATCTGCTGTGGTCAGCCCTCATTTCACCTGATGCTCTATACCATTTGCTCCTGGGGCTATCATACAATATATAAGCATTCAATAAATATCTGATGATGATGGTCATGGAAAAGAAAAGAAATTATTACATTTCATGTGCCATGTTTAAAAAGAGAGGACTTTTACTCCTGAGAGACAACCTTTCAGGAATATGGTATTTCAGTACCTAAAAGGTTGAAATTATCAGAAAACCTCCCCTGCCAACACCCACTCCAGGCATAGCACATTCTCTGGTCCTAGGAATATAGGATAACAAAATGTTATACTATAAAATTAACCAGAAAAACAGAAGGCAATCAAGGGATTTCAAGCAAAGAGTGATTTAATACAGGGAATTAGATAATACAATTATAGGAAGAACTGGAAGAACCAAAAGGAAAGGCAGACAATATTGCCCAGGAATGAGGAACTAGGAGAACTCTCTCGGAGCCTCCACTCATCTGCCGACTGACTCGTGCAGGAGCCTCATTACTGCATAGGAAGTCACTTAAAACTCAGCAGCTGAAAACAACAATCATTATTTCTCACAGTTCTGTGAATTTGCTGGGCTTAGCTGAGTGGTTCCGCTTCACATACTGTTGTCTGAGGCCGCAGTCATCGGAGGGCACAACTGGAATGAAATGTCCAAGGTAACGCACTCACCTGGCTGGTGGTTGGTACCATCGGGTGGGATCTCAGCTGGAATGGTCAGTTGCAATGCCTTGATTCTCCATGCGGCTTGAACTTCTTAGAGTATGGTGGGATTCTAAGAAGGAGTGGCTCCAGAGTGTTCCCAAGGGAAGGAAGCGGAAACTGCAGGTCCTCTTAAGCCTTGGGCTCAGAAGTCCCAGAACATTACTGCCACCACATTCTATTGGTCAGAGCTATTTCAGGGAGAGGATACAGGTATCTCTCGCTTTTCAAAAGTTCAAGTTACACCACTCACTTTTACGAAAGACCTGCATTAGTACCTGTTTTCGCTTACCAAAAGAAATTTGAAGAGGAGTTTTGCTTTTACGAACAAAGGTGGAAAGGGAAAATAGCATTCAGTGTTTGTTTGGCAGAGAGAACCTTATAGAGGCAGCACGCACGCCTAGCGGCAGAGTAGAATTGCTAACTCCTTCCCAGGAAACTACACTCAGCCTCTCAGCATTAACACCATAGCTTTGAACTGAGTCTGTGGGCATCTTTGCTTTATCCTCATTTATTTTGTGTATCTGTTAGCAAGATGTGTCCTAACGTGTCAGAAAAGCCTAAGGGAGGTTATTTTTTGAGTCTGGGAATGCTCAAAAATTTTTTCATACAAATGAGTAGTAATTGCTTCTTTGCCTCATGCCATTTCAGTTCAAAAGTTTTCATGCTCTACTTTCAGATAGTGGGGGAGAATACAGGAGGAGGATGTAGAAGCATCCAGAAGGAGGATGAAATGTTGGGAGTGGGAGCTGTCTTTAGAGACTAGCTGTCACACTTGTCTTTGCACATGCTTGTTCTTTGCTCCGAAATGCTTTTTTATTGTTTCCTGTCAAATATTCAAACTGAAAAATCCAGCTTACATTTCACCCTACATCTAGAGCCTTCCCTGATACCCTCAAGTACAGTCAATAGCCCTTTATTTCCTTCATGTAATCTGTGCCTGTGGTACATATTTCTGTTTTTGTATCTTATCGTTCCTTATTATGATTTGTTTGCTTGCATATTTTTCTGTGAGAGTACCTAGGGGACAGTAATCATATCATCATCATCCATATCTCTAGTAACTGTCGTAGTAAAGGTTTTTGCAGTTGAACTTCTAAGTATCTGCTTGTGGTCAGTACTAATTTAGTCTGGTGTTCTCCACCATCCTGCTCTTAGAGCTTCAATGTGGGGAGATACTCGGTGAATAGCCAATGGTGATAATAATGGAAAGGAAGAAAAATTGCCTTTTAAATATTCTGTTTAGGAAGAAAGGATCATGTATGGGTCACTTAATAAAAATTTTCAGGACAATTGATATTTTAGTCCTGTCAGTTCTGTCAGCACAGAGCCTGATGCGAGGCTCGAACATGTGGACCTTGAGATCATGACCTAAGCCAAAGTCAGAAGCTTAACCAACTGAGCCACCCAGGTGCCCCTAGTCCTGAAAGTTTTAAGCTTATCTAGAAAAATAATTTTCCCAGCATAGCACATTCTCTGGTTCCGGGAACATCAGATAAAATGTTATGCTACATAGTTAATCAGAAAATGGAAGCTATTTAAGGTATTTTAAGTGAGGAGGGTTTTAACACAGGAAATTAGGTAACAAAATTGTTGGAAAGGCTGGAGGCGCTAACGGAGGTCAAGTTACCCAGTTATGAGGAACTACAGGAAGCTGCTTCTTCCCCTGGAGCCTACAGTTGTTTGCAGAATTCAACTCCTGCAAGACCCCATTACTGCCCATGACTTAAGGGAGTTGTGCTCCCTGCCCCATGCTGTTGATGCAAACTACCAGACGCCCATGTTTAGCTGCTACCCAGGTGTCCCAGGAACTGACTGTATGACAAGAGGGTGCAGCTCAGTTGGTGCCACCACTGCCTGAGCTAGAAGAGTGTTTCTTTCTTCCTTCCTTTAGCTTTCCAGTCTCTTGCACATGCCCACTGTTGACTGAATCCTGAACAGGATTCCTGCTGGCTAGGGAGGCCAAGGAAATTCCTAGGTTTCCCAGCCCCTGCAATACAATAAAATTGTGGGGATGATGCTGAACACATCACAATATCTAGAACATGGCATTAGAAACTTGGCTTACAAAAGGAATATAGTGATCATAGCACTCACGATAGTTCTACCCAGATGGAGTTTTAGAATAGAAGAGTTTTAGTCTTATGCTTTTAAACATTTGATAAAATAAATAAGAGGGTTTTTTGAACCAATGTCTAGAATTGCAGTACTCGTAATCTTAGGTAACTTTCAGCCTTGGTTTTCTCACTAATAAATTAGAAAAGCTTTCTGACTTAGCAGTCTTTCACAGGCACAGTGGTAGTAGGATCTTTAAACCTATTAGAGAAAAAATCATGTATGTGTACATATAAATATGTATGTATAAAATGTTTTGGTACATACACACACACATAATGTGACAAAGAGATACTGTCTGAGAAAATGAAAATTTATTTTTGCCACCCAGTGATTATGTAGGACTTTGGTAGAGTACTGGCCAAAAGTTGAAATATAGCTCCACTAATGTTTATTGGGCATTGGCACTGAGCTTGGCACTAGGAATACGAAGATGCATATTACACATTCCAATTCAGTAAGTGTTTAGTAAATATATTTCTGCTGGATATTTAGGTCTTGGGTCTACTAAGATGAACAAGACCAGACTTTTTCCACAGAGGTATTCAAAGACTGATAAGCAAATGATTGCAAGATTGTGGTAAGGTGTTGATAAGAAATTTAAAGTATAACCAAAAACAATTAAATGGTAAAATTTTTAAATTTAATTGATGAGTAAAAAAATTTGGCATTTACTTAAAATTACTCAAGAAGATGCCATGTTTAGGGGAAAAAATACTGGCTCTGAAATGACACCATCTCAGGCAGTTAGAATTGAGGGTATTGAGTCTTGAGATGCATGTAAAATGCTCACTCTGAGAAATACTGAAAAGTATTTTCTTTAAAGTCATATAATCCCACCACAAAGACAGCCACTGGGAACATTTTGATGTATTCCTTTCTAATCCAAGGGTATTTTTCTTAAAGTAATGGAAATGAAACCAAAAATAGAGGCTAATAGGTTCACAAGGCATGATAGATTGCATGTAAATTAGAAGGCAAGAAAAAGAGCGAGAGAGTGAGAGAGAGAGAAAGAGAGAAGGATCTATTTGGGCCAGGTATTTCAAACTTCAAAATACACACCTGAACTTGGTATCTTCTTCCCTACACTTGTACTTGCCCTTTTTAGGAATGGCACCACCATCTATCCAGTAATGAAGGCAAATACATCCAACTACTCTCAGAGTAATCCTTCTAAAACAGTCTAATTTTATTGTTCCTTTGCTTGAAATCTTTCAATAACTCCCCATAGATTTTGGGATCAAGTGTCATTTTCTTATTTCACTATTTATAGCCCTTCACCATCTAGCTCCCACCCATCCTACTAGCTTGACCTGCCTTCCTGCTACCTATATAGTTCTCCACATTAGCCATGTTAAAAAATTTGTAGTTCCACAAAGGTGTAGCAGTGTTCTCCAATCATCTTTGTCTTTCTACATGCTCTTTTCTCTCTAGAAGGCCATCATATACCCCCATCTTTTCCTCTGTTTAATTGCTTCTCAAAAACTCAAGGGTTGCCTTTCAGGATGCTGCAATCTATTCTGTTCCCCCAATGCACCAGGCACATATCTCTAATATAGCATTTGTCTCACTGTCCTCAAATTACTGGTGTTTTTATCTCTTATTCAATTCAACCAAGAGCTTCTTGAGGACAGGGACTATATCTTGATGATCTTGAGAGTCCTGCTTCTATCACAGTACCCAACATATAGTAGGTGTTATAAACATTGGTTGAAGGAATTTATGTAAATTGGTAGATAAAAGGACTGGTGGGTTTTTTAATTAATAATCTTCAGGAACTACATTTAGAAATTGTAGCAAATATTGTTAGTTGCTTACATAATAGCCACCTTCACCCCCCTTTTTTTCTTTCCTTTTTTTTTTTTATAATTTATATCCAAATTAGTTAGCATATAGTGCAACAATGATTTCAGGAGTGGATTCCTTAGTGTCCCTTACCCATTTAGCCCATTATTTTTGTTTCCCTTCCCATATGTTCATCTGTTTTGTCTCTTAAAGTCCTCATATGAGTGAAGTCATATGATTTTTGTCTTTCTCTGACTAATTTCACTTAGCATAATACCCTCCAGTTCCATCCACATAGTTGCAAATGGCAAGATTTCATTCTTTTTGATTGCCGAGTAATGCTCCATTGTGTGTGTATATGTATGTGTGTGTGTGTGTGTGTGTATATATATATATATATATATATATATATATATATACACACATACCACATCTTCTTTATCTATTCATCCATCGATGGACATTTGGGCTCTTTCCATACTTTGGCTATTGTTGATAGTGCTGCTATAAACATTGGGGTGTATGTGTCCCTTTGAAACAGCAGACCTGTATCCCTTGGATAAATGCCTAGTAGTGCAATTGCAGGGGCGTAGGGTAGTTCTATTTTTAGTTTTTTGAGGAACCTCCATACTGTTTTCCAGAGTGGCTGCACCAGCTTGCATTCCCATCTTCCCTTTTTTTATTATCAAAACTCAAGTTTCAGTGTGGCAGTGTACCCCAGGGCATGTATCTTGATAGATCCAAGGCAGTCATGACATCCCTATCCCTCTTTGCCAATAACACATTTTGGTTGACTATGATAGGGCATAGAGGGAAACTACGGAGGCTTCAGGGAGAGGTCTTGTTACTTTCTCTTCTCTCTTCCTGCTATGTTTATAGTTCTGTGAGGGATGTGAAGCCTGGAGTTGGGGCAACTGTCCTGTAATCTTAAGGCAGCAGGCTTGAGGACAAAAAATAAAATGCTGAGAACTGTGGATGGGGAAAGACAGAGTCTGAGTCTTTGATGAGATAACTGAGCCACACCAATCCTAAATTGCCTATCACATCAAACTTCCTTTTATGTAAGATAATTAAAATGGTTCCATTGTTTAGGCCACTGAATGATTGAATTGTGGCCCCCAAAAGATGTCTATGTCCTAACCCCCAGAACCTATGAATATGACCTTATTTAATGACATAATTAAATTAAGTGTCTTGAGCTAAGATCATCTTGGATTATCTGAGTGAGCCCTTAATCCAGTGACGAGTGTCCTCATAAAAGACACACAGAGGAGAGATGCACAGAGAAGAGGAGAAAATGGAAGTGCTGGAGAAGGCAATGTGAACACAGAGGCAGAGATTGGAATTATTCAGTGACAATCCAAGAACACCTGGAGCCACCAGAAGCTGGAAGAGGTAAAGGGTTCTCTTCTAGAGCCTCCGGAGGGAGAATGACTCTGCTGACACATTGATTTTGGGCTTTTGACCTCCAGAACTGTGAGAAAATTAGTTTCTGTTGTTTTAAGCCATCCAGTTTGTGATAATTTGTTATGCTGCCTCAGGAAATAATATAAAACTGTAAGTCAATTCTCTGTTTGTTGCAGCCAAGGAGATCTTAATTAATATAACGATTATTTTTAAGTTCAAAGTAAACATATGAAAAAAAAGTATTGGTAATAATTCAGGAAGAGATCCTGGAGTCCCTGAAAATTCTTTCCATAGGATTTCAAACCAAGGTTGATACTAATCTTGTCAAATCTGGGAATTAAACATATCTCTGACTCCACTTCAACTTCACCCTACATCACTCTGCTTCAGGGACTAATGGCTGGTAGCAGAGATGAAAGTTATGCCCTCCTAAGAGGATTTTTTTTTTTTAGAAACCTTATTTTCCGTCAACCTTATTCCATTTTGTTTGCCTTTGTGAAAGAGCAAGACCGCTCAGTGGTTGTTCCTACCCATTCAGGGGTCTGAATGGTAGGAGCTGCAGACCAGTCTTCAGTGGCAGGCTGAGCACTTCAGTCTTCAGTACAGAACTGCTGAATAGGCACGGAGGGCACCTGCCTACTTCCAGACCAGTCTGTGACTTCAGGTTGAATAGTAGTGAACTCAAGAGCTGGAACAGTCCATTCACCCAGAAATTCCTCCTTGGTCACAGCCTTTTTCAGCGGTGGCCTGCACCACCACATGTCTTCAAAATCTCTGTAGAAGTAGAGATCAGGCATGACCTCACATGGGCATTCACAGGAAATGGCGTCAGGCATGCACTGAACTTCCCGGGCCAACATCCACCACACCAGACCCACTGAGTGAGTTCCCTTGTTGCAATGGATGGCATGGCAATGTCCATACAGTGCAGAGGAGAGTCTGCATGGACCCTCCCTGGGTAGTGTGGAAAAGATCCTTTTTTTGAGGGGGGTGGCGTGCAAGTGAGCAAGGGGTGGGGGGGCTGGGGGGAGAAGCGGGGCTCACCCAAAGCAGGGCTCAAGCTTACCCAAAGTGGGATTCATGCTCACCCGATGTGGGGCTCGAGCTCACCTGAAGTGGTACTTGTGCTCACCTGAAGCAGGGCTTGAGCTCACCCTCGAACTCATGAGGGTGGGACTCGAACTCATGAACCGTGAGATCATGACCTGAGCCAAAGTCAGATGCTTAACGACTGAACCACCCAGGCACCCTCGTGGAAAAGATCCTTAAGACCATTTTTGATGAAGTTAGATTCATCCCTGGTCCAGCTCAATATGGGAATTTTTTTGTTCCTGTTTTTAAATATAAGCAAAAGAGATTGGGATTTGAGGTAGCTTCAAAAGTATGTACAATTTGGAACAGAAAGACAACATGTAAACATTTAAAAGTCAGGAAAAGAATAAAAAGAAAATCAAGAGCAGGATACATTGGAATGAAATATGCAAACTATCATGTCCTACATAATTAGAGTTAAGTCTCAAAATTAAAATTATTAGGGATCAAAGCAAAAAGAGTTAACCATTATGTGATCCATGTTGTCCTTAAGGAAAAACATATTAGTTTCAAGAAAAGGAAAGCTTTGCTTTTCTTGGCAGTTTTTCTTTAAGAACTTACCATGTAGGTTTCAATTTAAATATCACTTCCTCCAAGAAGAGTTTCCTAATGACATCCTCCCTCCAAATTAGGTACCAGTACTATGTGCTTACCATTGTATCACTCGTAAGATCCTTACAAGACTACTAAGTTCTTTGAACAGAAAGACTGATTAGCTTACCCCATTGCAATATTCCGGGGTTTTTTGGAGGGGTGGTAAGTGGGTTAATAAGACTTCATGGTGGGGGGGGCGGGGAGGGAGGGCGGGTCTAGTTCCCATTCTAACAATGCATTGAGTTATGATCCAAGCTGTGAGTGGGACCAGAGTTTTCCTTAGAAAATAGCTTGGAGTATGTTCTAAGACATGAAACAGTTAACAGTTTAAAGCCTGTTTAAAATTATTTTGCCCTACAAAATGTTCACTGTGAACATAGCAGCTGTCCTTTGAAGTCATAGAACACTGTTAGTAATGACACATGGAACATGGATTTAAGCAGCACAGCCTCCTGTTGAACCCTTTGAGATGAACCAGCTGAACCTGAACCCACTTATCAATCTTAGTCTCATTTAAAGCAGGACAACCAGGCAGTATGTGTCTCCTAAAGTGATTGATACGAGGCTAACAACACTACTTATGAAGTATTCTTGCCCTCCAAGAAAGTGGAATCTGCAAGTTTCTAAAGCTAACTTCCATTATAGGAAATAGAGGAGATAAAGGAACACAAGGAAGCAAAAAGACAAATCCAGAATATGGTAAATTCAATAGGACAACTGGTCTCTGTAATCAAGTCAATGGCATCAAAGAGGGGTAAGGGAGAAGAGACTGCTCTGGATTAAAAGAGGCTTAAGAAACAACCATATGCAACTGGTTTAAAAATCTTGTCTCAACAAACCAATTATAAAAAGATAATTTTGACACAATTAGGAAAATCTCAATAAGGTCTGGGTATTAGATGACACTAAAGAATTATTGTAAGTTTGGTTACATGAGTTTCTCAGTTTGGGTTCTCCCAGACCCAGAGATAAAGATTCAAATGCAAGAAGTATAGTTGAGAAGGGATCCTAGGAGACACTGGAAGAGAAGGAGGAAGTGAAATGAGGAAAGGATAGAAGTCAATAAAAGCTGCACTATTAAGCAACCTAACCATTGTGGGCAAGTGGAACTTAATCTCACTAATGTACTTTGGGAAATAGTGTGAAATATACCTCAGAGCTAATTCCCACCCGCAGGCCAAGGGACCTGAGTTACTTACATACCAACTCCCATCAGGCATTGATTCAGCTGTGCCCATGGGAGAGGAAGGCAGAGTGGGCTCTCCAGGGGCCAGAGAAAGCCCTCAGACAAAGAATACACTCTGAAATGGTAAGAGCCAAAGTGATATGGGAAGAAGCACCAATACCATTTGCTACAGTGTGACAATAGTGTGGTGGTAATGTAAAAACATGACCTTTCTTAAAAATGTATACTGAAATATGTGAGGGTGAAATGATGTCTGAGATTTGCCTTAAAATACTTCAACAATAAAAAACAGATGAGGGGTGCCTGTTTGGCTTAGTCGGTAGAGCATGGGACTCTTGATCTTGGGGGTCATAAATTCAAGCCCACGTTGGGTGTAGAGATTACTTAAAAATAAAATCTTTAGGGGCGCTGGAGGGGGCTCAGTCAATTAAGTGTCCAACTCTTGATTTCTGCTCAGGTCATGATCTCATCATTTGTGAGATGATCAAACCCTGCATCAGGCTCTGTGTTGATAGTGTTGAATCCCTGCTTGGGATTCTCTCTCTCTGTGTCTCTCTCTGCCCCTCCCTCACTTGTGCTCTCATCTTTCTCAAAATAAATAAATAAGCTTTAAAAAATAAAAAATAAAAAATAAATAAAATCTTTAAAAATAAATTTAAAAAGTAAAAAGGACAGATGAAATAAATATGGTAAAACGATAATTATTTACATCAGTCATGGGTATGTGGAAGTTAACTATGCTAACCTCTCTACTTCTGTGTGTATGAGAATTTTTTGCAATAAAAATATTTCTAAGGTACATCTAAGTAATGAAAATATGTCAGCTGGGCTGCCTGTCTGTAGTAATTGGATATAAATTATTTCATTTAGAGAACATCTGACAAAGGTAATATTTTTAGTTTTAAAATAGTTTACCTTAAGCTATTCTTTCTACCTATATGTTTGGCCTAAAAGGTTTTCACAGTAGTACAAGCTGGCTGGGATCTGAGAGCTACCTTTTGATTGCTCTTTTGAGATGGAGTCAGTCAGTCAGTGAACTGGACCAAACACATTTTACAGATGGTCCAGCAGCCCAGGGCTACTGTGGCTTCACTAGGCTGGTGTGTTAGGAGTCCCCCACCCTCTGTAACTGGGTTGTCTCACATCTGTGAGGCACTTCCTTTTCTTAGTTGACAACACAAATCTACCTGCTTACACATAAAAGGAAACCTAATACCGGTCCAACAACTGAACCCTTTGGTTCTCCTTGCCTTCGTTGACACTCTTGGATTTAGACTCTTCTTGTCTTCCTGGACTTCTGACACTCATGCGCATAGATCTGATCATAGAATATTCAAACAATATTGGGTCAACAAGTCACTGAGCTTCAAAGTTTGCTTGCCTACATCAGGACTATGTACTGTGCCCAACTACTTCATTAGACTTTTAGACTTGTCCCTTTTACACGCTCCACAATACCACTTGGCATTGTTTTATAATTCTTTGTTAATATCTGTTATGTTAATTCATTGAGACAGGATTATAGTAGATGGCATTTTTTGCAGGTGACAAAACCCCGACATGACTCCCTTAGGCAAAAAGAAGAATCTATTGTCTCATGAAACTAAATCACAAGGACAGAGGAGTAGTTAGCAATATGAATAGAAGGGACTAGGATATTTTATTTGTTATTCCTGGAACAAAGATGTGGGGATTAATAGCCTAGCTTGCCTTTTACCATACCAGAATCACTTCCCTCAATACCTCTATGCTACCCCCATTGGCAGCCCTAATTAGGTATAGCCTAGCTCCATAAACTGGTCCTGGAGACTAGATTTTCAGGTGAGCAACTGGGTTCAGTTGTATCTGAATAAATACTTATCATGTGCCTATTTACATATCAGGCACTGTTAGGTTCTGGAGTGAGGATATGTAAAGGATTTGGTCCCTGTTCTCAATGGAAATCTCAATGTCATTATCACCTTGGCTACCACTTTGAGGAGTCATTTCATGTGTTCTCAACAATCCCACTCCACCTTGGTTCTTTGCGAACTGAGGATCATAGTTATTTTTAATATGTTTTGCAGTACAGTGTAACTCTAGCCAGTATTAAGATTATGAAGTTTCTTTAAACATTCATTGCAAACTCTCAGGTCTAAAATGAACAGAAGGTTTCCTAATTTTCTACTAGGCATTGATTGTGTTTCCAGGCACTTAGCCAAATTTTGAAAAGAAATTTATTTTAAAGATTGTCATTTTTAGATTTTATTAAGATATATGCTTTTCTTTCTTTTTTTTCAGTTAAGACAAGCTGTTTTCTGTTTATGTTTTTTTGTTTGTTTCTGTGTTAGGCTATAATAATATCCTCTAAACCTTAGTAGCTTAAAATGACAAGAGTGTATTTCTTACTCATGTGCTGTATGTCCATCTTAGGACGGTAGGGGCTCTGCTCCATGTTGTTCTCACTAAAAGATGCAGATTCACAGAGGCTTCACTCTCTGAAACATCACTGGGAACCATGGCAAGGGAAGGAGAAGGGCAAATTATGCAAGATCTCTTAAAGTCTTCCTCCTGAAAGTGACATTCATGACTTCTGTTCATTTTTATTGGCCAAAAGAAATCTCATGGCCACATCTAGCTTCAAAGGGGCAAGGAAGTATAGTCCTACCGTGTGCCTGGAAGGAAAAAAAATCAGAAATATTGGAGAGTAGCAATATTTTCTTCTGGTCACCAAATATTCATTTAATTCTTCCTCATTCATGCAAAATACATGCACCGTCTTGCCAAGGTAGACAACCTAAAAGTTCCGTCTAGTCAGGGCATCCAGATCAAAACTCAGAATCTCTGAGTGATGGGCAGTAACCTTTACATTAGGTACAGATGTGGCTCCTTTTGACATCAAAACCTATGCCTGAAAAGTCAGGATATCTGTCCCCATGGATAGGATAACTGCCATAAAAATTCCCTTTAGGAAGGAGACGTGTAGCGGAGGCAGACACCCATCTGTGGCAGTTCTGAAATTCTGTTCGACAGCTATTCTGAGGACCTTATATCATCCTGGTGAATGAGGAATATTTCTTCATTAAACTCTGACTCTACCCCCTGTCAGTGATTCACTTGTTCTTTGTTCTTTATTGCTCCTGATTCTTTCTGTGGATGATTTTCTCCATTATCCTTGGCCATATCTGGAATGGGTGTTTGGGGGAATATATCATCCTCCTTTCTTCCCTGAGGTATTGGAGTCCTAAGAGGGAATAGTCATGATCTCTTTTGTTTAGCCCAGTCTAGTAATTCTTTTGAAGCTGCAACTCTCTCAGAAACTTAATGAAAAGGTAAAAATACCCAGACTAGTCATTGTCATCAGTTCCATAAGCCAGTAGTCACCTCCATAATTTCCTTTCAAGGCATGATTCTCATTTGATATAATTCTTTGTTTTCACTCTCCCTCTCCCTTGTCTCTCATTGTGATTACATAGGTTATCAGACTTGATGTGAGAGTCACTTCCCCTTAGTCTCTTTTCTCTGAGCCATTGTATCTAAATAACCTTAGTTGGTTGGACCATCGATCTGGGACCATACAGAGATGTAAAAAATTGGTGAAACAGCCATTCTCTTAACTTGATGCATTGCCTTCAGGCTGAGTTTTAGTTATCTTTTGTCATTGCAAGCATTTCTTAGTTTTATATTTAATTATTTGGGGTTAAGAAGTAGTTGCCTATTTCAACTCTGGGAGTCCTCAAATTGGTGATTATTTATTCTCTTCATTCTTGCTTGCAAACCGGTCGATTCTTTTTTCACCTCATATCTTTTTTGTAGTATCTTGTCAAATGCAAGCCAACAGGAATGAACATAAAACATTCCTTTTTTCCAGTCTGTCACTTTAGCTACAAATTTATTACATGATCTGTCTCCCAAATGAACTGTAGGAAACAGTTTTATGAAACGTTTTATCACTGCATAACATGGATTGCTATCTTTCCATCCTCTGAAAATGGTTTTCTTGCTACCTGCCATCTGTCTCTTAAATATTTTAGGTTCTTGTTATGGCAGCACCTCATTTTAGATAACAATTTCTACCTTCTACCAATGATCTAGATTTTGCTACAGTAACAACTCTTTAGTTCCCAGTGGTTCAAAATTATAAAGATTTATTTATCATTCATGCTACTTGTTTTCACAGTATGAAAGCAGAGCTACACAAATAGACACGTAGCCTACCTCTCAGTGTTCCCAAATACATGATGCTTAACCTGTTAGATACCTGAAGACTTTCCCAAGGTACAGAGGAAGGATAAATTTTAAGGAGTCAATTTCTAAATCTTCAATTAACATATATCCTTTTTCCAAAGACTGATCTGCCTGAGTATGAGTTTGTGATGGAAATGTAGATTCTCCTTTCTCACATCCCCTGTCACAATTGGTTCCCGCCCCCCATTCTATATAAATCTTGCTCACATCTCAAATTCTTCTAGATGCATTTCCCAGACATTAAAATCTTCCATGCCATAGAAAAGGAAAATTTGAATATGGTTGTTGATGTAAAGAAAGTGACTGACTGGGTAGCAAATCCTTTTCCAAGTCAGGTGATTTCAACTTTTTTTCTTTCCAAAAATTTAAAGGAGAACTTAATTGAGTTATCAGTGGAGAAATCAGTAAAAATTATTTTTGATGAGAGATTGCGATTTTTTTTTGCCTGTAACTCAGAAGTTCAAAGAAGTGAGTGACATTACTCTGACAAAATTGCTTCCATTCCCAAATACTTATTTATGTAAACAGGTTTCTCAGTGCTTACATCTATTGAAACAGAAAACTAAGAATAGAACTGATGCCGCCGAATCCTCTTTCATTGTAGTAATAAGTTATATTCATCCATATAAAAAAATATAAATGGCCCATTCAACTCATTAAGAAATGCATTTCCAATAAAATTGGACTTATATGTTTAATAATTATTTATCAAAATATGTAATATATTTTTGTTGTCTTCATATTAACAATGATTGGAATGATAAATATATACAAAAGAATTTTTTTCCAACATTTAGAGCCACATGATCAGAGGAAACAAATGCTTTTTGAAATGAAAGTTTACATGCTTATTTTTGTTTCAAAGAGGTATGGTAAGACAACCAATGAAAGGGGTGCCTGGCTGGTTCAGTTGGTGAAACATGCAATGTTTGATCTCAGGATTGTGAGTTCAAGCCCCACGTTGGGTATAGAAATTACTTAAAAATAAATAAACAGACTCTTAGAGTTTGTTAGAGTTGTTACTCTTAGAACATGTTTGCTCAACTATTTAGGGGTAAAGTGTCATGATGTCTGCAACCTATTTTTTTAAGTTTATTTATTTATTTCGAGAGAGAGAGAGAGAGAGAGAGAGAGAGAGAGTGAGAGTGGGTTAGGGGCAGAGAGAGAGAGGGGAAAGAGGGAATCCCAAGCAGGCCCACGCTGTCAGCACAGGGCCTGATGCAGGGCTTGAACTTGTGAACTGTGAGATCATGACCTGAGCCGAGATCAAGAGTTGGAGGCTTAAGTGACTGAGCCACCCAGGTGCCCCTGTGACCTATTTTTAAATGGTTCAGAAAAAACGAACTACACCCATGCAACGTATGTATGACAAAATGTTGACAAATGTTAAGTCTATTCTAGATAGTTGCTAATGGAAGGTGTATGTAGTTGAATTGTTTTTTTTTTTTTTCATTTTTCTGTATACGTGGACCTTTTCCTAATAAGGTATTAATATAAATGATAAATACCTATAGTTATAAGTTTCAAGTTGAAGGCATTGTAGACCTATATAATATTTTTCTGTGGGTTAACAACACCATAGCTGTATGCAGGTGTCACTGATGGCAGCAACTGTATGCCATTTCAGTGGCAGGTAGTTCGACTATACATATTGAAATAACTAGTTATCATAAAAACAGAGAACAAACTGATGATTGCCAGAGTAGGGGGATGGGCAAAAATGGGTGAAGGAGAGTGGGAGATATAGGCTTCCAGTTATGGGATGATTAAATCATTGGAATAAAAGGTAGAGCATAGGGAATATAGTCACTGGTATTGTAATGGTGATGTATCAGGACAGATGGTAGCTACACTTGTGGTAAACATAACATAATGTATACACTTGTTGAATTACTATGTTGTACATCTGAAACTAATAAAGCACTGTGTGTCAACTATACTCAGATTTTAAAAATGGAAAAAAAAGGAAAATACAAAATAATTATTGAAATATATGAGAAAAATTTAAATAATACTTAAAATGGCAATATTAAGATTATTTTGCATTTAAAATGAATAAATTATGTTACCTAGAAAAGTTATGTAAAATTTATAATTCTACCATGAATTTGAACAAATGAGAGTCCTTTCCATTTTCTCATATGTTAGACTGTCAAATTGGACATTACAAAGTTATGCATTAGAGGCATGTTTATTTTTTCATGCAAATCATGAATAAAAATGTTTTTACATTTAAAAAATAACTAGGAGCACTTGGGTGGCTCAGCCATTTGAGCATCCAACTCTTGATTTCAGCTCAGGTCATGATCCCAGAGTTGTGGGATTGAGCCCCACGTCCAGCTCCATACTAAGTGTGGAGTCTGCTTAAGATTCTTTCTCTCTCTACCTCTGCCCCTCCCCCTGCTCATGCTCCCTCTCTCTCAAAAAAAAATTAATTAAAAAATTTTTTTAATTAAAAAAATTGAAAACCTAAATATTACATGTCTGGAATATAGTAAATGCCCAGTATATGTTTGTTGAGCTAGTATGGTAATGGAAAGAATGCTAGGCTTGGGAGCAAGGAGCGCAGGGTTTTCTAATCTTAGGCCTATTCCTATTTAGGCATAAGACCTAGAGGAAATCACTTATCTTTTCTAGATCCTACCTTCCTTATTGAAAAAGGAGAATGGGGGAGGGGCGCCGGGGTGGCTCAGTCGGTTGAGTGACTTTGGCTCAGGTCATGATCTCACAATTGTGAGTTTGAGCCCTGCATTGGGCCCTGTGCTGACAGCTCAGAGCCTGGAGCCTGCTTCTGATTCTGTGTTTCCTCTCTCTCTGCCCCTCTCCCACTTGTGCTCTTTCTCTCTCAGAAATAAACATTAAAAAACATTAAAAAAAAAGAAGAATGGGGGCGCCTGGGTAGCTCAGTTAGTTAAGCCTCTAACTTCGGCTCAGGTCATGATCTCATGGTTAGTGGGTTCAATACCCCCATCAGGCTCTTCAGAACCTGGAGCCAACTTTGGATTCTGTGTCTCCTTCTCTCTCTGCTCCTCCCCTGCTCGTGCTAGGTCTCTCTCTCTCTCAAAAAATAAATAAACATTAAAAACATTTTTTAAAAAAGGAGAGGTTTTGGGAATGCAAGCTGGTGCAGCCACTCTGGAAAACAGTATGGAGGTTCCTCAAAAAACTAAAAATGGAACTACCCCAGACCCAGCAATTGCACTACTAGGTATTTATCCAACGGATACAGGTGTGCTGTTTCAAAGGGACACATGCACCCCCATGTTTATAGCAGCACTATCAACAATAGCCAAAGTATGGAAAGAGCCCAAATGTCCATCGATGGATGAATGGATAAAGAAGAAGTGGTATATATATATACAATGGAGTATTACTCGGCAATCAAAAGGAATGAAATCTTGCCATTTGCAACTACGTGGATGGAACTGGAGGGTATTATGCTAAGCTAAATTTGTCAGTCAGAGAAAGACAAAGATCATATGACTTCACTCTTATGAGGACTTTAAGAGACAAAACAGATGAACAGAAGGGAAGGGAAACAAAAATAATAGAAAAGCAGGGAGGGGGACAAAACAGGAGAGACTCATAAATATGGAGAACAAACTGAGGGTTACAGGAGGGGTTGTGGGAGGGGGGATGGGCTAAATGGGTAAGGGGCACTAAGGAATCCACTCCTGAAATCATTGTTGCACTATATGCTAACTAATTTGGATGTACATTTTAAAAAATAAAAAAATAAAATTTAAAATTAAAAAAAAAAAGAGAGATTTACATAAGATGGCCTCTATGGTCTCTTTAAATATCTAAGCACATGAATATAAATTTCCTTAAAAGATGGGAAAGTTTTCATTTCTATAAGATGTTAGAAATTTGAAATTTTTTACCCTTAAAAGAAAGCTGGGCTTAATGGAAAACCTGGAGCAATATAATAATAACTTATAGGTAATCAGACCTGACACTTACATAGTACTTCCCAGCTTAACAATTGCTTTCACACATATGATCTCAGAATCTGACAACTCAGATACTGATAATAAATGTCTTGGTATTGGGGCACCTGGATGGCTCAGTCGATTACATGTCTGACTCTTGATTTCAGTTCAGGTCATGATCTTATGATTGTGAGATCAACCCCATGTCAGGCTCTGCACTGGGCTGGAACCTGCTTAAAAGCTTCTCTCTCTCCCTCTCCCTTTGCACCTTCCCTGCTCGTTGTACTCTCTCAGAATGAATGAATGAATGATTGAATGAATGAATGAATGAATAAATAAATGTCTTGGTATTATATATAATTTATGAATTTATAAGCTGAAATTATCTAAATGTTCTCCAAAATAGGATAAAGATCTGTAGCCAACTAGAGAAAAAGGGGGGAACGGAAAAAACATAAAAAAGGGGGGAGCCAGGAATAATAGCCTGGCTCTCACTCCAGTGTATGTAGGAAAGCTTATTATGGGTGTATCTATTAGTTAACAGAAGGGCAACCTGCAGATGGACATTTCAATAGAAAACCTAAGAGCTTTGATTCAGGAAGAAACCATAGGTCAAAATAGCATTTGATGGAAAGGCTTTCCGGGAGGCAGCACAAAGCCATAGTTAAGCACTTGGATCTGAAACCAAGCTTACCTGTATCTAAATCCCAGCCTGTCCTTTTTCCACCAAGTGACTTTTGGAAACTTACTCGACATCTGTATGACTCACTTCCTCATTTATAACATGTGGATAAAAATAATACCTACTTCTTAAGAGTTGTTATGCAGAGCAAAATATTTAATATTTATAAAATATCTAGAACAGCGATTACACAAAATATAACTTGGGTTTGTTTTATTTTATTTTATTGTTATTTTTTAAAATTTTATATTCAAATTAGTTAGTTTAATTAGTTTCAAATTATATTCAAATTAGTTCAAATTAGTTTCTCCGTGTCCTTGCCAACATCTGTTGTTGCCTGAGTTGTTCATGTTAGTCATTCTGACAGGTGTAAGGTGGTATCTCATTGTGGTTTTGATTTGTATTTCCCTGATGATGAGTGATGTTGAGAATTCTTTCATGTGTCAGTTGGCCATCTGGATATCTTCTTTGGAGAAGTGTCTATTCATGTCTTTTGTCCATTTCTTCACTGGATTCCTTGTTTTTTGGGTGTCGAGTTTGGTAAGTTCTTTATAGATTTTGGATACTAACCCTTTATCTGATATGTCATTTGCAAATATCTTCTCCCATTCTGTCGGTTGCCTTTTAGTTTTGCTGATTGTTTCCTTCGCTGTGCAGAAGGTTTTTATTTTGATGAGGTCCAAGTAGTTCATTTTTGCTTTTGTTTCTCTTGCCTCCAGACACATGCTGAGTAAGAAGTTGCTGCGGATAACTTGTGTTTGTTAAATAAAATTTTTAAATGTAAGTACCTTCTCACTCAGCAGCATATTAACAGGAATATACACCATTATCAAGTGGGATTTATTCCTGGAAGGCAAGGGTGCTTCAACCTATGAAAACTAATCAATGTAATATACCACTTTAACCCAGTGAAGGAAAAAAGTATATGATCATCTCAAACTGATGCAGAAAACACATTTATCAATACCCTTCCATGATAAAACTAGGAACTGAAGAATATTACCTACACATAATAAAAGCCTTATATAAAAAACCAACAGCAAATAGACTCAGTAGTGAAAGAGTGAAAGCTTTTCCTCTAAGATGAGGAATAAGACAAGGATACCCCATCCACCACTTCTACTCAAAATAGTACTGGATGTTCTACTCAAGAACAGGCATCCAAATTAAAAAGTAAGAAGTAGGGGCACCTGGGTGGCTTAGCGGGTTAAGCATCCAACTCTTGATTTTGGTTCAGGTCATGATCTTGGCTCAGGTCATGATTTCATGGTTGGTGAGATGAAGCTCTGTGTTGGACTCTGAGGTAGCAGCATGGAGCCTGCTTGGGATTCTCTATCTCCCTCTTTCGCTGCCCCTCCCCCACTGTCTCATGCATGATCTCTCTCTCTCTCTTAAAATAAATAAACAAACTTAAAAAGGAAGAAGCAAATGTATCTCTGTATAAAAATGATATGATCTTACGTGTAGAAATCCCTAAAGATTCTACAAAAAAGCTGTCAGAACTAATAAATTCAGCAAAGTAACAGAATACAGAGTCAACACACAAAAATCAGTTGCATTTCTATACAATAACAACAATCTGAAAGAGAAATTATGAAAACAATTTCATTTTCAATGACATAAAAAATACTTAGGAATTAACTTAACCAAGAAGGTAAAAGACTTGAATAATGAAAATTACAAACCACTGTTGAGAGAACTTAAAGAAAACATAAATAAGTCAAAGGTATCCTGTGTTGATGGATTGGAAAACTTAATATTGTTAAGCCATCAATACTACCCAGAGTGATTTACAGATTCAGTGCAATCCCTACCAAAATTTCAATGACATTTTTTTTTGAAGAAATAGAAAAACCTATCTTAAAATTCATACAGAATCTCAATGGACTTGGAGTAACCAAAGCAATCCGAAAAAAGAACAAAGCTGGGTAATTTACACTTCCTAATTTCAAAACTTACTACAAAGCTATAGGAATCAAAACAATGTGGTAATGGTGTAAAAACAGACATATAGATCAATGGAATAGAATACAGAGCCATAAACCCTAACATATATGGTTAAAGGACTTTTGACTAGGGTGCCAAGACTATTCAATGGGGGAAGGACAGTCTTTTCAAAAATGGTGGTGGGAATACTGGATATCCATATGCAAAAGAATGAAATTGGACCCTTCCCTAACACCATATATAAAAATTAAGTCAAAATGGATGAAAGACATACATGTAAGACCTAAAGCTATAGAACTCTTAGAAGAAAATATAGGGTAAAATCTTCACAATATTGGATTTGGCACTGATTTCTTGGATATGACACCAAAGTCAAAGGCAACAAAAGAAAAAATAGACAAATTACATTTCATGAAAACTAAGACATTTTGCACATCGAAAGACACTATCAACAGAGTAAACAGACAAATGACAGAATGGGAGAAAATATTTGCAAATTAAATATATGATAAGGGATTAACATCTAGAATATATAGAGAATTCCTAAAACTCAACAATACAAAACCAACAAACAACTTTATTAAAAAATGGGCAAAGAACTTAAATAACATTTCTCCAAAGATCTACAAAAAGCTTATTAGCACATGAAAAGATAGTCAACATCACTAATCATTAGGAAAATGCTAGTGAAAACTACAATGAGATATCCCTTTATACCCATTAGGATGGCTATCATCAAATAATCAGAAAATAACAAGTGTTGGAGAGGATGAGAAATTGGAACACCTGTGCCCTGTTGGCAGGATGTAAAATGGTAACTGCTGTGGAAAGCAGTGTAGAGATTACTCAAAAAAGTAAGCATAGAATTACCACATGATCCAGCAATTTCACTTCTGTCTATAAGCCCAAAAGAATTGAAAGCAGAGACTTGATCAGCTATTTGTATACCCATGTTCGTAGCAGCATCATTCACAATAGTTAAAATGTGAACACAACCCAGGTGCCCGTCTACAGATAAATGGAAAAGTAAAATGTGTTATATACATACAAGGGAGTATTTTTCAGCCTTTAAAAGGAAGGAAATTCTGACATATGCTACAACTGGGTGAACCTTAAGGACATTATGTTAGGTGAAATAAGAAGGTCACAAAAAGAAAAATTCTGTAAGATTCCACTTATATGAGGTACTTAGAGTAATCAAAATCATAAAGACAGAAAACAGAATGGTGATTCCCAGGGGGAGAAGGGGGAATTAGGAGTTTGCTGTTTGATGGGTATGTTATCAAAGTGGCAGTTTCTTTTCCTACTCAGTACAGTTCACCAAATAACCAAGCAGTATTTGATGGCAAGCAGGTAATTTATTCAATGACCAGAGAATGAAGAAAATAATCCATGATTTGTTTTTGTTTGTTTGTTTTAAGTAGGCTTCATGCCCAGAGTAGAGTCCAACACGGGGCTTGAACTCTGGACCCTGAGATCAAGACATGAGCTGAGATCAAGAGTGGGACGCTTAACTGACTCAGCCACCCAAGTGCCCCAGGAACCCATGTTTTAAAGGCACCTTCTCCCCGATTAGGTCTCCTGGTCAGTGTTTTAAGGGGTTAGGGTAATTAAGAGTAAGTAAGTTGGTAAGTAAGTTGACATCCCAGGATTTTTTGGAGAAGAGGGAAGAGACTTCTCAGAATCAGAGTGCCACCTCTTTCCTCCCTTAAACAGGTGCAGTCAGATCTATTATGGTACAGGTAGGTATGTTTTTTATTGTTACAATTAGATGGTAATGATCCTGAGGTCATCTGAAAGGTTAGCACAGCATCTAAATTGGATTATATCAGCCAAAAACTAGGTCAGGGGGGCTTGTTTGGAGCTTGCAGCCTCTGGCATCCAGCCCTTAGTTTCTGGTGGCAAGCAGCACCTGTAAGGAGGGCTACAAAACTATGCTATTGTGGCTTGTTTGGAGCTTGTTAATGAGTCCCTGGTGACAGGTATAGAGTTTCAATTTCACAGGATGAAAAGTTATAGAAATGGATGGTGGTAATGGTTGTACAACATTAGCAAAGTATTTAATGCCACTGAAATGTACACTTAAAAATGGTTAAGGTGGTAAATTTTATGTCATGTGCACTTTACCACAATAAAAACACATTGGGAAAAATATCTTCCACAAACTCTAAGCCAAGGGAATATTTTCACATATTGATTCTGACCTGTTCTATATAGGATAAAAGAGGATTGGATTGCTTAGAGTGTGGGTCCAGAAGACACCCCTCAACTCAGGAACCAATATAAATGTTTTATTCTCCTTCTTGTTTGCTTTCTTGAAAGTTATCCCATAGAAATCTCATGGAAATGTCTACTTCAAAAGCTTCAGGAACACGAATGTCTTGACTACATATTTACTTTATACATTACAGTGCTGTCTATCCATTATGTGTGCATTTTAATAGTTACATAGTAAAGGTAAATAAAGAAGACATTTACCTTTACTATGTAACTATTAAAATCATAAATATTAAGAATTTATTAAATCATAAATCATAAATATTAAGAAGGAGAGGAACATCACTATAGTCTATAAACATTAAAAACATAATAAGAAACTATTATTAGGAACAACTTTATACCAATAATTTCAACAAACTTAGATGAAATATACAAACTACTAAAGCTTACTCAAAAGATTACTCTAAAAGATAATATGAAAAGTTTTATAGCTATTAAATCAAATTTTTAGTTAAAAACACTCCCATAAAGACAACCCTAGGCCCAGACTGCACTGTTGAAGTTCATCAAAATGTAAACGTGAAATAATTAAGATTGTATAAAAATTCCTTCAGATAATCGAAGAGGAGGGAATGCTTCTTAATTCATTGTATGAGATCAGCAATAACCTGGTACCAACACCAGACAAAAACAATAGAAGAAAAAAGTACATTCTAATATTCCTCATAAACATAAAGGTAAAAAATGTCTTCAGACAATTTGGGCAAAATAAATCCAATAATGAATACAAAGGATGATATATTATGATTAAAGTAGTTTATCCCTGGAAAGTAAGACTGGTATGACATTTGAAAATCACACACACACACCCTCACACATTCGTCCCAATAGATAGAAATCATTTGACAAAGCTTACATTCATTCCCCATGAAAACTTCCAGCAAAGTAGCAATAGAAGGGAACTTCCTCAGCGTGACAAAGTCCATATAGAAAAAAACCTGACAGCTAGCCTTATGGTTAATCATAAAAGATCTTTCCCTCTAAGGTTCCAAACATGGCAAAAAATGTCCATGCTCTTTTTTTTTTTTTAATTTTTTTTTTTTTAACGTTTATTTATTTTTGAGACAGAGAGAGACAGAGTGTGAACAGGCGAGGGGCAGAGAGAGGGGGAGACACAGAATCTGAAACAGGCTCCAGGCTCTGAGCTGTCAGCACAGAGCCTGACGTGGGGCTCAAACTCACAGACCGTGAGATCATGACCTGAGCTGAAGTCGGACGCTTAACCGACTGAGCCACCCAGGTGCCCCCATGCTCTTTTTTTTTTTTTTTTATTCAATACTGTATTAAGGCCATAAAAAGAGACAAAAACCATATAGATTGTAGAAGAAGAAAGAAAGCTATATTTGTACACAGCATAGCCATCTTTGTAGAAAATCCTAAGGAACTGAGGTGACTGACTGGCTCAGCTGGTAGAGCATGTGACTCTTGATCTTGGGATTGTAAGTTAGAGCCCAACATTGGGAGTAGAGATTACTTAAAAAAATAAAAAAAGTAAGGAAGTGTTAAAAAAAAAAACTACTATGCCTAGGAAGTGACTTATCATCATTGAAGTACACAAGGTCAATATAGAAAAAATATAAAAATACTAGCCACAGTAAGGAATTAAAATTTAAAAATTTCTATCAGTCTTAATATCATTAAAAATATGAAGTATTTAGAAATAAATCTGATGAAAGATTTTGAAAGCCTATACACTGATAAAGATAAAATATTGCTGAGAGAAATTAAGGAAGACCAAAATAAATGGAGAAATATAGCCTATTCATGGATCAGAAGACTCAATGTTGTTGACATGTCAATTCTTCCCTTATAGATTCAATATAACCCCAATAACAAAGGTCAGCAGAATTTTTTTGTAGAAATTGACAAGATGATTCTAAAATGTTTATGAAAATGAAAATAATCTATAACAGGCAAAGTAACTTTGTTTTGTTTATTAAAATTTTTTTAGTGTTTATTTATTTTTGACAGAGAGAGAAAAACAGTGCAGGTGGGGCAGGGGCAGAGAGAGAGGGAGACACAGAGTCTGAAGTGGGCTCCAGGCTCTGAGCTATTAGCATAGAGCCCAATGAGGGACTCAAACCCACAAACCATGAGATCATGACCTGAGCTGAAGTTGGACACTCAACTGACTGAGCCACCCAAGTGCCCTTATTTATTTTAGAAAGACAGAGAAAGAGAGTGTGTACATGCATGCATGTGCCCAAGTTGGGAGAGGGGCAGAGGGACACGGGGAGAGAGAATCTCAAGCACCCTCCACATCCAGTGAGAAGCTTGATGCAGGGCTTGATCCCACAACCTTGAGATTATAACCTGAGCTGAAATCAGGAGTTGGATGCTCAACCTATTGAGCCACCCACATCCCCCAAAACAACCTTGAAAAAGAAGTGGGGAAAGATTTACACTATTTAATACCCAGACTTATAAAGCCACAGTAATCAAGATGCTATGGTATTGGTGTAAAAATAGACAATAGAACAGAGAGTTTGTAACTAGATTCACACTTAACATGGTCAATTGATTTTTACAAAGAATTAATGTAATTTACTGGAGAAAGGGTAATCTTTCAAACAAATGATGCTGAAACAATTGGATAGCCATATGTGACAAAATGAGCCTCACACTATACACATGCTATACACTGTTATTTCACATTGTGTATACACTATATACAAAAATTAATTCAAAATGGACCATACTCTTAAACATAAAAGCTAACACTTTAAAATTTCTAAAAACAAACATAGGAGAAAATCTTCATGTCTTTGGGTTTGGGAAAGATATATTTTGGGGGGGGGGTGGCAAAGATTTCTTAAATAGGACACAAAAAATCATTTAAAATGTCTACTGTATTGATTCTTTACTGTCATGTAAAAATTACCTCCAATCTTACTGACTTAAAACAATATACATTATAACTTTTGTGTGTCAGGAATCTGGGCATGATTTAGCTAGGCCTTCTGCTTCAGAGTCTCTCATAAGCATGTAATGAAGCTGTCAATGTGGCTGTGGTCTCATCTCAAGGACCATCTGGGCAATGGTTCACTTTCAAGCTCACTCATATGGTTATTGGCAGGATTCAGTTTCTCAAGTGTTGTTGAGAAAGTCTTATTTCCTTGCTGGTTATTAGCCAGAGGCCAACCTCAGGCCACATGGGCTTCTCAATAGGGTAGCTCACAACAGAGCAGCCTGCTTCATCAGGGGAAGAATGAAAGAAAAATGCAGAGAAAGGCTACAAACAAGAAGGAAGTCACAGGCTTTTGTAGCAGACTCTTAGAAGTGACATTCCATCACTTTCCCCATAAACTTTTCATTAGAAATAAATCATTAGGTCCAGCTCACACTCAAGGGGAGAGGATTACACAAGGGCACAAATACCAGAAAGTGGGGATCATTGGAAGCCATTTTAGAAGCTGCTTACCACAAACAACAAACTGGACTTTATAAAAATTAAAAACTTTTGCTCTTCAAGATACACTCTTATGGGCTTGGAAAAATTTCACAAAACATATATCCAATAAAGAGTTGGTATTTAAAATATATAAAGAACTCTTAAGATACAAACAGATGAACATAAGGGAAGGGAAGCAAAAATAATATAAAAACAGGGAGAGGGACAAAACACAAGAGACTTTTCAATACAGAGAACAAACTGAGGGTTGTGGGAGGGGTTTTTGGTGGGGGGATGGGCTTAATGGGTAAGGGGCATTAAAGAAGACACTTGTTGGGATGAGCACTGGGTATTACACATAGGGGATGAATCACTGGAATCTATTCCTGAAATCATTATTGCACTATATGCTAAGTAACTTGATGTAAATTAAAAAATTAAAAAATTAATTACTTTAAAAATATACATAAAGAACTCATACAACTCAGTAAGAAGAAGATAAACAGGGGGCACCTGGGTGGCTCAGTTGGTTAAGCAATGACTCTTGATCTCAGCTCAGGTCTTGATCACAGGGTTGTGATCTATGCTGGGCATGAAGTCTACTTACAAAAAAAAAGAAGAGGATAAACCAATTTTTTTTAAATAGGCAAGAGAGATAAAAAATTTTTTTTACATTTATTCATTTTTGAGAGACAGAGAGAGACAGAGTGGGAGCAGGAGAGGAGCAGAGAGAGAGGGAGACACAGAATCTGAAGCAGATTCCAGCCTTTGAGCTGTCAGCACAGAGCCCGATGTGGGGCTCGAACTCATGGACCATGAGATCATAACCTGAGCCAAAGTCGGACGCTTAACTGACTGAGCCACCGAGGCACCCCAAGAGAGATTTAAATAGTTACTTCACCAAAGAAGGTATATGATTGGGAAATAAGGACATGACATAATGCTCGACATCGCTGTTCATCAGGGAAATGCAAATTTGAAATGCAATGAGGTAACACCATATACCCTCTAGAATGTTATATTGGAAAGAATGATAATACTAAGTACCAGTGAACATGTGAAGCACCTGGAACTCTCTGCTAGTGGGAACTTAAAATGGTACAATCACTTTTGAAAACAATTGGGAATTTCTTAAAAAGTTTAACATAGACCTATTATATGACCTAGCAATTACATTCTATTGCATTATTTCTATTGCTGCTATAACAAATTATCACAAACTTCATGACTTTAAACTACATATATTAATTATCTTACAGCTTTGGAGTCAGAAGCCCAAAGTCAATCTGTCTGGGATAACTCAAGGTGTTGGTAGGGCTGGTTCCTTCTGGAAGTTCCAGGGGAGAATTAGTTTCTTTGCCATCTAGCTCTTGAGGCTGCCTGCATTCCTTGGCTCATGATCCCATTCCCCATCTTCGCAGCCAACAGCATAGCCTCTTCTAATTTCTCTATCTTCTGCTCCATCATCACCTCATCTTCTGTCTAACTCTGCTGCCTGCCTCTTGTAAGGATGTTTGTGATTACACTGGGCTTACTTGGATAATCAGGATAATCTCCCCATTTTGGGTTCCTTAACTTAATCACACCTGCAAAGTAACTTTTGCCCTATAAGGTAACATATTCACAGGTTCTGGGGATTAGGACATGGACATCTTCAGTGGGTCATCATTCAGTCTGCTGACCCCTTCTAGTTAATCACTGTAAAGAAAAAAATGAAAGCATATATTTACACACATACTTTTACACAAATGTTCATAGCAGCTTTATTAGTAATATTTAGAATTATTCTATTGGTAAAACAAAAAAATTAAACATTGATCAAATGAATGGATAAACAAATTGTAGTATACCCACACAATGGGACACTACTCCATAGTAAAAAGGAATTAACAATTTAAATAGCAACAATATAAACTTTTTTCCTATTAAAATGTTTATTTATTTTTTTTAATGTTTATTTACTTTTTGAGAGAGAGAGACAGACAGACCACGATTTGGGGAGAGGCAGAGAGAGAGGGAGACACAGAATCCAAAGCAGGCTCCAGGCTTTGAGCTGTCAGCACAGAGCCCGACATGGGGCTTGAACCCATGGACTGTGAGATGATGACCTGAGTTGAAGTCAGACACTTAAGTGGCTGAGCCACCCAGGTACCCCTACCCTATTTATTTATTTATAGAGATGAGGGGAAGGGGGAGAGAGAGAGACTGAATCTCAAGCAGACTCTGTGCTATCAGTGGCTCAATCCCAAGAACCATGAGATCATGACTGAGCTAAAATCAAGAGTCGGATGCTTAACTTACTCAGACACCCAGGCACCCCTATACAGCAACAATATAGATGAATTCAAAATAATTGCAGAGTAAAAGGAGTATGGCGGTGAAGAGTACATACATCATGATTCTGTTTACGGAAAATTCTAGAAAATGTAAATTAATCTATACTGATAAGAAGCAAATCAGTGGATGCCTAGGGACAGAGCAGTTTAGAGGGAAGAAGTTTTGGGTTACAAAGGGTCATGAGGGAACTTTTGGGGGTGATGAATATATTCATCATCTTGATTGTTGAGATTAAAACCTTGGATTGCAAGTAACTTGTTCTGTGAGTGTTTCTCAAGACGAACGAATATTTCTAATAAATTTTAACTTGTTAAATGAGCGATGTCTTGCAATACGAGTAGTATGACACTGAACGTCACATGATCACAACTGAGCCAATGGTTCTTGAAATTTACTTTGATATACAAGTGCTTTGAATTACAAGCACGTTTCTGGAACAAATTATGCTTGCAAACCAAGGTTTTACTGTATATATATATATATATATATATATATATATATATCCCTTTAAATATGTGCAGTTTATAATATGTCAATTATACCTCAATAAAACTGTCATACAAGCAAACAAAAAACCAATTTATTAGTTCTATCTGGATTAATCATAATATAAAGTGTTGGGCATTTTGCTGGAGGTGGACCTGTGTTCACCTTGGTTTCTTAGTAATCAGACTGGATTTGATGAGGAGCAATATACAGAAGAAATAAAGCCAAAACTTCCTCTTTTCCAATTTCTATTTTTCAGTTTCCATGGAAATTATTGAAATCCACCAAAGGGTGCCAGTTATCTTAAAGCTTCTTTCCAAAGATTCTACCTAGGGAAATTCTTCTTTGCTTTCAAAAGTATCTAGTTAATACATGAGGTTCAAAAGTGCTTATTTTCACCTAGAATTCTCACCTAAGCCTTCTCTACCTTTCTCTTTCAGTGGTAGATTTCATCACAGTATATGTATCTTCTAGGTCAGATGATAGCAATGTGCCACATAGGCCTTTGCTTTCAAAATCCCACTGAAAAGCTAAGCTCCAAGTAGAATGCTTTAAGCAGTACATTAATCCAATGTTTTGTACCGAGCACTGCTTATATTCCAAGAATTGAATTACACATATTAAGTCTATTTCTCCTTTTGGATTTTCATGGTAACAGAAATATATATTGTTGCTGCCTAATACCTGCCACGCTAAGTGGGCTGTAATCTGTAAGGACTGTAAATTATGGTCAGGAGGCAGAATAAAAATTGGAAAAGAGTCATGAAATTCTTACACAAAGAAATGGAAAATTTGGTTTTATTCCAGATTTGATAGTCTTAAGTGAATGTCTAATATTTACATCATGTCTTAACGTCTACATGTCCTAATATTATGCCTAATATTTACATAGTGTCCAAATATTTGTCTAATACTTGCAAGTAATACATTTACAGAAAAACAGGCTTGCAAACTGTAGCCAAAGTCCGTGTTCTTTTGCCCACTGCAGGGACAGGTTCTATTTGCTTCTATATAATGCAGCATTCTCGCCATTAGATGGCAGTCAAAACTAATGTAGTGATTAAACTCCCTACCTTATGTTTAATCATTTGCCTAAGTGTAACTTCTGTTACTCAATGGACAAATTTCTGAAAAGTTCTATGAAAATTGTAAGACTTTATAAATGGTCCAACATTTTTTTTTGGAAAGCAGAATTATTTTACAAGGTAAATAAATACCCCTGGGGTGCCTGGGCGGCTCAATTGGTTGAGCTACCAACTCTTGATTTCAGCTCAGGTCATGATCCCAGGGTTGTAGGATCAAGCCCTGTGTCTGGCTCTGTGCTGGGTATGGAGCCTGCTTAAGATTCTGTCTCTCCTGCTTGTGCTCTCTCTCTCTCCCCCAAATAAATACAATCAAATATTTAAAAAAAATTTTTTTTATGTTTATTTCTGAGACAGAGAGAGACAGAGCATGAACAGGGGAGGGTCAGAGAGAGAGGGAGACACAGAATTTGAAGCAGGCTCCAGGCTCTATGCTGTCAGCACAGAGACCGACGCAGGGCTCGAACTCACAGACCATGAGATCATGACCTGAACCGAAGTTGGACCTCAACCGACTGAGCCACCCAGGTGCCCGATAAAATATTTTTAAAAAGGTAAATAAGTACCCCTAAGAGATCAGCTTTTTTCTTTTAAAAATTAACTTTCTAAAACTTAAATCATAGCATATACAAATACACAAATCTAAGTACCTCCAGTTTGAAGTATCATCACAAAGTAGAAACACCTTGTACAAGCATCACCCATCTAAAGTGAAAGAATATTATTAGTATCTCAAAAGACCCTCTTGTACTTCCTCTTAATCATCACCCTTTTCTTCTCCCCAGAGATAAACATTATCCTGACTTCCAATGTTATAATTTAGGTTTTCCTGTTGTTAGAAATTTTATAAGTGTAATTATATATTACGGATTCTTTTTGTCTGGCTTCTTTTACTTAATATTTTTGTTACTTTTGCTTGTAGTTATATTTAATTCTTTTTCTTTGTGGTAATATATTTTATTACATGAATATACCTCTATTTCTCCATTCTACAACTGAAGGAAATTTGGGGTGTTTCCAGTATTTAACTGAATAATTGCTGCTATGAACATCCTTGTACATGCCTTTTGGTGCACATATGAATGTATTCATTTTGAGTATATACTAGGAGTAGAATTTTTGGGTCATACAGTACGTGATATTGCCAAATAATTTCTCAAAGCTGTAGCAATTCACATTTCCACCAGTGTGTGAGAATTTGCATTGTTCCATGTTTTCACCAACACTTAGAATTGTCAGTCCTTCAAATTTTAACTATTTGACAGACATGTAGTAATATTTCATTGTTGGTTTTAATGTGCATTTCTCTGATATCTAATAAGACTAAACACTTTTTAATGTTTGTAAACCATTTGAATATTTTCTTTTTTGCTTTTAATAATCTCTACCCCCAACATGGCGGCTTGAACTCATGACCCCAAGATCAAGAGTCAGATGCTCTACCAACTGAGCCAGACAGGCGCCCCTGAATATTTTCGTAGGTGAAGTGCTGATTCATGTATTTTGCCAATTTTCTATCATGTGCTTTGTCTTACGGTTTTGTAGTTCTTTTCATATTCTCAATATGAGTCCTATGTTGGGTATATATGTAATGCTAGTATATATATTCTCCATTCTGAGCTTCTTTTTTCATTCTCTCTAAAGCATTTTTTGATAAATTTTAATGAACGGCAATTTACCAATTTTTTTTCCTTTATAATTAGTGCTTTTTTGTATCCTGTTTAATACACTTGTGCTAATATCACATCATGAAGATAATCTCTTATGATATGTTCTAGAAGCTTCACTACATTAATTCTCACAGTTAGATCTAAAATCTACCTGGGATTGAATTTTGTGTATTATAGGAGGCAGTGGTCAAGATTTATTTTTTCCATATGGGTATCCAGTTGATTGAGCACTGTTTGATAAAGAGGCTATAGCTTTCCTACTCTTCAGTGCCAAACTGGGTGTTTTTATGTTCAGGTTTTTTTTAAAGCTATATGGTTTAAAGTAGAGCTAAGTTCATTATTTGATAGAGTTTTTCTGGGGAAAAAAAGTCATTAAAAAATCCCGTTAGAATCCTTTAATATGCAGATGCTTGCATGTTTTGACAAAACCTGAACACATTTGATTATAATAGGGGATGGTTTCATCATTATCCAAAAGGTACTGCATTTTCTGGGAGTTTAAAGCTCTCCTTCCTTGGGGGAATTTAAAAGATAAACAATTTGCTTGAAGTGAAGCAGATTATATAGGCTTAGAGATGATCCTGGTGACACTTCAAAATCAATTAATCAACCTCAAAGCCAGTATTAATCTGCCTTGTGACTGATCTGATCCAAACCTGAGAAGATGTTACCATCAAGCTAGGGAAACATAAACACATTCAACAGTTAGAAAACAAATCTGATAATATGAAATCAAGTGTTTCCTCTTTTACCTCTTCACAGTAGGCTTGGTAAAAGATAACAATAACAATAGCAACAACCGTGAATCCTCCCCAGAAATTTAAAAAATAAGATTTGTAATTTAAAAAATAAGATTTGTAATTTAAAAAATCTGATTGTGTGGTTTCAAACAAATGGTGTTGGATTCTAAAATTATTTCTGTTAATTTATAACTTTTATATTTGAATGTAAATTAAGTTGTTTACTGCTTCTTGAAGTTTATGATTATATATTTTCACATATGGCTTTATCTGGCTGTATTTCTGTCTAAGCCTTGCCAAATGATCTATTGTGCTTAAATGCATTAAAATGTGTTGTTTAATTATATTGTATACTTGCAGGTATAATTCTTTAAGAAAACAACAAATAGAAAAAGATAAAATGTTTAGATTACAAGTTTGGGAGTCATAACTGAATTCAGTTTATCCCTACTTCAAAAAAATCACCATTAAGCTTGCTTCCTTTTTTGTGGATTATTATCTCTTTAATAAGATAAGCACTTAACTCATCTCTACTGATCTTTTGCCAGGAAAGTGGCAGTCATGGTTGCTTTGGTTTTTCTGAATTCTTTTTATTAATTTTTAAAGAGTTTCTTTTAATTTATATTCTGAACAAGTAATTAATACCATTTTTATGTGCAATTTCTAAATAACTTTCAAGTTTAAGAGAATTTATTAATTTTAAAGAATGTACAAAAACTGTGCATTTTACAAATCTAAAATAATTAGCTGCTGACAATTCTTTTTCTATATAAAAAAGAGTACAATTAAGAAAACATTATTTTATAAATAATTTTCATTTTAAGATTTCTTTTAATTCACATTTTAATTCTAGTTTACTGGCAATTTGGAAGCAAATAAGAATGGTATATAGGCATTTGATGTAAAAGAATCTGAAAATCAACCTTAGAAATATGACTTACGTACATCCATTGTCAACTTTAAAGCTATGTAGAAAGGGAATTTTGTCTTATTATTTGAGAACCTTTGATTTTCATTTATTAAATATTAATTGTGTACCTGTTCTGTGCCAAGAATAGTGCTGAGCTCAAAGGAGACAGACAAATAAAAAGACTATTTGAATTATCTGTTTAGATGTAGGTACCGAGAACAATAGAACATACCAAGTACAATGTCAGGAGAGGAAAGAAGAGGGAAAGGAATATTCACAAAAGGCTTCTCAGACCCAGAATGTAAGGCGAGTCCTTGAGAATGTGTAAGAGTTAGCCAGATGTAGAGGAACACATGCACAGAGGCATGATAGTGTACCCAAGCAGTCGTGGAACTCAGTGCAGTTGGATATGGCTAGAGCTTAGGAGTAATGGCAGAGTGGTAGGAGATGAGTGGAAAGGTAGTTCGAGTCCATATTGTAAAGGTTCTTGGGCGTTGACAAAATTCACAATTCTGTACTATTTCTTTTCGTTAAAAATGTCAATTTAAGGATTTTAAGAAGACCACCTGGGTCCTTTTAACCAACAAAATATTTAGCATTATCAAGAAAAAAAATTTTTTTTAACGTTTATTTATTTTTGAGACAGAGAGAGACGGAGCATGAACGGGGGAGGGGCAGAGAGAGAGGGAGACACAGAATGTGAAACAGGCTCCAGGCTCTGAGCCGTCAGCACAGAGCCCGACGCGGGGCTCGAACTCACGGACTGCGAGATCGTGACCTGAGCCGAAGTCGGATGCTCAACCGACTGAGCCACCCAGGCGCCCCTATCAAGGAAAATTTTGAATCACCCTCTTTCAAAGAATAAGTGAAATGGCCATAAAGACCTCAGAAATTACCCAATTTGGAGGCTCAAGATCTCCAAGAAGCCCCAGGACTGCTGTCAATAGAAGGACACCAGACACTATTTTCTACAATATGGGTTCATAACAATGGCTAGAGTTGTTTTTGTGAACGAAATCAAATGCATTGCCTAAATTGTGGTACAGCCACGTAATTTGTGGTATTCCTTTCCTCTGAACACAATAGACCAGAAATAGAACACTAAAAAAGAGAAATAAAATTTTCCCCCTCAGATTATATATTTGCCTATGAAAAAATTCTTTGCTGCCAATTTTGCTGAAATGGTGGAGAAGAGATACTGTTTCTTCAGGTTGGCTTCAGGAGAATGACTCAGTGCTCTAGCACACTCAGCTGGGGACAGTGATTGAATCCCGAAGAATTGTAGTCAGTCTGTGAACATGGAATGACATTTGCTGGGTAGTGGGTAGGATGAGATAAATTGTGAATAGGTGGGGCTGTCTCCTTGAACCAGGCTAGGCAAATTCCTATGATGCCAGAACACTAGGAAGAGTTTCCAGGAGTGGCAGGTCCTTGCTACTCCTGGCCTCCCCCATTAGAAGTGCAAAAAAGGCAGGTTACTTAATAGAGGTGTAAGCAACTGCTCAATTACTCCATTTCGTACTCTAGGGGCCAGAAACATTAATTAGGAATCCATTTTCCTGAGCCTTCAACTTAAATGTTGAGCGGTTTCCTGCCTCCCCACCCCTGAGTGTGGCCTGGTTTGACTCACTCCCCATCAGATTCTAAACAGAATCTCTCCAGTGTAGCTTGAAGTGAGTCATTCATTTTCTCAGTCTTTCCTGGGAGATACAAAGGATGGTATTTATGTGAGTGTGGAGTGTGTGTGTTTGTGTTTATAGTTTTTTTGGCAAATGCTCTAGAACAGTATGTGTGTGATTTAGATGAATAATCAAAATACATTGTGGAGTTTAAAAATAGCAAACACAACTACATACAAATATCATGGCCCAACCACTGGAAATGAAGAAATTCTGACTTAATAGGCCTGGAGTGAGGCCTAGGCACTGTTGTTATTTTTTAATTCTAAACTCTTTTTAAATAGGTAAAACACGGGCAATGTAATGAAATTAAAATAAAATAATGTAATAAAAATTATTTCCAAATAAAATTGGAAATGGTGCAAAAGAGTGGTAATGAAAAGTGAGGTTTCTCACTCCAGTCTACTATTTCCCCCCTCCAGAGGTAACTCCTACTTCCAGTTTCTTGTTTGTCCTTTCAGAGGTATTCTGTGCATATAAACTCAGAGTAAAAACTTCCTCTATTAAACAAAAAGTGATAGCATCTTCTACCCACTGTTCTGAACCTTCTCAGGCACAACTTTTCAAAACTCTATAAGACGCAAATTCTTCATTAAGAGCCACAGATACAAGCTGTTCTCAGAAAATATTGCAGACATAGCTATCAAAAATCTTTTACAGCCAATTTCAGGTGTTCATCAACTCCCTCAAACCCATGACTGAAATTCATGGTTAAGAGTTCCTTACCTAAGGTGTTTAATCTAAGATTATCCTGAACACTTAGCTAGATAAAATACAGGATGTTCAGGTAAACTCAAATTTCAAATTTCAGATAGACAACAAATAATATTTTAGTTTAAGTATGTCCCATTTAATATTGGCAGTATCAGAAATTCAAATTTAACTGGGACTCCTATATTTTTGTATGCTAAATCTGGCAACCCTACAGAAAAAAATTTTCTGTAAATGTTTGTTTATTTTGAGAGAGACAGAGAAAGTATGAGCTGGGTAGGGGCAGAAGGAGAGAGAGAAACCCAAGCACTGTGGGGCCCAATGAGGGGCTCCATCTGAAAAATGGTGAGGTCATGACCCGAGCTGAAATCAAGAGTCAGATACTTAACCAACTGAGCCACCCAGGTGGTCCCAGAAATTTTTGATTTATTGGAAGCTATTCCAACTAATTCTCTCTAGAATGCTCTGTATTAGAGATGGTCTAGATTATAACTATAAGACCAGGCTCTGTAGGATAAAGTCAGATTTTAATAGTTTAACCAGAAAGTGTTTATCTGCTGGCTTATTTCAAAATAAGTGTCTTTAACTTGCTCTTTTATTTAAAGGATAAAACTGTATTGTTACAATGCAATGGTTGTTAAAAGTAAAAATACATTGAGTTTACATATAGATTATCTTACTTTCAAAGAAACTAAAATATCTAAAATCTAGGCTGTTTTGGTCCATAAAACGAACACTAAAATTTTAGCTAATTGGATTTGGACAAGGATGACGAGAATCAGCCTTTAAATCATCTTTATTATCAACAAAAATGATATTAAGCATTGACTCATAGGTAGCATTAAATCCTGACATGGAGGATGCGAAATTGCTATTTATGACTTTTTAAGTAAATCAATAACATGTTATAGTAAATATCAAATGACAAAGACTTACGAACATTAGAATCCTAATAGGAAGACAGTAGAAACAAGGATTACCATACTAGGTATGATTCTGTTACACAGGAAATGAAACAAAAATGGTAATGTTAGATCCTGAGAATCCCAAATATATCTGAATGGAGTCAATGAAATTAAATTTTATCATTCCATTTCAGAATTGTTCTCACCTAATAGCTAAAGGTAAATTTTCATTTCCTTCAATGTTAATCTGTATAGGATTTCAACAATGGTGCGCTGATGTTTAAGGATTAGTTTTTCAAACGAAAAGACAGCCTTGATTTGTAGCATTTGCCAATTCCATGGTGTAAATAGTTTCACTATGACTGGTACCAAGCTAATGTTTTTAACAGTCTGTTTGCAAAAGTCCTGAAAACGTAACAATCGGTTTTTGTGAGCTTGTAAAAGCTGGTTTTATTTCTATAAGTGCATATGATGCAAGGATTGGATTTCATAAAAAGAAAATAGAGAACTAGGTGTTCTTTTTGTTAATTGATGTGTGTATTTTTTTTTAATGTTTATTTACTTTTTTTTTTTTTTAATTTTTTTTTCAACGTTTTTTTATTTTTATTTGTGGGACAGAGAGAGACAGAGCATGAACGGGGGAGGGACAGAGAGAGAGGGAGACACAGAATCGGAAACAGGCTCCAGGCTCTGAGCCATCAGCCCAGAGCCCTACGCGGGGCTCGAACTCACAGACCGTGAGATCGTGACCTGGCTGAAGTCGGACGCTTAACCAACTGCGCCACCCAGGCGCCCCATAATGTTTATTTACTTTTGAGAAGAGAGAGACAGTGTGTGAGTGGGCAAGGGACAGAGAGAGGAAGACACAGAATCTGAAGCAGGCTGCAGGATCCCAGCTGTCAGCACAGAGCCTGATGCGGGGTTTGAACTCACGAACCACAAGATCATGACCTGAGCAGAAGTTGGACACTTAACTGACTGAGCCACTCAGGCGCCCTATTGATGCGTGTATTTTTAAATTTGTCAACACAGGCAAAACCCCACACAAAAACAAAAACAAATGAATGCTTTAAGAGTTAAATTAATGGAAGTTTTGAATGGGTATGGGAAAGTGGAACAATCACCTGAAGAAATTTCTAACTTTTGTTATACTAGGTCTCTTGACTCTAAAGAGAATTTAAATAAATACCTAATTGCTTTTACATCCACCCAGTTCTATAATAACCAGTGGGAAAGAATCAATCATCATAGAGAAGTGGAAATGAGTTACCTCTTTAAATTAATCTATTCCATTTGATTTACACAAATTTTTTTTTTAACTTTTTTTCTTTTTGCCAAATTTCATTGGAGCAATTACATGAAATGCTTTAACTAGACTCAGTACTGGAGAGCAGAATCCCCAAAGACAAAATAGTAGGTGGTTTTTTCTTTTTCTTTAGTGAGCCACTTTAAACTATCTTGAAGTTTTGAAATTCTTCCAACTCTTGGTTAGGAAAACTGGCAGTTCAGAAAGCAGCGATGACTATTAACTAGTCAGTGCCATTCTTCATTCGGCTGGCATATCTGTATTCTGGTATGATCCGGTTTCTGGTGTGGTCTCCATTTGAAGCATTAAAACGGAGGTGCCAAGTACATTGTCTTGATATTCTAACTAAAATAGTTTCAGTTTGATTGTTCTGGCCTATCTATGTAGATAATGATTCTATTTGTGGACACTGTCGCTATAGTTTTAAGACAGAATCTTAAGTTATTTAAATAACAAGAAAGGAGTTGCTATTGTTCATGCTAGAGATTTCCTTTCAATAGTGGAAATTCTATATGATTGGTAACCATTTTATAGATGGGACATTGGTACATATATGCTAAGAAAAGCTTTCCATGTTATAAGTGTTGATACAAAGTTTTATTTTTTTCTTTGAAAACACTTTCCAATAAAGTGCTTGAGACATTACTAATTTTATATGTGGAATAAACTTTTTTTAAAATTAAATTTATTCATTTATTATTTTTGGGAGAGAGAGCGAGAGCAAGAGAGCAAGTGAATGAGAGAGAGAACCAGCAGGGGAGGGGCAGAGAGCGAGAAAGGGAGACCTAGAATCCGAAGAAGGTTCCAGGTTCCAAGCTGTCAGCCCAGAGCTCACGGTGGGGCTTGAACTCACAGCTATGAGATCATGACCTGAGCCAAAGTTGGACCCTTAACTGACTGAGCCACCCAGGCACCCCTTGGAATAAACTTTTGCAAGAATTTAACTTTAAGACAAGAGATTGATGTATGGTTAGAGGTTGATGCATTTGGACTAGTAAATAATGCAGCAGTGAACAATTATCTTTCACAATCTAATTTAATAAGGGAATTCATGCAGGGAAATTTTGAAACTGGAAAGGGCATTAGCTATGTTTATAACCAAGAAACCATAAAAGGAACTTACATTTGAATTAATACAAGATAAAAATACACAAAAGAAAATGTAACATTTGAATGGTTTATCATAGAGCAGAGTTCAAACATATGCTTGAAGAGAAAATGGATTCAATAAAAATTATTTTCCATAATTAATAAAAAGATACAATGTAATAATTTTTAAAATTGCTAATGAGCCTGTGTAATTTGACCTCTTTCAAGTTTACTCAGTAGAGTGGTTGTATTGTAAAAATATGTGGAGAAAGCTAGAATATTATTTTCCCAATTCCTTCTTATTGTTGATTACATTATACAATCTGTATTATGAAACAGAAGCTCTGTGGTAATGGGGTGCCAAGATAGGTCAAACAGCAAAAAGGCATAAAATAACTGGTTTGACAGGATTTTGTATCCCTTAATGATGCAAAATATGATTTGGGCGTAGCATCTGAAGTAAAATAATAGTAGACTACTGTTATACTAAAGAGATTTTGCTTTCAAGATGCTAAAAGTTATGTTTTACCTTTTTTAGAGATAAAAATGATGTGTTTGAACTGCTAACAAAGCACGTTGTTATGGGTCCATAAGAATAAATCTTATATATATGAATAATTAAACACCCAGTGGATCCTGATTAGGTCAAACATCAACATTTTTATAAACTGCCATGCCAATAATATATATTTGTGTGTGTGATTATGCATGTGTGTGTAAAACACCTCTGGATGTTCGTTAGCTGAAATGTGCCTGCATTATTTTAGAGATTCGTTATAAAAAGGAATACTTTGGAAGCTGATTAATCTTTATTATTTTTATAACAAAATATAACAAAACATTCTTTTGTTGTGATAGTTTTCACTTTTTAATCATTTCTGCTTAAAGACTGTTGAATAGTGAATTCTGAAATCATGATAAAATTTTGTAAGTTACAGTTACTTAAAAGAGATGATCAATTTAAGTTGGTTATATGAATTATGTTTAAATTTTATAGTAAGGTAGGATAGTGGAAATTTTCCCTGAATTATTGGCCAAAAATCTAAGTTTTTGAAGAGAAATGAATTGTTCTAAGCGTGGAGTTCTATTCAGAAACTTTGGGAGAAGAAAAATATTCAGGCAGGAGATAAGACTTTATGTTCATTTGGGGACTTGTGTAAACAGTATGGTTAAGGATGATCTTCAATGTTATTGGTAGATTATTTTACCTTTTAAAGGAAAAACATGCAATTTTGGCTTAAATTATGCTCCATATGTCTTAGCTTTCATGAGAATACCTAGAAACAGTAAACCTTAGTATTGGAATGGTTCTGAATAATGAGACAACCATTTAATATATTTTCTACTACTAATAAATCTTACTTGTAATTGCTAAATGCATTCATGATGTCTAGGGAGTTAGAGGGAGAGGGGAAATGGATAGCAGCATTAGGTGAGACAAGTAACAATGAAGGAATTCTATTTTAAATACAGGCAGTATAGAAAAATATTGGAAAGAGAAAGTGTTCAATCAGTGCGTCACAGACTTTTCACTGCATGGCATACTTAAAATTGGCCATTGCAAGAGAGTATTTGTACGCTTAAAGTTGGATTCAGAGAAGGGAGGTAAGGATTCAGCAAGAATGGTGGCCTGTCAGGAAAGCACAGGTTATTTGCCTTAAGTCCAAGAGGCTTCACAGCTAGGCAGAGACAAGGATTGAAGCGGAAGAGACTGGGCCACCTGAGCAGGCAGTTTAAGGGGAGGAGTTTCAAATGTTGACACTCCGGTTGGGATAACTTAAGACACTCAGCTGTCATAAGACACTGAGGAGCACTGTACTAGTGACTGGATTGAAGTGTGTGTGTGTGTGTGTGTGTGTGTGTGTGTGTGTGTGTGTGTGTGTTTAGGAGACAAGCAATTAATACTAAAGCATATGTTAGCAGTTGCTAAGTGAATTTGATATCTAATAGTACCCACCAATCTGGATGACTGCAGTTAATGATTGTTCACAAAGGCCGGGAAGTAATCCCCAGAGGAAAGAGGAAATGGTGGACCTGCCTCTAAGATTCCCATATTCTGAGTGAGAGGTATCTGAAGTTCCAATAGGCTCTTTGCACTACCAAGGAGGAGCCTGGTTCCCGTCCAACCCCCACGGACAAGGCGCCCATTCCTCAGCTGGGTCTAGCTCGGTTCTCATTTCCTGCAGGTGATAACTCGGCTCATATTGGTCCATGTCGTTATCTCTTGTTATGGCAAGACATGAAAATGTATGCTGAAAGATCTGCCTCTTCTTATGATTTCCTGGCAGAAGTTATAAAATTAAAATGTTTTATTAAAAACAGAATCGGGGCACGTTGCATTCACATTTGACTTTCAACCTCTACACATTTCGATGATTCTCAAGATCACCTTTATCAATCAAGACTTAAAAAAAATAAGTAAAATACAAATCTCCGACTATGTAAACCCAAGGATTTTTAAAAGGTTTCTATGTTAGGATTTCTCCCAGGTGGAGGAACGACAAGCAGGAAGGGAGGGAGACTGGAGTTGCCTCATCTAAGGGGTCTCAGGGGAGAGAAGGGGGGTGGGAGTGTTTCCCTTCTCTCCCTTTCCATCTTGGAGGCAGAGATGAGAGTGGCGGCGGGGGTGGTACTGTCCGAGCCCCAGGCGGCAGGTAGGAAGAAACCTAGCGAGTGAGCCAGGCAGGTTGGAGACCCTTCTGCTAGGGTACTCTACCGGCAAAGGCCAGGCGAGCGCGGGTCCGCCGCGATCCCAGGGTGCATCGCGCCCCGCCCCCTCCCCTTTCCGCGTCCCGCCTCCCCTCGGCCCGGGCCCCCTCCCTGCCGGCTCCGGGAGGCGGGGACGCGGCGTCGGCGGCGGCGGCTTCTCCTGTCTAGTCTTTCTCACTCACTGGGGAGCCCGGCAGTCGCGGCACCTTCGGAGGCAGAGCCGTGGAGCCGCAAGCCCGTTGGCCAGCCAGTGGGAAGTCGGACAGACTAAGGGCAGAGCCGACAGACGGACGGAGAGCAGAGCAGCCAGACGGCTGGAGTCGCCTCAAGTTCCGCCATGAGCTGGGGCACGGAGCTGTGGGTGAGTCCGATAGAGGGGCTCCCCGCGCGGACGCCACAGCGCGCGAGGGTCGCGGGCTGGTCAGGCGCAGCTGACCGTCGGCGGCCAGAGCTCTTCGGGCTTTCCTGCCCCAGGCGCTAGCGGATGGCGGGGGTCCCTCTCCTTTGTGTGCAGATCCCTGTTCCTCTCCGCCGGGGTTGAGGGGCTGCTGGTCTGCGCTCCCGCTTCTGCCGCCGCGGCGGAGCTGAAGGCAGCGCCTTGGACGGCTGAGGGAGCGGCCCGCGGACTCCCGCGTCCGCCGCCATCCTCACCCTTTCCCTGTCTCTCCTCCGCCTTCACTTTCCGACGCCTGGCTCTTTGCCGGGCTGCGCTCTTCTCTCTTTGTATCTCCTCGCCCGGAGGCGGGGGAGGGGGCCCATTGTCCCAAAGGGGCGCTGTTCTCTGACGGGGAGGGGGCCCGCTGCGGCTCCCAGCCAGGGCAAGGGTCCCCGGGGCGAGGGCGTCGCCGGGCCGGGACTGTGCGGGGAGGCTCGAGGCGCCGCCCACCGCCCTCGCCCCAGGTAGGGGGAGCCTGGCGGCTTTGTTCCGAGCCCGGCCTCCGGCCAGCCAGGCCCAGCCCACACGCCCATTTCCCTCTCCCAGTCTGTGTGCCCCGGACCCGCGCGTAGCTTCGGGGACTTGGGCTGGGCCATCCCCGGCTGCTACCTTGGGTTGGGAGGGTGGCTTTTGGATCTGAATTAAATTGATGGGTCGATGGGGAAGCCAATTTTGCCTAAAGGAGCGTAGGGCTTCCCGATTGCTTTACTTCCCTTTCCGCTGTTCTTTATTCTCACTCGTTCTCCCCCTTTTCTTTCTTTCCTCCTTGTCTTTCTTGGGCGCTAAAGGCTGCAGACAATGCCCAATGACTGACCAAGGTGCGGGTGGGCTGTAATAGAGCGGAGAATTCGCTCGCGACGTAGCTTCGGAAGGGTGGAGGTGTGGAGGGCAGTGATTTCTCAGGTGCAGCCGAGGGACCTGGGGCGTGGGGGCGCTGTCCTGAGAGCTGCCTGGCTTCAAGCCACTCCCCTTTTTATCCCACCTGTGCACATTTTCCGTGCCTTTTGTTAACGAGGATCTCGTGAAACCACTGCAGAGGGGCGGGAAGAACTTTTTTGTCTTTAAAGGAGCAGTTTGGCTGGGAATGAAGGTAGATCGGTTAATTGAAAGGCAAAATGCTTTCTTAGGTTATTTTTCACAGACTGGGAATCTTAGAACTGAAAGAGACTTTAGAGTTCATCTAGTTGGAACACTTAGCCAGCCCAAGAATCTCCTGCTACATTCAGGACAAGTGTTTGCCCAAATCTGTAAACACACCACCCAAAAGAAAATATCTCAGACGTTCATTTCTTAGATAGCGTTGACTGTTCTAGCATTAGGAAGGATTATGTAGTAAATGAATTATGTAAAATTTAACCTTTCACGTTAGTTAGATTCTCAGGCGTTATTGGCCTTTTCCCTTTGATTTTGTACATTTTATAATTGACTGTAGTGCATTATCAATTAAAGTAGATGGGTATAGTTGTATTTATATTTATAATTAGAAAATATTTTTATTTTTACGTAAATAATCCACGTTTCAGAGGAAACCAAAATGTACACAGACTTTTTTTAAAGTATACACTGGAAGAGTAGAGTAATAGTATTTAGATTTAACTCTTAGATTTAAAAAAGCACTTTATCATACTGTAGAAAAAGTTTTAAGGAGAAACCAAATATTTTAGTCAAGATTAAAATGCGATTAAAAATTTTTTTATTTGTAATTTAAGAATATAATGCATTCAAAAGTGATTAGCAATCTCCCACTATCTCCTGTATTTTGATTATTTATTTTCAGCTTTTGAATAGTTTCTCAGTTTGGAAAGGTAAACTGTAGAAGAGATGGGAATTTCTGTTCTAACTATAAAAATTATTTTGTATCCTTTTGGAAATTATGAAAAAATTTTAAATTAAGTTTTCTCTTAAAATTTAATGCACTGTGTTTTAAACTTTTTAGTGGTTTTAGGATTTGAGGGAAACCTTTATAAGAAACCAAATGATATAGAATGAACTAGTATCATCTGGATGCTTGAACTCTAGATAAAGTAGAAGTTGGTGTAGAGGTCTATTGTTAGCACCCAGAAGAGACCTTAGAAAAATTTGACTGGACTTCCTGTTTTTACTGTTCTGTTTTGAATAAGGATATTGTGCTTCCAGTGGACTGTAACAAACACCTATACTGTGCTCTTGTCGTTGAGGAATTTGAGGTTGGGGGAATTCTCTTGAAATTCTGAATTTAGAAACCAGTTCTATTATTTCATGTTTAAGATTACATTACTATCGCAAAGGTTTAATTATTGGGAGCATGTTGTTACCAAAAAATGATGAATGCAGTTATGCACTAAAACTTAAGTTTTTTTCTTCTATTCATTGGAGTTTCATTGCTATTTTAATGCTTAAGTCTTATGTTAAATTTGAGGATAAAATAATAGAGAACCATTTTAACACTGACTCTGGGGGACAACTAAAAATGATAGGCTAAGTGGGTTACGTCAGACTTTGTTGTTTGGTTGTGAGGGGATATGCATTAACTGGTAATAGATTTGAGCTGTGCTTCAAGGGATTCCACGTGTTCCAAATGAGCATTTTAAGTAAGCATTGAATTTATGCTAGAGACTTAGTTTTGGGTTCTCTGTTCTTGGTAATATGAAGCAAAGAGATGACAGTATCTTCATTTCTTCAGGGTGCAACATAATTATAAGATAGCATCTTTTTAAAAAAATTTTAATTTTAATGAGCTGGAGAGAGCGTGAGTGGGGGAGAAGGGCAGAGGGAGGGAGGGGAGAGAGGAGAGGAGGGGAGGGGAATGAAAGGAGAGGGGAGGGGAGGAGAATGAAAGGAGAGGAGAGGAGAATGAAAGGAGAGGAGAGGAGAATGAAAGGAGAGGAGAATGAATCCCAAGTAGGCTCCATGCTCAGTGCAGAGCCAGACATGGGGCTTGATCCCACGACCCTGGGAACATGACCTGAGCTGAAATCAAGAGTCGGACACTCAACCAATTTAGCCACCCAGGTGGCCCAGTTATAAGATGGCATCTTAAGTGTTGTTTATTGTGTTGATTTTCTTATCACAGGAAGAATGGTTGGATCAAAAAGAATCCAAGTATGAATTCGTGACTTCATAAAGCACAGATTTTGTAATTATTAGCCCTTTTTAAAACTGAGAAAATTAGAGATTCAACAAGTCCTGTGTTTAGTCAGTACATTTTATTTATTAGGAGATACTCTTGTTTTTTTTGAGAGCAAATTTCAACAGAAAAAAATCCGTTTATGGATTGTGAGTGTGTGCCTTAGTTTCCTTGGTCTGTGTGATTTTTGACCCTTAGCTTTAAGAGTGTATAATTAAAAAAAATTTTTTTAACGTTTCTTTTTGACAGAGAGAGAGAGACAGCGCATGAGTGGGGGAGGGGCAGAGAGAGAGCGGGACACAAGATCTGAAGCAGGCTTCAGGCTCTGAGCTGTCAGCACAGAGCCCGACGAGGGGATGGAACTCACCAGCTGTGAGATCGTGACCTGAGCCACAGTCAGACACCCAACCAACTGAGCCACCCAGGCACCCCAAGAGTGTATAATTTAAAAACCATTGTTATTTTCATTAAATCATTAGCTAAATGCTTTTGACAAAGCTCATGCTCTTTTTGGAAGAAATTGAAAAATTTGGATTGGATGATAGATTCAGTGGATAACTCCCAGTCTTAACCCTTAATGCTTCTTTATCTTTGTCCACATAGCATTTACATAGCATTTCTATTTTAATACCTACACTGCAAGTGTACTAGACTTTGAGTCCTGGAGTATAGAACTGGATTAATCTTTCTTTGTTTTCACTGACCGAAACAATGCCTATAGGCGATCATGCATGTTTTGCCTCATTGAATGAATAGTCTGTTATGCAGAGTATTGATTACTGATTAAAAAGTGCATCCTGGAGGAAGTCTTTATGGTTCTGAAGGCCTTTGTAGGTGATGATGGTTTAAATGGTCTAGGTAATAGTTTAAGAATGTCTAAACAAATTGAATCCAAAATTAGGAAGTTAAGTTTTAGTGTTTGGGTAAAAAACTTTTATATTGGGGAAAAACTGACCTAAAGGTATTTCTTCTGATGTTACCTGACTCATAGGTTTGTGATGTGACTGTAAAAATAGCTGATGAAATCTTAGGCCACAGTAATGGGTTTGTCTAGGACAAAGCAGTTTGGTCCCACTGTAGTCTATAATGTTTCGAATGTATTTGTAATATTGAAGATTACTTCACATTTTTTAGAAAATCAGTGCACCTGTGTAGAGGAGATTGACAAAGAAAACTATTAAAAAAAAATTTTTTTTTACATTTATTTATTTATTTTTGAGAGACAGAGTAAGACAGAGTGTGAGTGGAAGAGGGGCAGAGAGAGAAGGAGACACAGAATCTGAAGTAGGCTCCAGGCTCTGAGCGAGTGTTCAGCACAGAGCCCGATGTGGGGCCTGTACCCATGAACTGTGAGATCATGACCTGAGCTGAAGTCAGACACTCAGCCAACTGAGCCACCCAGGCGCCCTTAAGAAAACATTAATTAATGTGAATTGTGTTGCTTTTTTTAAAGACCATGAAATTACTGTAGGAATTTAGTTTAAAAAAAAATTATTGAGTGTCTATTATAGGGAAGCACTGTGAATGGTGAAATTTAGAAAGGTTTATAACATTGGCCCTGCTGTGAGGAAACTTAGAGCCATTTTTGAGGTGATACTCTTTCCTAACTCAAACACTCCTCTATGTTGGTATCACTGTCCAGAATGTCTTCTTTTGATCAGTTCCTCTTAAACCTCCTTTTCTCCAGAGTACACATTCTGGATAATCTCTTTCTTATGGATTACTACTTATGTTATACTTCTTTCTTGTACATTCAAACCTTTGGGAAAATAGTCATGGTATAAATATTTAATTTTTTTTTTTTTTTTTTTCCTAAAGAGAGCATGATTGAGAAACAGGCAGAGGGAGAGAGAGGAGAGAGAATCCCAAGTAGGCTCCACCCTTAGTGCAGAGTCCAGTGCAGGGCTTGATCCCATAACCCTTGGGTCATGATCTGAGCTGAAATCAAGAGGGATGCTTAACCAACTGAGCTACCCAGGCACCCATAAATATTATTACATTGTATTCCCTCTTGTTGGTAGAATTTGTTGTGTTCACCATTGTCTTACAACTGTTGTTCTTAGTTAAGGAGGCTGAGAGTTAATCAAGTCACCTATTTATGCCACCATTCTGTCCTAATAAGGTGGAAGCTGGAGAACTGCCTCTAACCAATCTCTCTCCTCTGCATTTGCTACTTAAATCACTCAGTTCCACTCCCCTTCCCTGCCTTTATTCTGGAACACTCACTCTCTTTCTCCTTCCCCCAATCTATAAATGTGGGTTTGGCTGAACCCTTAAAAACCTATTTTTACCTACTTTTTCCTATGTATCGGCTCCTGTTTGCAGGCAGAAAATAGGACAAGAGAATAGTAATGAATGGTTTATAATTAGGGCACCTACAAGTGCTATTTTATTTATTAGTCTTCAGTCTTTAAACATTTTTAGCTCAATAGCAAAACAGAAAAATACTGTTTTGGGGAACATAGTCATACCTGCACTGTATTAAAAACTAGTGGGAAAAGATTATATACTAAGTTTTGTTTCATAGGAAGCAAAAACTGTTCCATGTATTAGTTTAGGCTATGTATATCAGACATACCAAAAAAGATTTGGCATGGGGTTTGGAATAAGGAAGGTTTTGCATATGGAGATTCCTGAGAAGTTCCTAGAGGGCAGAGATCATTGCCTAATCATTGTCTGATTCATTGCTGTATTCTCCCCTATCATCAGCACACTGCCTGGCATAGAGCCTGACACTACTAGGATCTTTAGTAAGTGTTTGCTGGATTGACCTGAATGTAATGGTTAGGTTTGGCTTGAATTTGAATTCTAGGATGCCTGGAAGTAGTGATGCAGGGTAGATTGGGACCAGGCTGAGAGGTAGGTGTGTCTAAATGCTGGATTCAGATTCATGGAGTGAGTGAGAAAGAAGTTATTTATTAGCATTAATTAACTCAACCTTTAGACTATTTAAAAATCCACAGAAGGAAGTTTTAGTTTGTGTTAGTAGAAGGGATTATTTCTTCCTTCCGAAGCCTTTGGTGGCAGGAGGAGGAATCCCTCTGGGTTTTAGAAGATGAAAGTTTATTGATTTTTATCACCTCTTCAAGAATATTTGAAGGGTGTTCTTTTAACAATGTGTTATTGGTTCTGATATCAGTTGTATTTTTAAAATATATGTTGTTTCTGTATTTTGTTTACACTGTTTTTCCATTACCCTAGATATATGAATTAATATTTTTACTTCTATATCAGTTTTGTTCCAGTGCTTTCTCTGAGATTGAGTTTTGATCATCCTCCCAGTGTGCTTGATTTATGCACTAAGTTTCTTAAATATCAAACATATTTTAGAATATTTTGAGATACCACCTTTAATTGATGGTAAATGATGCCTTAAAATTGCAAATTGTGTTTAAAAATAATCTTTTGAAAAAAAATAAAAATAATCTTTTGATACAGTTAATTCTAATATTGTCACCTGCGCTTTTCAGCATTTTCCTTTTTTCCTATATTAAGTTGTATTCTGTGATTACTTTTACAGGGTTTTCATTCACTACTTCCTTAAAACCACCTCTTTCAAAGTGTAGATAGATGCTGTAAGGTGTTGTAAGATGCTCTCTGACTGCTTTTTGTAATGTGGGATTCAGCATTTAGAATTTGTACAGAGCCCAAGAGAAACAAATTTAGAATGAGAATAAAAGTTTTTGTAAAATGTCTCTATTGAATCCAAATTATTTATTAATATTTGGGACTTAGGAACAATTTTTCCTTAAGTTCTTGGTAGAGGACTAATCCTCAGACTTTCACAATACCTCATGAAATAAGTGAAATATTAGTATTACATATTTGTCATAGTTAGAAGAAATATAAATGTTTAGTCAGATTTTCCAGTCATACCATTTTTTTGTTGTTTCTAGAGTGAGAGTCATCTCTTTTGTTCCTGCTGTATCCCTGCTATATACCTATTTTGTAGAAAAAGAATAGGCATAAAATAGGCACGCAACTATTTGTTGAACAAGGAAATCAATGAATTGCTGTAATTCTGTTATCAGTTAATGTGTTGAATACTAAGGGTATTTTGGCTTTTTTCCCCAGCATGTATATTTCTTATATCATTTAACTTTAGCGATCCTTTGTTGGTTTTTTAAGTAGGCTCCACATCGTGAGGCTTGAACTCAATGATCTTGCATCAGTGCTGTACCAACTGAGCTATCCAGGCACCCTTTTAGGGATCCTTTTTATAATCTTGAAATATATTTAATTGTGCCTTTCATATGAAATTTTTCTCTTTTAGGCCTGGAGTTCTCATTTCCTTGATTGTTTGAGTACAGATGATTATTTTCTTATAAGTTTATTTATTTATTTTAGAGAGAGAGAGAGTACATGTGAGCAGGAAGAGGGGTGAAGAGAGAGAATCACAAGCTGGGGATTCTGACAGCGTAAGCCCAATGCATGGCTTGATCTTAGGAACTGTGAGATCATGATCTGAGCCAAAATCAAGGGTCAGATGCTTACCCAACCCACTGAGCCACTCAGGCACCCCCAAATGATTATTTTTGTGGTATATTTTATGATCCTTTGGATTTTAGAAATGACAACAGTGAACATTCTCTTCGGTGGTCATGTAAGAATAATGTAAATGTAAATTTTCTGAAACTTAATTGGGAAAGCATAAAAGATTACATTTTAGTGAGTAAAAATGTTAAGTTGATTCTGAGAGATTTTTGACATATTAGTGGTGTTTAGTTGAGATTCTTTTTCCATCGCAAATTATAAAAATCAAAATTATTGAAATAGCTATGGTAAGTAAATAGCTTTTGAATAAACGTAACTTTTTTTAAAACTTTTTGATTTATTTTATGTTATTTTATATTAGAGCGCCAGCAGGGGAGGGGCAGAGAGATGGAGACAGAATCTGAAGCAGGCTCCAGGCTCTGAGCTGCCAGCACAGAGCCTGACACAGGGATTGAACTCAGAAGCAATGAGATCATGACCTAAGCCGAAGTTGGATGCTTAACCGACTGAGCCACCCAGGTGCCCCGACACAAACTTTAACTTTTGAATCAATCTTCTAGACTTAGACCATGAACTAAATGAACATCTTTTACTGTTTGCCACGGCAGAATATAATTAACATTTGTTAACTTTTTGAATCTGAAAATGCCCTTATTTCACCTTCATTTTTTAAAGTTTTATTAAGATATAGCATTTAGCCATTAAAATGTACAAATCTTATGTGTTGAACATTAAGATTAAAAGAAAAATGAGCATACTCCTGTAATTCTCACTAAGATCAAGATAGAGAAGTTTCCTTCATGCTGTTCCCAGTAAATATCCACCCCAAAGTAACCACAATTGTGACTTGTATTGCCATTGATTACTTTTGTAGATTTTTTAAAACTTTGCATGAATAATATATAGTCTTTTTTTGTCTGACTTCTTTCATTTAACATGTTGTATGTGAGAATCATTCTTTTATGGTTAGTTTGTGGTATTCCATGTTATGTATAGGGTTTGTATTTTCTTCTTCTATGTGCCTAGAGTCACTCCTAGTCTGATACCACCTTAAACCAAATTCAGAGCTTGAAATTCCCTTGTGTAGGTGTCGGATTTTGATTTCTGTCCCCACATTTTGTGCTATGTTATCAAAACAAAGATCCTGATTTTTAGGATTAACAAACATCCTCAGGGTAAAAGTAGCTTATATGCTTTTATTTTTCCTTTTTGGTTTGAATTTTTCACTTGTCTTGTCTTTGATGCTTTATATTTTTGAAATATATTTTATCCATATTTTAAAGTTTTTATCCAGTGGAATAGTGAAAGTTGATCCAAAAAACCTAGCCTGCTACTACTAGAAACTGAAAGTTGTTACAATGAGTTTTTAATTTTTAAAAGGTGTTTATGTATTTATTTTGAGAGAGAGAGAGGGAGATAGATGGGGGAGAGGGGGAACAGAGAGAGAGTGAGGGAGATAATCCAAAGCAGCCTCCGTGTCATCAGCACAGAACCTGATCTCATGATTGTGAGAATGACCTGACTTGAAATCAAGAGTTGGATGCTTAACTGACTGAACCACCCAGGTGCCCCAGAATTTTTAATTATTTTGCTATTGTATTTTTAATTTCCAAGAGCTGTTTTCTTCCTTACTCCCTCCCTTCCTTCCAGCATGAGCAGGGGAGGGGCAGAGAGGGGGAGAGAGAGAATCCCAAGCAGGCTCACTCAGCGGGGCTTGAACTCACGAACTGTGAAATCATGACCTGAGCTGTAATCAAGAGTTGGATGCTTAACCAACTGAGCCACCCAGCACCTTTGTTTGTTTTCTGAATATACTTTCTTCATAGCATCCTCTACTTAGGTTTTGGATTAATATCTTCTGTTAATTCTTTTTGTATACCAAAAATAGGTTTTTTTTGTTTGTTTTATTGTGTTTAGTTTTCTTATCTTGCATAATGTTTGTAGCCTCCAAGTTGCTTTTTTTTCTCCGTTTTTGCTAGTTTTCATTCCTGTTTTTTATGTTCAAGACTTTCCTTAAATATTTTGTGATCCCAGGATCCTGGCAAGATGTCTGTCAATATTAGGGCATACTGAGCTGTGATATGCCCTACCTGTAAGGTTAGGGTTTAGGCTGTTTAAAGTTTTTGATCCCTGTAAGTGATTTTTGCTTAATAGTTCCCCCTAGGATTGTTCAGAGCTTCTGCCTCCTTTCCAATCCTATTGTGAAAGCTCAGGAGGTATACTGTAAGTCTTTCTTTTGAAGTCACAGTTATCATTGTTGCTTATGGTGCTGGGTGCTGCAACTTGATTTTTTTTTTTTAAACAAGTGCTGAAATAAATATTTGTCTTGTATAAGAAGATATTTGGAGATAGGCAATCACTGGCATGGGTTCATGAACTCAGCACTTTCAGGATCAGCATTTGTGGAAATGCTTTGGACTTTCTCTCAGAGTTGCAAGTTGTACCCCCAGCTATCAGACCTGTATGTAAGTCCAAAAAAAAAAAAAAAAAAAGTAAGAGAAAGAGGAACAACATCAGATAAATCTGCCTCTTTTTCAGGAAGGCAAAAGCTTTCCCAGAGTTTCTACAACAAACTTCCCCTTAGGTTTCACTGTTCAAAGCTGGACAAATTGCCACCTGAACAAAATTAGGGTTCTATTAGAAAGGAAGAAGGGGAGTAGTTTTAAGGTACCCCAAAATACAGAATTTATGGTGTCTGTCTCGAAGGAACTAATGATCACTTTGTAGAAGCAAAACACATGTGTGTACAAATATGTATTTATGGATATTTGAATAATAGCAAAGGGGCTAAGAAAAGGTAGTGATATTAGTGATGAAGCAGATACATATTTTTTAAAGTTTGTTTTGAAAGAGAGTGTGTGAGCAAGGGAAGGGCAGAGAGAGAGAACCCCAAGCAGCAGAGCCCAACATGGGGCTTGATCTCATGAACTATGAGATCATGACCTGAGCCAAAATCAAGAGTGGGATGCTTAACCAACTGAGCCACCCAGGCGCCCCAAAGCAGATATTTTAGAGTTAAGGTCTTTAGGAGTCCAGCATGGCCCACCATAATTTTAAGAGGCTTGGTGATGAGGGGCTTATGTGTCTTACCTGGGGTTCGTGGGCTGCCTTTTGCTTGCTATACTATGCCGTGGTGACATCACCTGCCAGAATAGATGGGTGTTTTGCATAAATGGTTAGAATTGATGGTGAGGGCTTGTTGAAGTTGACCTAACCTCAGACTGAGTGAAGGCACTGCAGGGACTGAAGAAAGGTACTGAAATAGAAGTCCAGAAGTTTTTTTTGTGAGGAGAAAGTTTTCGTGGATGTTGGAAACAATAAAAATCTCCTTTAATGGTGCAGGTCTCTTAGTCACCTAGATATACTACCAGGCTATAAAATCGACTCCAGGAAGTAAGAGGCCATCAGCCTAGAGTTACTGGCAGTTTTTTTTTCTTTCTTTAAATTGATATATTAGTATGGTACATTTGTTAAAATTAACCAGAATTGATGATACATTATTGTTAACTAAAATCCATAGTTGATTCAGATTTCCTTAGTTTTTACCTAATGTCTTCTGTCCACATTACATTTAGTTGTCATGTCTCTTTAGGCACTTTTTTTTTTTTTTTTTTTTTTTTTTTGGTAAGTGCTTATTTTAGAGTGGGGGGCAGGGGCAGAGAGAGAGTGGGGACAGAGGATCCAAAGTGGACTCTGCACTGACAGCAGCGTGCTTGATGCAGGGCTCGAAATCATGAACTGTGAGATCATGAACTGAGCCAAAGTGAGATGCTCAACCGACTGAACTACCCGGGCGCCCCTCTCTTTACACACTTCTTATCTGCCATTTTTTCAGACTTTCCTTGTTTTTGATGATCTTGTGAATTTAGAGGAGTATTAGGTATATTGTAGGATGCCCCTCTATTGGAATTTGTTTGGTTAAAAAAAATTTTTTTTTAATGTTTTATTTATTTTTGAGAGAGAGAAACAGTGTGTGCGAGTGGGGGAGGGGCAGGGAGCGAGGGAGACAAAGAATCCAAAGCAGGCTCCAGGCTCTGAGCTGTCAGCACAGAGCCCGACGCTGGGCTGGAACTCATGAACCATGAGATCATGACCTGAGTCAAAGTTGGATGCTTGACTGATTGAGCTACTAAGACATCCCTGATGTTTTTATTGTGATCAGACTGAGGTTGTGGGCTTTGGGAAGGATGAGCATGTGCCATTTTCATCACATCGTTTCAGAGGTACAGATTATCAGGATTTATTGTTGGTACTCATTTTGGTCACTTGGCTGAAGTAGTGTTTATCGGATTTCTCCACTGTAAAGTTATTTTTTCTTCTGTTTCCATACTGTATTCTATGGAAGGAAGTCACTGTATGCATCCTACACTTAAAGGGAAAGGAGTTATGCTCCCTTTTTTTAGGGTTGGAGTATCTACATAATTTATTTGGAATTATTCTGCACAGGAGATTTATCTCTTCTCCCTTATTTGTTTATATTAGTAAGGATATAATCCAATACTTCTTCATTTATTTTGTTGCTCAGATTGTTCCAGCTTTGGCCGTTGAGAACACTTTTAGTTGGCTGCTGTGCCCCTGTACATATCTCCATTAGTAAGGATTTTTTTAAAAGAACTTGTTTACTTCCTTGTACTATAAGATGGTACAGGCTCATCTTGCCTGTTTTCTGTCCCAGTCCTAGAATCAGCCATTTCTCCAAACAGCTCTGGTTCCTTTCATTGGAGAATGGGGTTAGAGACCAAGATATAGGTGCTAGATGTGCTTACTACTGCAGTTTTATTTTTTCAGTTTCTCTCAGCTGATAAAACAGATGTATGTGTATATACTAAGCTGTGTACATGCACTGTATCTATAAATATTTCTATATGTAACCACCTGTGTCTATATTAAATATTTAATGTCTCCAACTAGAATCCATTTGCACATTATCCTTCTAGCCTCTTCTCCTTGCTTACCTGTAAATTCCTATCTGGGACAAGTCCCTTTGGCTGCTGTTCCTTTTCAGTATATATGTAGTGTAGCAATATCAGAGTTATTAATCTGTAGCCCTCTGGGGAACAACTTTATCAGCTAGAGTAGAGTTGTTACGTGCAGTTCCTTTTCCCTCTAGTTCTACAGACTCTTGCATTTTCAAAGTTAGGTCAGCACCATTTATTCCCCCATCCCCTTCAGTGAGCTTGTTTCATACATTTATACTACAGTTAGATTTTCTCTTTTTTTCTTTTTTTTTTTACAGTTAGGTTGTCTTATCTCAGTCTGTATTCTTTCTTGGGATCCTTTGATTTTCTTCATGATTTTTTAAAAAAATTGTATAGACTAAGGATTGTTCTTGTGCTGTAGAGTTCTACAGGTTTTGACAAGTGTGTAGTGTTATATATCCATCATTCCAAGATCATAAAGAATAGTTTCACTTAAAAATCCCCTGTGGCCTATCTCACACCCATTGGGATAGCTGCTATCAAAACAACAGAAAAAAAACAAGTGTTGGTGAGGATGTGAAGAAATTAGAACCCTGTGTGCTGTTGGTGGGAATGTAAAATAGTGCAGCTACTATGAAAAACAGTATGGTGGTTCCAAAAACTTAATCATGGAATTACCATATAATCCTGCAATTCCATTTCTGGGTATTTACCAAAATAATTGAAAGCAGGTTTTGTTTTGTTTTCCTTTTTTAAAGTAAGCTCTACATCCAAAGTGGGGCTTGAACTCACAACCCTGAGATCACAAGTCACATGCTTTATTGACTGAGCCAGCCACGTGGTCTGAAAGCAGGGTCTTGAGAGATATATATGTCTATGTTGATAGCATTATTCACAGTAGCTGAAGGATAGAAGCAATTTAGGTATTGATCAACAGATAAATGGATAAGCAAAATGGTATGTGGATACAGTGGAATGTTATTAAGCCTTAAAAAAGAAGGAAATGCTCATCTACGCTACAAAAATGGATGAACCATGAGGACATTATATTAAATGAACTAAGCCACAAAAGCACAAATACTGTGTAATTGCAGTGCATGAGGTACCTAGAATAGCCATAGAGACAGAACATGGAATGATTGCTCAGGGCAGAGGGGAGGAGGGAATGAATAGTTATTGTTTAATGGGTGTAGTTTTAGTTTAGAAGATGAGAAGGGTTCTGGTAGATGGTGGTTGTGGTTGTACAACAATATGAATGGAATTAAAAACACTGAATTGTACACTTAAAAATGATTAAGATGGTAAATACTGTCTTATGTATGTTTTTACTCCCCTCCACCAAAAAAAAAACAAAAACAAAAACACAAAAAAACCCAGAAAACAACAAACCCCTGTGCTCTGTTGATCTTCCCCTGTCCAACTACTGATTTTTTTACAGATTTTTTTTTTCTTTTTAAATAGCAGTTTTAGATTCACAGCCAAATTGAGCACAAGGTAGAGATTTCCTGTATGTCTCCTGCCCCCAGGTATGCGTAGCGACCTTATTAGCATCTTCCACCAGAGTGGCAAATTTGCTACAGTTGATGGACCCACACTGACAGATCATTATTACCCAAATTCATAGTTTACATTAGAGATCACTCTTGACACTGTACATTCTATGGATTTAGGCAAATGTATAATGACATAGCCACCCTTCAAATATACAGAGTAGCTTCACTGTCTAAAAAATCCTTTGTGCTCCACCTATTCATCTTTTCCTCTTTTCTAACCCTTGACTACTGATTTTTCTTCTGACTTTTCATTACCCTTAAAGGAAAGCCAGTACCCATTAGAAGTAACTATTTCTCTCTCTCACCCAAACTTAGCTTTAGGAAACCACTAATCTTGCTTTTTCTAAGCATTTGCTTGTTGGACATTTCACATAGATGGGACCCTACAATATGTGGTGATATGTAACTGGAAGTTACTTTTTTTTTGTAATAGTATTTATTTATTTTTAAGGTTTATTTATTTATTTTGAGAGAGAGAGAGAGAGAGTGTGTGAGCACAAGCAGGGAATGGGCAGAGAGGGAGGGAAGGAGAATCCCAAGTAGGCTCTGCACTGTCAGATCATGACCTGAGCAGAAATCCAGAATTGGACACTTAACCGACTAAGCTACCCAGGCACCCCTGTAACTGGAACTTTTCAATAAACATAATGTTTCCAAGACTTATCTGTGTTACAGCATATATCAGTAAAATTCACTTTTTTCATTTCTAAATAATATTCCCCTGTATGCATATACTACATTTTATTAACCTGTTCATCAGTTTATGGACATTTGGGTTGTTTCTGCTTTTGGCTGTTGTGAATAATGCTGCAATGAACATCTGTGGATAACTGTGTGGATGTATGTTTTTATTTCTCTTGGGCATATACTTAGTGGAATTGCTGGGTCATATGGTATCTCTGTGTTTAACTGTTTGAAGAACTCCCAAAATGTTTTGCATTTGCACTAGCAATATAGGAGGGCTCTGATTTCTTCACATCCTTGCCAAAACTTGGTATCATCTGACTTTTTTTTTTTTTTTTTAACATGTATTTATTATTTTGAGACAGAGAATCCCAAGCAGAGTTGTGCTGTTAGCGTGGAGCCCCACTTGGGGCTTGATCCAATGAACCATGGAATCATGAGCTGAGATCAAGAGTTGGATGCTTAATGGACAATTACAGCCATCGTAGTGGTTATAAAGTGATATCTCATTGTGGTTTTGATTTGCATTTACCTTGTGACAAATAGTGTTGAGCATCTTTTCATGTGCATTTATATATCTTCTTTGGAGAAATGTCTTTTAGCCTCAGTTAACTTTTATTTATTTTTATGTTTTTTTTAAGTTTGTTTATTTTTTTGAGAGAGAAGCATGCATGGGGGAGGGGGAGAGAGAGAATCAGGAGCAGGTTCAGCAGTGTCAGTGTGGAACCCTATGTGGGGCTTGAACTCACCAATTGTGAGATCGTGACCTGAGCCAAGGTCAGGTGCCTAACCGACTGAGCCACCAGGGGTGGCTCAGTCGGTTAGGCACCTGACCTTGGCTCAGGTCACGATCTCACAGTTTCTGATTTTGAGCCCCACATAGGGTTCTCTGCTGTCAGCACTGAGCCCACTTTGGATCCTCTGTCTCCCTCTGTCTCCGCCCCTCCCCGACTTGAGCACGATTGCTCTCTCACACACTCTCTCTCAAAAATAAATAGTAAAAAAAAAAACTAAAATATTAATGTTCACGTTAATTAGCTGTGATAGTATGTATTAGTAAAATGCAAATAAAAACCAGTATTGAGAAGAAAAGAAATTTAATTGCAATGCTAAGAAGATACTGTATTTATATTTGGTATTTCTTGTTGAACTTGTTGGCCACTCTTTCAGACTAAGAAGTATTTGATTTGGCATTTAGATTGAGAAACTTAAAATCCAAGTGCAACTGTTAGCTGTGCTTTCTTTTACTTGTCTATTGTTTAAGAAACTTTCCCCCTAACTGGCACTCCACTTAGCTTGCTTCCCTTAGCTCTAACCATGATGGCAGTCCTTGTCATTGTCAGGTAGAAACTTTGTTGTTACATCTCCGTAATTTCAGCTATGAAAGACCAGGGAAGATGAGGTCCCAGAGATACTTAAAAATAATGAAAACTTCTGTATAATTCATATGTGACCTTTTGAAGTTCGAATTTTATTGCAGAATTTAGTTAATGCCTGGAACTAAGATAATTTTGGCTGTTCTTCAGATCTGTTCTAAGAATAATAATGGCAATATTTTGTAGTGATGCAAGATTACAAATGCTGCAGTGGTATTTACTCATTGTAGACAGAAAGTTAACTGAAGTCACATTTTTGTTTTCCTTTTCGTAGTTTTACTATATTATCTAGGTCAAGAATCTAGCCCCCTCCCCCTTTTTCTGTGTCTTTAATTTTCTTGGTTAGGTAAAATGTTGATCCATTTCTACATTCAACTCCTGTTAGTCCAGAGGTTATTGATTTATTTTGTGGCTTTTATACCCTTTACTTGAACAACAGCAGCTGCTCTCTTATTTTACTCAGCTGTTGATTATTTGGTCAGTTTGGCCTGGAGATTCTGATTCATTAAGTTGTGGTGGTGTTGAGTGGTCAGCCATCTGGAGTTTTATAAAACTTTGCTGGTGATTGTGGGTCTTACCCTTGGCTGAGAAACATTGCTGTTAATTAGCAGACCTTTAAACTGGGTGATCATTAGAATCATCTTGGGAATTTAAAGGCAGTAACAACAAAACAAACCTCCCAAGCCCTGTTCTGACCTCCTTAATCAGAATCTGTAGGAATGAGGCCCAGGAGTTTGTATTTTAGAAACATCTGGATGATTCTGATAATACCAAGGTTTGAGAACATTGCTTTACAAGCTCTAAAATCAACTTATATTAAACCAGGGCATTTAGAGAACTTTTTGTATTTGAACTGTATCATAACTTCCTTTTCACTCCCATTGAATTGCTTTTAGGAATACTAGGAATAATTGATTATTGAATGGTTACTATGTTGAGGCAGTGTATCTTCTTGGGGTCAGAGAGGTTAAGTGTGTTATTCAAAACTACATCACAGCAAGTGTCAGAACTAGGATATGAATTTAGGTCTCTTTCTACATTCAGAGACTTCAGTTTTTACCATGAATATTATACTACTTTTATTACTTTTGTTGAGAAGCCAGTCATCAGTGTATGTGTAAAGAGATTATTTTTTTAAGGTCCTACCAGTTCGCCAGTTTATCATAAGGACTTTGTTTAGAATATTGCCCACTGCATTACTGTGTGTTCTTTATGAGACTCGTGGAAGAAATTTATTTCTCTTAGGCTTTTTATTCTATAGAAAGTGTTTCCATAGAGGAGGGCACCTTTTGGGATGAGCACTGGGTGTTGTATGGAAACCAATTTGACAATAAATTTCATATATTGAAAAAAAAAGTGTTTCCTGTGACTTTTCTCATTTTGAATTTGCTGCTAGAAAACTTACAGTCAGATTTCTGGTTCACTGATAACAAATGTATGGATTTTTTTTTTGTCTGCATTTTGTTTACAAACTGTCTTAGTATCATTTTAAATGTCTCCTTGATCATTTTTGTCATCTTTTTTTTTTTTTTTAAGTTTATTTATTTATTTTGAGAGATAACAAGCAGGGGGAGGAACAGAGAGAAAGAGGGAGAGAGAGAGAATCCCAAGCAGGCTCCGCACTGTCAGAGCAGAACCTGATGTGGGGCTTGAACTCATGAACCCATGAGATCATGACCTCATGGGCTGATGATCATTTCAGATCATGAGCTGAAAATGAGTCAGCCACTTAACCGACTGAGCCGCCCAGACGGCCCCATTTTCTCATCTTTTTAAAAATTATTTTATTTTGCTGTGTTACCTTTATAAGTCATTTTAAAGGAAAGTGTTTAAATTAACAAGTGATTTTGAGCCATTTTATATAATTTTGGCTAAATGTCTTTTTGAAAGAGTTGACTTTGGGGAAGGGAGGAACTTCGGATTTGGAATGTGTGTGCCAGGCACAGTGGTAAATGGTTGTTTATTTTCATGTGAACTATTTTGGTCTTTTCAGTACCACAACTTAGTTTAACTAATTAAGTGGTGGTATTCCCATTCTATGGAAGATGAAACTAATGAGAAAGATTAACCTTTGTCACCAAAGCTAAACTTGAACCCAGTTTTGTGTGACTCCAAAACCTTTATTATTATTTTTTTAAGTGCCTCTAATGGATCTAATTTACCTAACCATTTCTGAATGCTTTCTTAGGGTTATTCATATAATCAACAAACATTTGTGGATAACTTTATAGGAAGCACTGTGTCTAACACTGCCTTGTAGAGATTGCCACACTGATTAGAATGTTTTATCCTCAATTTAGCATGTCTTTGAATGGACATTAGATTAGTTAGGGCCCTGGTAGGAAATAGCACAAAAGTTAAATGAGTAGAGTTTAATAAAGATATTGTTCATAAAGATGTGGGCATATGGTCAACTGAACCAAGGTGGATGGTGAAGTACCCTGGAGCTAGTAACAGTTGGGACCTTTTTATTACTTAGGTTGGTCTTAATGGGCAAGGAGAGGGAATAGTTAACCAGACCCCTAATCAGGAGCTTTAAGATAGGGCTGCCTGATAGCATCTGACCTTTAGCACAGGAACAAAGGAGGTTTACTGTTAATTGGTAGGGAGAGAGCTGCAGGAATAAAAACCTTGGCCTCACTTTCATCTTTTTTGTGCCTTCCATTGACTGAACACAAGTTAAGCCCAAGTTAAAGAGCAAGGGAGCCCACTCACTGATGTAGTCTACTGGGTCCAGAGAAGTATTAAAGGTAGACAGTGATTCTGGGAAGGGAAACAGCACAGTCATGGTCTTTGTTCTAAAGGAGCTCATCCTGCTGGGAAGATATATATTCAGCAAATTATTATAAGTGTGATTATAAGTGATGGGTGCTAAATACAAGGTGCTGTGGAAATGCAATACATCATAGATGTACCTAGTCTGAAGAGTCTGAGAAGGGTTCTCTGTGGGAGGTTCTTACACATCCTGTTTCTTTGAAAACAAAACGAGATCGGGGTCCCTGGGTGGCTCAGTTGATTAAGCATCCAATATCAGCTCGGGTCATGATCTCACTGTTCCTGAGTTCAAGTCCTGCCTCGGAGCCTGGTGCCTGCTTGGGATTCAATGTCTCCTGCTTTCTCTACCCCTCTCCTGCTCGTGCTCTGTCCATGTCTATCTCAAAAATAAATACACATTAAAATTTAAAACAGATTTCTGGTCTCCTCGAGCTTCTGATGTACTAGGTATGGGGTGGTGTTGGGGAATGTTTTTAAAAAATCTTATCTTGGTGATTCCGTCAGTCATTTATTAAAGTTACTGAGAGGCCACTATGCCTGAGGCTTACAGGTTGAGGGGGAGGGTGGTGTGAGATGAAGCTAGAAAGGTGATTGGTAGAGTCTTGTAGATCATTCTTTTTTTTTTTTTTTAAACATTTATTCATTTTTGAGAGACAGAGACAGAGCGTGAGTGAGGGAGGAACAGAGAGAGGGAGACACAGAATCCAAGGCAGGCACCAGGCTCTGAGCTGTCAGCACAGAGCCCAGCGCTGGGCCCGAACCCACAGACCATGAGATCATGACCTGAGCAGAAGTCGGACGCTTAACCAACTGAGCCACCCAGGTGCCCCATCTTGTAGATCATTCTTAAAGATTTTGGACCTTGTTCTAAGGTAGTAGGTAGATATTGGGAATTTTTTTCCAAGCTACCTTGTGTGCTTTCTCCTTCTCTGTATATTTTAATGTTTATTTTGAGAGAGAGAGAACATGTGTGCATGGGGGAGGGGCAGAGAGAGGGTGAGAAAGATTCCCAAGTGGCTTGCTGTGTCAGTGCAGAGCCTGACACTGGGCTCAGTTTCTCAGGACGAGATCATGATCTGAGCAGAAATTAAGAGTCAGATGCTTACCTGACTGAGCCACCCAGGTGCCGCTACCTTATGTACTCTATATCTAGCTTCTTCTGCCTCTCTCCACAGCTTCTAATTCCCATGTCTAGCTTCCTTTCTTTGATGTCATTCTCTGAACTTCCAATTCCTCAGTAGAAAATAGTTATCAAGGAGACTGGAGAAATAAAGAATTAGTGACAACTGTAGCACTGTGTCTCCTCTGAGCCCTAGGGATAGTAACTGCATTCTAAAGTTCGGCAGTTTCCATGGAGGACTAGAGTCAAGGCCATTTTGTGTTTTCTCAAGTGAACAGAATCTGAAATGACCTCTCCCTATCTTAAATATTTCTTGGTATCTAGAATCATGATATACATAAAAGCAAAAAACTGTAAGATGTAGGGAATTATATAGAGTTACAGTTTGAAATGAAAGAAGTAGAACATTACTTTTGGAAACCCTAAAGATTTGAGATTCTCATTCTGGAAAAAATTTCATTATTTAAAAGACAGTATTTTGTGTATTAAAGAGACACTCTGAGCCATCATTGCATTTGAAGAAATATTTTACATATGTTACAAATACTAGATAAATAAGGAGGAGGCATAAAAGTCCATCAGTATCGTTTCTAAAGTATAAAACCTGCTATACATAAGAAACGTGGTGCCTAAGAATACCTGTAATTCTGTTTAGTAAAAGGAAACAAAGGAATATAGCTTGCTGTTAACTTTATAGAGTTGTGAAATTGCTAAATCAAAAATTCTGACTGGTAGTTGTATATATTAAAGTGACTTCTCCATGTTAATCTGTTCCTTGCTACCCAGTGAATTCTATTTTTTGTAGTATTATTTTCATTTTCTTGAGTTTTGTAAGTATTGTAGATACCAGATCTGCAGGTAGCAACACTCTGCCTTCTCTTTTTGCAATGTTTATACCTCTAATTTCTTTAATTTTAATAGTATTTTATTAGTGCATTAAAATATCACAGGACATATCAGATCAAACACCAACATCTAAATACTAATGCCCAAATAGTATGAAATTTGTTTTTGTTTATGTAAGGGATTTATTAAGCTCTTAGTAGACTATAAGTTCTTTTTTTTAAAAAATATTTTTAATGTTTATTTTTGAGAGACAGAGCATGAGTGGGGGAGGGGCAGATAGAGGGAGACACAGAATCCAAAGCAGGCTCCAGGCTCTGAGCTGTCAGCACAGAGCCCCACGCATGGCTCGAATTCATGAACCGTGACATCATGACCTGAGCCGAAGTCAGATGCTTAACCAACTGAGCCACCCAGGTGCCCCAATAGGCTATAAGTTCTAAGTGCAGGATTTACTTTTAATTTTTGTGTCTCCCATCTAGCGATTTATTGGGTCTTAAACCCTGAGCCTTTTCACTTTTGTAAAGTAGGAGTATTGATACTTAACATCAGGTGAGATTAAATGAGATGCTATATAAAGCGCTCAACACAACATCTGGAACAACTGGCAGTTTTATTTATTCATTTCAACAAATGATTGAGTGTTGAGCTAAGCACTACGGATATAATGTGAGCAAAACCAGGCTTGGTAGAAGAGAATGCACTTACCAGCCACACGAAGAGTAACAAAATTCTTTAAGATAATATTGATATAAAAATCTAACCTACTTAATTCAAGGAAGGTTTCCCTATAGAAAAGATGTTGACAAAGATCTGAAAAAAATATGTAACTAGGAGCTAGTTAGCAACAGGAGTGTGCCAAAGGGCAGGAGGGTGAATTGAGACAGAGGGTGTAGCAGGTGCAAAGCCCCTTAAACGGGGTGTGTAGCCCTTTCTCAAATGGGATAAAAACCTGCCAGTGTGGTTGGAACAATACAGATACAGATGTATTGGTTGAGGTTGATGAGGTAGACTGCCATTCACAGAGCATTTACTTTGTTCATGTACTTCTTACAATTTAAGGTACATATATTGACATCTTTTTTTTTTTTTTTTTTTTTTTTTACAGATGAGGAAACTAAGGCAGAGAAGTTAAGTGGCTTGTCCAGGGTGACACATCTAATAAATAGCAGATTTTTAAAAAATGTTTATTTTTGAGTGAGAGAGTGAGAACACAAGCAGCGGAGAGGCAAAGAGAGGGAGACACGGAATCCTGAAGCGCAGGCTTCAGGCTCTTAGCTGTCAGCACAGAGCCGGATGTGGGGCTCAAACCCACGAAACGTGAAATCATGACCTGAGCCGAAGTCAGATGCTTAACCGACTGAGCCACCCAGGTGCCCCATAAATGACAGATTCTGAATTTGAACCCAGGCAGCCTGGCTGTGGAATCAGTGCTCTTAACAGTTGTACAGTATTGCCTGACATTACTTTTGCATTTTGAAAAGATCATGGGCTCAATGTGAAAAACAGATTAGAAGGTGACTAGAAAGGATATGGAGAGACCAGATAAGAGGTTACTGCAGTATACCAGGAAAGGTAATTGTAGCTTGGTGTAGAGAGATGACGGAGAAGATGCAGAGAAGTTGATAGTTTACTATTACATAGGGTGAGTTTAATCTGGGTCAATAAATGAAGAATCAATGAGTCTGAAACACTTGTATAAACATGGCTACATGCTGTCTCACTGCACAATATTTGTAAGTAACAACTGCTGAATTGTCTGTTGGAATAAAAACTGTGAGGCCATTATAAACTCATTTAGATTTATTTGTTACTACCAACCAAGATTTTTATATTAAATACATGATAGAAAAAGATGTTAATCTACAAAATAATGGGTTGTTTATGTTAATTCTACAAACTTCTCAGTGTACTTGATGCTGTAAAGCTCTTCTTTTTTTTTTTTTAGATTTTTTCTAACATTTATTTATTTTTGAGAGACAGAGTATGAAGGGGGAGGGGCAGAGAGAGAGGGAAACACGGAATTGGAAGCAGGCTCCAGGCTCTGAGCTGTCAGCACAGTGCCAGACGCGGGGCTTCAACTCCCTAACCGTGAGATCGTGACCTGAGCCGAAGTCGGTGACTCAACCAACTGAGCCACCCAGGCGCCTTGCACCTCCTCTAGTTCTTATTAGACCTTTAAATACTCTTTAAAACAAAAATAAATTGCAGTATAAAGCTATTCTCAGATATGGGAATGTAGAGCAAAAGAAAAACACTCTAAGTATAAATATAAGTTAATTTACTTAGAGCGAGCGAACATGAGCAGGTCAAGAGGGCAGAGGGAGAGAGAGAATCTTAAGCAGTCTGTATCCTAAGCATGGAGCCCAACATGGGCCTTGATCCTATGACCGTGGGATCATGACCTAAACTGAAATCAAGATTCAGGCATTCAACTGACTGAGCCACGTAGGTGCCGCTATATTTCTATTTTAACATCCTGCTATAACTAACTATGTCCTACATTAATTTATTTTGTTATTAAAACCTTTTTATCCTAGAAAGTTAAAAGATGTAATAGACATTAATATCTATATTTGGTATTTTACTTTTTATTTCTTTAATCAATTCTAATCCTTTCTATAATTCTAAGTACCATTGATTAACACAGACTACCTAATTATTTAATTGTGAAAAACTTTGTTTTTTATAAAATGTCTGGAACACATGGATTCACTTTGGTTCAGGAATAAGCAAACTGTATGGATTAAGAATCCTTCCAAATAGGGATAAGTGGGGAAGTGATAGTTGGAGAATATAAAACGGAATCTAAGGTGAATGAATGGCAGGATCCTTCCCTTCTCACACTACCTTCTGAGTAACACAGGCAAGATTGAGCAAGGTTGGTTTCCTCACAGGATTAGAAACTGTTGGACTAGAGGAGGGTATCAGAGGAGTCTTGAGGAGGGCTTGTACACAGGAAGGTGACCTGTAGTATTAAGACAGAGCCTAAGCTGGGTGGAGACATCCACATGAGGGGATGATGTACTCAGTGTGGAATGTTCAGAGCATGAGTAGGATGGGGATGACCACATGGGAGGGTTGAGACAGGCATCTATAACCCACTGCAGTATTTTGGAGGCTGAGTGGAATGCAGGAGGGCAGTCAGGCTCAGGATAATGGAACCTAGGTGTAATGAGGGAGGAATCCATGTGGATGGGTGAGCACAGTAGCATTAGCCCAATGCAGAATGTCAGAGTAAAGGGCAGCAGCAGCAGTCTAATGAGTGATATGAAGGCTGAGTATAGCTAAGAAGGTATTTAGGTGGGGAGTGGTGACAGTAGCAATGAGAGATTGGTTATATGTTGAGGATCATTTAAATGTGTAAATAAATATATTAAGGGTAAAGGGAGCCAGGTTTTTCACTTTGGAGAAAGGAATTACAAATACTGAAAGGGTATTGGTGGTTGGTATTAGATTGGAATTGGAGATAGTGGTGTGAATTCATGATTTTCAATGTTTATAGATATGTAAAAGGATAATTGTATATGTCCATCTTGTACATCTGTATGTATGTGTACATTTTCTGTAGGTCTTTTCATTGAGAGGGCCTTGGGGTGGTGATATATCAATGAGGAATGAGTATACCTAGTATCTAAATCTTGGCTTCTGAAATATCTTTCTCCATTAAAAGCAACCAGAGCTCCCTGGAGAAATAGCTAATTCCAGGGCTAGGGCAGGAAAAATACAGGATTAGCCTGAACTGTCTTATGCCTCAAGTAAGGAAGTGCTCAAAGAATGATAAGAACATGTCAGAAACAGATGCCAGCCTAAAAAGGCTTGCACTGGCCAAATGTGGGATAATTTAAACATCAAAATAATGATGGTTATGAATGATAATCCATGGAATAAAATAGGAACCTGTGAGTCCATACTGATAAAAAACAAAAATAAATGAATAAATTTAAAGTTTGAAGAAAAAGATATTTCATAGTTCACAGTTGATCACAAAGGGAAAAATAGTACTTTATAATGGAGAGGCTTGGAGTGATCAACTTAATCAAGTGATCAGTTAGCATCATCAGTAATGGGACTAATGGAAGTCCTATGCCACTGGATTGAAGGCAATGAGGAGGAGACTGCATCTTTTCCTGCCAAAGGTGCTTAATGTGAATCATAGGGAAAGATCAGACAAACTCAAAATTGATGGTCTTTGTGCAAAATAATTGGCTTGAAACCTTCAAAAGTGTAAATTGTGAAAGATAAGAAAAGACTGAGGAACTAGTAACAGATTGAAGGAGACTAAAGAAGAAACATGACTATATTGTAACATACCATTCTAGACGTGGTCCTTTTGTTGTAAAGGACATTATTGGACCAACTGACAAAACTTGAATGAGTTCTGAGAATTAGATAGTAATATTGTATCATTGTTAGTTTTCTGATTTTGATGATTATATTTTTATATAGGAGAGTGTCCATGTTTGTATAAAAGAGTAAATTTAGGGGTGAGAAAAAAAAGTAAATGTGAAAAGTAGAAACAGCAAGTACACCAAGAGCTCTTTGGAGGAATTTGCTAAGAAAGGAAACATAAATGGGGCTGGATGGGGGAACAGAGTAAGGGATTTTTTGCTTTTTGTCTTTTTTTTTTAATATGGATGATATTAACGGGATGTATGTTTATGATGAATAAGAAAGATCTGGGTCTTGATAATGTGGGAGAGGGTACAATTTCAGAAGTAATGTACTTAAGTAAGAAATGGCATGGGATCAGTGCGCAAATGAATTGATCTTAGGATCAGGGATCAGTGGAACAGAGACAAAGGTAGAGTACAAGCTGATAGTTTAGTAATGTGAAGATGAGGTAATTATAGATTGCTTCAATTTTCTTAGTGACAGTGGAATCTAAATTAGTAGCTGAGAATGAGGAAAGATGGTACTGGAGGTTTCATGAGCAAGAGGAAATGGCGAATAGTGAAGAGTTAGAGAGTGAACAGACCAGGAAAATGTAGTAGGATTAAAGGGCACCTCTGAAGGCCCCCCTGAGTTTTGTGGTAAAAAACTTAAAAGTGAGGCTAAGCATTATGGATGGCTGTTTTTCTCCAGCTTTGTTCAGCTGACTGGATATAGGCATATAGAGGAGTTATACAACTGGATATAACCAGGGTTGGATTTTATCAGAAATACAACAAAGGAGAAGGGCGAAAGAGTTGAGGATACTTTCAAGGGAGTGATTATTGTGATAGACTAAATGAGACTACGCAACACTCACCCTCTCCACCTTGATGTTTTATCAGAAAGGGGACTTATTTTACATTGGCTTGCTTGCTTCTAAGATTCTTAGGAAAAGAAGTAAGTAGTTGGGTTCTCTACAGTGGTGACTAATCAGACTTCTTCCACATGCCGTGTTAAGATTATTCATTGAGTACGTTGAAGAATGCTTGGGAATCCAAAGAATTTTTTCCCCTGTTAAAAAGTGGTATAGATTTTAAAGATTTTACTAGCTTTATTCAACAATTTCAGTCAGGCAGGATCCAGTCTAGATAGAAAGGACCTCTCAGGAGCTGTAGCAGATGAGACTTATAGGCGGAAGGGAGCAGGAAGAAGGAAGTTCTACTAGTCAAAAAAGCATATTGGTTATTGCAAGGTTACTTTCCTGTAGGGGATGACAGCATCTATCCGGCAGATTAACTAATGCTGATCAGGCGATTCCTGATTGGTTTAAAATTTCATTTCTGGAAGAGCCAAAACTGTAATTCTCAGGTTGCTATGTGGGGCTTAGCATAAGCTAATCCATTCTAAGCCCTCCCCCCACCATTGCCTTTATACTGAGGCAGAAACATTAAATGGTATATCTGTATAATAATTTTTGAAATTGTTAAATAAGTTCTCAGGTTCTATTTCCTTGTACCAAAAATGTTTATCATGAAGGTCAAATGTGTTTCCCTCACTAATGGTTTTCAACACTTAACACACATTTCCAATTTCAAGTTTTGGTTGCTGTCATCTTCTCTCTAGCATCTTACCCAGAATCTCATCACCCCCATTTTTCATCCTTCAGAGTTTAACTTAAAACTCTCCTGGGGGCACCTGAGTGGCTCAGTCAGTTAAGTGTTTGACTCTTGATTTTGACTTGGGTCATGATCTCTTAGTGGGATCAAGCCGTACATTGGGCTTTTTGTGGACAGCTTGGGGCCTGCTTGGAATCCCCCCCCCCCCCCCAATAAATAAACAAACAAAACAAAACTCTCTTGACTTTGTCTCATTTATGTGTGTTTTAAACCTATGAGAGCTCATAGAGGGCACACCCTACTTCTCCCATGTGTCCTTTGTACCCAGGTCACTTCAGAGCATTCCTGTTTCTCTTAAGTAGTTTTCATATAATTTCTTGGCTTCTGATCTCTAGATTACCAGTGTATCTTCTAGAAGAAGCATAGACCAGGTTTCTCAAACTTGGCTGTATTGACATTTGGGCTAGATAATTTTTTTGTTGAGGCACTATAGGAGCTGTCCTATGCGCAGTAACAGGTTTAACAGCATCCCTGGCCTCTACCCAGAAGTTACCAGTAGCAATCCCCACTCCCTCCTCTCACCGTTGTGACATCCCAGAATGTCTCCAGACATTGGCATATGTCCCCTTTGGTGGGAAGGGGTCAAAATTGACCTTGGTTGAGAACCATATTGTAGACTGTTGAACTAATAAAGGTTGTGCATCTATCTTCAAGTCTGGTATATATCTAATGTATGTATAATTTAAATTTTTAGAAAAAGTTGTAAATATATTGGGGCACTTGTGTGGCTCGGTCAGCTAAGCGTTCAACTCTTGATTTCAGCTCAGGTCATGATCTCGTGGTTTGTGGGTTCAAGGCCTGCATCAGGCTTTGCGCAGACAGCACGTCTCTCACGCTCTCGCGCTCGCTCACCCTCCCTCCCTCCCTCCCTCCCTCCCTCCCTCCCTCCCTCCCTCCCTCCCTCTCCCTCCCTCCCTCCCTCTCTCTCCCTCCCTCTCTCTCCCTCCCTCTCTCCCTCCCTCCCTCTCCCCCTCCCTCTCCCCCTCCCTCTCCCTCCCTCCCTCTCTCCCTCCCTCCCTCCCTCTCTCTCTCTCTCCCTCCCTCTCTCCTCTCTTCTGCCCCTCCCCCTGCTCACAGTGTGAACATTCCTTCTCTCTCAAAATAAATGAAGAAATAAAACACTTAGGGAAAAAAAGTTGGATATAAGCTTAAATTTTGTAAACATTAAATCATTTTAAGTGAACTGGGTGAATATACCTTTAATATGAAAACAGGCCATTGATAGATTTTTACTGACCTGAAATGAATGAAAACAGCTTATTCGCAAGGAAATCCATTAGTGAATTTCTTCGTAAAGCAATTAATTTGTCCACTTAGTTTTTGTAATTAAAAAAATCTGAATTTCTTCAAAGAAGATGGATATACACACATATATAATGACTGAGCAATTGTCTGTCTTAACTACCCTGCATCTTTTCATGTTCAGTATAAAGCCACAAGATTCGTCAACATCCAGTATTAACTGATATTTGCTATTAAGAGAAAAAGTTTCTACATAGTCTCTAGATTTTAATTTTTACAATGTTTATATTTACCTTGACATTAGTAAGAATAAAAAGAGTAGAAAAACGTAACTCGATTTGCTTATAATTAAAGATTTGACTATGTGAATTCAAATGCTAGTCTGTAAAGAAACCATTCTATTTTTACAAAAACATTAAAATTAAAATCTTGTATTTATGTAGTCACAAAACATTAAAATCCCCGAATGATCTAATCAATAATTCATATCTGTAATCCTAAGGAAGGACAGTCAATTCTCCTCAAAAATTTATGCCACAGATGACAACACATAGCTCCTTTAAAAAGTTAAAGGTTAAAAGATTTTCAAGTCAATTGAGGCCTTGCATTTTAGCATATCCAGTAACACTTACAGATGTTCAGGGCCACGGTGTCTTGCTTTGCCCACTAGAAATCTCATCTGGTAACATGTTTAAATTGACTTAAAGTTGGGCACATGCCACCTTTTTAAAAAATCAAAGTTTGTTTAAAATAAGATCAGGACGGGACACCTGGGTGGCTCAGTCGGTTAAGCGTCCGACTTTGGCTCAGGTCATGATCTCACAGTTCATGAGTTCAAGCCCTGTGTCGGCCTCTGTGCTGACAGCTCAGAGCCTGGAGCCTGCTTCAGATTCTGTCTCCCCCTCTCTCTCTGCCCCTGCCCCACTCATGCTCTGTCTCTCTCTGTTTCTTGAAAATGAATAAACGTTAAAAGAAAAAAAATTTAAATAAGAAAAGGATTTTTGTTGTGTTGAGTGTTTGATATAACTTGCTGTATCATTGTGTATGTGATAACTTCATGAGAATTAAAATAATACCCTTATTCAGTTAAAAAGAAGTCCTAAAAGTTTTGTAAAACTATAGTTACTACTTGTTACAAATTAGTAAAAGTAACATATTGAACACTTACTATATATATGTATATATAGTTGTTTTGTTTTGTTTTGTTTTGGTTTTTGAGAGAGAATATGAGCATGTGTAAGCAGGGGAGGGGCAGAGAGAGAGGCTCATGCCCAGCACGGAGCCCGATGCTCCATCCCATAACCCTGGGATCATGACCTGAGCCAAAGTCAAGAGTCTGACGCTCAACCAACTGAATAACCCAGGTGCCCCATATGTATTTTATTTTATTTTATTTTTTTAATAATTTTTTTAAAAAAGTTTATATTTGATAGCACGAACAGGGTAGGGGCAGAGAGATGGAGAGAGCGTATCCTAAGTAGGCTCCGTGCTGTCAGAGCAGAGCCTGATGTGGGGGGCTTGAACTCATAAACTGTGAGATCATGACCTGAGCTGAAGTCGGACACTCAACCGACTGAGTCACCCAGGCATCCCTGTATTTTAATTTTTAAAGTAAAGTTGTAAAACACAAGGTTGACAGTGTTTGGTTAGTACCCCAAATCTACTCTGAAATTGTAGTGGTCCATGAAGTTGAAAAGTTCAGGAACCCCATTTCTTAGACTACTCAATTGCCAGGTTAAGTAACAAGCCCAGGCAGTTTTTCCCGGGACGGTTTTCCCCAGTTTCCCTTGGCTGTTCACTCTTACTGCTTTCTACCCCAGATAGCCAAAGAACTGTGCCCTGTACTTTATAACTTGGATGCTTGGAAGTGTCTCTACTGCAGGGGCATTCAAGCTCTCTTAACAGAGAACCTCATGTTGAAAAATTTAATATGTACAGGTCATTACTTTTTTTATTGATAACAATGATCATTAGACTGTAAAATAAATGAATTTTTAGTAATTAAAAAATTTTAACAGTTAAGTATCTGACTTCTGATCTCAGCTCATGTTTTGACCTCAGGATCTTGAGTTCAGGCCCCATGTTGGGCGCTGCACAGGGGGTGAAGCCTACTTCTAAACAAACAAATAAATAAAAGCAGTAAGATGCAGTCAACTATATTCATAGAAAAGTGAGACAGTCAATACTTTTTATAGTGTTAAAAATTACCAAGAATTACAGCATTAGGTAGAGCCCTAAGATATTGTATCTTTCAGCTTTTAGCAGTTTTATAAAGGAGAATGAACTTTCCAAGTCAGGTGGGCACAAACATTACATGGAATTTAGCCATTCAGAAATTCCTGGAGAGTGCTGAGATTTATATAGCCATTTTGAAAAATCCCAGAAATAATATTTCTTCTTATGAGGAAGTTTAATTTTGATTCAGGGTTTCTTTAATTTGTACAGTCAGATTGACAGGAAAGATACTTGATGATTCAGACCCATCCTGAGGTTTGCTTTCCAAAAGCAGCCATTGAGTCATACTTTGAAATTTGTAACTCTTCTAAATCTCTTTATTTCACACTTCCCTAACATACTGCAGTTCTTCACAGGTTATGATTTTACTGAAGTCAGGACAATTTAGCAAGGAGAAATGAGTAAACTTCTATTAGCCATGTGCTCCATACACATAATACCTCAGTCTGAATACTTTAGACAAATCATTAATGCTTTTGTCTTTTTCCTGCAGTGTCAAATGGAAGGACTTCCAACTTTGTACCCCTCACAAACCAGTCAAGCTGTTAGACTCATTTCTCTATAAAATAAGGATACTACCACTGACTTCATAGGGTTGTGGGTGAAGATTAAATGAAATAATGCATATAAAGTTCCTCCATACTTTGGGGGGCACTGGTGTGTACATACCTTCAAGTATCTTTATACATTCTTACCCGTGAACCCTGAGGGCCCTACAAGTTGGGTCTCTCAGGGTCTTTCGATTCTAAAGCTTCCTAATTTAAAGAAGTAGTGTATTAAATCTCTTCAACAAGTTTCTACATAATAAGATTTCCAGACTATTTCAAGTCTTCCAGTTAGCACAAAAGCAAGTAATGGTTTAAAGTAAAACAGTGAAAAAAAAAATTCAGAATCTTGATCACTTGCTCTGATGCATGATATTATTAATCTTACCTGTGTTGCCATAGAAACAATCCAGATAAATGCTGCATTGGAAGAAGTGCATAACCAATAAGTAGCTGAAGCTTCCCCTCTTTTGTTGTAGGTGTCTCTCAATATTGTAGAAGACTTCTTTTTAATTTCTATATAAGCAATTAGAGAGGCCTCAGATAGGCCTAGATAAGAGATTTTGGCTAAAAATCTCAGGTAGTCATTTGTTGGATACTGCTCTCTGAATATTTTAGTGAAAGCGTTATTTCAGACCCAATCTTTAGCGCTACTAGCTATCAGTAGTCATTTGGTATTAATCAGAAAGGAAAACAGTATTGATGCCTGAAATATGAATTTTTAAGAGAAAAATTCAGGAAACTAATGGCCCATTAATTATGGGATAAAATAATAATTCTAAAAATACGTAACCAATTTATTAGGTCACACTTAAAAGCCTTTAATTTATTGTATTCCTGTGCTTAAATGAAGGCATAGTAAAATTCAAGAGAAATTGAGATTCAAAACAGATTTTACCTCTGAGCTGGGAATACAACGAAAAGTAACAGACTACTGTCCATTTATAGTATCTTTTTAGCACTTTTATTGTATTTCATTGCCACTTGTGAATACACAGTCTAATTCTGAATAATGGTCATTTCCTTCAGTCCTTTTCAATAGGAGAGAAATAAATTGGAAACAAAACAAAAAAGGGAAAGTATTGGTTTGCATGTAAAATTTCAGTCTTCAATTTGAATACAGATCTACCAAAAAAACATACTACTAACCTGAAAGTTTTGTTTGCACTGTTTCCATTTTTTCTAAGCTGCTAAACCTCCTCCATGTACTTTTCTCCTAGTAAGTCTTTTGTTTGTTATTTTAAATATCTGATGTATTTTACATTAGCAAGAACACGTCATTCCTTTGCTATCGACGTTAAAGTTTAGGTAAGAATTTAATAGTGTCCCTTTAAACTTATTTCATATATATAATACTTGTAAGTATATCTTTATGTGCAGTATAAGGTTTACGCCAGTGCTATTGTAGAAGTAAAAAATGATTGATCATAATACGAAGTTTTCTTTTTTTTTAAAAATTTTTTTAATGTTTATTTATTTTTGAGAGGGTACGAGCAGGGGAGAGGCAGAGAGAGGGGAGGACAGAGGATCCATAGCCGGCTCTGTGCTGATGGCAGACAGCCTGATGCGGGGCTCGAACTCACCAACTGCAAGATCATGACCTGAGTCAAGGTCGGATGCTTAACCGACTGAGTCACCCAGGTGCCCCTTAATATGAAGGTTTTTTAAAAAGTCTGGAATTATGTATTCACTCAAAGTACTATGCACAATAATGGTATATGGAAATGCAAGCTGGTAGTAGCTACCCCACCTGCTCACAAGCTAGTTTTTGAGGTTGAAGTGTAGGAATCCTTTAGAGTTGATATTAAAGGGGCAAGGTGGCCATGTAAATTTAAAATGGTATTAATAGTGCCGATTTTATGTTAACATGCAAGATTCATTTACTTGACCATTTCCCTTTTACTCAGTGTCTACCCCCGATAGTATAATTACATTACATACAAGACAGACTAAAGAATAGCAAAGTCATAAATGTTTTCTGAACATTTCTGCTTTGGATCTTAAAAACTCTTCAGATTAGATTAATGTACAGTACTTATGAGTCATATAAAAATTTATTTTAATACTAATAATTATAATTTCTTGATTCTACATATTAAGATTTTCTAATACTACTTAGAAAAATAAACCATAAAAGTTCTGTCTGGGCCAGTTCTGCTTCTTCCAAATATAACAGAGCATATATAGATATAGCTAAATTATCTAGTACTTAAACCATAATTATATGCTAAGAATAGTATGAGGTCACTCTTTGGAGTTATTCCCATGAATATACCAACAACTAATCTCTTCAGATTAGATTAAGGCCAGGAAGCCCATTTACTCTTTAAATAATAAATAAAATTTTTGAGAGCATTTACTTAGCTAAGTGTACTAATTTGAAGGAGCAAAACTGGAACAACTAAGACATCTGGATCCTTAATTCAGCTCTTACTCAGCTCTGTTACCTTGGGCAAGTAGCTTAATCTCAAGGCTTCAGTTTCCTCATCTGTAAATAGAGAGGCTAACCTTTGATGTCCCTTCTAGTCATATGATTTATGATTAGATTTCATACTTAAATTATCCTCCTGGAGTAGATTTAAGAGTCTGAAATGGGGGAAAGGGAAAGATGCTAAGATAAAAAGGAAAATGAGCTCAGGAGGAAGAAAGCCAAGAAATCGAAGAGAGACTATGCAAAGGGATGCTTAGTACTGTTCTAGAGAATGTTTATATTAAAAAATATGAATGCATATACATAGGGACTGGTTCTGCTCTCAACTCTACCTTTTGTTAATCATGTTCTTTGATCTCAGGACAAAGGATAAAATGTCAGCTCCACGGGAATGATACTGTTTATTATTGGTGTGAGGGTAAAGGAACAGTGGCAGGGAGTTGTCCAGGATAGTAGGTAGCAAGGACAGGGATGAAAGCTGATGACCAGAGAATCTGAGCCAGGGCAAAAGAGTATAACATAAAACTAGATTTAAAGTACTTGCTCCCATACTGGAGTCTCATCTTTACACTTAAGTAACCACTGAATAACCCTGGACTCAAGTTTGAGATTTGGGAAGCAGAGCAGTGCTAAAGAGGCCAATGTGAGACAAATGAAAATCACTAGGATCCCCATATTTCAAAGAACTGTGAAAATGAGAGGGACAAAGTGGGAAGATGGATCATCCATGTGGATGCTATGGTATTGTTAGAAATTGTAGAATTAAAGATGTTAGATAATTTACAGGTACAAGATAATCAAATCTTGTTTCATATAACAGTCATGTTCTGATAGTATGTAAATTTATTTTGGATCAGTAGAATCATTTTAAAGGTGTTTTATACATCTATTGTAAAGGTCTACAGAGAATAGTCATCTTATAATTTAAGTGTCTTTTAAGCACAGCATTCATATATTGAGTTTGCTTAAAGACATAAAACTTGTATGTTTATCCACATTCAGATATACCAATCTGACCCTAAAAATTAACCATCACCACTGTATTTAATATTTTTCTGACAATACTAGCCAATGAAATTAAAGAGAAATTGTGATTATTTGATTAATAACTCTTCTTCTCGCTAAGTATATTTTTGCTCACATTGTGTCCCTACTGCCAAGCCCAACATTCATTCACTTATTGAATTAAATGAATAATAATAGCCACCAGTGCCAAGCTCTGTGCTGAATGCTTCATTTATATGTCATTTAATGTTCTCACTTTGGAGTCCTGCAAATACTCCAGTTTTATAGCTGTGGAACCTGAGGCTCAGAGATCAGGAGCTACTAAATATTAAACTAGGTAGGCGATACAAAGAATTAAAAATAGATCCTGCATTTAGAGCTTATGGTCTACTAAAAGCTAAATAAACGTTTTAAGTGTACACAGGAAACATTAGTAGTCTATTTGTGCATAGTTCTTGAAGTATTGATGTTTAGTATGATATATCATGTGCTATTTTAATGCATTGATGTACCACTGGTTTTGTTAGTAGAATGCAGTTATTTTGGATTCTAAAAAAATCGAATCATTTGCATCTTGAGATGTAACCAGGTAGTTATATATGTACTCTACATTAGAATTTCAAATTAAACAAAAAGATCAGTCTTATGTAACTCCTTAATTTTCAAGAGGTAGAAGAAAATAATAAAGCATAGCTCTGTAGCAAGAATAATTGTAATTTAATTCAGAGAATATGAGCATGAAAGTCCTAAAAATGATATACAGATAAATGTGTTGGAACCTTCATCTCTACATGATGAAACTAAAGGAGATAAAGACCAAACTCCAAACGCTTTTTTCAAGTAACTGCTATTTATCAGTACAAAAGAGTTTAGTTCCTGTTAAGAAAACAAAAGATAGTTCAAAAAATTTTCTCAAAAGTTACTCAAGAGATGAGATTACTTGAAGAATAAAGTGTCGTTGGAAAATATGTAGTGTTAGCTTGTAGCTGTCTCCTCACTGCTCTCTTCAGGGAGAAAATGTATCCAAGCTGGAAAACTTTGCATAAGAATATGCACAACAAAAAATGATGCTATTGGTTTTCTTTTTATTGTTTATTTATTTGCTATTGGCTCTTTCAATGAAAGATTACTTTAAAAAAGTCAAATGCTAAAAAAAATTTTTAAAATAAAAGTCAAATGAAATTTTATTTTCAGGTATCATAAGTGGTCAATGTATATACTGTTCAGGTTATTTTAGAATATTTTTGTTACATTTGCTAGTTAAAATAACCATGTATGTTTTACATTCTGTTTTATAATTATTTTTTAAATATTTGTTTATTTTGAGAAAGTATATGTGGGTGGGGGGAGGGGCAGAGAGAGAGAAGAAGAGAGAAAACCCCAAGCAGGCTCTGTACTGTTAGTGCAGAGCCCGATGTGGGGGTTGAACTCACAAACTGTGAGATCATGACCTGAGCCGAAATCAAGAGTCAGCGCTTAACCAACTGAGCCACCCGGGCGCCCCTGCTTATAAATTTGTATTTAAACTTGCCATTTTGTATGCTTAGTTTTATATTTATAAAAATGTATTTGTAGTCTGTACTTTAAGTACTTTCGTTTTACCAGTTTTTTTTTTTTTTTTTTTTTTAAGGAGTTACTGAATTGTGAACACTTCAAAATACTAGTATTAAAACTACTGTTTCGGAGTGTCTGGGTGGCTCAGTCAAGCGTCTAACTTCAGCTCAGGTCATGGTTTTGTGGTTAGTGAGCTACACCCCACATGGGGCTCTGTGCTGACAGCTCAGAGCCTGGAGCCTGCTTCAGGTTCTATGTCTCTCTCTTTCTGCCCCTCCCCTCTCACACTTTGTGTGTGTCTCTCTCTTTCAAATAATAAATAAACATTAAAAATTGTTTTCTATATTAAATGAAGAAAATGCCTAAATAAATACTGGTGTTAAAATTGGTATTTTAGTATTAAATAAATTCTGAAAATACTTTTATAGTAGGGGCTACTTATTCATTACATACATTCTTTTGCATGTTTGGCATATTTTGCAATAGAAAATGTATAATTGAAAAAAATGTGTTGCATAAGCTATACTTTAGGTTTGAGTATTCAGAGGAAAGAGAATTTTAGTGAATTTGGTTATTTTTTATTTCTCTTTTAAGTTTTTTTTTTAATTATCTCTACACTCATTGTGGGGCTCAAACTCACTACCCTGAAATCAAGAGTCACATGCTCTTCTAAATTTGGTAATTTTAAAAGTATACAGAATAAGAGTTTTAAAATGTCACTTTTCTGAAAATATTTTATATGAGGTTTTGTATGTGATTAGTTCTTTAGAAGTTGGTAGGTTAAAAAAAACCCTTCAAGTGTGACTTCTCAAAGAATCCTATCACTTTGCTTCCTTTGTGCACATAGTGAATTATTCAGAAATTAGCCAGATGTTTTCCTAATAACATGGCCACTTTTAATTTTTAAATTTTAATTCCAGTATAATTAACATACAATGTTGTATTATTTTCAGGTGTGTAATATAGTGATTTAACAATTCTAACATGTCTCATGATGACAAGTATACTCTTAATCCCCTTCATCTATTTCACTCACCACGCCCCCCCCCCCCCCCCACCTCCTCTCTGGTAACCATCAATTCTCTGTAGTTAAGAGTCTGTTTTTTTATTTATCTTTGTTTTCCTTTGTTTATTCTGTCTCTTAAAGTCTACATATGAGTGAATCATATAGTATTTGTCTTTCACTGATTTATTTCATTTAGCTTTATACCCTCTAGATCCATCCACATTGTTGCAAATGGCAAGATTTCGTTATTTTTTAAGCCTGAATAATATTCCTCTGTGTGTGTGTGTGTGTGTGTGTGTGTGTGTGTGTGTGTGTATCACATCTTTATTCATCCATTCATCTGTCAATGGACAGTTTGGTTGCTTCCGTAATTTGGTTATTGTGAATAATGCTGCAATAAACATAAGGGTGCATTTCTATTTTTGAATTAGTGTTTTTGTATTCTTCGGGTAGATAGCCAAAGTGGAATTACTGGATCATATGGCATTTCTAAGTTTTTGAGGAACCTTCATGCTGTTTTCCATAGTGGCTGCACCAGTTTGCATTCCCACCCAACAGTGCATGAGGGTTCCTTTTTCTCCACATCCTCATCAACACTTGTTTCGTGTGTTTTGATAGTCATTTTGACAGGTATGAGGTGATAGCTCATTGTGGTTTTGATTTGCATTTCCCTGATGCTGAGTGCCATTGAACCATCTTTTCATGTATCTGTTGGCCATCTGTATGTCTTTGTAGAAATGTCTGTTCATGTCTTCTTTCTGTTTTTAATTATTTTTTTTGTCTTTTGTTTTTTTAGTGTTGTATACATTCTTTATATATATTGGATACTAACCCTTTGTCAGATATGTCATTTACAAATATCTTTTCCTATTCCATAGGTTGCCTTTTAGTTTTGTTGATTGTTTCCTTTGCTGTACCAGAAGCTTTTTATTTTGATGTGGTCCCAATAGTATACTTTTGTTTTTGTTTCCCTTGCCTCAGGAGACAGACCTAGAAAAATGTTGCCATGACAGTGCCTGTGCTCTCTTGTAGGATTTTTGTCATTTTATGTCTCACATTTAGGTCTTTAATCTGTTTTGAGTTTGTGTTTTTGTGTGAAAGTGGTCCAGTTTCGTTTTTTTGCATGTAGCTGTCCAGTTATCCCAACAGCATTTGTTGAAGAGACTTTTTCCTGTTGCATTTTCTTGCCTCCTTTGTCAAAGATTAATTGACCCATAGAATTGTGGGTATATTTCTGGGCTGTCTGTTTTTGTGCCAGTACATACTGTTTTGACCACTATAGCTTTGTAGTATATCTTGAAAGCTGGGATTGTAATACCTCTAGTTTTGTTCTTTTTCAAGACTATTTTGGTTGCTCAGGGTCTTGTGGTTCCATACAAATTTTAGAATTATTTGTTCTAGTTCTGTGAAAAATGCTCTTGGTATTTTGATAGGGATTGCATTAAATCTGTAGATTGCTTTGGGTAATATAGACATTTTAACATTATTATATTAAATGCATTATTATAAAGCATCAAGTGTCCACCTTATAGTTTTCAGAGTACAGGTCTTTTACCTCCTTGGTTAAGCTTATTCCTAGGTATTTTATTTTTTTTGGTGCAAATCTAAATTTAAAAAAAAATTCTGTTAATGTTTATTCATTTTTTGAGAGACACCAAGAGAGACAGAACACAAGTGGGGGAGGAACAGAGAGAGAGGGAAACACAGACTCTGAAGCAGGCTCTAGGCTCTGTTTTTCCAACCCATGAACCATTAGATTATGACCTGAGCTGAAGTTGGCTGCCTAACTGACTGAGCCCACCCAGGTGCCCCTAAATGGGGTTGTTTTTTTGATTTCTCTTTCTGCTGCTCCATTATTTGTGTATAGAAATGCAACAGGGGTGCCTGGGTGGCTCAGTTAAGCATCCAACATTGGCTCGGTTCATGATCTCATGGTTTGTGGGGTTGCCCTGCATTGGGCTATGCGCTGATGGTGTGGAGCTTGCTTGAGATTATCTTGCCCTCTCTCTCTGCCCCTCCCCAACTCATGCTTTCTCTCTCTCTGAAAATAAATTTTAAAAAATTGCCATGGATTTGTGTATATTGATTTCATATCCTGTGACTTCAATGAATTAATTTTTCAGTTCTAGTAGTTTTTTGGTGGAGTCTTTAGGGTTTCCTGTATACAGTGTCATGTCATCTGCAAATGTTGACAGTTTTACTTCTTTCTTACCAGTTCGGATGTCTTTTATTCCTTTTTCTTGTCTAATTGCTGTGGCTAGGACTTCCAGTACTATGTTGAATAAAAGTGGTGGGAGTGGACATGTACCTGATCTTAGGGGAAAAGTCTTTCACCATTGAATATGGTGTTAGCTGTGGGTTTTTCTTTTTTTTTTTAATTATTATTATTTTTTTTATTGAGAGAGAGAGAGTGCATGCAAGAGGAGGAGGAACAGAGGGAGAGTATCTTAAGCAGGCTCCACACTCATCTTGGAGCTTGACATGGGGCTTGATCTCACAACCACAAGATCATGACCTGAGTCAAAATCAAGAGTTGGACACTTATCCGAATGAACCACCCAGGCGCTCTCATACATGGCCTTTATTATGTTGAGGTTTGTTTCCTTTTTTTTTTTTTTTTTTTAATAAAAAAAAAAATTATTGAGACAGGGAGAGACAGCATGAACGGGGGAGGGTCAGAGAGAGAGGGAGTCACAGAATCTGAAACAGCCTCCAAGCTCTGAGCTGTGAGCACAGAGCCTGACGCGGAGCTCGAACTCACGGACCGCGAGATCATGACCTGAGCCGAAGTCGGATGCTTAACCGACTGAGCCACCCAGGCGCCCCGAGGTATGTTTCCTCTACACCTACTTTGTTGACGGTTTTTATCATCAATGGATGTTGTACTTTGTCATATGTTTTTTCTGCATCTGTTGAGATGATCCTATCATTTTTATCCATTATCTTGATGTGATGTGTCATGTTGATTGATTTGCAAATAATTGAACCATGCTTACATCTCAGGAATAGATTGTACTTGATTGTGGTGAATGATTTTTTAATATATTTGGTGGATTTGGTTTGCTAGTATTTTGTTGAGGAGTTTTGCATCTGTGTTCATCAGAGATACTGGCCTGTAGTTTTCTTTTTTTGTAGTTTCTTTATCTGGTTTTGTTATCAGGGTAATGCTGTCCTTATAGAATGAATTTGGGTTTGTTTTGTTTGTTTTCCCCAGATTCCCACTTTATTCCTATTTTCAGAATGTTACCTCCCCCTCTTTTTTTTTTTTTTTTTTTAAATATAATTTATGGTCAAGTTATCTAACATGCGATGTATATACAGTGTGCTCTTGGCTTTGGGAGTAGATACCCGTGATTCATCACTTACATAAAACACCTGGTGCTCATCCCAACAAGTGCCTACCTCAATGCCCATTGCCCATTTTCCCTGCCCCCTTGTCCCCTCCACTCCCTTCCACCCTCAGTTTGTTCTCTGTATTTAAAAGTCTCTTATGGTTTGCCTCCCTCTCTGTAACTTTTTTTTTCTTTCCCTTCCCCCATGGTCTTCTGTTAAGTTTCTCAACTTGCACGTATGAATGAAAACACGATATCTGTCTTTCTCTGACTGCCTTATTTCCCTTAGCATAATACCCTCTAGTTCCATCCATGTTGCTGCAAATGGCAAGATTTCATTCTTTTTCATTGCTGAGTAGTATTCCATTGTATATGTATACCACATCTTTATCCATTCATTAGTTGATGGACATTTGGACTCTTCGCATAATTTGGCTATTGATAGCACTGCTGTAAACATTGGGGTACATGTGCCCCTATGAATCAGCACTCCTGTATCCTTTGGAAAAATTCCTAGTAGTGCTATTGCCAGGTTGTATCTTAATTTCTATCTTTAATTTTTTGAGGAACCTCTACACTGTTTTCCAGAGTGGCTGCACCAGTTTGCATTCCCACTAACAATGCGAGAGAGTTTCCCTTTCTCCACATGTTGCCAACACCTATTGTTTTCTAAGTTGTTAATTTTAGCCACTCTGACTGGTGTGAGGTGGTAGCTCAGTGTAGTTTTGATTTCTATTTACCTGATGATGAATGATGTTGAGCATCTTTTCATGTGCCTGTTAGCCATTTGGATATCTTTGGAAAAATATCTATTCATCTATTCTGCCCGTTTATTCACTGGATTGTTTTTCGGGTGTTGAGTTCGGTAAGCTCTTTACTTACTTTGGATACTAACCCTTTATCTGATATGAATTTGGAAGGTTTCCTTCTATTTTTTGGAATAGTTTGAGAAGAACAGGTATTAACTCTTATTTAAGTGTTTGGTAGAATTCATTCGTGATGCCATCTGGTCCTGGACTTTTGTTTGTGGGGAGTTTTTTGAGTACTAATACAATTTCATTGCTGGTAATTGGTCTGTTCAAATTTTCTGTTTCTTCCTTATTTGTTTTTGGGAGGTTATGTGTTGCTACGAATTTATCCAGTTTTTCTAGCTTGTTCAACTTGTTGGCATATAATTTTTCATTGTATTTTCATATAATCCTTTGTATTTCTCTGTTGGTTATTTCTCCTGTTTCATTTCTGATTTCATGTTGTGTATTTGAGACCTTTCTGTTTGTTTGTTTGTTTGTTTTTTCCCCCTGAAAGGTTTATCAATTTTGTTGATCTTTTCAAAGAACCAGCTCCTTTGGTCTGTTTGTTTTTTTAGTTTCTGTATCATTTCTTTTTTTTTTTTTTTTTAACGTTTATTTTTGAGACAGAGAGAGACAGAACATGAACGGGGGAGGGGCAGAGAGAGAGGGAGACACAGAATCTGAAGCAGGCTCCAGGCTCTGAGCCATCAGCCCAGAGCCCGACGCGGGGCTCAAACTCACGGACCACAAAATTGTGACCTGAGTCGAAGTCGGACGCTTAATCGACTGAGCCACCCAGGCGCCCCATAGTTTCTGTATCATTTCTAGTCTCATCTTTATTTCCTTCCTTCTGGTTTTGGGTTTTGTTTGTTCTTCTTGTCTAAATCCTTTATGTGGAAGTTTAGGTTATTTATTTGAGATTTTTCTCACTTCTTGAGGTAGGCCTGTATTGCTGTAAACTTCCCTTTTAGAAGCTTGTGATGCATCCCCAAACTTTTGTAACATTGTGTTTTCATTTTCATTTGTTTGTGTATTTTTTTATTTCTTCTTTGATACTTGGTTGACCCATTAATTGTTTAGTAGCATGTTATTCAACCTCCCTGTATTTGTATTCTTTTCAGATTTTTTCTTATGGTTGATTGAGTTCAGAAAAGATGCATGGTATGACTTTGATCATTTTGAATTTGCTGATACTTGTTTTCTGACCTAATACATGATCTCTTTTGGAGAATGTTTCATGTGCAGTTGAAAAGAATGTATGTTCTACTGTTTTTGGATGGAATGTTTTAACTATATCTGTTATATCCATTGGGTTCGTTGTGTTTAAAATCTGGCCACTTTTTAAAAAGTCTCTATAGTGAACTTAGAAGGGTTTTCACTAATAATAAGAGTTCATGCTTTTGCATCCCACAGGTTTTATCACCAATTAGTAATCCATCTTGTTTGATAGAATTTGTAGATTGGCAACACACAAGATTTCTGTATCTTGTGGATCATATGATTGATTTAGTTGACAAAGATAGAATTTGGACAGTAACATACTTTTGGTAGCCACTTCTCTTTTCTTGGATAATGAACATTGTGCACTTATGTATTATTTTCCTTTGTGATCTCAGTTTATTTTAACAAAAGTTTTGAAAAATTACTTTCTCTTTTCCTGATTTTGATTATGTAGTCCTCTTGGAATGCATTCCTTTATTGCTTCTAGGTGTCCATATCTTTCAGAACCCAATTTAAAAATTAAAAATTTACACATAACTAACCTCATACTTAGTGGTGAGAGATTGAAAGCTTTTCCTCTAAGATCAGGAACAACACAAAGATGCCCGCTTTTCCTGTATCTATTCAGCATAGTATTGGGAGTTCTAGTCAGCAGTTTTGCAAGAAAACAAATAAAAGACATCCACCTCTGAAAGGAAGAAGTAAAATTATCTCTGTTCACAGGTGACATGATCTTAAAGGTAAGAAACACTAAAGATTCCACAAAAACTTTTAGAACTAATACAAATTCAGCAAAATGGCAGGGTACAAAGTCAACAGGCAAAAATCAGTTGGGTTTTTATTCACTAACAATGAACAATTTGAAGGGAAATTAAGAAAACATTTATAATGGCATCAAAAAGAATAAAATACGTGTGAATAAACAACCAAGAGGGTGAAAGACTTGTCCCCTGAGAACTATAAAACACTGCTGAAAGAAATCAGAGAAAATATAAATAAATGAAAAGACATCCATATATATGGATTGGAAAGATGTCAATACTACCCAAATTGATCTACAGATTAAATCCAATCTCTGTCAAAATCCCAGTGAATTTTTTTTTGGCAGAACAGAAAAATCAGTTCTAAAATTCATATTGGTCTCAAGGGACTTTGAATAGCCAAAATAATCTTGGGGGGGGGGGAAGGTCGGAGGGCTCCCTCTTCTTGATGCTAAACTTAGTACAAAGTTACAGTATGGTAGTGGAATAAAAACCAATAGGATAGAATAGAAAGCCCAGAATAAACCCTCATATATATGATCAAATGATTTTCAAGAAAGGTGCCAGGGCTATTCACTGTGATCTTTTCAACTAATTGTGCTGGAAAATAGGATATCTACATGCAAAAGAATGAAAATAAACCTTTACCCTACAACATGGACGAAAATTAACTCAAAATGAACAATAAATAAAATACCTAAATGTAAAAGCTAAAATTATAAAAACTCTTAGAAGAAAACATAGGGGAAGAATTTCATGACATTAGATTTAGCAGCGACTTTTTGGGTATGATGCCAAAAGCACAGACAACAAAAGGGAGAACAGATAAATTTTGGACTTCATTGAAATTTAAAACTTTTATGCATTCAGTGACACTATTAATGTAGTGAAAAGGCAGCCTAGAGAATGAGAGAAAACATTTGCAAATCATGTATCTATTAGGGATTAATACACAGAATACGTAAGTAACTCCCACTACCCAACAACAAATAATCTTGTCAGAAACAAGCAAAGGACTTGTATAGACATTTCTTCACAGGAGGTATACAAATGGCCAATAACCACATGAAAAGATGTTCAAGAGCACTATCATTAAGAAAATGCAAATTAAAAGTATGAGATACCACTTCATACCTAATAGTATGGCTGTATTTTAAAAAAAGGAAAATAACAAGTGTTGTCAGGATGTGAAGAAATTAGAACCCTTGTACACTGTTGGGAATGTAAAATGGTACAGCTGCTGTGAAAAACATTATAGTGGTTCTTCAAAAATTAACCATAGCATGAATTACCATTATGATCCAGTGTTTCCATCTTTGGGTATATACCCCAAAGAATTGAAAGCAGGGTTTTGAAGAGAGATTTGTACATCTTCGTTTATAGCAGCATTATTCATAATAGCCAGAAGGTAGAAACAAAACAAGTGGCTATTCACAGATGAATGGAAGAGACAAAATGATACATACATACTTTGTATAATGGAATATTATTCAGGCTTAAAAATGAAATACTGATAAATGCTAAAATATAGAAGAAGCTTGAGGACATTATGCTAAGTGAAATAACCCAGTCACAAAAATCACAAAATAGTGTATGATTCCATTTATTTGAAGTACCCAGTGTAGTAGAATCATAGAGACAAGAAAGTTGAATGATGGTTGCCAGGGGCTGAGGGGAGGGGAGAATGGGGAGTTATTGTTTAATGGGTACAGAGTTTCAGTTTTGCAAGATGAAGAGAGCTCTGGAGATAGATAGTGGTGATGTTTGCACAGCAATATTAATGTACTTAATGCCACTGTACACTTGAAAATGATTAAGTAAATTTTATGTATATTTTAATTTAAAAATGACATTATAAGCAATCAGTAAAATAATTTTTTCAGAAGTAAAAATGTCTTAAAATATCTGCTGACTTAACTAATCACCTTCAGTGACAATATAATACAGTAAAACCTTGGATTGTGGGTAACTTGTTCTGCAAGTGTTCCGCAAGGTGAGCAAACATTTCTAATAAGTTTTAACTTGATAAATGAACGATGTCTTGCAGTATGAGTAGCATGTGATGCCGAATATTACATGATCACAGCTGAGCCAGTGGTTTCTCTCACTATGGCTTTGTGGATAATCATCTCCCATGATCAGATGCTTGGTCTCAGGCTGTGGTGTTTGGCAGGAATCAGTGTTTTTTTTTTTAAGAACATTGGAAGGTGCCCACAACTGGCACTTGTGTATTTTTTGTCACTTCACAGCACCTATGGATAGTCCTTTGCTTTTCCATATAAGGTTAAGAATGCTTTGCTTCTTCCTAGGTCATGCTGCCTGCATATATAGACCCTTTCCTCTGTTACCTTATTGCCAGTTATATTAAATACAGTATATGACAAGAGTTCATTAGTACTGTACTGTAGTCAGCATCTGTTAGTGATAGTGAAGGTTGTCCTATATACAGTTCTTTTTTTTTTTTTTTCAACGTTTTTAATTTATTTTTGGGACAGAGAGAGACAGAGCATGAATGGGGGAGGGGCAGAGAGAGAGGGAGACACAGAATCGGAAACAGGCTCCAGGCTCCGAGCCATCAGCCCAGAGCCTGACGCGGGGCTCGAACTCACGGACCGCGAGATTGTGACCTGGCTGAAGTCGGACGCTTAACCGACTGTGCCACCCAGGCGCCCCGAAGGTTGTCCTATATAATAACCCTCCTCTCTCTTGTCTTCTCACACCAGCCACGAAGGTTTTCAAAGTTAAGTGCAGGTTAATTTGTTTATTTTTCTTTATGTTTTGTATTTTCTTTATTATTTTCTGTATTATATTACATATTGTAATCATTTTTATATGACTATTTTGGGGCTGTGGAACAAATCATCTGGGTTTCCATTATTTCTTATGGGGAAATTCACTTTGATATACAGATGCTTTGGATTATAAACCTGTTTCCAGAACAAATTACGCTCACAAATCAAGGTTTTACTGTACTGTGTTTAGAAATATCTTTGTTTCTTTGTATCTTCATATTTAGAATTGTATGTCCACTGTAGCTATTTCTACTCTATAAAAAGAGCAGATAAGTTTGAATACCAAGTCTATTTTTTGATTTCAGAGTTTTAGCTTATTTTATTATTATTAAAAAAAAATTTTTTTTTTTTTTTTTTTTGAGAGAAAGAGTACGAGTTGGGGAGGGTCAGAGAGTGAGGGAGACAGAGGATCCGAAGCGGGCTCTGTGCTGACAGCAGACAGCCTGATGCAGGGCTTGAACCTATGAACTGCAAAATCATGACCTGATTCGAAGTCGGATGCTTAGCTGATTGAGCTACCCAGGCGCCCCGAGTTTTAGCTTATTTTTAATAAATTGAAAGATAACTTTATACACATACAAACAAAACTAACTTTATTTTCATTTTTTAAAAGTATTTATTTTGGTGGGAGGAGAGTTTGCATGCTTGAGAGAGAGAGCAGAGGAGGGGCAGAGAGAGGGAGAGGGAGAATCCCAAGCAGGCTCTGTGCTATGAGTGCGGAGCCCAACATGGGGCTGGAACTCACAAACCATGAGATCAGGACCTGAGCCAAAATCAGGAGTTGGATGCTTAACCGACTGAGCCACCCGGCTGCCCCTTCAAATTCTTTTTTAGCAGATTAAGTAAAACCCTGTCATAATATGATAAGTGAGACCCCAAAATTTTAATAGCATAAAATACAAAGTTCTTGAAAATGTTACTTAGTTTGTACTATCACCAAAAGTGCAAAAGTAGAGATGGTGAAAAATTGTATGGAATTGTCATTTCACTTAAGTGAGAAAGGTCCTAAATGAACTTGTGCTCATTTTTTTTTTTTTAATCTTAACTCTCTTAAGGACTTTAGTTTGCTGCTTTTTGAGAACAAGAGCAGGGCAGAAGACCGGAAACAGTAACATTATATTCAAATTTGTGTAACCTCTTGGGCTTTGCTTTATTCAGTGAATTTGCATTTGTTAGCCTCATTAGAAACAAGATTTAAAAGTACACTTTTGAGTTTTAGGGACAAGAATTTTGTTCCCAAAGATTAAAGTTAAGTATGTTACCTTTGAAGACATTTCAGCTGTATTAATTTGTGTTCTCTGAGAAGCAGCCACCCATATGGGAATGCATTAGGGGTGATACCTATTAGGGGAAATGGAGGGAAGCAAGAGAAGGCTGAAAAAGCCCTAAGACCACCATGCAAGTATGACCTAAATGGAGGAGGTAAAGGAGGAAGGAATATTGAGTAGAAGCATCTTAGGCTAGAGTGAAGTTCTAAGGAGAGTTTGGCAAGGTTGTCTGGTAGTCCTTGAGCCAGATTCACCCATCAGAAGAACCCTTGGTCTCCCTGAACCAGATGTCTGTATATCTTTGCCTTCTGTAGTCTTTGTGTGGGAGCAACCAGTGGGAAACCCTGTGGTTGGGGCCCTGATCAGCTCTGTTCCCTGTGGTTAGTAATCTGAGAGGCACATTCTCATGGTCTCATTACCATCTTATAAATTATTTTTTTGTGTGGAATGTTTTATGGCCTGGTAAATCATTGCCTTTAAAAGACATGGCTCTATTAATTAGGTACTCTTGTGTATTCATTTATAAACCATAATTTGGAGAATTTGAAGAATTATATTTTTGTCTTATCATATATGTGATGCCTATTGATGTAAATTATGAATGCAAAAATGGGAGAGGGACTCTTCTTCCCCCTCAGATCTCTAATACCTCCTATATCTGTATTCTCAACTAATGACCTTGCTTCAGTTTTAGTGAAAAGAATAGAAGTAATCACCATAGAATTCTTCAGAAGCTATTACCACCACGTCTGCCAAACTTTCTACTGTGCCAATTTACTCGCCTTCTCTCCTGTTATAACTTGAACTGTTCATTGTCTTAGGCAAAGGTCAGCCCCACCAATTATGTACACCTCTCCTCTTACCTGCTTAGTGCTCACTGGTCCAGTTCTTCCCTTTCATCTACCTTATTAGTGTTTTCCTTTTGTATCATTTCCATTAGCATATAATCATACTGTTTCTTCCACCTAAAAACCACCCACACTTGATCCTACTTCTCTTTTTAGTTATCATCCCATATCTCTTCTCTTTAAAGCAGAATTCCTTGGAGTGCCTGGGTGGCTCAGTTGGTTAGGCATCCAAAGTCATCTCAGGTCATGATCTCACAGCTTGTGAGCTCTAGCCCTGCATCGGGCTCTGTGTTGACAGCTCGGAGCCTGAAACCTCCTTTGGATTCTGTGTCTTGTTCTCTCCCTGTACCCTACCTGCTTCAGATTCTGTGTCTCATTCTCTTCTCTGCCCACTTGTGCTCTGTCTCTCTCTGTCTCTAAAAAATAAATAAATGTAAAAAAAAAAAAATCAAAAAAAACCCCAGAATTCCTTGAAAGTGGTGTCTTTATTCATTGCCTCTAATTTCTTTCTTCCTCATCCTCACTGAACTCACTTTAGTCAGGGTTTTGCCTTCACTACTGTAACAAAACTGTTCTTGTTAAGGTTGTCAGTGATTTTCATAATGCTCCATTCAGTGGTCCATTTTTATTTAGTCTTCTTACTTTTAGTAGCATTTGACAAGTGGATCACTTCCTCCTCCTTTAAATAATACATTATTCATTTGGCTTTCAAGATGCCACACTTTCTGGTTTTATTTGTACCTCACTGGTCCCTCCTCAATGTCCTTTGCTGGTTCCTTCTCAATTCCCTAACTTCTAAGCGTTGGTGTGCAGTACAGCTGAATTGAAATTGCATTCAGGATCATGTCTTAACATACATTTTCATGGAGACCACTTCTGTTTAATTCCAAACATATGTATTTAACTGCCTATTCAGCATATCTTGGATATCTAAGGATATCACAAACTTTATTATCTAAAACCAAAACTTTTGTCTTTTCTCCTTGACCAGACTTGTTCACTTAATTACCCCAGTTTAGTTCAAAGCAGATTTATCCTTCTAGTTCACGGTGCTCAAAATTGATGTCTCTCCTTCTTTAATAATCCACACTGAAAACATCAGAAAATTTTGTTGGCACCACCTTCAGAATATATCCAAAATCTTACCACTTTTCATTACTCTCCTCCTTCTACCTTGTGCCAAGCTAACCTGAGCTATGATCTGGATTATTGCAGCAGCCTTCCCCAAAAGTCTCCCTTGTCCAGAGTCATGTTTTTATTATTATTAAAAGTTAAAAAAATTACTTTTTAGAGTGTGAGTTCAGGAGAGAGGCAGATGGAAAAAGAGAGAGAATCTCAGGCAGGCTCCACGCTCAGCATGGAGCCCAACATGGGGCTTGATCCCCTGACCCTGGGATCATGACCTGAGCCAAAATCAGGAGTCAGATGCTTAACTGACTGAGCCACCAGGTACCCCATGAATCTTTTTTTTTTTTTTTTTTTTTAAATCAATATAGAAGAGTGATCTCTTTAATAACCTGAGTCAGGTCATGTCAGGCTAATGCTCAAGACCTTCCAGTGTGTTTTCATCTCAATCAGTGTTAAAGCCAAGGCCCTTATGATGGAAGATAATCTGCATTCTGACCCTCATATGCTTTCCATTCTAACTTCAGTTCTTCCCTCTGCTCATTCAGCTGTAGCTTGCTTATTCAGCTTCTTGCTTTTTATGGAATGCATCAAGCATATGCAGGCTCAGAATCTTAAACATTTTAACAACTAAACCTGTAATTGTACTAGTTCTTTGGGTAGGCAGAAGCACTAATGGTGTGAATGGTGTATCCAAAGTAATAAGCAGGAAGGCAGAATAAAAGCACATAGGTGTTTGTGGTAAAAATAGAGTTGGAGAATGAGGAATTATCTTCTGATTGTGTCTCTTTTGGTGAGGTAGGAAGCAAGGTATTGGCTGAGAGTGAGATGGATAGGAGATGGTGTAAATTTAAACTGTAAGAAGGTATAAGTTAGTTGGCTAGGATAATGGGGTGGTGAATGGGTTTGGGCTAAGTAGTTTAAAGCCTTTTGGGTTAATAAGCACAAATTTCAAAGTATGACCAGTCAGTGTAGTTGGTTTGGTGGTTCATCTGTCCATCCTTCCTACCCACCCCACCTTTTTTCACCAGCATAAGGATTGGTGAAGAGTTAAATATGAAACTAGGGTTGAAGTTGAACAAAGCAAGAGAGGGCAAAGACAGTTGAAGCTGTTGGTATGGAGTGAATACAGTGAAGGCTTATGGAATCCAAGCTGTGTCGAAAAAGGAGGGGCATGAGTGATAGAAGTAATGCGTCAGGATCAATGGATTAAAGTTCTATCTATGGGGACAAAACATTAGTGGCCTTGGAGGGCCTGGGTGGCTCAGTTGGTAGAGCATGCAAGTCTTGATCTTTGGGTCATGAGTTCAAGCCTCGCGTTGGGCATAGAGCTTACTTTAAAAAAAAAAAAAAAAAAAAAAGTTGGGCTCCTGGTGGCTGCTTAGTTAGTTAAGTGTCCAACTCTTGATTTCATCTCAGATCACGATCCCATGATTTGTGAGATCTAACCCTGTGTCTGATTCTGAACTGACAGTGTGGAGCCTGTTTAGGATTGTTTGTCTCCCTCTCTCTCTGCTCCTCCTCTCTCTGTCTCTCTTAAAAATAAACAAACATTAAAAAAAAAAGCTACTGGTCTTGGGATACTGGAGTTTGTGAGTTTGGCAGATAGGGTTAGCCATCTGAGAATGAGAGACTCCCAATTTATTGGGAGTAGGAGATACTGTACTTGCTGCTAATGATAATGGAAATGATCACTGGAATGAGTTGCTGAGATAGAGTAGAAGAGAAAGTCATGGGAAGAGAAGTAAGAAAATAAGCAGTAGGGTATTAGAAGAATTAACTGGATAGATTTTGAAGTCACTAAAAGCTTAATTTAAAATTAAGTTTTTTAATTAAAAATGAAAAGATAACAGGTAAGTTTTCCAAATACACAAGTTTGCATCTGTTTTTTAAAGAACAGATAAAACTACAAGGAAACAAATCCAAATAATTAAGTTGTTTATTTTAAACTTAAAATATTCCTCAGTTTGCTTTGGGGGTAGACGTTGTTGACTCTAAATTATGAATTGATTTTTTTTTTCTTTTTAGCTCCATGAGACTTAAAAAACATTTCCAGTTCCATATGAATCCAAGAATGAGAAAAGTCAGTTGTGTTAGATCTTAAAAATGTTTCTGCTAGTACTTTGGTATTCATAAGTGCTGGAGAAACTTTGGCAGAGAATCAGAGCCATAGACTAAGCCCAAACTAGGACAACAGAGTCATTATTCTGCTTTTTAGTAAAGAAAGTCTTTTTTTAAATAGTTGTGACCCTTGGTGCTTTACCAAAAGTACTTTATTGGGACTTCATTTGGATGCAAGGCTATGTCAAAGTAATTAGAAAAACAAGGATTGAATATAAAATGGTGACTTCTAAAATAATTATAACATTTTGTTATACATAAAATACTTATTTTTAATTAAATTACATTAAAGATAAAAGTAAGATAACTGAGTAAATTTATTATTTATCACCACACTTACCAGTATGCAGTAGAACCTTGGAGCAACATATAATTCATTTGATTTATGCTGAATAGTGTGGGCATTTAGTTGGCTTTGGTGCCAGCTTTAATTTAGAATGTTTGTGTGTGTGTGTGTGTGTTCCTAAATGAATAAGGTGAAATAACTTTAAACATTTTACAGAATTAAAAAACAGTACCTAAGAAAACAGAAAATAATAGCTTTCTTGAATTTAAATATGAGATAACATTTAATTAGGGCATACCACTGATGGGAGAGAGAACATTTCACAGAAGCTTTGGTAAGAATGAATATGTTGGAAAAGGAATTAAGGGGTTAATGGAGGCAAGGAAATGGAATGAGTTAGACTCTGCTAATAATGTAGAGTAAATCCATAGAAATAAGAGCAATGCTAAAGGTAGAGAGAATGGGGGAGTGAGGGTAAGTTGCCTGTTTTGATAACTTAATATTTATTTGTAATCCATAGGTTGTTTCAAAATACTGCTTGATTCTACTTCTTTAGTTTGACTTGAGCATATCCTGACATGTTCCACTATATAGTCCTGAGGTATCTGCTGGCATGGACTAGGGAGAAATGTGATCTCAGGCTTTGAAACTAAAGTGATTAGAGGGTGTTAGCTGTGAACACATAAGGCTTTATGATTGATTCTTATATTTGATTTAAAAGTTTTGTACTTCATTTTGTGTTAGTGAAAAGAATTCTTAATGTCTGTCTTCTCTCATGCTTCTGGAGTTGTTCTGATCACTAATGGGTATGCTGCTCAGAAACACTGAACAACTTACCAGGAATCTTGTAAAGAGAGTTTAAGCATTCATGTGTGTTTGTGTTAGGCAGTTTCTAACTTTGAGGTTTTTTCATTTGTTCCTTTCGTCAAAGCTTCCCAGTGACCCAGAATTTTTTTCAAACCATCTATTTCTTTCCTGATGAAAGAAATGCATCATTTTTAGTAACAGTATTCACAATAGTTACTCATTTGGCTTTTAAGAATATAAAACTGGCAAAGATTTTAGAAGATAATCTTTCTAGTCCCATCCCATTTTTGTTGCTAGCCAGCTATGAGGCACATTACTTAAGCAGTTCTGGGCATCAACTTCCATACTTGTAAAACCAAGGGTCTGGGACCATTATTTACTAATAAACATTAATTACTAAACTTACCAAACAATGGTGTGTTGTAGTAGAAAGAAAATGAGGTCTGGAGTCAGAAACTTGGTTTCCTCATTTATAAAATGTCTTGTCCAAGAGGGTTTTGAAGGTGATATTGGGTAATACATGTGAAAACACTTTGTAAATTCAAAAGTGCTATGCACCAGATGGCCAACCGACACATGAAAAAATGCTCAACTTCACTCATCATCAGGGAAATACAAATCAAAACCACAATGAGATACCACCTTACACCTGTCAGAATGGCTAACATGAACAGCTCAGGCAACAACAGATGTTGGCGAGGATACTAAGAGGATCTCCTTTGCATTGTTGGTGGGAATGCAAGCTGTTGCGGCCACTCTGGAAAACAGTATGGAGGTTCCTCAAAAAACTAAAAATAGAACTACCCTACGCCTCAGCAATTGCACTACTAGGCATTTATCCAAGGGATACAGGTGTGCTGTTTTGAAGGGACACATGCACCCCCATGTTTATAGCAGCAATATCAACAGTAGCCAAAGTATGGAAAGAGCCCAAATGTCCATCGATGGATGAATGGATGAAGAAGACGTTGTGTGTATGTATATATATACACACATACATACACACACACACAATGGATTATTACTCAGCAATCAGAAAGAATGAAATCTTGCCATTTGCAACTACGTGGATGGAACCTGGAGGGTATTATGCTAAATGAAATAAGTCAGACAAAGACAAATATCATATGACTTCACTCATATGAGGACTTTAAGAGACAAAACATATGAACATAAGGGAAGGGAAGCAAAAATAATATAAAAACAGGGAGGGGGACAAAACAGAAGAGACTCATAAATATGGAAAACAGAGGGTTACTGGAGGGGGTGTGGGAGGGGGGGATGGGCTAAATGGGTAAGAGGCACTAAGGAATCTACTCCTGAAATCATTGTTGCACTATATGCTAACTAATTTGGATGTAAATTAAAAAAAAAAAAGTGCTATGCAAATAGAATGGTTATTCAATCAGCAAGTAAGTGCCTTGTATGTGCTAGGCTGTGTGATGAGGTTAATTTTGTTATCAGCACCTGGTTTTTAACATTTAAGTCATTGAATCCCATAAAAATACTCAAATCATTGTTAACAAATGAAGTGATTCAAATGATTGGAAACCGTCATATAAAAAGGATAAATGAACTTGTACTTTTTTCTCATGTCTCTTGGATTCAGAGTAATAAGACAACTTTATGGTGAAGTTATTTTGCAGTTTGGAATTGATGTTTTTGTTGAGTTCTGCTTAGAGAAAAAGTAAAATGTCTGGTAAAATCACAAGAATTTAAAATGAACATTTGTTCACTGAATATATTAACATTTCAGCCATGAATCTTGTTTGGATCTCTTGCTATTTACTTTGCCTTTTTATTCTTTATATGAATATTGCTAAATTAGTTTCTCTGCTCACTTCCTTTCAAAATTTAAATCACTCATTTTTAAATGTTTGGAGTTTATCATACTGATTCTTAATGTATTGTAATTAACATGTCTAGTTGAAAACCAAGATAATGTTATTCAATGGATTTAATAAATTTTATCTTAAAAATAAAAAACTGTTTTGTCTGCACTTTAAAGGTCATAATATTAAATCTGTATTTGACATAAATTCTTATTTTTTTTTAAATTTTTTTTTTTAACGTTTATTTATTTTTGAGACAGAGACAGAGCATGAACGGGGGAGGGTCAGAGAGAGGGAGACACAGAATCTGAAACAGGCTCCAGGCTCTGAGCTGTCAGCACAGAGCCCGACGCGGGGCTTGAACTCATGGACCGCGAGATCATGACCTGAGCCGAAGTCGGCCGCTTAACCGACTGAGCCACCCAGGCGCCCCATAAATTCTTATTTTTAACTCGTGGGTTGACTGAGGCAACAAATCATGTACAATATGGGTATATAATGTAATAGGATTTAAAATTTTCTATGTTAAGACTTTTGTCTTTCAGAGGTACTTTTTTTTCAATTCATATTTTTTCCTCCAAAGTGGTTAAAAAACAGAGAACTTTGTTTCAATTTTAGTCAAACGTGTATCTTGCCTTTAGCCTGCTTTTTAATGCTGATTGGTATATTTCCTAGTTGGCCTTTATTTGGGATCTCTTTGCTTAATAGGTATATGAAAATCTTAGTTAAAATATAACTCAATTATTTGGCTTCTCTGATGTTTTCTGCTTGTACAGTTGTCCCGTGATATTTTTGAATATTTAAATAATCTGGGCACCTGCATGGCTCAGTCGGTTAAGGGTCTGACTTCTCATGGTCCATGGGTTCGAGCCCCGCATCGGGTTCTGTGCTGACAGCTCAGAGCCTGGAGCCTGCTTCGGATTCTGTATCTCCTTCTCTCTTCTGCCCCTCCCCTGCTCGTGTTGTCTCTATGGGTCTCAAAAATAAATAAATGTTAAAAAAGAAAAAAAAAGAAAAGAAAGAAAAAAGATACAATGGCCATTATCATGATCGACTAGAATGGTTTTCCATGAGAAAATTATTTGAAATCTGGCCACAGATCTGTTACTGTTAGTAATGAGCTTGCCCTGAATGTATTTTGAGTTTTAGAATAATCAGATAATAATATGAAACCATCAGAATAAGCAAGAGTTTGAAAAATAAGAATCCAGATGGTGACCTGTGCAGTTTTTTAGTGCTATTTAAAGTCACACGATCAAGAATATACTAAATTTCACTGAATTTACTGATAAGTGTTGGGAAGCTCCTTCCTTTTATATTGTGGTATAAGTACATTTACCATTTAAGTGTACAATTTATTGAAATTAAGTACATTCATGGTGTTGTGCAGTCATCACCACCATCTATCTCTAGAACTTTTTTTTTTCTTAATTACCCATTCTGAAAATAGTGCTCCCTGAATCTTTTTATTTTATTTTTTATTTTTTTTAATTTACATCCAAATTAGCATATAGTGCAACAATGATTTCAGGAGTAGATTCTGTGCCCCTTACCCATTTAGCCCATCCCCCCTCCCACAACCCCTCCTGTAACCCTCAGTTTGTTCTCCATATTTATGAGTCTTTTCTGTTTTGCCCCCCTCCCTGTTTTTATGTTATTTTTGCTTCCCTTCCCTTATGTTCATATGTTTTGTATCTTAAGGTTCTCATATGAGTGAAGTCATATGATATTTGTCTTTGTCTTTGACTAATTTCACTTAGCATAATACCCTCCAGGTTCCCTCCACATAGTTGCAAATGGCAAGATTTCATTCTTTTTGATTGCTGAGTGATACTCCATTATGTATGTGTGTGTGTGTGTGTGTGTGTGTATACCACATCTTTTTTATCCATTCATCCATCGATGGACATTTGGGCTCTTTCCATACTTTGGCTATTGTTGATAGTGCTGCTATAAACATGGGGGTGCATGTGTCCCTTCGAAACATCACACCTGTATCCTGTGGATAAATGCCTAGTAGTGCAATTGCTGGGGCGTAGGGTAGTTCTATTTTTAGTTTTTTGAGAAACCTCCATACTGTTTTCTAGAGTGGCTGCACCAGCTTGCATTCCCACATCTTTAGAACTTTTTTATCTTTCCAAAGAAACTCTACCTATTAAACAGTAATTCCCCATTCTCCCCTCAGCCCCTAGGAACCACATTTCTACTTCCTGTGTCTATGTGTTTGACTACTCTAGGGACTTAATACAAATGGAATCACAGTATTTGTTCTGACTGGATTATTTCACTTAGAATAATGTCTTCAAGGTTCATCCAGATTGTAGTATGTATCAAAATATCCTTTTAAAGGCTAAATAATATTGTATGTATATACCATAGTGTGTATTCATTCATCTGTTGATGGACACATGGGTTGTTGTCATCTTTTGGTTATTGTGAATAATGCTACTATGCACATGAGTGTGCTGGAATCCTCTCAGATTTCACACTTAATGGTGAAAGCATACTTTTAGAAATACATCTGCTCTTCTTTTTGTGGTAAAAACGGTGATATAGTATGTGTAAAATAACATGGTGACAAACTAATGGTCTCAACATACTGTTAGAAATATTTTAGGAAAAGTTATATGCTGAAAGCATGCTTATGCAGTTTGATTATGGTATCTCAGCACATAGTGTTTTAAGATTGTTTCAGGAATAAAGTGTGTTTAGAACTACTTTTTTGTGAACCGCTAAAGGAGAGCTATGTTGAAGATTTATTCTCAATGGTAAATTATTTGAACAGTGTTTTATGAAGGAATTGTATAACCGGTGATACTGCAGTGCATTGAATGGAATTTTAAAAAGGAAATTAGGATATGATTGCAATTTATTCACTTCATCGTTTATCGGTAAGCAAAAAAAGTGAAGCCAGAACGCCACAGAATATTATAGCAGATTTTTGTCAATTTTATGAAAATAATGCCCTTATAATACAATAGATACAGAATTTTTACAGTATTTCCAAATGAAATGGAAGGGACCATTGAAGGTTGTTGTTTCATGCAGGTTTGTTCCTCATCTCCTGGCTGTTTCAAATTTGTTGACCATTTCTTTAATAAGTGACCATTAGTAGTATGCTTTGTTAGCACGTATTTTTGAGAAAATTTAATCTGTTCCTTCAAGATAAAAGGAAAATTTTAATAGTAAATGACTACTTTTCCAAAGAAATGTGAGCTGTGGAGAAAGCATTTTGATGCTGAATGTTTGGAAATGCTTCCATCATTGTATAATTTTGTGTGTCTGCAAATACTATATCTGCACCTTAAAACAGTTGGAAACAGAAATTTCTTGTTTTAAAGTCAGGGTATTAGTCTGGGTTCTCCAGAGAAACAGTACCAAGCCGGGGGGGGGGGGGGGGGGGGGGGGCGTGGGGAGGGAGGGAGGGAGAGAGTGTGTGTAGAGAAAATGAGAGAGATTGATTGGTTTATAAGGAATTCTGTGACAACGATTTTACAGGCTTGGCAACTCCAAATTCTGCACAAGGTAGGCCCAGGGAAGAGTTCTTGTTGCAGTTCTAGCCCAAAGGCAGTCAGCTGGCAGCATCCCATCTTGCAAGGTCAGTCTTTGTTCTGTTAAGGCTTTCAACTGATTGGATAGGGCCCACCCACATTATGGAGGGTAATCTGTTTTATTCTAAATTTACCAATTTAATATTTATCTCATCTAAAAATGCCTTCACAGAAACACCCAGGATAATATTTGATCACATATATGGGCAATGTGGCCTAGTCAAATTGACACACAAAATCATATCACAATTTCAGTGGAGTTTGAACCTATTTGTTAAAAATATAAACATGCAGTGTTTCCTGATTAGTTTGTAAAAATAACAGACTAACATCAAGGACCTTTATTAGCCAGATTTTAACACAAGCTTTTGCCTATAGGTAAATGAGGTTTAAGAAGGAATTGGGAAGTATAGTCAATAATGAATTTTTTCCATTTAGAACTTTATATCTTTGTGGGATGTTTTTTGTTTCCCCAGCTCTGACAATCACTAAACATTAAGTGTTCACAGTTTGGAACCAAGACTTTTTGATTTATTTGCTATTAAGTATTATACCAAGATTTTAGAAATAATGAAGCATATTTAATTCATTGCTCTCACTAAAATTGTTCATATTTTTAAAAAGTAATGGCCCAAAGGCTTTTGTTAAATAAGTTAAAAAATGATTTAAAACTAACATTTATTTCATTTAAACTTCTTTTTAAAATTTCTATTTTTGTGCATTTCACAATTATGTAATTTAATAGTATAGTGTATATAATTTACAAACTTACATATGATACAGGTATTCAAATTTTTTACTAATAGGGGTTTGTAATTTTAAAAAATTAAAGATTTTATCTAGAAGAAAAATAAGTGTAATGTAAAATTTGATGAAGATGATGGTGGGAAGAAGCCTTTGAAGCGTTTTGGAAAAATGAAGGGTGATTGTTTTAGCTTCAGACTGTTCCTTTAGGGGGGAATGTTTTTGTTGAGAGTTACTCAGTTTGAAAGAGAATTAAATTTATAATAGGAAATACTACTAATATTCCAATTAAGTTCACTAGGCAGTGCATTGTTTTGCTGTTTCCAAGTCTACTTTGGAAGCCACATGATAATGTAAGAGTTGTATGAAAGAATAGAAATAGAGTAGTAATAGCAAACTGTGATAGCCAGATGAATTCTGCCTCTGCTGTTTAGATAGAATTTACCTTTACAAGTAGAATTTAAAATGATTTAAGGTAGGGAAAGGGATAAAGGGCGAAGACTTGGAGATGATTCATTTGTAAATAACGAATCTGATTAAACAATGGGTGATTTAGAAAAAGAAGAACTATTAGAGATACAAAAAGGGATGATTTTTGACTATTTTATCAACATAGGTTTTTGATATGGGAGAGGGAGAAAGCACCAAGTTTTTAGTCAATTTGGAGATTGGAGTCAATTTGAAGGATAGGAAATGATGATTTCTTAGACAAGAGGTAGAAAGGAATATTTGAGGATTGAAAGAGCTCTGCAGGATAACATAACTTTGTGATGTGTTGGTATCATGTTTACTGCATTGTAGAATACTTAATGACATCATCGTAACCCTATTGAGGTGTGTGATGGGATTCCCATTTTAAGATGGAAAAAGTTCAGAGAGCCTTGGTAACTGCCCAAGGTCAAACATATGGTAAATGCAGAATTTACCAGGTGTATTTGATTTTGTTTAGCTTCATTGAGTGCTTGCTATGGTGCCAGGCATGGTGCTTATTATGCCTTGGGAGTTTCGAGATGAATAATACATGGTTCTTGACCTCCAGAGTATGGCAAGTGAATAAGATAGTAATTTTTAAGCTTCTGCACAACAAAGGAAATAATAAACAAAACTAAAAGGCAACCTATGGAATAGGAGAAGATATTTGCAAATGATATATCTGATAAGGGGTTAATGTCCAAAATATATTAAAAAGAACTTACACAACACAAAACCAAAAAAACCAAATAATCAGATTAAAAATGGGCAGAGGACCTGAATAGACATTTTCCAAAGAAGACATAACAGATGGCCAGCAGACATGAAAAGATGCTCAACCTCCCTGATCATCAGGGAATGCAAATCAGAGCTGTAGTCACCTCCAGCCTGTCAGAACGGTTAAAAACAACACAGGAAGCAGGTGTTGTCGAGGATATGGAGAAAAGGGAACCTGGAACCCTCTTGCACCGTTGGTGGGAATGCAAACTGGTGCAGCCCCTCTGGAAAACAGTATGGAGTTTCTTCAAAAAGCTAAAAATAGAACTGCCCTCTGATGCAGCAATCACACTACTGGTATTTACCCAAAGAATACAAAAGTACTAATTCAAAGGGATACATGCATCCCAAAGTTTATAGCAGCATTATCTACAATAGCCAAATTATGGAAACAGCCCCTGTCCACTGATTGATAAATGGATAAAGAAGGTGTGTGTGTGTGTGTGTGTGTGTGTGTGTGTATATGTATATATGTATATATACATATATATAAAGAATACATATATACATCTATATAAAGAAGCCATAAAGAAGAATGAAATCTTGCCATTTGCAATGACATGAATGGAGCTATAGAGTATTATTCTAAGTGAAGTAAGTCAGAGAAAAATACCATATAATTTCACTCATGTGGAATTTAAGAAGCAAAACAAACAAGCAATGGGGAAAGAAGAGAGGCAAACCCAGATTTTTAACTATAGAGAACAAACTGTTAGTTATCAGAAGGGGGGGGCGGGGAGAATGGGTGAAATAGATGACTAAGGAATGCACTTGTGAAGAGAACCACGTGATGCATGGAAGAGTTAAATGACTATTGTCTACCTGAAACTAATAATTACATTGTGTGTTAACTAGCTGGAATTTAAATAACTTTTAAAAGAGAGTAATTTTTAGGGGAGACTTGGGGACCCCTAGATCAATATACCCCAGTCTGAGAGTTTAGGGCCATTTTCTGGAAGCCATGGTGCCTGAACTAAATCTCAGAGGAGGAATAAGAGTAAATTGTAAAAAAGGTGACCAGGGGAGAGTGTTGCATCCAGAGGAAACCACATGTGTAAAGGCATTCAGACATAAAGCTCTGTGATTTATGCTAAGAAATTTAGCATTCTAAGAAATTTAGCATTTGTAACCTATTTCTATGTAGATCTTAAAGGATGAGGTGAGTGGAGACCAACAGAGAAGCCTCTCTGAATAAATATCAGAAGCTGGTTGAAATATTTGCGGATAAAATTTTATAGACTTTTCAATGTGTTTTTACCTTCCCTTTCTAGGATCAGTTCGACAGCTTAGACAAGCATACACAATGGGGAATTGACTTCTTGGAAAGATATGCCAAATTTGTTAAAGAGAGGATAGAAATTGAACAGAACTATGCGAAACAATTGAGGTAAGTTATAAGTTTTTTCAGTTCTCAGAAATGAAGTTATATCTTTAAACGGATAGATCAGTGTAAATTCTGTGGATTTTTTGGGTCATAATTAGATTGAATTAGGTAACCGATTTTTAAAAAAAAAATTTTTTTTTAACATTTATTTTTTTTTGAGAGAAAGAGAGCGCAAGCTGGTGAGGGGCAGGGAGAGAGGGAGATACAGAATCAAGCAGGCTCCAGGCTCTGAGACGGCAGTGCGGGGCTCAAACCCACTAGCCGCAAGATCATGACCTGAGCTGAGGTTGGACGCTTGACCAACTGAGCCACCCAGGTGCCCCATAACCAATTTGTTTTAATCAATTTAATTAAATAATTGGAATTATTTAGGAATATTGGCTAGCTAGATCATACCGTAGATATTCCAGAAACATATGTAAAATGCTAAAATCAGGAAGCAAAATGCCAGGAAAAAGAAATTCCTGAGTAATATGCTTTCCCCCTGTAATTTTTGCTGTAGTAATCTTTCAAAAGCATTGAAGATTTCTTCAATTTCTCAGTTCTTCAGAGTTTCTAGAACTTGGAAATTGAGTGTGCAGAGCTGAATTTCTGTCAAAAATCAGATAATATATTTCTGATGAAAGTAATGTTGGAGTATGTGTTAGAAGATAATAGTTTTAAAGGGAAAGCTTTAGCCATAAAACAGATGGAATTTATCTTAAGGTTTTGTTCAGGTGGAAAATTGTTGTGAGTCTACACCTTGACAAATAGTTTTGGTAGAACTTACTCAATAAAAACGGTGCTTAAAGTCTTAAAGACTAGACCCCAGTATAAGGTTTTAGCCAGCAGGGTTAGGGTTCCTTATGTTGCAAGTGACAGAAAAGTAACCTAAAACAGGCACACGTGACTAAAAAATTTAGGTATATTTAGGAGCGCCCGGGTGGCTCAGTCCATTAAACGTCCATCTCTTGGTTTTGGCCCAGGTTATGATCTCATGGTTGGTGAGATTGAGCCCCACTTAGATCTCTGTGTTGACAGTGTGGAGCCTGTTAGCGATTCTTTTTCTCCCTCTCTCTCTGCCTGTTACCCCATTATCTCTCCTCTCTCTCTTTCTCTCTCAAAATAAATAAACAAACAAACAAACATTTTTAATTAGAAAAAAAATTCAGGTATATTTTGATTCAGGGATCAAATGTGTCCAGGCACCATTTCTTGGCTCTGCTTCCCCTTGTTGCTTTTATCTTCAGTTTCCATTCAGTACTATCCTTCCTGCCCCTTTAGCTCTAGATTTCATATCTTCGTACCTCCACATTCCAGGGAATGATGGTCTTTTCTGTTGTGCATATGGGGAAGGAGAGAGGAAGGAAAAGGGAGAAAGAAGAAATTGAAAGAAGGGAGAGGAGGGGGGGTGGAAGGAAAGCAGAGTGTAAGCTTGTGCCACCTTCTTTTTTCCAGAAACTCCAGTGAAGGTCATCTTTTATCATGCTAAACCTAGTGAGGTTATATGTTTCTCCTGAACAGTTCAGAGGTAGGAATACTCTTAGGTTGACTTATAGCTAGTGAAGGGGGAGGATAGTTACCCTAAAGAAATTTAAGTGGGTGGCAAAAGATTAGGGGATATTTGAGTGATAAACCACATATATCTACTACAGTAGTAGTGGTGTATGTAACTACTGACTGGTTATAGGGATGGAATAGAGTAGTATGATGAATAGATTACTTACAGTATTTTTATAATGATATGCTATTATAATGACATTTGCTAACATAGTGGCGTCATGCTAATGTACTGATCCCATTCATTTCCTCTGGTTTTTGTGTTTTGTTGTTGAGAGAGAAACAGAGCATGAGGGGGGAGGGGCAGAGATGGAGACACAGGATTCAAAGCGGACTCTAAACTTTGAGCTGTTAGCACAGAGCCTGTGTAGGGCTTGAACTCACGAGATGTGAGATCATTACCTGTGCTGAAGTTGGACGCTTAACTGACTGAGCCACCCAAGTGCCCCTATTTTGTTTTTTTTTTTTTTTTTAAACAAGGTATTTTCCATATGAAAATATGAACCAGCAAACCTACTAGGATATTAATAAAAATAATGATAATATTTCACCTGTCCAAAAGTTATGATCTGGGAACTTTATCCAGAATCTAGAATTCTTTACCCAAAATCAAGAAGCATTAAGGACCTCTGAGAGGTTAAAATAGCAATAAAAAGTAATCACATGTGAACAATGAAAAATTTCCCTCATTTAATCTTCAATTTGATCTCATTTCTAGCACAGTAAGTTGTCTGGTTCCCAAGTTTTCCAATGGAAGTGAGGATAAGAAATGTTACAGGCAATGTAGTGATGACAGTTTGAAGTGACAATAAGGGAAGAGTTCAACATACTACAAAAAAACAGATGAAAACAGTGTTTCCAACATAAAAGCACCTTGTTAGTAAGGGAATGATGAAAAATACTATGGAATAAGCAGTTTAAATAAATCACATGTAGCAGGATAAACTTAAAAGGCTATTCAGTCCATCAGTGTAAAAAGCAAATTGTAGAACTGAATGTACAGCAAGATCTCCTTCTTTACTCGTGTGTATGTATACAGTTTTGTATAAAAGTTGTATGTTTTCTGAAGAAGTCTAGGATACACTCCAAATTGTTTTATAGTGGTTATCCCTAGGGAATGGGAGTGGGGGATTGGTAGGAAAAGGAAGTTCCATTTTTTATTTAGACTTTTGAAATAGTGAAGTTTTTTCAGTGGTTGTGTATTATTTTTGTAATTTAAAACATTTGTTCTTAAGCAAAGAAGATGACATATTTCAAAAGAAAATTCTGTTACAAATTATAAAATAAAAATTGGTAATTTAGGGGTGCCTGGGTGACTCAATCAGTGAAGCATCCCAACGTCAGCTTAGGTCATGAACTCATGGTTTGTGAGTTCAAGCCCCATGTTGGGCTCTGTGCTGACAGCCCAGAGCCTGGAGCCTGCTTCGGATTCTGTGTCTCCCTCTCTCTCTGTTCTTTTCCCACATGCACACGCATGTGTGTGCGTGTTCTCTCTCTCTTTCTCTCTCCCTCTTTCTCTCCCTTCCTCCCTCCTTCCCTCTCAAAAATAAATAAACATTAAAAAATCTTTTTTTGAAAATTAGTCTTTATAAGGTAGAACTTCAACAATCTGGATGTCTAGAATAACTGGACTCAAGGGTTTCAGGAAGGCCAAGGTTTTACTATAGTAATAGGGCTAATCAGATGGCAGATTTGTTAGCCTTTCTGTTTTGTGACTGATAATAACCATTATAATTTTCATTGAAGCAAGGGTGGCTAGAACCCACAATTACATGATATGGAAAGTACAATTTTGTAGGAGACAGTAAGCTTTATTACGTATAGATACTCTAGATCAGTGATTTGCATCTTTCTTCTCTCCCAGCACACTAAAGAAATTTGGCACACCTCCATCTTAATAGTGGCTCTCCAGTGTAATGATTTTCAACAAAGACAGGATTATTGGAAGGTGTTGAGGAATTCCAGTAAGGTAGAATTGGGAAGAGGCATGTGTAACTTAAACCACTGACTCCCTTTCCTCTCTCTACATTGAGATTTGCTCCTTTGGCTGAATACTTAGTAAATGATTGAATTATCATTTACATGCTCTTTATAGTATCTGTTTTGTCCAAAGGGAAGAAGTTTGCCTTGTTTATTTCCTCTCTAATGGGAAAAATTCTTTCGCTACCTTTTTTGTTACCGCAGAAGCAATTTCTTTTATAGTGAGGCAGCTTCCCCCCCACTCCTAAATAACTATATTCAGGATGTTATACATTTATATTTTAGATATATTGTAAGATTAAAATTTTTCAGTCTTTCGTGCCCTTAGTTTATTTTCCTCTCCCCCCTCTTATTTGTCTGTGAGGAGTGACTTACATCCTTTCAAGTTGGAAGGGGGTTAGGAATAGTGTAAGTCTCTAAGGAATTTGGAAGTAAGGTTTGTAGAAACTTGAGGGGCTAGTTGTTATTAGGAAAAGGTAATTTATTACTGTCTAGTAAAACTTTAGTCATGAGACCCTTCACATGTGTATTAGTGGGCCCTATGCTTGGAGGATGATTGCTAACATGTAACTTGGGGCATGGAGATAAAAGAAGTTTCCAAAGGAAATTTTATATGTTAAAGGAGACTTACTGGATCTTGGAGGTTGGGATAATGTTAAGCTAAGATTGTGTTTTACCCTTAGCAAAGTATTAACGTTGAGGAAGTTGAGTTCCTAGAGGAAGGTCACTCTGCCTGTCTCAGGGACTTGTCAATAGGCTCTATAAGTTGTAAAGAAGTCTAATTTTTTTCTTTTGCTTTTGTCCTCTACATCAGTTACGGATAATTGAGTCATCTCCATTTTGAGTGATGATATATGGTGACATCAGATTACTTGGTAGAATGTTTTTTTGTTTGCAGGCATAAAAAAATGAAATCGGTCATTCTTTTAATAAACTTACACTATTGTATTTGTATGGCAGAGATTAAAATTTCTTTAGTAAAAAATGAAGCTGTATGTACATGATAGTTATTTATCATTTTTTTTCTAGTAAAGATAATTACAGTATTAAGTTCCATCATAGAGGTTGTTCTATGAAATTGTATTCCTCTACTTCCACAGACCATTCCTTTTTGGTTCAGATATGGCAGTGTGGTATACTGGAAGAGAAATAGATTGGACGACAGAAGCTTAACAGCTACTCTTACTTTAACTAGAACAGAAATCTCTCCCAATTCCTTTTGATCTTATGTTGTGTACCAATGCCAAGCCTGGCCTACATAACTGGTCCTCCTAGAGCTGAGTGGATTTAAGTTGAAGAATAAATAATTGAATGATCTGTGTTTGAATTTAGTTTAGAAATTAGGATCTCTGCTCATATGCTGAAACTTTGACAAAGTACTGCTTTCTATCCATACTAGAGTTTTTGTTATGTACATCATTGTGATGAAGTTGTTCTACTAAGAGCTGTCCTAAATATTTAGGGTAGGCTTAGGTATAGAATAATCCAAATAAAACCGGTTTCTATTTTATATTTAGTCTTTACTTTCTCATGCCTCTTCATCACTGTTCTTTGTCACTCTGTTTAGTCTCAGAAGAACCTAGGGAGCTCATCTTAGTACTGTTTTGATGAAAGTAGAGATTACGTTTATTCTTTGGTTGGCCATTGTTTAACTCTCTACTGCTTTGGTCTCTTCTGTGTTTTTGATCAACTGTTGAATACAGTAAACCCTGTTAGTGGCATCTGGCTAGAGGCAGGAGGAACTATTGCCCATATTTTAGGGTTTAGATGAACTTTCTTCATAGAATTCAATCCTGTGGAAATTCTTTTATTCCTTTCAATCCCCACTGAGCTTGCCTGGGTTAAAAAAAAAAAACAAAACAAAAAAACATGTGTGTATATATATATATATATATATATATATATATATATATATGCGCCTGTATGAGATGATTTATTGGCTACATAATTGTGCTTCTTATTTAAAAAAAATTTTTGTTTTAATGTCTATTTTTGAGAGAGAGACAGAGCATGAGCAGGGGAGGGGCAGAGAGAGCAGGAGACAGAGAATCCAAAGCAGGCTCCAGGCTCTGAGCTGTCAGTGCAGAGCCGAATGCAGGACTTGAACTCAAGAACCGTGAGATCGTGATCCCAGCTGAAGTTGGATACGTAACTGACTGAGCCACCCATGCGCCCCACTGTGCCTCTTATTTCTAGAATGTCATTACCTACTAAAATGTAAAACCTGACAGAAGAGAGAGATTTTTGTTTGTTCTGTGTACTGCTTATTTCCTAGCTTCTAGAACAGTGCCTAGCACAGAGCAAGCCTTTGTTTTTGGTATTTACTGAACACTTATATAGCATTTATTTTGTTAGCACTATTATATTGCTGTTGTACATACTAATAGGTTTTATTTTCACAAAAACCCAATGAGATTTCAGTTATTATTTTAAAGATAGGAAACTGAGTTACAGAGAGGTGAATAGTTAGTTGGCTTCAAAGTAGCTGCAGAGTCAGGGCTGTAGATGGTATATTATGCTGCTTCAGCATAGAGAGAATGAATCATTCTCTATTGAGGAGTTTTTTTTTTTTTCCTATCACCAGTGCCTAGTACCACTGAAACATCTTTGGGTCTCAGTGGTACTCTGAGACAGTAAAGACAATAATAAATTATCTGGAAACTGTATAACATAGTTTTTACAACTAACATATCTATTTTTAATGTAATAGTTACAGAAATTTGATTAAAATGTAAATTAAATTGTGTACTTCATAAGTTTAGGTCTAGTTGTATGTTTTCCATAAAAATAAGAACAGATTCAAAAAAAAGGTTAACACCTTAGAAGTCCTTCTTTTAAGAAAATGTTTTTTTCATTATGGAAAGTAAAAAAACAAAAACAAAAAACAAAACCTGTCAAGAAGCGCTGTTTATTTTCATTTCCTTTGCAAGAATACTTTGCAGTGTTTTTTAAACCTCATGTAGAAAGTGTTTGATTTTTTAACTAAGAGAACTTAAGACAAATACTTTTTTTTAGTTTATTTATCTTAGAGAAACTGAATGAGTGGGGGAGTGGCAGAGAGAGAGGGGGACAGAGGATCAGAAGCAGGCTCTTGTGCTGAGAGCAGAGAGCCCAATGTAGGCCTTGAACTCCTGAAGAACCTTGAGATCATGACCCGAGCCACAGTCGGAGGCTTAAACGACTGAGCCATTCAGGCACCCCTAAGATAAATCCTTTTTACTTGTTATGATTCCCATAATCTATTACAAATTGAAGTTAGGGGTAGCATAAGGTTACTTTAGTTCTCTCTGATTCTTGCCTTTAATATTTTCCTTAACTCTGTTAATTCTTTTCTCCTGATGACTTAGAGAGCAAACACCATGGCAGTTGGAGAGCCTTTTCTTTAATGTGATGTAACTATATTTTCTTGATATGTTTGGATTGGACTTCATGTAGTTATCATTGGCATATTTTAGTTTTTTGATATTTTATTTTTTGATTATTGTCATTCTTCTCTTATCCTACCTTGTTCTTTTAATGAGCCATAGAGGTCTGTTTTTGTCTCATTTCATTTTGTTATACCTAAAATGATGCTGCCTGCTTCCCGCCCCCCAACTTAATTATCCACCAAACTACTAACCTACATTTTTAACAACTGGATTGAGTGTCATTTTCAGTTTATATATGCTGCTGCCTCATTTAATCTTCACAAGAGTTTGATGATCTGTGATAACCTTTGCAATTTTAAGTTCTTTATTTTCCTATAGCAAGCATCCAACAGTGAACTGTTGAGGAATGATTCAATCAATGTGGAATGATTCATTTTACAACTAAAGAAACTCAGGCTCATCACCTTAATGAGAATCACAATCCCTGTTCTTGATATTTGCATTAAAATGTTTTAGGTGTTTTTGTGTTTTTGTTTTGATTAAATGATGAAGCAGAACCTAACAAGTGAAACACAAAAGTCTTAGGATAGAAAGTTCAAACCAGTTGTATTGAATGTTTTAATAGTAAGCTTTCTAATGAAAAGGATTTAAAGACCTTATTGTTTAAAGAACTAAAAAAAGTAAGTTGGTTGTTAATGGTGTTGGCTGTCTAGATCACTTCATTAATCTCTTGGCTCTTTCATAATGCCTTGAATAATTTCATTTCCAAATTACTTTTTGTGCCATTTGAATTATGTAGCAGTGATTAAAATGAGGTAAAATTTTTATTTCATTATCCTGTTTGTATCAAATATAGGTAAATCAGACATTTAACTGCTCATTTGAATCTAGACTATGCAGGTGTTACTATAGTTGTCTTTTAAGAATCTGATATTTAGAAGGGAAACAGAAGAGTAGAACAGAATTTCTTTGAAAAGTTTAATACTTAAATCTTTGGTGGCAGGCTCCTCCTTCCTCAGTCTAAATTGAAAAAATAAAGTAATTTTTCTTTCTTTTCTATCTTGAACATCCCTGAAAATATTCTTCTGAAAGATCTGCAGTTGCCTATAATCCATTATTATCCCTAAAGAGCAGTGAATTGTTGCATATATTCTTTGGGTATAAACTATGAAGCTGAGGCTAGTATAGCCCCATTCACATTTTAGGTACTGTGTACCCTTGATATGCTAAAGATAAAGCAAAAGTAGAAACTGGCATTAAAGAAATGAGAATAGATACTAAGGTAAACCTTTCACATCTTTGAAGCTTGATTCTTTCCCTATGCCTTTCATAAATAGGTTCTTTTATTTCTTCTAGTCATTTATGTATTTCAGCATCTGCCATGGTTGAGGTGTAAAAAATGAGAATGAAGCATGTCCCTTAAAAAAAATATATATATAATATGCAGAATTTGTTGTAATATCACTTGTAGTAATCCCACCTTTTTTTATTTTTTAAAAAAGTTTATTTTTGAAAAAAGAGAATGGGTGGGGGGAAGATGGCGGCGTAGGAGGACGCGGGGCTCACAGCGCGTCCTGCCGATCACTTAGATTCCACCTACACCTGCCTAAAGAACCCAGAAAACCGCCAGAGGATTAGCAGAAGGGAGTCTCCGGAGTCAAGCGCAGACTAGAGGCCCACGGAAGAGGGTAGGAAGGGCGGCGAGGCGGTGCGCGCTCCACGGACTGGCGGGAGGGAGCCGGGGCGGAGGGGCGGCTCACCGGCCAAGCAGAGCCCCCGAGTCTGGCTGGCAAAAGCGGAGGGGCCGGACAGACTGTGTTCCGACAGCAAGCGCGACTTAGCGTCTGGGAGGTCATAAGTTAACAGCTCTGCTCAGAAAGCGGGAAGGCTGGAGGACAAAGGGAGGGAGAGCTGCTGAGCCCCCGGACGGCAGAGCTCAGCTTGGCGGGGAACAAAGGCGCCAGCGCCATCTCCCCCGCCCATCCCCCAGCCAAAATCCCAAAGGGAACCAGTTCCTGCCAGGGAACTTGCTCGCTCCGCGCACACACCCAACTCTGTGCTTCTGCGGAGCCAAACCTCCGGCAGCGGATCTGACTCCCTCCCGCTGCCACAGGGCTCCTCCTGAAGTGGATCACCTAAGGAGAAGCGAGCTAAGCCTGCCCCTCCAGCCCCTGTGCACCTTGCCTACCCACCCCAGCTAATACGCCAGATCCCCAGCAACACAAGCCTGGCAGTGTGCAAGTAGCCCAGACGGGACACGCCACCCCACAGTGAATCCCGCCCCTAGGAGAGGGGAAGAGAAGGCACACACCAGTCTGACTGTGGCTCCAGCAGTGGGCTGGGGGCAGACATCGGGTCGGACTGCGGCCCCGCCCACTAACTCCAGTTATACACCACAGCACAGGGGAAGTGCCCTGCAGGTCCTCACCACGCCAGGGACTCTCCAAAATGACCAAACGGAAGAATTCCCCTCAGAAGAATCTCCAGGAAATAACAACAGCTAATGAACTGATCAAAAAGGATTTAAATAATATAACAGAAAGTGAATTTAGAATAATAGTCATAAAATTAATCGCTGGGCTTGAAAACAGTATACAGGACAGCAGAGAATCTCTTGCCACAAAGATCGAGGGACTAAGGAACAGTCACGAGGAGTTGAAAAACGCTTTAAACGAATTGCAAAACAAAATGGAATCCACGATGGCTCGGCTTGAAGAGGCAGAGGAGAGAATAGGTGAACTAGAAGATAAAGTTATGGAGAAAGAGGAAGCTGAAAGAAAGAGAGATAAAAAAATCCAGGAGTATGAGGGGAAAATTAGAGAACTAAGTGATACACTAAAAAAAAATAATATACGCATAATTGGTATCCCAGAGGAGGAAGAGAGAGGGAAGGGTGCTGAAGGGGTACTTGAACAAATTATAGCTGAGAACTTCCCTGAACTGGGGAAGGAAAAAGGCATTGAAATCCAAGAGGCACAGAGAACTCCCTTCAGACGTAACTTGAATCGATCTTCTGCACGACATATCATAGTGAAACTGGCAAAATACAAGGATAAAGAGAAAATTCTGAAAGCAGCAAGGGATAAACGTGCCCTCACATATAAAGGGAGACCTATAAGACTCGTGACTGATCTCTCCTTTGAAACTTGGCAGGCCAGAAAGGCTTGGCACGATATCTACAGTGTGCTAAACAGAAAAAATATGCAGCCGAGAATCCTTTATCCAGCAAGTCTGTCATTTAGAATAGAAGGAGAGATAAAGGTCTTCCCAAACAAACAAAAACTGAAGGAATTTGTCACCACGAAACCAGCCCTACAAGAGATCCTAAGGGGACCCCTGTGAGACAAAGTACCAGAGACATCACTACAAGCATAAAACATACAGACATCACAATGACTCTAAACCCGTATCTTTCTATAATAACACTGAATGTAAATGGATTAAATGCGCCAACCAAAAGACATAGGGTATCAGAATGGATAAAAAAACAAGACCCATCTATTTGCTGTCTACAAGAGACTCATTTTAGATCTGAGGACACCTTTAGATTGAGAGTGAGGGGATGGAGAACTATTTATCATGCTCCTGGAAGCCAAAAGAAAGCTGGAGTAGCCATACTTATATCAGACAAACTAGACTTTAAATTAAAGGCTGTAACAAGAGATGAAGAAGGGCATTATATAATAATCACAGGGTCTATCCACCAGGAAGAGCTAACTATTATAAATGTCTATGCGCCAAATACCCGAGCCCCCAGATATATAAAACAATTACTCATAAACATAAGCAACCTTATTGATAAGAATGTGGTCATTGCAGGGGACTTTAACACCCCACTTACAGAAATGGATAGATCATCTAGACACACAGTCAATAAAGAAACAAGGGCCCTGAATGATACATTGGATCAGATGGACTTGACAGATATCTTTAGAACTCTGCATCCCAAAGCAACAGAATATACTTTCTTCTCGAGTGCACATGGAACATTCTCCAAGATAGATCATATACTGGGTCACAAAACAGCACTTCATAAGTTTACAAGAATTGAAATTATACCATGCATACTTTCAGACCACAATGCTATGAAGCTTGAAATCAACCACAGGAAAAAGTCTGGAAAACCTCCAAAAGCATGGAGGTTAAAGAACACCCTACTAACGAATGAGTGGGTCAACCAGGCAATTAGAGAAGAAATTAAAACATATATGGAAACAAACGAAAATGAAAATACAACAATCCAAACACTTTGGGATGCAGCGAAGGCAGTCCTGAGAGGAAAATACATTGCAATCCAGGCCTATCTCAAGAAACAAGAAAAATCCCAAATACAAAATCTAACAGCACACCTAAAGGAAATAGAAGCAGAACAGCAAAGGCAGCCTAAACCCAGCAGAAGAAGAGAAATAATAAAGAGCAGAGCAGAAATAAACAATATAGAATCTAAAAAAACTGTAGAGCAGATCAACGAAACCAAGAGTTGGTTTTTTGAAAAAATAAACAATTGACAAACCTCTAGCCAGGCTTCTCAAAAAGAAAAGGGAGATGACCCAAATAGATAAAATCATGAATGAAAATGGAATGATTACAACCAATCCCTCAGAGATACAAACAATTATCAGGGAATACTATGAAAAATTATATGCCAGCAAATTGGACAACCTGGAAGAAATGGACAAATTTCTAAACACCCACACTCTTCCAAAACTCAATCAGGAGGAAATAGAAAGCTTGAACAGACCCATAACCAGCGAAGAAATTGAATCGGTTATCAAAAATCTCCCAACAAATAAGAGTCCAGGACCAGATGGCTTCCCAGGGGAGTTCTACCAGACATTTAAAGCAGAGATAATACCTATCCTTCTCAAGCTATTCCAAGAAATAGAAAGGGAAGGAAAACTTCCAGACTCATTCTATGAAGCCAGTATTACTTTGATTCCTAAACCAGACAGAGACCCAGTAAAAAAAGAGAACTACAGGCCAATATCCCTGATGAATATGGATGCAAAAATTCTTAATAAGATACTAGCAAATCGAATTCAACAGCATATAAAAAGAATTATTCACCATGATCAAGTGGGATTCATTCCTGGGATGCAGGGCTGGTTCAACATTCGCAAATCGATCAACGTGATACATCACATTAACAAAAAAAAAGAGAAGAACCATATGATCCTGTCAATCGATGCAGAAAAGGCCTTTGACAAAATCCAGCACCCTTTCTTAATAAAAACCCTTGAGAAAGTCGGGATAGAAGGAACATACTTAAAGATCATAAAGGCCATTTATGAAAAGCCCACAGCTAACATCATCCTCAACGGGGAAAAACTGAGAGCTTTTTCCCTGAGATCAGGAACACGACAGGGATGCCCACTGTCACCGCTGCTGTTTAATATAGTGCTGGAAGTTCTAGCATCAGCAATCAGACAACAAAAGGAAATCAAAGGCATCAAAATTGGCAAAGAGGAAGTCAAGCTTTCGCTTTTTGCAGATGACATGATATTATACATGGAAAATCCGATAGACTCCACCAAAAGTCTGCTAGAACTGATACATGAATTCAGCAAAGTTGCAGGATACAAAATCAACGTGCAGAAATCAGTTGCATTCTTATACACTAACAATGAAGCAACAGAAAGACAAATGAAGAAACTGATCCCATTCACAATTGCACCAAGAAGCATAAAATACCTAGGAATAAATCTAACCAAAGATGTAAAAGATCTGTATGCTGAAAACTATAGAAAGCTTATGCAGGTAATTGAAGAAGATATAAAGAAATGGAAAGACATTCCCTGCTCATGGATTGGAAGAATAAATATTGTCAAAATGTCAATACTACCCAAAGCTATCTACACATTCAATGCAATCCCAATCAAAATTGCACCAGCATTCTTCTCGAAACTAGAACAAGCAATCCTAAAATTCATATGGAACCACAAAAGGCCCCAAATAGCCAAAGTAATTTTGAAGAAGAAGACCAAAGCAGGAGGCATCACAATCCCAGACTTTAGCCTCTACTACAGAGCTGTCATCATCAAGACAGCATGGTATTGGCACAAAAACAGACACATAGACCAATGGAATAGAATAGAAACCCCAGAACTAGACCCACAAACGTATGGCCAACTCATCTTTGACAAAGCAGGAAAGAACATCCAATGGAAAAAAGACAGTCTCTTTAACAAATGGTGCTGGGAGAACTGGACAGCAACATGCAGAAGGTTGAAACTAGACCACTTTCTCACACCATTCACAAAAATAAACTCAAAATGGATAAAGGACCTGAATGTGAGACAGGAAACCATCAAAACCTTAGAGGAGAAAGCAGGAAAAGACCTCTCTGACCTCAGCCGTAGCAATCTCTTACTCGGCACATCCCCAAAGGCAAGGGAATTAAAAGCAAAAGTGAATTACTGGGACCTTATGAAGATAAAAAGCTTCTGCACAGCAAAGGAAACAACCAACAAAACTAAAAGGCAACCAACGGAATGGGAAAAGATATTTGCAAATGACACATCGGACAAAGGGCTAGTATCCAAAATCTATAAAGAGCTCATCAAACTCCACACCCGAAAAACAAATAACCCAGTGAAGAAATGGGCAGAAAACATGAATAGACACTTCTCTAAAGAAGACATCCGGATGGCCAACAGGCACATGAAAAGATGTTCAACGTCGCTCCTTATCAGGGAAATACAAATCAAAACCACACTCAGATACCACCTCACGCCAGTCAGAGTGGCCAAAATGAAGAAATCAGGAGACTATAGATGCTGGAGAGGATGTGGAGAAACAGGAACCCTCTTGCACTGTTGGTGGGAATGCAAATTGGTGCAGCCGCTCTGGAAAGCAGTGTGAAGGTTCCTCAGAAAATTAAAAATAGACCTACCCTATGACCCAGCAATAGCACTGCTAGGAATTTATCCAAGGGATACAGGAGTACTGATGCATAGGGGCACCTGTACCCCAATGTTTATAGCGGCACTCTCAACAATAGCCAAATTATGGAAAGAGCCTAAATGTCCATCAACTGATGAATGGATAAAGAAACTGTGGTTTATATACACAATGGAATACTACGTGGCAATGAGAAAAAATGAAATATGGCCTTTTGTAGCAACATGGATGGAACTGGAGAGTGTGATGCTAAGTGAAATAAGCCATACAGAGAAAGACAGATACCATATGGTTTCACTCTTATGTGGATCCTGAGAAACATAACAGAAACCCATGGGGGAGGGGAAGGAAAAAAAAAAAAAAAAAAAGAGGTTAGAGTGGGAGAGAGCCAAAGCATTAGAGACTGTTAAAAACTGAGAACAAACTGAGGGTTGATGGGGGGTGGGAGGGAGGGCAGGGTGGGAGGGAGGGCACCTTTTGGGATGAGCACTGGGTGTTGTATGGAAACCAATTTGACAGTAAATTTCATATATTAAAAAAGAAAAAAAAGAAAAAAAAAAAGAGAATGCCTTCTAATGTTGTCAAAAGACAATTCACTTTAATAAACTCTATTTTTTTGAGATCAAAAAAAAAAAAAGTTTATTTTTGAGAGAGAGTGAGCGAGCAGGGGAGAGGCAGAGAGAGAGGGAGAGAGATAATGTCAAGTAGGATCTATGCTGTCAGCACAGAGCCCTATGTGGGGCTCAAACTCACAAACCATGAGATCATGACCTGAGCTGAAACCAAGAGTCAGATGCTTAACTAACTGAGCCACCCAGGTGCCCCCCCCCCCACCCCCCGCTGTTTTTTTTACATTTAATTTTTTAAATTGTGGTAAAAATGTAGTTAACATATGATTTGCCGTCTTACTCATTTTAAGTGTACATTTGAACTGCATTATGTGTATTCATACCATTAGGCAACCAATCTCTAGAACCTAATTCATCTTGAAAAATTAAATTCTATACCTGTTAAACAACTCCCCATTTTATCCTTCTCACAGCCCCTGCAGTTCTACTTTCTGTTTCTATGAATTTGACTACTCTAGGAACCTCATAAGTAAAATCATACTTGCTTTTTTTGTGACTGGCTTATTTCACTTATCATAATGTAAGGGTTATACATGTTGGGGCATGTTTAGAATTTTCTTCCTTTTTAAGGCTGAATAGTATTCCATTGTGTGTGTGTGTGTGTATATATATATATGTGTGTGTGTGTGTGTGTGTATACACACACACACAGCACATTTTATCTGTTAATGGACATTTGGCTTACCTTTTGGCTATGATGAATAATGATGCTATGAACAGGTGTGTATAAATATTTTTTTGAGTCCCTGGTTTCAATTCTTTTGAGTTATATACCTAGAATAGGAATTGCTGGATCATATGGTAAATCTGTGTTTAATTTTTTGAAGAACTACCATAATGTTCTTCTCAGTGGCTGTGAGCTGTTTTACATTCCAACCAGCAGTGCCCAAAGGTTCTAACACTTAAAATTTAATATTTAACACTTAAAATGTTCTTGCCAACACTTAAAATTTCTCTGCTTTTATTTTTAAGAGTAGCCATCCTAATGGGTGTCACAGATCTGCTTGTGGTTCTGATGTGCATTTCCCTAATGATTAGTGATTTTGAGTATTTTTTTCTTACGCTTGAGGGACGTTTATGTATCTTTGGAGAAATGCTATTTGAGTTCTTTGTCCCAATTTTTAAATCAAATTATTACTTTTTTTTTGTTACTGAGTTTTAGGTGTTCAAATATATTTTCTGTATTTTAACCCCTTATCAGATATATGAGTTGCAAATTCTTTCTCCCATTCTGTTGGTTGTGACTTTGGATGCCCAAGTTTTACATTTTGATGTACAAGTTATTTGTTCTTTAATTGCCTATGCTTTTGGTGTCATACCCAAGAAATCATTACCAAATCCAGTGTCATGAAGCTTTCCCCTTATTTTTTCTTAAAAGAGTTTTGTAGTGTTAGCTCCTGCTTTTAGGTCTTTGATCCATTTTGAGTTAATCTTTTTATATGGTGGAAGGTAAGGGTATATATACAAGTTCATTTTGTCTGTGGGTATCTTTTATGTTTAATTTTACACTGTATAAGGAAAGATTCATGTTTGTAAGTGATGGAAAACCCAGTTTGAATGATGAGTATAATGAGAAATTTGTTGAATTATTTATTGATACCTTTTATTGATTTTACTTTTTAATTGAGTTCAAGAAGAGGTTGAATAGTCAAGTTGCTGGAAGGCCTGGAAAGTAGTTAGGTCACAGGGGTAAAAACGTATCTGAAACACATTCAGAGAGCCCTTTGTTTTCTTCTTTTTCTCTAAAAAAAAATTTTTTTTTGTTTTTGGCTTCTTTTGGTGAGTTGCCTCCATTCTTTAGTCAGACTGGCTTTCTCTGTATAGCAGGAAATACACTCACCAGCAGTGCCAGTTTTATGTCTCAGATATTCAGCTCTCATACTGGCCTCAAGGTCCCAAGACCTTGGGAAATTCTAGGAAGAAAACTCTTTGGCCCAGTGAGATTCAGTTTCTGTCTCTGGATCACTTAATTCAGGCCCATAAATAGGGCCATTTCAATTAATCTGGCAGCTCCCAAGCATGTTAACTGTTAGATTGCGGGGAGAAGGGGCAGTTAAGAAGAGGGATGCTGATCAGTCTCAGGTATCTAATACTATGCTTCTGCCAGAAGAAATAATATGAGTTGTATCCCGTTTTACAATAAATATGATATTGGTCTCCTGTTAAATAAGGATTGGAACTCAGCTTCTCATTGGAAGGTGGTTGAAAATGTATAGAGATGATTTTCAGCCTTTAAAAATCTTTGGGATATCTTATACTCTGTCATTTAACTGTAATATGTAGTTTTAATAAAAGTGAATTAAAATTTCGAGACATTATTTGAAATATTCTATAATTTTCCCTAAAACCAAAAATAAATAAAAACATGAAAATGGATAAAAAAGATTAAAATTGGCAATTTAAACTTAAGTAGTGTGATTATATTTAATATTACATATATCATTAGCATATATATGGAATACCGTAAGTTTTGGAGAAGCCCATTAAATTTAGAAGCTTTGTCTGACTGCTGAAGGAGAAATGTTCATTCTTCTGTTTCTAGAGTGCGAGATCCTAAGGTAGTTGGAAAACATGGGTGAAACACACATATATCAAAACAAAGCATCAGCATACCTGTGACATCTATTTTAATTTCTTTGATATGTATTGCATGTGTATAAAACTTTGTGTTTCAGTTAATTCCTAATTTACAGCACCCTACTCAAAAATGTGACTTACATATAGCCTGCTATCATAATTGTTTACTTTTGGAATCTCTGGTTTTGTTCGAAGTTTGTGAAAAAGAATAGCCTAGGGGAACTGACAGTTAAGGATAGATTTCTTGAGAGTGATGAATTGCGTAAAATATCTTTAGTTGAGAAACAACCTAAATGCTTTACACTTGACATGTTTAAGACAAGCCACTCTGAGATTTATTTGAGCTAATAAGCATATTATGTTAAAAATGTGAAGCAGGGATTTATGGGACTTACTAATCATTCACACTTGTTTATGAATTTTTGCTGACTCTACACTGTTTTCTTAGAAGTTTCAAAGATCAGCTGCTTTGAAGGGAATACATTCTTTATGTTGTTACCATTAATTTTTTGAAAAAATTGTAAAAATAGTATATGATTATTGTAACACATTTAAATTCAAGTCCTTTCCCAGCCCCTCTCCCTAGAAGTGAGTATAATTAATAATTTGTTGTGTCTTCTTCCAGAACTTATGTTTTCCTAGAATAGAAGTTTTGATTTGGTGTAGTACAAGCAAAACATTTTGGACCATGCTTTAGTTTTTCTAGTGGCAGGGTTGGCTTGGATGGAGCCTAGTGGTTTGTGTATGGTTTCTGTGGGCTCTTTATACTTGGGGTTTGGGAAGAGTTGCTATAGACGGGTGACTTTTACATAAAGAATGGCAAGAGTGATGAAAAAAATTGCTTAGGACTAACCTTGCATTGCAAAAGATAAAAGTAATTATTACTTCTTCCCCTTCCCTCTTCTATATATATGCTCTTCCTCCCAGAAGCTAGAGTTTGTTTATTTATTTATTTTAATGCTTGTTAATTTTTGAGAGAGAGAAAGAGTATGAGCGGGGGAGGGGCAAAAAGAGAGGGAGACACAGATTCCGAACTCACAAACTGTGAGATCATGACCTGAGCTGAAGTCGGACGCTTAACCGACTGACCGAGCCCTCCAGGTGCCCCCAGAAGCTAGAGTTTAAATTAATGTTTTTTATGCTATGTTTAAACTGTGTTACGACTTTTATGGGTAACCTCTGGTAGCCATAATTATTTTAAGAGACAGAAGCCCAACTCAGATTGGAATTTATTAATGTGACTGAAAAGTTCAGGGATCTGGATACTCAGGAAAATGTTAAGAATTCTCTTCTCTTGGTTTTGCTTTCTTCTCTGTTGGTTTAATTCCCAAATAGTCTCTTCTCACATGGTAAATCTAAGATTATATCCTATCAGTTTAGCTACAGCAGAGAGAGAACATGTTTTCCCAAGAAGTACAACAGAAATTTTAAGATTGACTTTTGTTAGCCTGGAATAATGAGGCTGGATCAAATAAATATTTCTAGACCATAGCATGTGGCCAGCAGCACCGTCACTACATAGATGTGACATTGAAAGAGCTGTAGTTTTGGATATGCTAGGCAGTACTGAAGTAGTAACTCCATATCCCAGGGGTTTTACACAGCAGATCTTATTTCTTGCTCATGCAAAGTTGACTACAAGTTCAAGTGATAACTCTCTAGGGTAGCCCATGAGATAACTCAAAATCCAGACTGTTTTCATCTTCCATCTCTGCATGGAGCCTCCACAGTTGGTTCAGCAGGGAATGGGAGAGCCCTTAGGGTTATGCACAAGTTGTCAGTGCTTTAGTCTGGTAGTTACACAGAGCTTATGGCCCATGATACAGAATTAGTCACGGGGTCTTGCCTAACTGCAGGGGGGGCTGGGAAATGTATAAAATCACGTGTTATTTTTGATGAGCAGAAATGTATCTGTCACAAGCTGTTAGAAAATAAAGGGTAGTCAGTGATGTAGGTAAGCAAAACAGTTAATGCCCTCTATAGCCTGGAATTCTAAATAGTGCTTAAAATGTTGATATGAAAAAATGTGTTCAGAGTTTGAAACTACTTGCTCTTTGCAATGTTTTTTGCCCAAGTTTGGCTTATTTCTGTTTAAAGTAATTCATGGATTCGTGGTTGAAAATCACTGACTTTAAAAGTAATTTCTAGGGGGCACCTGGGTGGTTCAGTTGGTTAAGTGTCTGACTTTGGCTCAGGTCATGATCTCCTGGTTTGTGGGTTCAAGCCCAGAGTCAGGCTGTGTGCTGACACTTGGAGCATGGAGCCTGATTCAGATTTTATGTCTCCCTCTCTGTCTCTGCCCCTCCCCTGCTTGTGCTCTATCAAAAATAAACAAACATTAAAAAAAAAAAAAAGTAATTTCTAGGAGCTCCTGGGTGGCTTAGTCAGTTAAGCATCCAACTCTTGATTTTGGCTCAGGTTATAATCTCGGTCACAGTCGTGAGATCCAGCCTTGTGTTCGGCTCCCTGCTAGGCTTGGAGCCTCCTTAAAATCCTCTTTCTCCCTCTCCCTCTGCTCCTCCCCCATTCATTCTCTCTCTCTCTGTCTTATAGGAATGAATGAATGAATGAATGAATGAATGAATATGAATAATTTCTAGAATACAACACATTTATATGTTGGAGACTGTGTAGTTATGTTTCTTTTTTTTTTTTTTTTAAAGTTTATTTATTTTGAGAGAGAGCATGAGCAGGTGGGGGGGTGGCATGGAGAGAGAGAGAGGGAGAGAGAGAATTCCAAGCAGGCTCCACACTTTCAGCACAGAGCCTGATGCAGGATTTGAACCCACAAACGGAGAGATCGTGACCTGAGTCGAAATCAAGAGTTGGACGCTTAACTGAGTGAACCACCCAGACACCCCTAGACTGTAGTTATCTTAATCAATGTGCTCATAAATTAGTTACCTTGTAATTGTTAAATTAAATATTTTTGGTATCAGTGCTGTTATCTCTCTTTGATGTACATACCTGTAGCAGATGGACTGCTATCCAATAGACATTCCTCCTCCTATAACAGCTTTATTGAGGTATCATTTACATACCATAAGATTTCACCCTTTTAATGTATACAATTCAGTGGTTTTTAGTATACTCACAGAGTTGTCAAACTGTCACCAATATTTAATGTTAGAATATTTTTATCATTGCAAAAAGAAATCCCCGTACCCATCAGCAGTCATTCTCCATTCACCCCTCCCTCAGGCCCTAGCAACCACTCATCTACTTTCTGTCTTTGTGTATTTGTCTGTTCTAATTAACTGAATTATTCCCATTGCTTCCCCATCTTCCTTTTTGAGTTCTCTCTTAGAAAGACTCTAGGTCATATACAATTAACTGGTTTGGTAGCTATGATTCATCATTTTTCTGTTGATATGGTACCTGAAATAATCAATGGGTAGCACATAGATTCGCTGATGTTTGAGTTAATAAATTAATTCATCCACAAAAATGATTTTGGGTGGTGTTTCAGATAACTTTGACTAAGAGCCAATGGTTAAGGGTGTATGGTTGGATTTCCTTAATATGATGTAGAAGGGCCTCTGCTGCTCCACATATATCTTTCCAACCTCACTAATTACCATTTTTGGTTCACAGTTGATGTTCCAGCAACAATGACCCATTTGTAGTTCTTCATAAATGCTATAGTATTTTTCTTTTCCTTGCCTTTGATCATTAGGTCTTCTCTATTTAGAATTCCCCCTGGGCTTTCCAGTTGTCTAATTCTTGTTTACCTTTTCAGGGCATGTCAGGGAATCAAATTTCAACCTTTCTCCTCTGGGGAAGCTCCTCTATAGAGCCTTCTATTGTTCTTTTACCATATTATGTTATGGAAAAGCGTTTTATATATTTGATATCTCTAGGCCAGCAGTCTCTGAACTTTTTATTCCTTACCTGTAGAAATTGTTTGAACATGTGTGTGTGCACAATTATTAATAACTAATGTACATGTACTAGCGTGGTGTGGTAAATGTTAGTAAAGCTTTAAAAACATTTTTTTTATATACTTATTTCACTTTTGAGAGAGTGCTTGCGTGTGAGTAGGGGAGGGGCAGAGGGAGAGAGAGAGAATATTAAGCAGGCTCCAGGCCCAGTGTGAGGCCCAATCTCATAACCGTGAGATCATGACCTGAGATGAAATGAAGATTCAGACTCTTAACAGACTGAGCCACCCAGGTACCCCTAAGACATTTATTTTTAATTGTAATATAGTTGACATGTTATGAGTTTCAGGCGTACAACATAATGATTTAAACATTTATATAAATCATATAGTGCTTACTATGATAAGTGTAGTTACCATCTGTTATCACTTATTGCACTATAATTGACTGTATTGCCTATGCTGTACTTTAAATCCCTATGGTTGACTTATTTTATAACTGGAAGTTTGTACCTCTTAACCTCTCGTACCTATTTCACCCATCTCCCTTATCTTCTCCTCTCTGGTAATCACCAGTTTTTGTTCTTTGTATTTATAACTCTTTCAGGTTTTTTTTTTTTTTTTATGGTCTACCACACAGAAGTGAAATCGTATGGCATTTATTTTTCTCTGTCTGACATATTTCACTTAACATAATATTCGTTAGGTCCATTCATGTTGCAAATGGCAAATTTTTGGTTTTGTTTTTTTTTTTAAGGCTGAGTAATATTCTTGTGTGGGTGAGTGTGTGTCTGTGTCCCACATCTTCTTTATATATTCATCTATTGATGGATACTTAGGTTGCTTCTGTATCTTCACTATTTAAATAATTCTGCAATAAACATACAAGTGCATATATCTTCCTGAATTAGTATTTTCATTTTCTTTGGAGAAATATCCAGAAGTGAAATTACTGGGTCATGTGGTATTTCTATCTTTAAATTTTTGAGGAACTTCCATGCTGTTTTCCATAGAGGCTGCACCAATTTACATGTCCACCAACATAGGGGCACAAGGGTTCCCTTTTCCCCACATCCTCACCAGCACTTGTTTCTTGTTATTTTGATACTAGCCATTCTGAAAAATGTGAGGTTGTTTTGCTTTTCGTTTCCTTGATGGTTAGTGAGGTTGAACATTCTTTGATGTTTCTGTTGGTCATCTGTATGTCTTTGGAAAAATGTCTATTCAGATAACTATAGCTATTTTTAATGAGATTGTTCTTTTGGTGTTGAGTTGTATGAGTTTTTTTATATATTTTAGATATTAACTCCCATTGGATATATCATTTGCACATATCTTCCATTTAGTAGGTTGCCTTTTCATTTTGTTGATGGTTTCTTTTGCTGTGAAAAAAGCTTTTAGTTTTATGTAGTCCCAATTATTTATTTTTGCTTTTGTTGCCTTTGGCTGAAGAGAGAGATCTAAAAATGTAATGCCAAGACCAATGTCCAAGACTTCACTGCCCATGTTTTTTTCCTTTTAGGAGTTTTATAATTTCAGGTCTTTAATCTATTTTGAGTTTATTTTGTGTATGGTATAATTAAGTTCCATTTCATTCCTTTGCACACATCTGTTCAGTTTTCCCAGCGTCATTTATTGAAGAGACTGGCTTTTCCCCATTATATATTCTTGCCTTCTTTGTCAAAGATAAATTGACCATAAAGGCGTGGATTTATTTCTGGGCTCTCTATTCTGTTCTGTTGATCCATGTGTCTGTATTTGTGCCAGTACCATACTGTTTTGAATACTGAGGCTTTGTGGTGTACTTTGAAATCTGGGATAATGATATCTCCAGTTTTGTTCTTCTTTCTCAAGTTTACTTTGGCTATTCAGGGTCTTTTTGTGGTTCCATACAAATTGTAGGATTATTTGTTTTAGTTCTGTGAAAAAATGGTGTTTTGATAGGGATTGCTTTGAGTGTGTAGATTGCTTTGGGTAGTATGGACATTTTAACAATATAATTCTTCCAATTGATGAGCATGAAATATCTTTCCATTTATTTGTGCCATCTTTTATTTCTTTCATCGTTTCATAGTTTTCAGAGTACAGGTCTTTCACCTCTTTGTTTAAATTTATTCCTAGATATTTATTCTTTTTGATGCAGTTGTAAATGGGACTAATTTCTCATTGTGCCATTTTGTCATTAGTTTATAGAAACACAACAGTATATTAATTTTGTATCCTGCGATTTTACTGAATTCATTTATTCTTAGTTCATTTATTGTTTTTGGTGGAGTCTTTAAGACTTTATATGGTATTGTGTCATCTGTCAATAGTAACATTTTACTTATTCCTTAAAAATATGGATGCTTTTTATTTCTTTTTCTTTTCTGATTGCTATGGCTAGAACTTCTAGTATTATGTTAATTGAAAGTGGAAAGAGTGAACATCTTTGTCTTGTTCCTGATCTTAGAGGAAAAGCTTTCAGCTTTTCACCATTGAGTGTGGTGTTAGCTGTTGGCTTGTCATATATGGACTTTATTATGTTGAGGAATGTTCCCTGTATACCTACCTTTTTGAGAGTTTTTATCATGAATGAATGCTGAATTCTTTTCCTGCATCTGTTGAGATTATCATATGATTTTTATTCTTTGTTTTGTTAATGTGCTACATTCACATTGATTGATTTATGGATTTAAGCCATTCTTGCATTCCAGTAATAAATCCCAGTTAATTGTGTTGAATGTTTTTTTAAAAACTTTTTTTAGAATATTTATTTATTTTTGAGAGAGAGCATGCAGACATAGGCGGGGCCGGGGGAGCAGAAAGAGGGAGACAGAGGATCTGAAGCAGGCTCTGAGCTGTTAGTGCAGAGCCTGATAGCGGGGCTCAAACTCACAAACCATGAAATTATGACCTGAGCCCAAGTCAGATGCTTAAGTGACTGAGCCACACAGGTGCACTGAGGTTTGTTTGTTTTTCTGATTCAGTTTCATTACTAGTATTTAGTGTATTCAGATTTTCTTTCTTCCCGATTCATTCGTGAAAATTGTATTTTTCTGGGAATTTATCCATTACTTCTAGGTTGTCCAATTTGTTAGTATATAAGTTTCCATAGTAGTCTCTTATAATCTTTGTATATTTGTGGTGTTGGTTTTAACGTCTCTCCTCTTTCATTTCTGATTTTATTTGAGTCCTCTCTTTTTTTCTAGTTGAGTCTGGGTAATGATTTATTGTTTGTTTCTTTGTTTTTATTTTTTTTAACATTTATTTATTTTTGAGACAGAGAGCACAAGTCGGGGAGGGGTAGAGAGAGAGGAATACAGAGAATCTAAAGCAGGCTCCAGGCTCTGAGCTGTCAGCACAGAGCCTGACGTGGGCCCCGAACTCACTAACCGCGAGATTACCACCCCAGCCAAAGTCAGATGCTTAACCGACTGAGCCACCTAGGTGCCCCTGTGTGGTTTTTTTTTTTTTTTTCTAGTTCCTTTAGATGTAAGGTTAGATTGTTTGAGATTTTTTTTATCTCTTGAGGAAGTCTTGTATCATTATACTTTCCTCTGAGATCTGCCTTTGCTGTGTCCCAAAGATTTTCAGTGTCGAGTTTACATTTTTGTTTGTCTCAGATATTTTATTATTTTCTCTTCAATTTATTTGTTGACCCATTGGTTATTTACTTGCATATTGTTCAGCCTCCATATGTTTTTGTTTTTTCCAGTTTTTTTCTTGTGATTGATTTTCTAGTTTCATACTGTTGTGGTCAGAAAAGATGCTTGATGTGATGTCAGTGTTTTTAAATTTATTGAGACTTGTTTTGTGGTCTAAATGTTATTTATCCCGGAGCCTGTTCCATTTGTACCTGAAAAGAGTGTATTCTGTTCTTTTTGGGTAGAATGTTCTGTATATATCTGTTAGGTGCATGTGTTCTGATGTGTCATTGAAAGCCAAAGTTTCCTTACAGATTTTGCATATACCTGTGTTGTCATCTGTTGATGTAAGTGGGAGTCAAAGTTCCCTACTTTTACTGTATTACCATCAGTTTCTCCCTTTATGTCTGTTAATATTTGGCTTATATATTTAGATGCTTCTCTGTTGGGTGCATAGATATTTATAGTTGTTGTATTCTCTTGTTGGGTTAATCTCTTTACATTAAGTAACACCCATCTTTGTTTTAAAGTCTGTTTTGTTTGATGTAAGTATTGCTGTCTCAGCTTTTGTTATTGTTTCCATTTGCCTGGAATATCTTTTTCCATCCCTTTACTTTCAGTCTGTATGTATCTTTAGGTCTGAAGTGAGTCCCTTGTATGCAGCATATAGATGGGTCTTGTTTTTTTTTATCTATTTAGTTACCTAGTTACTTTGATTGGAGTATTTACGTTTTTTGATTGGAGCATTAAATGTTCATTTACATTTAAAATCATTATTAATATTTATGTACTGATTGCTGTTTTGTTAACGATTTTCTAGTTGTTTTTGTAGTTCTTCTAGGTCTTTTCTTTTTTCTTTGCTTTTCTCCCTTGTGATTTGATGACTTCTTAAAAAAATTTTTTTTAATGTTTGTTTATTTTTGAGACACACACACACACACACACACACACACACACACACGGAGTGTGAGCAGGAGAGGGTCAGAGAGAGACACACACACAGAATCCGAAGCAGGCTCCAGGCTCGGAGCTGTCAGCACAGAGTCTGACCTGGGGCTTGAACTCACAAACTGTGAGATTATGACCTGAGCCGAAGTCAGCTGCTTAACAGACTGAGCCACACAGGCGCCCCCAATGACTTTTTTTAGTGTTATGCTTGGGTTCTTTTCTGTTTGTTTTTTTGTGTATCTGTTACTTGTTTTAGGTTTGTGGTTACCATGAGGTTCATATATATATAACATGCTATGTATATAGCAGTCTGTTTTAAATTGATGGTCACCGAAGTTCAAACACATTCTTAAAGCACTTTTGTTTTATGTATTTGATGGTACATTTTATATCTTTTTATTTTGTGTATCCCTTAACTAATTATTGTAAACAAAATTGATTTTACTGCTTTTGTCTTTAACCATCATACTAGTTTTATGAGTGATCTAATACTTTCACCATATATTTGCTTTTCCTGGTGAAATTTTTTCTTTTCATAACTTTCTTCTATTTATGGCCTTTTCTACCTTAAGAAGTCCCTAAAGCACTTTTTTTTAAGGTCAGTTTAGTGGTGATAAAGTTTTTTCATTTTTGCTTGTCTGGGAAACTATCTTTCCTTCACTTCTGAATGATAACCTTGCTATGTAGACTATACTTGATTGTTGGTTTTTTTCCTTTCGGCATTTGGAATGTCATGCTACTCCTTTGTGGCTTGCAGAATTTCTGCTGGAAATCAGCTGATAGACTTAGGTGATTGTTGCTGTATACATAATATTTGCTTTTGTCTTGCTGCTTTAAGATTGTCTCTTTAATTTTTGACATTGCATTATTATGTGCTTTGCTGTGGACCTCTTTGGGTTCATCTCCTTTAGGGCTTTCTTTCCTTCCTTGGCATGGATATCTGTTTTATTTTCCAAGTTAGGGAAATTTTCAGCTATTAATTCTTCAGATAAGTTTTTTTGTCCTCTCTCTTTTCTATCTGGGACCCCTATAATGCAAATGTTAGTATGCTTGATGTTGCCCAGGCGTCCCTTTAACCTATTCTTTAAAAATTCCTTTTCAGCATGGATGAGTCCCACTACTCTGTCTTCCAGATTGCTCATTCATTCTTCTGCTTCTTCTAGTGTATTTTCCACTTCATGTTTTGTATATTTGTTTTTTATATTTTCTTAACTCCTTGTTTAAATTCTGAATTCATCTATTCTTATCTCAAGTCTGGTGAGCATCTTTATGACCATTATTTTGAATTCTTTATCCAGTAGATTGCCTATTTCTGTTCTATTTAGTCCTTTTTCTGAGATTTTGTCTTTTCTTTCATTTGGATCGTATTCCTCTATTTCCTTGTTTTGTCTGTCTCTCTGTTGGTTTCCATATATTAGATAGGTCACCTGTGGCTCCTGGTCTTGAAAGCAAGTGGCCTTATGTAGAAGGTATTCTTTGGGCCAAAGTAATACAATTTCCCTTGGTCAGCAGAACCAGGCACTCCAGGGATAGTCCCTGTATGGGCTCTTCGCACCCTCATGTTCTGACTGGGCCACAGTGCTCCTGGTTGAGAGGCCTGTTGTGAGTGTGGCGGTGGTGGAGTTAGCTCCTCGTGTAGCTGGCTGCCAGGCCCCACTGTGATACGCTGAGCAGGCATGCTCGGGGGTGTGGAGCTGGGCTCCTGGGCCCCTAGCCTTTCCCAGGTCAGGAGTTGCTTTGGAGGGGTACCTGCCAGAGCAGATAGGTTAAATAGGGTAGGTCTGCAGGGGAACACTGGACTGGGTGAACAGTTCTACCAAAGTAGATGGGAGAGTTTCAGAACTGGTGGTGCCTGCCAGGAGAGGGCCAAGTAGGCTGAAGGAACGAAAGAAAGATGGCAACTGCCAATGCTTCCATTTCTGGAGAAGTTTCCTACAGATACCTGCTCTTCTGCATACTTCCTAAAATTAGTCCATAAATGTCCTTCACGTATGGTCCAGGCATGTTTCAAACTACTGCCACTGTGCTGGGCCTCCCATGAATGATATTCACTGGCTCTTTGAAGAGCAGAGTCTCAGTTTCCTGTAGACCTGTGGCTCTCTCTCACAGTTAAGTCCTGGTGATTTTCAAAGCCAGATGTTATGGGGGCTTGTTTTCCTTCTGCAGATCCCCAGAGAGGGAGGGTACTTTATGTAGGGCTTCATCCCTTTGCTCCTTAGGTAAGACCTCTGCACCTGTGATATCTGGTTCCTGACTATGTCGCTGCCCCTACTATCCTTTTTTTGATGGGCTTTTTCTGTATATCTTTAGTTGTAGAAGAGGTGTTCTGCTAGTCTTCAGGTCATTCCCAGAGTGAGTTGCACTGTATGTACTTGTAGCCGTGAGTGTTATGGAAGAGAGAAGCTCTGGATCTTTGTTCTCTTCCATCTTACCCTCCTTTCTTTTTCTTCCTTTTTTTTTTTTTTTTAAATTTTTTAATGTTTATTTTTTGAGAGAGAGAGAAGAGGAGGGCAGGAGGGAGGAAGGGGGAGGGGGGGAAGAGAGGGAGGGGGTGAGGGTCAGAGAGAGAGGGAGACACAGAGTCCAAAGCAGGCTCCAGGCTCTGAGCTGTCAGCCCAGAGCCCAATGTGGAGCTCGAACTTAGGAACTGTGAGATCATGACCCTAGCCAAAGTCAGACACTCAAAGTCAGACTGAGCCATCCAGGGGCCCCTTCCCCTCCTTTCTATTAAACTTTTGGTAAACAAGTATATAAATGTAAGGCCTGAAGCTTTTATCCTGTACCTTGTTTTACAACCAGTGGTGACTATGAGTTTTTTAATTAACTTGGTAAATGTAACCCTCCTCAGTGTCTGGCCTGTTCTCTCCCCTGACTCTTCAGGGTGTTAAGACCTTCTCTTTTGTATTATAGCATCCTTTGCATACCTTTATCATAGCAGTTATTATGTTGTATGTTGTAATTATTGGTATATACTTCTGTATTCCTTTCAATGGAATGTAAATCTTGAATGTGGATATTCTCTCATTTCTAATGTTCCCAGTAACTTGCACAGTGCCTAGCATATAGAGGATAATTATAGAATGAATAAGCTGAATTAAATGGAATGAATTGATAATGATTTGAGAATAATTAGAACAATGCTTCTTTTGAAGTATTTATTTGAAAGGCCATAGGGCCATTTATTTTTTAAATGCCTATAGGTTAAAGCAGTATATATCATATTTGTGTTGATGAACTAGTTTCTTTTTGAGTTTCCAATTCATTGTGTATTGTTGATTTCGTAAAATCCAATAAAAATTTAATGCCAGAAAAATGTCATAAAAAAGAGACATGTAAAATACAGGCACCAATTTTTTTTATTATTAGATTCAATAGACATAAACTTACTCTCAACTTGTGTACTTAGCTTTTTGTGGATTAGTCACAAACAGTCTGTGGAGCTTTACTTGTCCATGGACCATATTTTGAGAACTGTGTAAAGCACTGTGTTAAATGCTTTACAAATATTATCCACTTTAATTTTCATAACCCTGTGGGGTGTAGGTACTGTTATTGCTATTGATAGGAAATGGGGCAAGTGAATTATCCAAGGACACATAGATGCCACACAAAACAGCCAGGATGCAAACCCAGGTAGTATAGTGTTACTTCAGAGTCCATGTTCTAGTCTTCTTATGAGTTTGCAAAGATGAGATGAGGTAGCATGTTAGTCTGAGACTGTCTAGAATGGACGTAGATGCAGGCAAAGAAAGTTGCAGTATAAGTGTGATTAATATGCCTTAAAAAAAGAGAATGTGAAGGGTCCCATAATGATGTTCATATAAAAGTAGAATTATGGAGGATGCTGACCAACTGTTCTTTTATCCTATTAGTGAATCAGCATTTGTTTTCATATCTTAGTTCATTTTAAAATATCTGATTTGCAAAACAAAATAGTGATGGTATGTCTTTGAAGTACATGTCTTTTTGCTGTGACTCAGTGTCATACACTGAGTACTTTGTTTCTTCTCTTCTTCCTCTTCTTTGCTTATTTGCTAGCATAATCATCCTTATTATTATGATTACACTCATACAAACACAGATAATAACATTTCCTTTTACAGATACCAGTATTTTCAGAACAAAATGTAGAGATAATATGTTAATGGTAGTAGATGATTATACTGCTGTCTTGTTTTTTATCATTAAATTCTTGATATCATGAAATTGGCAACTTAGAGAATATTTCAGTTTCAGTAGTAGTATATTTTGTATGTTAAAAAATTTTTTTCTTCCTATAGAAATCTGGTTAAGAAGTACTGTCCCAAACGTTCCTCCAAAGATGAAGAGCCAAGGTAAATTCTACACCTGTTTATTATTGCATATTAAAATTTAAAAAATACTAATATTTGTGTTATTTAGTAAAATAAATATGCTGTTAGCCCTTTATAATGATTTTTTAAAGTTTTAATTAAATCACAGTTTTATGAAGAAGGAACGACTGTTTAATAAGAATGAATATTTCAGTGGGCTCAGTTTTCTGAAATAGTTAAAGTATGTGGGACTTCACTTGAGTCACTTAGTCTTTCATATTTTTTCCATACTTGATTCTGTAGTTAGCTTATTAGATTCTTGCTTTTACTCTTAGAGGTATTAAGATAGTTTGGCTGGTTGGTTTAAAGGGATAATGAAAAGGAATGAGGTTGTCAGGGTAATCTTGGAACTCTGAATAAAAGTTTGGGAATTAGTTATGAGCTTTTTGGTCTTAAACAGGGGTATGTGGATGGCTCTGAAATGCAGAAACAAAGAGACTAGACTTAAAACAGCTTTGTGTATAATTGTTAATTGTTAGAATTCTTAGGTTTAGTGTTAATGGAGTTCTGTCTGAGCTATTTGCCTTCAGCCAAAAGAATAGTCTGGCAGTGTATTCAGAGTAGATCTATACATTTTAATACAGCAATTCTCTTTGTTTCTCTCCTTCTCTCCACACACATTTTTTACCCTTATTTTTGCCCCTTCTTACCCCTCTTTTGGTGCCAACTACAATGGCACTTTACTTCCATTCAGGATGTGGGCAGGCATACAAGCAGCTGTGTCCAGAGCTGATAGCAAAATTGTTCTGTAGATCAGCCATCGAGATGCATTTGAGTGGTATGATTGGCAGGTTCTGTCCTCGAGAACAAGCATATCATCTCTGCACCAGGTTCAGCTGCCAGTCCTAGGAATCCAACCAAGTGGGCCAGTCACCCCAGCTCAGGCCAGTCACTTGGCTACTTAAGAGATTCCAGTATGCCAAAAGAGCCTGCAGGTAGTATTCTTAATATTTTTTGACCCCATATATCCCTTTATTTATAAATTAAGACTACTTGAAGGTATACAAACATATACAACTTGAGCTTAATATGGGATTCTTTCATACAAAGTTAATTTGGAGTTAGTAGTGAAGAAAGAGTTAGGTTGAGTATGTTAAAATTTGTCAAGTGTCAGGCTGAATCCATACCTCACAAAAAACATTTGTAAAGAAAATAAAGGAAATTTCACCATTTTTTAATATGTTTTTGTCAGGTTTACCTCGTGTATAGCCTTTTTTAACATCCTTAACGAGTTAAATGACTATGCAGGACAACGAGAAGTAGTAGCAGAAGAAATGGCGCACAGAGTTTATGGTGAATTAATGAGATATGCTCATGATCTGAAAACTGAAAGAAAAATGGTAATTATTGTTTTTATCCAGTTATATATAATATGAAATATTTTCACATAATTACTTTGCTTTTCAAAGTAATGCTTGTTCAGTATAAGCTGGTTTTCTGTTTCACTCAGTTTCTTCTAGCCAAAATCATCTTAAGATACTCTTGCTAATTGTAATCTTTTTGGATTTAAGACCAAGATTTGATAACCTACAGCCCATGTGCCAAATTTAGCTTACTGTCAGTTTTTCTTAGTTCCCATGGGCTAAGAATGCTTTGTACATTTTGGATAGTTGAAAAGAAGATCAAAAGAATATTTCATGGTATGTGAAAATTGTATGAAATTCAAATTTCAGTGACTATAAATAAAGTTTTATTGAAACAGGCCCATACTTATTCATTTATGCATTGCCTGTGGCTGCTTTTGATTATATCAGAAAAGTTGAATATTTGTAACAGAGACCACATGGCTTGCAAAACCTAAGATATATATCTGACCCTTTATAGAAAACGTTTGTCAACCCTTAATTAAGACATATGTATTTTTCTAGCAATTATATCTGTTTTAAAGGTTATACTTACAGTATTCAGGTAATACCTATAAAATGCATTTGAGAGTTTTGCTCTACTAATAATCTCTTCCTAAGTCTTGATATCAAGTTATATAATTAGTACCTTAAAAAATTAAGCGAAAGCGTTTGGGTTTTTTAAAGACTTTTAGTATTTAAATGTAATTTTTTGTTTGTTTTATTTGTTTTTTGTTTTTTTGTTTTTTTTTTTCTTTGGTTATGATCTTCAGCATCTTCAAGAAGGACGAAAAGCTCAACAGTATCTTGATATGTGCTGGAAACAGATGGATAATGTGAGTTATAGTGTCTTCATGCTTAACATAAAATTTTATAGACTAGTTTAGCCCTAAATTCTCCTATGCTTCACATCTATTGAGTTGAATATTTCTCTATGTGTTTATTCATTTTTAACATTGGTATAAAAAGAGAATGTGCATTTTGTTATTTTTTTCTGTATGGTTCTATACTTATACCAACTCTGTAGTCTTCAGATATCTGTAAATGTTTAGGAAAACAGTTTTTGACTTTGCAGTAGTTACTATAAACTATTAATAACAGGGTAAGAGTAATGGGGATGTTAATAGTGATGTATCTTAGAAGACCATTTGACAGAGACTGAGAGGACTTAGATCGTAGTTGTACCTTTTATGATTTCTCTTGATTTCATCCTTAGAATATGAAAATTGAAGATTGTGGACTAGATTTGTGAAATGTTTCTTCCAGTTCAGTGATTCTATCATGAAAATGTTCCTAGTACTAGACTCCTGGTCATAGACCATTCAAATTATAGGAAAGAAAATACTTGATAGTATTTATAGATAAAATTATAAAAGTGCAATAATTATTTACTATAAAAACTTTCCAAAGGTACTTGCTAATGTGGTTTTTCTTAGATATTCTGGCATACAGTCATTTGAAAAACAATATGTCTGCATGGAACATTGTTGTCTCCTTTCCTTAAAATTCTCCGCCAAATGATGTTCTGTAGTACAAGATTAATATTCTTTTTGAACCCTCAGGTTCGCAAGCAGCTTACTCTTTACTTGCGTATTTTTATTATGGACACTGTATTCCTTGAAAATGATGCTAAAAGGAGTTTTTCATGTTATGTTAATCAGTTTAGTTTGTAATTGTTGGGAAAGGGACTTCTAAGTTTGAGATGAAGAAACCTCGTGTATATATGTGTTTTTGGCCATTTTTTCTTGTTTTAAATCCACGTATTTAGGGGCGCCTGTATGGCTCAGTTGGTTAAGCGTCCGACTCTTGATTTTGGCTCAGGTCATGAACTCACAGTTTGTGGAATTGAGCCCTGCGTCGGGCTCTGTGCTGACAGCACCGAGCCTGCTTAAGAGTCTGTCTCTGTCTCTGTCTCTCTCTGCCCCTTCCCTACACGCACACATGTTTCTCTCTCTCTCTCTCAATAAATGTTTTTTTAAAAAAACACATATTCAAAGCTTAGGTTAAATTTCTACTGTATGAATATCATTGATGTAAGATTCTAGGCACCAGTGCTGATTGAGAATTTTTAGTTCTATTAATAGTCTCTTTCATTTTTGTTTTCATTTTCATTCTAATTGGTTTTAACAAGACTTTTAGGGAGTGTTTACATTTATTAAATTTTAAATTACCTTAACTAGCATTCTTAGAATCTGCCACCTAATGAGTATGTATGTGTTTTCATTTGCACATAATAACAGACTCCTACACTCGTGAGTCATTGGTCCCTTTAAAAACTTGTGTTGACACAAATTATTTTTGTTATGTGCTGACTTGCCTTTAGAACAATTGACAGGGGCGCCTGGGTGGCTCAGTCAGTTGGGTGTCCGACTTCAGCTCAGGTCATGATTCGCGGTTCGTGAGTTAGAGCCCCGTGTTGGGCTCCGTGCTGACAGCTCAGAGTCTGGAGCCTGCTTCAGATTCTGTGTCTCCCTGTCTCTGCACCCCTCCCCTGCTTGCCCTCTGTCTGTCTCTCTCTGTCTTTCTCTATCTCTCTCTCTCTCAAAAATAAACAAACATTAAAATTTAAAAAAAAAAGAATTGACATTTAATAAGCAAAAGTTATAGGGGTCACAAGAAAGAAGCATCAAAACAAAATGTGGGAGTAATTTCTTTAAGACATTGATTAACAATACCATTAAAGGTGAGTTCAGCTCAACTCGTATTTATTGGAGGCATCCTTGACATGTACTGAGTCCTGGTACAAAAGTGAATAGTGAAAAAAGTGATTAGTGATGTAGTCCTTATTTTTGTGGAGCCTGTGGTCTAGTGAGGGAGACAAATATAATTTCTGTGGAATTTGTTGAAATATGTGCAGGATCCCATTTCTTCTCTATCTTGTTTAATCAAGAAAATGAAATTGTAAGATTATTAATATTTTTGAAATTATTGAGAGGAGATTTAAAGAAATGGGAGAAATAAGCTAAATTAGTGACAGAGTATTGAAAATTGAGGAAAACAGTTTAAAAGACAGTTATGAACCACAGGATAATGAAAATAGGCCACCCTGGTATTAAAGATGGAGGGCAGAAGAGAATAGCCTGCAAAGAAGATTTTGAAGGAATGGTGACAGATTAATATGAAAAAAGTACCAAAGATGCCAGGTCTATCGGTTAGTGGGTTTAGGTATCAAACAGAGCATGCAGATTTATAAGAACAGGGCTCAGAAATGGAGCAGTTCCAGAGTTGGTCCATAGCTCAGTGATGTCAGTAAGGCTGCTTCTCCTCTCTGTGTCTACTTTGCCATCTTGACCACGTTGGCATTTTTCCTCAGGCTTGTCCCCTTATGGTCAGCAGTTGAATGAAGCAGCCAAGCACCACATCCTCATTCAGTTGCATGCAGAAGCAGGAAGAAGAGGGCATTTCTTTTCTAACTGTTCCTTTTTATCAGGGAGGGAAAACTTTCAGAAAAATCCCCAGCAGACTTTGTAATGGGTGCCTTTGACAGGATGAGATTATTTAACCATGCTCCAGATGTGGCAAGGATCAGCTATTTTCAGCTACACTGAGAGGTGGGCTTTTCTAAGAAAAACTTTTTTTTAAAGTTTATTTATTTTGAGGGAGAGAGCATGAACGAGAGAGAGGGGGAAAGAGAATCCCAAGCAGGCTCTGCACTGTCATTGCAGAGCCCAGTGTGAGGCTCAGACTCACGGACTGTGAGATCGCGATCTGAGCCACAAGAGTTGGACACTTAACCGACTGAGTCACCCAGACACCCCCAAAACAAACATGTTTTATGCAAAGGATCAATAATCAGAATAGGAGCAGGAAACTAGAAGTTAGTGGAGTGGTTAGCACTTTTACATTTCTGAAGGAAGTCAGTTTCCAACAGTTTCATACCCAGCCAAATTTTATCAGTTAAAAGTGTTGGTAAAGTTATTTTTGGCCATGGAGACTTAGCTCCCACAAATCTTCTAGGAAGCTACTGCTGAATGTGTTCTAGCAAAATAAGGAAATGAACCAAGAAGGGGGAAGGTGTGGAATTGGGAAATAGGAGATTCAAATCAAAGGAGAGGTAAAAGGAATCTCTGATAATGGTGAAGGGAAATTGCAGGGTAACAGCTATGTAGTAGGTCCACTTTGGTGTAACCAATCCAAATTTCAATAATCCAAATTTCAATAGGTCAAAGCCTTTGGAAGAGATCTCATCAAGAAAGTAAAAATTTATAGAATTCTGAATATGTTTGAATTAACTGAGGACAGATTTAAAAAAAAATTTTTTTTTAACGTTTATTTATTTTTGAGACAGAGACAGAGCATGAACAGGGGAGGGGCAGAGAGAGAGGGAGACACAGAATCTGAAACAGGCTCCAGGCTCTGAGCTGTCAGCACAGAGCCCGACGCAGGGCTTGAACTCACGGACCGTGAGATCATGACCTGAGCCGAAGTCGGACGCTTAACCGATCAAGCCACCCAGGCGCCCCGAGGACAGATTTTTAAAGAACTGTGTAAACTAGAGTTGACTTAAAAGTACATTTACAAAAGTATGTAAAAAAGTACATTGAAAACTAAGCAAATTTAGTCTAGGAATTAAAAAAAAAAAAAAGTTTTGTTTGTTTTTTTCGGACAGCTCAGAGCCTGGAACCTGCTTCGGATTCTGTGTCTCCATCTCTCTGCCCCTCCCCCCAATAAGTATTTAAAAACTTTAAAAAGTATGCAAGAAAGAAAATATGGTATATATTGCATGGCTCTATTATGAGTAGCTTTTACCAAGTCGTAGCAATTTGTATTAAATAAAAAAAAATTTAAAGGCCGAGTTCTGGGCTAATGGTAGTCCTGAGACACCTGGAACAAACAGTAGGAAACCACTTTGGAGGGACATTCCCACATCCCACCACAAAAAATAAAAACAAGCAAACACCAAAAACAACCAAATAAACATACAAAACCAAACACAAAACACCGCACAAACCAAAAAGTCCTCTGAAGATGAGCTTATAATAAATAATTACAAAATACATGTGATTTTTTTTCTTACTAGCAAAAGATGAAGTATATAATATTAACTCAGGCATGCCTATGATTTTTTTTTTTCCTTCACAGTCTGTAATGTCTGATATTTAAGTCACATGGGTTATTTGTAATACTAAAATTTCTTTTCTACCTTAGAAAAAATTTACTTTTAGTGTGTAATTCTATACAGTGTACAGTGGCAACATTTTAAAGTTATTTATGAGGTAAATTTTATTTCTTAGTGTGATATTTTAATTTTTTAAACAGAGTAAAAAGAAATTTGAAAGAGAATGTAGAGAGGCAGAAAAGGCACAACAGAGTTATGAAAGATTGGATAATGATACTAACGCAACCAAGGCAGATGTTGAAAAGGTAAGAAATAATCCAAACTGACTTTGATATAAAAATATTATTACTTGCATGTGGAGGGTAATTGTAATATTTGTATTGGTATTAGATTTCTCCAAGAGAAACACTACGTCTAAATCTAAAATATACAAATATTTGTGTACTTCAAATCACATGTTAGTCGGATTGTGTTTATTTTATTGTAATGTCTTAACTGCATTCAGAATGCATAGGAAAGATATAATTGCTATTGAGAATGAATTTCTAAACTAAAAAAAAAAAAAAAAGAATGAGTTTCTATCCTATTCCAAAACAGAATAGGAAGTCTAAGGTATGTTGATGGGGTATGCAAATGGGGGTTGGGTAGTGTGCTTCCCTAACTTGACCCAAGGCAAAACAAGATAAAAGTGTCAGAAGTATGTGGTGTTAGTTAGCTATTTATGTTTTTGTTTCATTCATTCTTTCATTCATTTTGGAAAACTGAGCTGTTCGTCGCTGATTCTGGGCCAGATGTTTTATAACATAACTATTTGTAAGGATCAGCCCTTAACTACTGCTGCTTAGCTTTTCCTTCTTTGCTGTATGTTCTTTATCTTAGAACATTGGACATTTGAGAGGGGTAATTTTCTGCATTCCATTTTCTTTACCACTTAAAGCCATAAAATTATATAAAAGTCAGATTACAATTAAAGTCCTTCTAGTATAACTTGTGAGGGTTTTATTTTTTTCTACCCTATTTCTTAATGACTTTTTATACCTCTAATGATAGTTAAGTCCCTTGTCATTGGAAATACACAGACTTAAGGCAGTTTGTTCTTTTTTTGATTTTTCCAACTCTAGCATTTCCTTATATTGATCCCACTGATCGCTGTGTTTAGTTTTAGTTTCTTTGAGGTACTGGGAAAGTATTCTGTATTTTCTACATAAAGCTCTTTAGATATTCATAGCAGATTCTCTGTCCCTAGATGAACCATTGTATTTCTTTATTCTACTGAGGAAATGGCTTTAAGTCACTTTTCATTATGACTGTTTTCCTTTGGATACCTGTTAATTTGTCAGTATCCCACCTAAATTATGTTAACTTCCAGTTGGATGTAATAATCCAGATAATGGTCTGATCAGTCCAGAGTTTGATTACCTCACTCATTTTGAACACCAAATTTATGTTAATTATGGCCTAAATGTATATCGATTTTTTTTTTTTTTTTGAGCAACCACATTGTTTGGATGGACTCCCATTGGGTTTATGGTTAACCCCATGTCTTTTCACATATGGTGTGATATGAGAACATGTGTCTCATAACTTGTACTGTTGGTATTTTAGATGCGTGTGTACATCTGTATCAATTATTAGACTTAACTCTGCGGTTAAGATTTTTGGACCCTGATTTTGATCATCCATATATTCATTTCCTTCCTAGCATCATGTCATGCACATAATGTGTTATTATTTGATAAAAATGTGGATCACAACAGTTGCAAACACTGTTGTATACATGGGAGGCTTGCTTGCTGGTTGACACTCCTTAAAAACTCCTTTGACTTATTATCAAACATTGATTGGAATACATAGCTTAGGTACTAGGCAAGATAAGGGACTCTAACTGGACTCTCATTTAACTTATGTTTTTTATTTTGTCTACAGAGATCTCTTTAAAGACTAATTAGACATTTTGAAATCTAGATAGAATATGTTAATAGTTTGACCTAACTTAAGAATTTTAACGTTTATAGTTTCCTTTTTATACTCCTTTGTTTGCAACCTCCTTACTTATTAGAGAATTAGGAAAACTTTGAGGATTTGCTTTAGGAACTAGAGTAGAGGGATTCTCTTGTAAGTGACAGGTAGGAGAAAGGAACATAGTTTCAATTGAGCAATTACTGATAAAAGTTAAAAAAAAAAAAGTGAAGAAGGAGCAAGCCTATTACTGATCTTTCTAAAGAAAAGAAAGGCAGTTGCGTAACAATGTGAGTATACCATAACACTCCTGAACTGGTCACCTAAAAATGATTAAGATGGTCAATTAAGATGATATTGTGTGTTTTACAACAATTAAAAATAAAAAAGTTAATGTAGTATTTTTAAAAAAGGCAGTTAAGTATGAAGCCCACAGGGGGGCTTCAATTGTTCTAGTTTCTAGCTTTACACTCCTCTATGCCCTGCTGGAACCTTTGCCCTAGGCTTTAGGAATCACAGCCAGTGACTTAGAACAGGAGCCGTTTCGCCTGACCATTGTGGGTAGGGAATAATTTGGATTCCTCTATTCCATCATAGTTTGTGGGAACAGGGAGAAAGGGGGAAGAAGTAAATGAATGTGTACTTAAGGTCCCAGAACTTCAAATGTATTTTTCTGTAGAAATACTTCGGGCTATGGTGTTTAGTTTCCATAGTACTTAAGTATTAGAATCTTCAAGTACACTGTAGATTAAATTTTTTTTTTTTGTGGGCTTCTCTATTATCTTGGCTACTGTGTATTTCCACAGGTCAGTTTGTTTCTGAGTTCAGAAGAACTAACTTGTGGACCTACTGTTAGAAGGTTAGAGACTACATTTTGTAGAAAATGGAATTAGAACAATAAAGTGTATTAATGTGTTTTACAACTTCCAGAGCACTCTCATATAACATGATTGGTTCCTTGGAGCACTGTGAAAAATGGAGTTCAATTCTTACTTTTTTTTCTTATTACTTTAGAGTAATTGAGAAATTTACTTAGATTCCCCTCCAATAAATCTAGAATTAATGATTTTATGTTAGTATTCTAATGTTCTTACCAATGCAGATGATGCTGATGTGACCTATTCAAAAAGCATTTCTCTAAGAGCTTGAGATGAACAGAACTATATTCTAAATAATCATTCCTGAAAGTACCTTTGGTTTTGTATAGAGACTGAAATCATTGTTGAGTATTACCATATCCAAAAATCATATATTTAATCATTAGTGTTTCACTGTGGTTCTGAGTTGCATATAAGTGGATCATGTTTTAAATGTTTTACTATAACTTAACTGTCTAAAGTATTTCTATGGTGTTTTTCGTCTTCTGGTTAAGAGCATACTGTTGCAGGTCAAGCCATAATGTTGTCATTTGTTTAATTTTAAAAAAGTCTGGATTTGGTAAGGAGAAACTTTATTTGAACAGATTATTGCAAAGGGAAGGACTGTTGCAAAAAGGGAAAAGGATTACTGCAATAGGAGAGTGCTCTGTCCATAAGATATGCAAGCATCTCCTTAAATTTTAAATGATATTAATAGTTAGAAAAAGTCTAGGTTTAGCATAACTTTTAGAAAAATGAATCAGGTTTCATTTTGTTGTTGTTGTTATTTGTGTTGGTAATGATGTGGACCAATTTGTCTGTAGGCCAAACAGCAGTTGAATCTGCGTACACATATGGCTGATGAAAATAAAAATGAATATGCGGCACAATTACAAAACTTTAATGGAGAACAGCACAAACATTTCTACGTAGTGATTCCTCAAATTTACAAGGTAAAGTTTAGATATATGAAATTAATCTAGTTTTAGAGTTGGAAGAGCTAGTCTTTTTATATGTGAAACTTTTAAATTTGAGGCATCAACCAGGATGTTTCTAGATTCACTAGTCATCAGGACTAGTGATAAGAACTTCTTTTATGATTATAGATTTGAAAAGTAAATATTTCCTAACTTTGAAATCACGAATTTTCCTACTGAATAATTATTAGTGTAATAAACAGTCCAGTAAAACAATGACATTTTCTAGATAAATTTTAATACTGTATCATTGAGTATTAGGACATAGGGGGGATTCACTGGAATTGTTCTTGGTAAGCTGCTTACCTAGAATTGGGATGTAGCTTTTTGACACTATACCAGAGTTACTGGCATTACCCCAGGTGGCAGAAATAAATCTTATGAAATGTATTTGCTAGCCTGGTTTTTGCCTGCTTGTCTTCCTAGTTGCCAGATCATAAATGTAATTCAGGCCGTGAGTTTGCTTACAAATTCCATCCGTCATCACTTGATGATAAACAGTTGCCAAACAGCCTGAGGTAAAGACCCAGAATTTATATGAGGGTTAAGTTATGTTACTGCTTATTCTAGAAAGAAGAGAAATTAGAGTAAAGGGATTGAAAGAGTGTTGAAAGTAGTATCTGGGAGAGCAGAGCTTATGTGGAAAGAGTTGTCAGCCCAGATATATTTTCTTCTTTGTTGTAAGGCAAATTAGCAGTACAAAGGAAGCATAGTTAGAGAGGGTGGCCTAGAGTGGGTATCATATTCCAGTCATTTAATCCAGAGCATCTAGCCTCATGACTAGCATCTAGTCATCATCACTCAGTGGTGCTTTTCTAGGCTCTCCAGCCAAGCCATTATGTTCTGGGGAGACCAAAACGGTGTTTTGTGCTTAATTCTTTTGTTTGAACCTTGCTATGGAGCAGTCTTGCCATTTTTTTTTTCAGTGTTTATTTATTTTTAAGAGAGAATGAGTGGGATGGCGCTGGAGGGTGGGGATGGGGGGGTGGTGCAGAGGGAGAGAGAGAGACACAGAATCCTAAACAGGCTCCAGGCTTTGAGCCATCAGCACAGAGCCCAATGTGGGGCTAGAATGTGTGAACTACGAGATCACGACGTGAGCCGAAGTCAGACACTTAACTGACTGAGCCACCTAGGTGCCCCCAGTCTTGCCATTTTGTAATGCTGGGAACAGTTCCTTTGTGAAAATGTGGGTGTCAGAGTAAATCCACAAGCTTTGGGAAGTAGAGAGGAAAAGCTGGTATAAAGGCTGTGGGAGTGTGGGGACTTGAACAGTGTAGCTGTGTCCTAGGAGAAAAAGGTTAGTAGTGTCGGCAAATATTAAGGGGTCAAAAATGCCTGTAAGTTATTTGGCTTCACTTGTCATAGCATAATTCTTAGGGGCATGTGCCAGTAAATTTTTGAATTGTGGGGATTCCATTGTATGTACCACTTTCACCTTTTGGCTTCCTGTTTTCATCTTGTATCCCCAATCCTTTGATAGTTACTGAGCAGTAGACTGACTGGTAGGTCTGAGTACCTGTTGGTATTCAGTCAACTGTGGATCCTTAATCCAGCGAGATCTTACCAAAGTAATCTGAACTAATTTAAGGACTTAGAACTCTCAGATTTATATATGTTACAGGCTAATTGCTTAAAAAGAAAGAAAAAAAAACCCATCAAAATTCTGTTTTCGAGTGCAGCTTTTCCTGGAAGCATAGACAACTGCTCTGACTGAAGAATGGAAAGGTGGAGGTGGTATGAGGTAGGGAGCTGGTAGACTGTTAGGGGATCCCTTTATAATATTTGAAAACCAGTGTCACCTGGTTTAGGATGTGCTGAAAGGCTTGATTTTTTTTTTTTTTTTTTCCCCTTGTGTTATGTAACAAGTCTCAGGTTTTAAGTACTGTAAGACTGTTGAAAAGGTATTAACAACAGTGTGACTGTTAGTGTAGAATCCTAATTTGGGGGGTGGGGTTGCGTCAGAATGAAAAGAAAATTTAATATTCCCTTTTTTTAAAAAAATTCTGATTATTAGCAACTACAAGAAATGGATGAACGAAGGACTATTAAACTCAGTGAGTGTTACAGAGGATTTGCAGACTCAGAACGCAAAGTTATTCCTATCATTTCAAAGTGTTTGGAAGGAATGATTCTCGCCGCAAAATCAGTTGATGAAAGAAGAGTAAGTGCTATATAATTATATTTGAATAAATGTATTTGGTTTGCATATGCAGTTTCAGTTGGTGAAATGAATTGGGAAAGGGGTGAAGTAATTGATGGGTAGCTGATTATACTTTATATTCTGTAGAAGTCTGGCAATAGATTGGACTGCTTTGGGCTTTTTTTTTTTCCCCCATGTTTATTTATTTTTAAGAATGAAAGAGAGTGTGAGCAGGGGAGGGACAGAGAGAGAGAGGGAGACAGAATCCGAAGCAGGCCCCAGGCTCTGAGCTGTCAGCACAGAGCCTGACATGGGTCTCAAACTCATGGAATGAGAGATCATGACCTGAGCCGAAGTCAGATGCCCAAACGACTGAGCCACCCAGGCACTCAGTGGACTCCTTTGGGCTTTTAAGACTGTTCTGAACACTAAAATTCTAGTTGTTTTGAAAGAAAATTTTAATCCTTCCTTTTCCCCTGACTAAATTTTCAGTTCTACTCCAAGAGTATAACACAACCTGTGAACTGTAGGTTACAAACTGTGTTGTACTCTTATTCTAGTGAAAGTTTAGAGAAAGAAATAGATATAAAGTTACTATAAGAATTGCTTTTTAATGGAAGAGTTGGCACTTGAACTGTGGGTAGTGTATGGAGTAATGGGCAAAAAGGAAGGGCAGTGGAAGGAACAGCATAGCCCTGCTCCCCTTGAGAAAGTATATCCACTAACCTGTCTTAATTAAGGTCTAGCAAGAATCTTGTACCTGGTCATTTCTCAATAAATGTTGATTGAGTGACCAGAAAGGGTAGTTGGCAGAAATTTATGTTATGAAGAAGGAGCAAGAGAAGAGAACCAGTGTTGGGGGAGTGCTAAATATATACCACATATTTTAGTCTTCATAGCAAGTTGGTATTAATGAGGATTTTTTTCTGTAACAAATAGAATTTTGACTTGAATTTTAAAAATAAAAGGATTTTAGGGTTCTTTAATCAGAAATTCAGAAGTACATTTATTATTTCAGTATGGCTGGTTACAAGGTTACAAATGTAGTTAGGTCCCTTCTCTCTCATTCTTCTCATCCTTTAGCGAGTTTAAGGTGTCAGAAGAACATTTGGATAGTGGTATGTACTTCCAAAGACAATATATAGTATAGTTATGTGAGTTTTAAAGTTTTAGGGGAAATAGAACTTTATATTTTTAAAGTTTCTTTTTGTATTTAGTATTGTTTGTGAGATCTTTCTCCATTGTTCAGTTAACATTCCCAACTGTCTTCAGTATATTTTATCTTTTCCCCTGTTGGATGCATGAAAGCCTTTCTACCTCTTACTCTTTTACATAGATGCCTTTTCCCCTGTTTCAAAGATCAACTTTTTGTAGATATTCTGTAAAGCAAAAAGCCTTTTTCTCTGAAACTTCTTAGAATTTCTACTTGAGAATAACCTCTTCCTGTATTCCTATTCTAAGAAAGTTAGATCTTTCTTATCAACTAACTTGTCCTCAGATGAATTTCAGTGGGTTGAAGTTGTGGAATGAAAACACTTCATGAATATTACAAACTAATAAAATGTTAATTTGATTATAAATTCGTATTTTATTGGGATTAAAATATTTAAGGCTTATTACTAATCCACCAGAAGAAATTATTCGCTTTAACCTTTAATTATTATCTGTAGAATTATTTCCTTTAAATTTTTGCTGGTTGTTTCCTTGAGTAAATTTTTAACAGCTAACAGTATTAAAAATAAATGAAATGATTTTAAAAACATGTTTCTTACGTGTAGGACTCTCAAATGGTAGTGGACTCCTTTAAGTCTGGATTTGAACCTCCAGGAGATTTTCCATTTGAAGATTACAGTCAACATATTTATAGAACCATTTCTGATGGGACTATCAGTGCATCCAAACAGGAAAGTGGGAAGATGGATGCCAAAACCACAGTAGGAAAGGCCAAGGGCAAGTTGTGGCTCTTTGGAAAGAAGCCAAAGGTAAAAGTCATGAAATTCCTCTATGCTAATAGTTTTATTTTAGTGTGTCATTTAAATCAATGTAGGTGTTGAGTGGATAATGACTTACTATTAATAGAGAATAAGTATTTTTATCTGAATGATTCAGTTAACTTTTCACTTATTAGAAACATAGTTTTGTATCTTAATCGTAAAAATTATTTCTGGAGTTAAATAACATTTGACCACCACTTAATGAGTAAAAATGTTAAATAGTTGTTAATACCTCTTGAATTATATGCTTTTGAAATTTCACTTGTATGTAGTTTCAATCAGAATTTCTAAGGAAACGTTGTGATCTAACTATAAGACCACCAAAATTGCAGTTCTCTATTAGAATGAATGATTGACTATAGCAATAATAAATGTCACATTAGGTCTTATAGATCGTACTAATGAAGTTATTTTTATCATCCATGTGAATGTTTAATGGGAGGGGCCCAATGTTTGTGGTTATTTGAAGTTTAAAAATCTCCAGTTTACTAAGAGAATCTCTCTTAACTTCTTGTTGGAACCCATTTTTTGATGTGCTGTATATGTTAGATAAATCTAGTTCAGCAGCATGAGCAAATGGAATAGATGAGTGCTTAATCCTACCAATGTAGTGCTTATAATAGTGTCTATCTAGTATGGGAATAGATATGTACTTTTAATCTGATATGCTATATTTATTAAAGTACAGGTGACTTTAATTCATTTTTCTGATCTAGTCATAAGAATGCAGATAAATTTAACTCATAATATACCTATTAATCTCTTCAGAAGTACACTTATAATTAACTCAAGCATTATTCATGCTTTTAATATTTTCCAGGTGAGAAGTTGAGAGGTGAGACTTTTTTTTTTAAGTCAAATCAGAGTAGATAGGAAAGCTTAGAAAAACCAGGACTGCTGAAGTTTTTTTTTTTTTTTAAATGAGGTGCAATGAAGATGAAATAGAAACAGTCTGAGAGAAAAACCACAAATGTAATGAAAACTTTTTGCCTATTTGTGATAATAATTAGTTGCAGTTTTAATATATATTATCTATTTAGATAACTTTACCTGTAGCTGTTGCCTTTATCTCTGACAAGTGCAGGTTAAGTATAACCAGTTAGGTAGTGCTAATGTCCTAGAAATTAGAAGAGAATTTTTTTTATGTAGGTCATATTGCTTTCTCTGACATTATAATTTGTGTACTCTATATTTTTAATGTCATTTTGTAAAAAGTGATCAAATGAAATGGTACATTTCTTAAAGTAAATTTGACTTCTTAAAATGACCGTTTTGGCAAAACTATGTTAATATTCTTATAACATTTTTATAGAAAACTTTGAGATTTATTATGTGAAAAGTATGTTGCCAAAAATAGAATTTTCATTTAGGAGAAAACTATGCACATTTGGCTTATTGATTCCTTTCTTTATTTCCATATTAGCCACAGTCCCCACCCTTAACCCCTACTAGTTTATTCACATCCAGTACTCCTAATGGGTCCCAGTTTCTCACATTCTCCATTGAGCCCGTGCATTATTGTATGAATGAAATAAAAACAGGGAAGCCCAGAATTCCTTCTTTCAGAAGTCTCAAAAGAGGGGTAAGTTTAATAATGGGTTAAAATGCATGATGGCCTATTGTGTGTGTAGTGTGGCTTTTAATACTCTCCACCCTCATTATAAGGCTCTCTCCTGTAAATATGTAGTTTAAAAAGACCACAGAATTAAGTATAGCTGCCCTCAAGTTAAAAATAACTCCTCTTTATAACATTTGAAATGCGCAACCATAAAAGAATGGTATTATAAAGAGGGTGCTGGGTACAATCATATTAGCTATTTTTTTGTTTATGTGAAATCATATGTCCACCATTGTCTTGTAATGTATTTACATTTTTAAGACTTTCAGTAATTTGTCACTGCAGTTAACTCATGCAATACTTTGTCACTAATGATGACTTCTGCCAATTTATAAAGTATTCTGTTGTTGATAAAAAAATCAAATTCAATTTTTAATTTCCCTACTTTTAGAAGTATAAAACACAGTTTCCAGTAGTTAAATAAGAAATTAAAGATAGGCATGTTAAATATCAAGATTCTAGATCATATTAAGATAATACATTAGAAGATATTTTGTAAATTATTTGCCTATAAAATACTAGATATTACTGAGTAATGTTTACATGGCATTTGTGTTCTTGAGCTTAAAAAAAAAGTATTTTTTTACCAAAATATTTTTTTTAATTGCCCAGTTTTTGGTATTTACTCAAAACTAAAGTTATTCTGTAAATGAAAAATTTTAGAATTGTAAAAATCAAACATCAAGCTATTTTTTAGCAACACCTATTATACTACTGATAAATAGTAGTGTTATTCCATTATGTTAGTGAAACTAATTTCTCTTGTTTATATTTGATTTTAAGGATGTGCTTGTAATATTCATAGCTCATAGTTTAGATATATTTATGAAATTTGAACATTTGTTTGGACATATGAAAAACATAGGTGTGATAGCCCACAGATGAGAACTCAATCTATCAGTGCCATTAAAAAATCTAATCATTAACAGTGATATACTATAGTTGGGCTTACTCTTGTTCTTCCCATTCTTCCCCCACCTTCCCTCTTCCTCCCTTCCTCTCTGCCTTCCTGCTTGCGTTCTTTTTCGATTCTTTTCTTCTCTGTCTAGTTGAGTTTCTCTTTTGGCCACATGTAGAATTGAGTTTCTCTTTTGGCCACATGTAGAACAAGATATATTCATTTAGGGCAAGATGACATTATTTGCATTTTCATTAAAACACTATGACAACCTGAAGTGATGTCAGTAATGCAGTAGACATGTTCTAGTATATGATGTCCCTTTTTGGACTTCCTTTTTTCCTATACTGTCATGAACATTTTTACATCTATCTTACCTACTTCTGTGTTGAATGATGATATAGGTAATTAATGATATTCTGAAAAGCCAGTAGGAATGAGTCTGTATTATACAGTACAGGTAACCTGTATTCATTTTTAAAAGCCCTTATTAACACTTGTTGGAAACACTTAAGAAATCATTAGGGATTTTCTTTTGCCTGACTTAGGAGGGCAGAATTCCCATCTTTCTTCTCTATGATGATTTAGATTTTATTAAATATTCTGCTGTTATGAAAAATGACTGTTTAGCAGCTATATTTTTGTAATTGTTTCTGTATCTTACACATTGAGTCTACCAGATCCAGTTAACAGTAATCTATACAGTATAGTTACAGAGATATCAAATAGTTGTGTGAAATTTAGGCAGTTAGAACTGTGAGCTTTGGAGAGAGAAGTTTAAATATGTGACCTCTTCATTTTTATTGAATAAGTTATAGGTGGAATTATAAAATCTACATTTTATAAAATTGTAGAACTTAAAAGTATCTGCTTAGTTATTATTTGTCTTATTTCCACTTACTGCTTTAGTTTTAAATATTAGAACATTGTTTTGGGGGAGCCAGTTCCAGAAGGTCAAAATCCTCCTACTTTTGTTATTACCGTACCAAAGGAGAAAAAGCAATATGTAAGGTAGAAAATATGACAGATAAATCGACTAGGATATTGGAGGATAGAGCAGAAAGGAAAGTTTATTACAATCTTGGCATTGACATTTTTCTTTTTTAGTGTTTATTTTTGAGACAGAGAAAGACAGCATGAGCAAGGGAGAGGCAAAGGGAGAGGGAGACAGAATCTGAAGCAGGCTCCAGGCTCTGAGCTATCAGCACAGAGGCTTGAACTCATGAACCACAAGATCATGACCTGAGCAAAGTTGGACGCTTAACTGCCATCCAGGGGCCCCGACATTTTTCATTTTGATTGGTATTTAGTTTATCAGATTCTATTTCAAAATTAACCTATGGAGATATTTTTCTTCCAGTTAAGAATTTTCTCAATATAGGAAAATCCAAAAAGAACTTCTTAAAAAATAATTTATTTTTTTATTTTTATTTTCATTAAAAAAATTTTTTTTTACTGCTTTTGTTTTATTTTTGAGAGAGAGAGAAAGAGAGAGACAGACAGACTGTGAGTAGGGCAGGGGCAGAGAGAGAGGGAGACAGAATCCGAAGCAGACTCCAGACTTTGAGCTGTCAGTACAGAGCCTCACGTGGGGCTGGAACTCAACAAACTGTGAGATCATGACCTGAGCCAAAGTCAGACGCTTAACCGACTGAGCCACCCAGGTGCCCCTAAATGTTTTTATTTTTGAGAGAGAGAGAGTGAGCAGGGGAGGGGCAGAGAGATGTAGAAAGAGAATCCCAGGCAGGCTCTGCACTGACAGTAGAGAGCCCAATGCGGGGCTCAAACTCAAGAACCATGAGATCATGACCTGAGCAGAAGTCAGATGCTTAACCTACTGAGCCACCTAGGCTCCCGAAAAAAGAAGAGAAGCTTTAAGAAGCCAGGTGTTTTTTTTTTTTTTTTTTTTAAACATGGATTTACATGTCAGTCCATTCACTTACAAAATAAGTCTTAAGGTATTTTGGGGGGAAATTTTTGTTTTTTGGTTTTGTTTTTTGTTTTTTGTTTTTTTGTAAAAGGACCTGTGCATACAAATTGGTGTAGAATAAAGCAAAACTGAGAGAGATAGAATTCTCTTATTTTTAATGTTTATTTTTGAGAGGGTGCAAGTTGGGGAGGGTTAGGGAAGGGAGAAAAGAGAATTAGAAGCGGGCTGTGCTCTGGTAGTCTGACAGCAGCAAGCCTGATTTGGGGCTCGAACTCATAAACTGTGAGATCATGACCCAAGTCAAAGTCAGACGCTCAACCAGCTAAGCCACCCAGGTGCCCCAAGTCTTAAGGATTTTTAAAGCTGATGAGTTGTACCATTCAAATCAGAAACTCTTGTTTTGAACTATGTTTGCTACATTGTTTTTTGTTAATATTATATTTTTAAAATATTTATTTTTGAGAGAGCATTAGTGGGGGAGGGGCAGAAAGAGAGAGAGAGAGAGAAAGAAAGAATGAATCCCAAGCAGGTTCTGCACTGTCCGGGGTGAGCCTGACATGGGGCTCAAACTCACGAACTGTGAGATCATAACCTGAGCTGGAATCGAGAGTCAGATGCTTTAACCAACTGAGCCACCCAGGCGACCTATTGTTTTTCCTGAATATCTGCTTTTGGCTTTCTAAAAAATTATAATTTTTCTTTTTTTTTTTTTCTATATAAAGTTCCTAATATTTTTAAGGATCTGAGAAATGTTATATTGGACCAGTGTTTTTGAATTTGATGGTTGATACCATTAGACCTTTTCTGAGGGATGATGGTGTATAGTTTTCCTTATGTGAAATCAGGAGCTAACCATTAATGGATAATTGGTGCACACCTCAACTTAACTATTTAATATAGAAACAAATATTTTTTACTATATAACTGTTTCATTTGAGATTGTTGGGTAATCCTTTTTTTTTGGAAGTAGATTTATCTAGCAATAACAAGTCCATATTATCTGTCTAAATTATTCATGGTCTGAAAGACTTCATAGTCATATTTGTAAGCTTTTTATTTATTCAGAATACAGTTATCAGTATTTTCCTATCTTTAAAAGAAATCTAATAATTTTAATAATTTATATTTATATTATATTTAAAATCTAATCATTTTAATTGCCTAATTTCCTTTTTAGTTCCCTTGTGTATTTATTAAGGTATGGGGGGGTATGTGAAATTTTCTAGTTATAGATACATGATAATTGTATATGAGAGGAAGATATTTATGTATTGAACATGACTTACTTAAAAGAAAACTTGAATATTTTTCTAATATTTTACAAAGAACTTGAGTTTTTTGTATCCCTAAATCTAAGGTTAGTGTACCATAAATTAATTTTATAATTGATATAAAACTAGACTAACTAAAACCTGAACCATTCGATATTTCAGTTATAATTATCTTAATGTTTTCTCTGAAGCATATTAATACATAAACTGGAAAAATAATTTTTATTTCACTTAGAAATTTAGCTGGGGAAAATTATAAAAGATAAATTCAAATATTCTACATATTTTGTTTCTTGTGCTCTATATAATTTTGTCTTAATAATATTAAAGAAGACCATGAATATCTTTTTAAAACTTAAACTTGTTAACCTTTTTACCAGGAATTTTGTGATCCTAAAATAAGTTGTGCTTTTTGTTCCCTGAAACTACTGACAGTCTAAAGAATGTTAAGCTTAATTGGAAAGCTACTGGATAGCAAATGTCATCTTTCTTATCATCATAACCATTAATATATACAGCCAATTCATTGGAGATAAGGGGTAGATATTTTTGTCAGTTATTTATTAAAGTTCATATTTTTTATGTGAAATTCTTCTACCTGACATCCCCCTTCTTTAAACATCGTGATTTAGAAAACAGGGAAAAATAAAAATTTTAGAGGTTGCAAGCCATGAATGAATGAAGATTAATTGAAGATTAGCTTTGTAAAGCCAAATTGCATATTACAGGTCACAAGGAGTGTGTGTGTGTGTGTGTGTGTGTGTGTGCGTGCGTGCGTGTGTGCATGGACACGTATGCACACGTGTGTTTACTTGGTATGTTTGGTAGATGCATTGCCAGTTGCAGAGCCCTGCTAACCCACCTCATGTGGGACGGACACACACAGACACACACACACACACACCATTAGTGTATATATGTGTGGTACATACCGCACGTGTAGTATATATACTGTATGAGAGCACTCTGGCTATATCCTTTTATATTTTCAGAAAGAAAAATTTTATCTAGTTTTCTTTCTAAAAATTGACGTTATATTTTTAGTGTTGCTTATTGAGCATATGGATTTCAGAAAAACTGAAAAGTAGACACTCCGTTTTCAAAGCACCATTCAACCCATGTATTTGTGTCTGTTAAGAAATATGTATGGGAAACTTGAATCTGGGTGACTCATTGTTTTGATAATGGGTTTCTAATGTGTCTGTACATTTTTTTAAAAAACCTTATAACTAAGGTAGAAATGTTACCCTTGACATATTTAAATTCAAAAAGTGTTTTGAACTATAGCAGTTCCTGTGATGCCAGTTTGTTTAATGCATTGGGAAGAGTTTTTCATTTTTTAATACTTCATAGAAGAGTTTTTCAAGTGGCTAATATTGGATCTTTATATTTAGCTTTTCAAATATTAGTATTTTGAGAATGAAGAACTATAAGTAAAATCCACTTACGGAGAATTTCTATTTACTTTTAAGTTTTTGTTGCATTTAGAAAATATCTGCCCATTATCATCAGTGTATTTTTTTTTTTTTTTGCAAGTAATTTACTTTCCCCAAAATGTGCTTAAAATTGTTTTTCTGGCATAATTGTTTGGATTGTGAAATGTTCATGATTTATTTTAATATTGTAAAAAAAAAAGTATAAGTTATTGCATCTTCTGTATTGATTTCATGTGAATAATTTACCATTTCTTTCTGTTTTCCATTGAACTATTCAGTGGTCGGTGAAGATGGTAAGCCTTATGTGCTGATCTATATACTGTGCCAACATTAAATAATCTCAAAACTTTTTTTTTTTTTTTTTAAGTTTATTCTGAGAGAGAGAGAGAGAGAGAGAGAGAGCGAACGAGCGAGCATGAGCTGGGGAGGGGCAGATAGGGAGACAGAGGATTCCAAGCAGGCTCCATGCTGTTAGCACAGAGCCTTGTGTGGGGCTCAAACTTCCAAACCACAAGATCATGACCTGAGCTGAAATCAAGAGTCAGACACTTCACACCCAGGTGCCACTCAAAACATTGTGGTTTGTTTTTTTTTTTTTTTTAATTCAGACTAAGTAGTAAGGTACAACCTTACATTTTTACCTTGTATGTGTCTTTTCTTGTTATAATTTGATCCATAGTCCAACATATGCCAGTATTTCTTGATGTCATAAAATTCTAAAATAATATGGTTAACTTTAATCAACCTATTAAGTTCCTAAATGTTACTGAGTGGAGTCCTTGTCATGTTACAGAGCATAAAATTATAGTTAATCATTAAGTTACATGGTAGAACAAAAGTTCATATTTTTACACAAGGAAAATTAAAAATGATTTTTAATGTCTTTTAAAAAGATTGTATACATGTTATTTGTAGTTTATCACAAGAATCATTAGATTTTCAAAATAGTAAGAAAGAAAATTTCCTACTAATTTCATTAGAGAGTCACTTTCTTCTGTAGTACTGAATGGGAATAAAAGTACACATAATCTAAATATAGTATGTGCTTGCGCAGTTGTGGGTGAGTGTGTGTGTGTGTGTGTGTGTGTGTGTGTGTGTGTGTGTGTGAGTGAGGTGGTCCTTTATGCATTTCAATCACATTAATGGAACTGCATTGTGAAGACCTAACCCCCAAATCATTGGGGGTTGCATAGTTTCTTATTTTTAGAAAGTAGACCACTCTCTTTCAGACCAGTTTCTTTCAGACTTTCAGTTTAGTCTTTTTAAAATGTATTCCCTTGTAGTAGAAGTTGTCAATAAATACCTCACAGGTCTTTATATCCATTGGAAATAGTGTTTAGCTCTCAAATTCTATAAAAGAATAGGTTATGTCAAAATGGGATATTAGAAATGCTTTCATACCTACTGTTACTAAATTTGAGAACAAGGTTTGATTAGGGGTAAGTGGGAAGCAGGCAGGTTTACTTACAGGTAATTGTGAGTTTATTGTAATACCAAAAAATACCCACATTGAAATATATTTCTTCACTAGATAGTTTTTCAAAATTTTAAGAAATATTTAAAAATATATAGATTAAAAGTTTTATCTTTGGCACATATATAATACTTTTCAAAACCTACATCTGAAGTTAGATTAAAACCGACAACTAACATTAATAATTGACCACTAAATTTAAAGGCACCTTGCATAGGAAATTCTGCCATTCATTTATTTAGGTCAGATTTGGTTGATTGACATTTTATTATTTCTGCTACTTGGTAGATTAAAAAACCAAAGCCACTTAGACAAGATGCCCTATTTTTTAAGGTGAGCTTGTTGAATATCCATAATGTATAGGCCACTTGGGGAAAATTCTGGAGATTCTGTTATTAATGAAATGTTAACCTTTGATCATGGTTCTATCCTAAGAGTGAGTTTTCTCTTTTTTTAAAAGTCAGGGAAACATTCTTAAAGATGGTGAAATAAAGCTACTAAGTATGTTATAGGCATAAATGGCCCAGAGAGCAAGGATGAGTTTCATTTCAACAATACTTTAAAAATTGAACTGGCATATTCTTCAAATCACCATTTAATTTTCTTTTAATTTTTTTTTTTTTAACGTTTATTATTGAAAGAGAGCGTGAGCAGGGGAGGGGCAGAGGGAGAGGGAGACACAGAATCTGAAGCAGGCTCCAGGCTCTGAGCTGTCAGCACAGAGCCCGACGCGGGGCTCAAAGTTACAAACCGTGAGATCATGACCTGAGCCGAAGTCGGACACTTAACCGACTGAGCCACTCAGGCACCCCTCATATCGCCATTTTAAAAAGAAAAATGAAGAGTTATAGGTATCATCAATTTTTGGAGTGTATCAAAACTTATGTAAATATGGGTTTATGGTAAATAGAATCAATAGTTGCTAATATTGGCTCTGTTGTGTAACCTCTAATATGAGTGACATGATTAACACTTAAGATGGGAAAGACATAATTTGAATCAGGAGTTTACAACTAAATACTAGTACTTTTTCCTAAATGATAGTTTCTTGAATATTAAAACATTAAAAAATTTTCAAACATCAAGCATCTTTCCTAAAGAAGGATCACATCTTTAATCTTTGGATTTTATCTTTCTTTTGGGAAAAACTGAGGTATGTTATTGGTTGTACAAAAGGATAATTGAAAATAAACTCCTTATTAGAATAATTTCTACTTTCAGTTCACACAGTGGATAGTTTTACCTTTTGTATGTTTTGGTTCTAAAGAGTGGTTTAATAAGTGTAATCATTCAGAGACTATGCAATATTAAAATATATTTCACCAGTTAGATTATCTCTGTGAGGTAAGTTGCCTACTTATTTGTATAAGCTTTTCATATTTGCAGTCTGAACATTCACGGTATTTGATTTGGGAATGTGGTGATGTTATATAAAGAACAATAATTTGTATAGGTGAGAAATGTTATGTGTTTCCATTTTGTTGTTGTTGCTGTAAGAAGGTTCATATGTATTTATTTTAACTGCCAAGACCTGAAAATGATGTGATAGTGGTCATTACCAATTTTCTTTATCTGGTTATATTTTTACCTGTTCTATTTCATGATTTCATAAACTGGAATTCAAGCTTTGTTCAATATAGTTGTTTTAATTTACATACACATATCTGTGTAGATTTCTTCTTAAAAGTTTGGGGCTAATTTTAAATTAAACTTAAAACTGATGTGTGTTTTTATTTTATAGCGGGTATATTTAAAAAAGAAAATTTCCTCAAGATGTCTTTTATAATTTAGATTCTCTTTTCAGGGCCCAGCACTGGAAGATTTCAGTCATCTGCCACCAGAACAGAGACGTAAAAAACTACAGCAACGCATCGATGAACTTAACAGAGAACTACAAAAAGAATCAGACCAAAAGTATTCTTCTATTAAGTCTTTTTTACCATTATTATTCCTTTCGGGGTATACTTTGAATGATATGTTTAAGTGTGATGTATCGAAGATATAAAAATCATATATCCTAATTAAAATATCTTTTGAGGGAAAAATACACTCCTAAACTTTGCAAAATTTTATGGTTGCTGTGTGATAAATGAAAATGAAATGTTAGTTTCTTAGGTTGCAGTTTACTTATTAGATGATAATAGTCCATGTCCTCAATAATATTGCAAAACAGTTTAATGGTTCATTATCAACAGTAGTTTTCACCAACATTAACCGCCTCTTACACCTTGATACTTTCATTTTGCTTTGATACATAAATTGAGCTCAGTAGAAACCTAAGGCTATAATTATTTTGTTTGCAGCAAGTTAGCATACAGTACTTGATTACTTACAGCTTCAGATTCATTGACTCATTGCTGTAATTTTTTTTCAATTTTATAAAAAGTTTCCTTTGGTTCAGTTTTGTTTTAATGAACAGATATTTATGATGAATAAAGGGTTATTACAGTGAATTGGTGCCTTACTGTCTGCTTTTATAGTAAAGATAAAATTGGAGCTTAAACTATAGCACGATTGACAGTTTTTGGAGGGTTTTGTTTTTGGTTTTTTTGTAGCTCAGGCAGTTTCGTTCCAGATTTTTATTTTTTTTTTAATTGAAGTATAGTTGACACGCATCACATTAGTTTCAGGTGTAGAAATGATTTAAATTTTGATGTTAAGAATTATACATTAGGTATAATGGGATGCTTAATCATAAATGAAACACTGTAATATAGTTAATTCTCATTATTTGTGGTAGTTATGTTTTTTTAATTTTTATTTATTTTTTTAATTTACATCCAAGTTAGCATATAGTGCAACAGTGATTTCAGAAGGAGATTCCTTAATGCCCCTTACCCACTTACCCCATCCTCCCTCTCACAACCCTTCCAGTAACCATCTGTTTGTTCTCCATATTTAAGAGTCTCTTACGTTTTATCCCCTTCCCTGTTTTTGTATTATTTTTGCTTCCCTTCCCTTATGTTCATCTATTTTGTATCTTAAAGTCATACGAGTGAAGTCATATGATATTTGTCTTTCTCTAATTTTGCTTAGCATAACACCCTCTAGTTCCATCCATGTAGTTGAAAATGGCAAGATTTCATTCTTTTTGATTGCTGAGTAATACTCCATTGTGTGTGTGTGTGTGTGTGTGTGTGTGTGTGTGTGTGTACATATATATATATATATATATATATATACCACATCTTTATCCATTCATCCATCAATGGACATTTGGGCTCTTTCCATACTTTGGCTATTGTTGATAGTGCTACTATAAACATTGGGATGCATGTGTCCCTTTGAGACAGCACACCTGTATCCCATGGATAAATGCCTAGTAGTGCAATTGCTGGGTCGTATGGTAGTTCTGTTTTTACTGTTTCCACAGTGGCTGCACCAGCTTGCATTCCCACCAACAATGCAAAAGAGATCCTCTGTCTCTGCATCCTCGCCAACATCTGTTGTTGCCTGAATTGTTCATGTTAGCCATTCTGGCAGGTGTGAGGTGGTATCTCATTGTGGTTTTGCTTTGTATTTCCCTGATGATGAGTGATGTTGAGCCTTTTTTCATATGTTGGTTGGCCATCAGAGTGTCTTCTTTGGAGAAGCATCTATTCATATCTTTTGCCCATTTCTTTATTGGATTGTTTTTTGGGTGTTGAGTTTGATAAGTTCTTTATAGATTTCAGATACTAACCCTTTATCTGATATGTCGTTTGCAAATATCTTCTCCCACTCTGTTGGTTGCCTTTTTGTTTTGCTGATTGTTTCCTTTGCTGTGCAGAAGCTTTTTATTTTGATGAGGTCACAATAGTTCATTTTTGCTTTTGTTTCCCTTGCCTCTGGAGATGTGTAGGGTAAGAAGTTGCTGCAGCTGAGGTCAAAGAGGTTTTTGTCTGCTTTCTCCCCAAGGATTTTGATGGCTTCCTGTCTTACATTTAGGTCTTTCATCCATTTTGAGTTTCTTTTTGTGTATGGTGTAACAAAGTGGTCTAGGTTCATTTTTCTGCATGTTGCTGTCCAGTTTTTCCAGCATGTGATAGTTATGTACTATAAAGTTATTGTGAGCACTGAATTCGTGAAGACTGAAATGGAAAATACAGGTTTAGGCTCCATTTAGCCTCTGGCCACAACATTTTCATCACCTGGTCAGTTATAACCTTGTTTTATGTGTGTTTCTATTTGAAGACTCATTATAATATATACTGTTGGTTTATTAACTTTGAACTCAGGGCTGATAGCACTGTAACTCATGCCTGAACAAAGTCTATCTAACCACATAACATTTTTTCCATAAGGCATCTCACAGCCTTCTTGCACTTAGAAACACTAGACAGTACTTCAGCACTACACTTAGGGGCTTATTTTAAAAAGAAAAAGCAATAAAGAGCACAGAATTAAAAAAAAAAAAAAGGCACTAGATGGACCCCGAAAAGGATACTTGTTCAGAGTGTCTAAAACTTAGGAAAGAAAGAAGGCTGAAATTACTCGAATCTTCTAAAGATAGGTGATATTAAAATAGTAGAGTCAATTATATTTCAGTAAAACTAGAAAGTAGAAGGGATCGTTTTCAAAAAGACGTATAAGATGAGATGAGAAGAAACCTCTGTCATTTTATGTAACACATTTAAAGGATGAGCAGAAGTTGAGAAAGAGCCACTGAAGGACATTATGAGACAGTAGAGGTGAGAAGAAAGGAAAAGAAAATGTAACTTCTAGGAAATTAAGAAGGAAAAGAGTTGTTAGCCAGTAATGTCAGATATTAGAGGAAGTCACAGTGCTGATTGAGGCATACATAACCTACAGTGGTGTGATTAGAGAAATGAGGAGGAGATGAATGAGCTGGGAGAGGGTCAAGTTAAAGATGTATTCCTATTTCTAGCATGGATGAGTGGGAGGCCAAAGATGCTGTGAACTAAGGAGGAATATATGTCTATGGAGGAATATAATGAATTTGATTTGGGACATGATGAGTTTAAGAATATTGAGGAATATTCTTCCAGTCCTTGATTAAACCTATATAAGTACAAAGACACATACGTGTGTGTGTGTATACACACACAATATACATATATGTAATATATACTTACGTATGTTACATATATAAAATCTCATAAATGAGAAGCAAGAAATGAAAAATCTCCTTTTTTATTCCAAATGTTTTAAGACGGTCTTCATAAATTGCTCACTCTATACAATCATCTTTATGCACATTATCTTTAAACAGGTAATGTTTGACTATATTTAAAGAGATGTTATTACTCTCTTAAGATAGGCTACATGAGAGCCCCCCAAATCAAATGAAACTCTTTTATCTGGGAACATATGAAGTGAATATTTAATTCTGTGACTTCCTTCTCATTTTCAGAGAAGCACTCAACAAAATGAAAGATGTGTATGAGAAAAATCCACAAATGGGGGATCCAGGGAGTTTGCAGCCTAAATTAGCAGAGACCATGAATAACATTGACCGCCTACGAATGGAAATCCACAAGAATGAGGTAGGTTTGTTACTTTGCAGTTGTCTAAGACAAATTCATTTGTATAAACTTCATTATGATAAATTGATTTTTGCTACAATTTTATCTTCAAATATTTAATTTTAGGGTTACTATCTAAAAGAAAGGAATCATTATGGTCTATAGTCTTTAGAATTAGTCCCTCATTCAAGTTTTTCTTTTTAATTAAAACTTTATGTAAAACTAAACATTTATGCTTATCAGCTATGAAGTTGATCGTTGGTCAAACTGGAATAAAGGTTTCCATTCTCTAAGAATTACGTAATTATAAAAACTCAAAGCACATTTTAATTGTAGACTATCTTTTGAGCTTTTAAGAATACTTACTAAGCCCAGTTTTATTTATTTTTTTCCTAAGGCTTGGCTCTCTGAAGTTGAAGGCAAAACAGGTGGGAGAGGAGACAGAAGACATAGCAGTGACATAAATCATCTTGTAACACAGGGACGAGAAAGGTCACTTTTTGCATTTTATTTGTATTTTTTTCCCTCAAACTTTTTTTCACTTTTTTCTAAATTTCGTTCTAAATTTTGTTCTAAAATTCATTCTAAATTCCATACAGTTCTTTTTCTTCTTCCTTGATGTAATGGGTTTGGCTTTTAATAGCGTTAGTCTTATGAACCTAAATGATTTTGTTTCTTTACAGTAGTTACACATAAAATATGAAATTTCCCATTGCTGGTTTGTTCTAGTTTGTCATGCATCCAAAAACAAAGGTATGAACATAGAAAATTTGTGGAGCTACTGTCTGAAGGCATAGGCTCCTCAGACCTGGGAAGATTCCCTTAAGGTTTAGATGGAGTTGGATGGCTTATGCCGAAGAAAAACTTAACTGTTAAATTGCTCAAAGTTTTGTGAAGGAAAAAACAATATTTTTAGTTTGAGTCAGAGCTTCCAAAAGGCATTTTGCTAAGTTTCCATGCTTTCATACCATTTGTGACAGTTTCCCCCTCTGTGTATATGTCTCTCCCCACTCTGCCCCCACTAAGAGCCAACAAATTAGAATTCTCCTTAGAGAAAATTTGAGAGATCTAGTATCAAATCTTGGTTACTACTTACAGTGTAATTTGAGCAAGTCATTTTTAATGATCTCTGAGTCCCAGTTTCCTAAAATACAGAGATTAAGATCTCTATCATACAGGGGTGCCTGGATGGCTCAGTTGGTTAAGCATCGTCTGACTCTTGATTTTAGCTCAGGTCATGAACTCCCCTTTTGTGAGATCAGCCTTGCATCGGGCTCTGCCCTGACAGCACAGAGCATGCTTGGGATTCTCTCCTCCACTCTCCCCTTCCCATTCTCTATCTCAAAAATGCATAAACTTGAAATAGAAAAATAAAATACCTATCATATAGCGTTATTAGTAATAAATGAAGTAATGTACATAGAGCACCTCATAATAAAATATCTGGGAACAGTATGTGCTTGAGAAATGTTAGTTCTTCCTTCTCAAACTCTTACCACTTTTTGAAAGAGTACCTGTATATCAAGAGAAACCCACAACTATACTGGTTTTCTTACTAGTTAAAACCTAGATTAAAGTAATCTAATCTCTCTTGTTTGTGTTATTTAAGAACGTGGCTTTTAGGCATACTAAAAGTGCTTTTAATTTCTGATCATACAGATTTTCCATTATCTTGTTCAGTTATTTGATTCTTTAGCAAAATTATTAACATTTTTTCTCTCTTTGACTTAAAAAGTATTTTAAGGAAAAAGATGCCTATGGGTTTATCTGTTCTTTTGGATTTTCTGAGTTTTACTAACCTCCCTGTTAGTATGCTTAATTGGAAGTTAACTTTATTAGGAGTCTTTTTGCTTTCAGTGACAATAAATATGAAAAGGGATTTTATCGGCTTGCTTTAGGGAGAGCTTGGTCTAAGAGCTCAGATGATATCCGCAGGACTGTTTCTCTCCACCTCACAGTTCTACCTTCCATTATATTGGCTTCATTTGAAGGCTTCATATGGTGATCTTCCAAAGCACTGGGCTCATATTTCTCCAGGTCCAAGTCCAGTGGAAAAGGAAGGGAGGGAGCTTCTCTTCAGTCCTAAGGAAAAGTCTCTGTGGGTCTTTTCTATCTGACCAGGTTATAAGCCTACTCGTTAACTATTCACTCTGACCACACAAGTGCTGTGCTGAGACGGGCCCTCTGGAGCCAGGACAGAACTCCCCAGGAAGTCTGTGAACTGACCATGGGTCTGGGTGGGTCTCCTGTGGAATTTTAGGGTTCTTTTGCCAAAAGAGGAGGTGATAAATCCGGAATGATGAAAGGCAAGTATTCCCTACATTTCTCCATTTTATCTCTGGACCCAGTGATAGACCTATTTGTTGAATGCATGCCATATGCCTAGAACACTGTAATTTTTTAGTTTCAGGAACTTCAACAAAGAAGCATTTTGTATTGCAGGCAATTTATATATATCATAAACATTTAAGAAAATGAAGGCTTAATTTGAACTGTGTCATTGATATTTAGTTCTGTGAATTGATCCTGAGATCAACCTTCAGATAGCATGAAAAGTTTCCATCTTTGTGATACTTGATGAGATAAACTTCTATGTTTTATAGTCCTGAGGGAAGTTACACTGATGATGCAAACCAAGAAGTCCGAGGGCCACCCCAACAACATGGTCATCACAATGAGTTCGATGATGAATTTGAAGATGACGATCCCTTGCCTGCTATTGGACACTGCAAAGCTATCTACCCTTTTGATGGTATGATTTTCTTTTGTATTTGATAACATTGGTTCCTTAAAGTCTGTATACACTGAAACATGTACTTAGGTGTCCTTAGCTAAATAATACATTGTCAGAAAATTATAATTCCAGCTCATTAGTATGAATATTTTTGTTTAACTGTATTACAAATAGAGGTTTTTCTTTTATACATGACGCTGAAAGAAAATTACCGGTGTTATCAGCATCCTAGTACAGATTTTTATTTGACTGTCAACTTTGGTTGATACAGAATTTAATTTCCCCCAGAGATCTTACTAATGCTACATGTAATCACTAAATTTAAGCAGCTTGAGCAGGTGGCTCAGAACCTAGGAAGTGGAAGTCTAGTGGATGCCACTATAAGCTCTTCCTTGTAACTTGCTAACATTGAGAGACAGGTACAAGGCAAATGGCATAGCTAAATGTCCCTATTATAGCTTGACTCTGTACGTCATATTTTCTGGTGAGAAAAGGAGAGAATGTAGTAGCTTCTGACTATGCCATCCTTCCCCTGTGAGAGGTGGGGAGCAATCCCTGTGAGGGAAGGAAGACATTGTGGTTCTCTCTTGCAGATTTTTCTGCTTGTGGACTTGAAAAATCCTTTTCCTCAATTCTGAGGAGCAGAGTAACACTTTCACAAATAAATTGTTATAAAATGGCATATGACTTAAGGTCCTTCCCCACCCATCCGTTGTATTAGTTTTAAAGTTGAGTAAAGTTTTTAATTACTCCTCATTCTGAGAAAATAATACTGAATAAGGGCTTGCTATAATGTGACCTAGAGAATTTAACATGTTAAATGAAGACTGATTTGTGGAAACTGTTACTGCTAAGTGGGTTGGGAGTGGTTGGCAATGGGGAAGAAAGAGAGCCCTGAGGTTCATGAGGTTTTGAAGGAAGTTTGTGCTTTGTGGCTGTGACTATTCTGCTTTCACCGTCACCAGAGGTGAACCTGTGTTTTTGTCTGCTCTCTTTCAAAACTATATTCTTCTTTCTTCCCGCCCTCTCACAGTCTTAATATTTTCCTGATTTACACGTCATGAATTTTCTAGACAGCAGTGCCACTCAGATTTGGGAAAAGAGTTGGAGAAGTGAAATAGGAGTTAGAATATCCTGTAAAATCATATAATGTCATTGAGCTCAGATACTTCATCTGTTATATGGGGGTGATATTAATAATGCCAGTTTCCCAGGGCCACTGTCCAGTTCCAGGGAGATAGTGTTATATATGAAAGTGTTGGATAAACTACAAAAGCATCATAGAGCTGTTGCTAATAAGATCTTGTCACTGGGCTCTTGGTTCTAGGTATGTTGAAATCTAGTAGAGTTTCATGTTGTTTTGTGTTGTATTTGTAACTTTTACTCGAAATTATTACTTTAATTACACTTGTGCTGTGAAAATTCTCATTTAGGACATAATGAAGGTACCCTGGCAATGAAAGAAGGTGAAGTTCTATACATCATTGAGGAAGACAAAGGTGATGGTTGGACAAGAGCTCGGAGACAGAACGGTGAAGAAGGCTACGTTCCCACATCATACATAGATGTAACTCTAGAGAAAAACAGTAAAGGTGCAGTAACTTACATCTAAACTAACCAGGCAGCTTTGTGACATGTATGACATAGGAACAATAATGGAAAATGGAAACACATTCAATGGGTGGGAAAACATAAGAAAACTTAAAGAGCATCCAAGATACATTGTTCACTATGTGAGCTGAGTGTAGGGTTTATCTTAAAGATGTGAATAGTACCACAAGAAACCGTTCTCATGATGTTTTACCATTTGAGTGACATTGGTGTGAAGCTTAATTGATGCCTTTTGCTTTATGTCCTGCTTAAGTCTCTGTGAAAGATTTGTGCTTTTCTGCCTTATAAGTTATAGAATTTGATCTTTGGGCAGGAATCCATAGATAGAAAGCCCCCTTCACCCAACACACACTTTGCTTCTGAAAACACAGTGACTGTAGTGAATTTAAATAAGTAAAACTGCTCTGAAATGCTATAGAAAGCTGGCTCCCAAAAGAGTGGTTTAGCATAGGAGTTTGAGTTTTTGTAGCTACAGTTTTTAGGAAGGAAAGTCATAGTTGGCTTATTGAAAGAATAAGAAATACAGTCATTTTCATTTTCCTCCCTATTCTTTGCTTTGGTTTCCTAAAGGAAGAAAACAAGCACCTCAAACATAAATCTATTTCAGTAGTAGGCTAATCAAGAGACCTGCAAAATAAGCCCACCTGGTCCAGCTCTTGAGTGAATAAAATGGTTTTCTTCTGAGACCTGAAAATATTTTCATCTAGTATACTACAAATTTTTAATAATGTATAAGCTTCCTTCCAAATTAATGCTTGTATTTTTCATCTTGAATATGTCTTTGGGGAAATACCGTTTTGGTGATTGTTTAGCATTTAGCAGTTATACGTAGGAAAATAGATTCTAAGTACACTGAGAGGAAATCTTGAAGGCAAGTCCTGGCAAATTTTACTTTGAAAACTTTTGACTGACTGGGTTGAATGACTATATCTTTATCACCATTTAGGGCATTTCCTCATTTTGGCTAAATCATCAATTCAAGATTATTTTTTCCCATTAATTTCAACAAGCATTTGTTGGAAATACTGTACCATAAAGGATTGTGCAGTGCTGGTCATGTGGGGAAGTAAAGTGAGGAAGCCCCTTAAGAGACTGGTCCTTTAATTTTGCTCATGTCCCAGATTTTTCTGGTGTTCTCACATAGCTGACTGTAAAATAATTTTAGGACAGACACTTTGGGGACAGACACTTTAAACTGAACACCCCTTTTGGTCTTACCAAAGGTCTTCAGTAATTGTTCTTTTCTTTTTCCTCCTGGACTACAGGTTCCTGAAGAGGGTTTCTGAGGAAATGGGCAAGATGTTGAAGGAGGTTACATGCAGCTGCTTTTAGGGGGAGGGTATTAGAGTTGTCAGGCTCAAACAGAGAGTGAGAGAAGCAAGTTGCATGAGTGCATGCAGACGTTTTTTGTTTTGTTTTTTTTTTTTAAACTAACTTCATTATCATTTCCATACATTGTTTTAAAAAAATCACTGTAATACCAATCCTTAAATTGGTCATTCACAATTATTCACATAAAGGGAACAAGCCGAAAATGGCTAACCTTTTTTTTCCATTTCTTTTACTGATGTCTAAATCAGAAAGAATGCAGAGCTCTCATTAAATTTGTCTTCTCTTTGGCTGTCCCAACAGGACTGTCTATCCCAGCTCTGTTCTAATTGGCTTTTAGACCCGTCGTCTGTTAGAACCCTCGCCATTTGTCAGTGTCTGCCTGCGTCACCTCTGTGCTTGCTTAACATCCTGTTGCATGTCTAGAGTGATTGGGCTAGATTTTTCAGGCATGTCTTTATAATCCCTTGTTCTCGTCAAAGCCTTTGTTTTGTTTTACATTTGTAGTGCAAGTCACTTTGTCAGACATCTCCAGCACTAATGTTTCCATCCTAGTATTCGTGTACGCTGCTATAACTTCCCCACTACAAACATTCCAGTTTGGGCATGATGAAGAAGTAGTTTGTGGACCTGAAGTGTCTGTGATAAGAAAAAGAAAACATCTCTGCTCTAGCCTACAGCCCGGTTGAAAGAACTCTGAAACGTGATCCATCTTCACCTCAGTCTGGGAAGAATCTATAGTCAGCACTGAAATCCTGGCATAATAAACACACAAGATCCTCACCACCTCAAGACACAGGACTGTTGTCAGAAGTCAGCTGCTTCCATTCAAATGCTGCCTTAAACTAGAGTGCCTAAACCTGTCGATTGCCAACACTACCACTACAGTATCCCACAAAGGGCTTTATGTGTCAGCTCGGTGCGACCTCCTTTAACTCGGCAGCGCTGCCACGGGTGCCGATGTAGCCTTGGTAGGTGGCTTTTAGAGCTCTACCATGTGTGATGGTGCATCTTCAAATTTATGCATCAGACTAAAGACATGTCCAAGTCCATTTTACTTTACTCAGTGTTTTTAGGAGAAGTTTTATGGACTCCCCCCCCCCCCCCCCCCCCGCCTCCCCATTGTGTTTTAATTTGGGGTGACCATGTTCTTATTAAAATGGTAGTCTGTTTCCAAGTGATGCTTTTGTTTCAACCAGATAAAATTTAGTGAAACTTTGTAATGATCTATGTGCACTTTTACTTGTACAATGGAAATTCCTGTATGTTTATACTTGTAAATATAATTGTTGTTAGTGCGCCTGTTGCTCATGTTGTCCTGCCTCGCATTTGTGATTCTGTTAATGACTTGTATCTTAACTAATTTCTTAGTAGTGTTTAATAGGGAGATGGGCATGGGTGGGGGGATATTTGTACCACAGAAGCTTCATTAATTTTGTTCTTTACTGTTTTGAGGGAAGAAAGAACGTGAAATGGGTCTGTGTATTATTGGATTTTAAGCAATATTTTAGAAGCTGTGTGACTGCTTTAATAATTCTTTCCCAGTGTTATTTGAATCCTACTAGCAGTTATACTAAAGCTGAATGACAATTGTGTGAAAGTTAATGCCTTCATAAGATCAAGTGCACCCCTGTTACACAGCTGACATATAGCGTATTACCTTTGAGGCTAGTAAACTATGAAGTTTAGATTTTGAATCTCTTTACAGGGTTATTTATATAATGTGACATTATTCAATACTGACAGACTACATAAAGTAGTTTTAAAATCTAGTGCTATTTTTATTTTAAAGGTTAGCAATGAGGAGGAAATGTGATCTGGCTGTGTTTGTCCTCTGTACAAAGCCTGAAGTGCTTGTGTTTTTTTGGCTGACGGCCACAGAGGGCAAAGTTTAAGGCTTTCTTGTAAGGACTAACTGTTCTTTTCAGGCTACTGTTTGTTTTTCTCAAAGCAGGATTTGCTTCCGTAGGAGGCAAGGTCCTTCACGTGGCATAGTGCAACCTGTACGTGGGTTATTACAATAGGACAGACATTTGTACTTGCACAGTTTAAATCATTCTTAAATCATTCTTAAATTTTGAACATGTGAATTGTCCAAAAGAAATCTTTAATTTTTCAGTAATTTTTACTCTTTTTGTGCACATGTTGATTTCTTAATGGTAAATGCTTTGTTTAAGATAGTGTTCTCTGTTGAGAATATTTTCATGGAATAAAACAATCTTTTCATGGTCAGTTAAGGTGTATAGTGTGTTATCTATCTCTTACTCCTACGTGAACTAAAGAGATGTCATGATTTTGTTCTTGGGTGTGCTAAATGCCTGATGATACAAAGTAGATGACAAGTTCTATAAGTGGAAGCATCTGTGTGGAGTGACTTTTTTTGCAAAGCAGTTTTGGAAATTTTATTTTAGTTTCTTTCAAGCTTTCCTAAAGGGGGGGGGAAGCTGTTTCTTTAGAGTAAATTTAAATTGAGTGTGGTAATTTGAACTTTTTATCTTTATTCTACTGTAGCTGTGTTGCACAAACTTTCCTTTTAAACTGTCTTCTCCTCTGCGTCCATAAGAAGTGACCCTACGCCACATACCTCAGTCTGCCCACAGGCTGGACAGCATTTACTGTGCTTCTGCTTGAATTCCTGGTCAGAGAGCACCTGGTCTTCCTGGCATTTCAAAACATGGGAAGGTATCGTTTGCTACAGTTAGTGTCACGTCTGTTGTTTTAGGTAATCTTAATTGCAGAAGATTCAGCTTTTTAAAGGGGCAAATATGAAGCTATGACTGTTAACTTCTAGAAACCCCAAAAGAGAATAAAACTCAGGGTTAATCCTGAACAAGGAGGGGTCTCTGTTGTTGTGATTAATAGAGATCTATGCCAAGCTTGGAAGTGGCAGGAAAACAGTGTCAGTAACAAAAACTCAAAACAATGAAAAGGGCTTTTGCTATCTGAACTGAGATCAGGGAAGTCAAATCCAACTTGCTAGGGAAAGATAACATCCCTGTAACAATCTCAAGAGGAAAATGATCTCCAGACTTGTTGAAAAGGATAGATTTTCTTTGTGAGAAGCTATTAGTTTAGACAAAAAAATCTAAAGAAACACCAAACCTATTTCAATGAGCTCATCATATACCTGGGGTCAAATGCATTCCTGAGTATAGTTACTGTGAGTAAGAAACTACAGAAAATAGAAGAGGTGCCAAAAGATTAGAGATGGAAAAATACAGGTGAGGAGTAAGTTCTGAAAAGTTTGACAACTCTTAAAAGTACTTGACAATTTTGTCAGCATTTAAGAGAAAATGTGATGGACAACTGACCTAGATCCTAAGCTGAGAACAGGCCACATCAAATTAACCTCATTCCTTTCTTTAGATACAACTGGGAAACTCAACAGACATAAATGTCTTGACTCCAGCACAGTTTCAGCATTTGACAGAATTTCTTACTCATTCTTGTAAGGTGGTGATAGCATTATTGTAGAAAATGGGAGCTCACAATAAAGCTGACTTGGTAAACCCAGAATATCAACCCCGAGGAAAACTTCTTGTGGAAGATATGTATGAACCATACATAATAAATGTAAATCTGCCACCCAACTTAAATAGAAAATTCCTCTTCCTCTCCTTCAAGGATAACCACTATCCTGAATTTCTTTGTTTTTCTTAGTTTTACCACAAGCATATTTTTTCCAAAACGTGATTAGCTTTCCATGTTTTTGCATAAAGTATAACGAATATAAGTTCCAGTACATGGAGGTTTATCTCAAAAACCACACGTGATACTTTGTGATGCATTTCTGGTTTGAGCACTGGGGACAAAGCTGAAGGACTTACAGTAGATTTACTATTATTTCAAGTGTTGGGGAATCTTATCTGATTTTGTAAGCCCTTGAGTGGGAAGAGGAACCTGGGCAACCAATCTAAAGAGGATCTCATCTGTTCATCCTCCCAGAGAAATGCCTCATCCTGCTGAAGGGCAACATGTGTCTAAGCTCTGGTAGCAGCTGGGAAGATTGGAAGGGAGTGTGGCAGGCAGGCACAGGTGTTTAGGGACGTAGCCCCTTGTGGTGCAGTAATGGCCCTTTAGTTTGTTTTGTTTTGTTTTTTTTTTAACATTTTGGCAACTTGTTCTGTGGTGGAGAGTGGCCTGTCGTGTGCACTGAAGAGGCATGAGGCTAGTGACTCTTCCACGATTCTCCTACCCAGAAGAGTATGCTCTAAAGCAAGTGATAACACAACTGCTCTTTTCTTCCCTCTCTTCCCTTGGCTGATCTCCAGACAGGAGTATCATGTTGTTTGCCCTCCCCATCTCTACAAGTTCACCCTTCTTGACCTAACCAAGCTGCTCATCCAACCAGTCATTGTTTCTTGGTTGGCCAATGCAGGGGCTGGGGGCAGTTTTGGGTATGAAATGAGACAGAAACACAAGTTTCCAGTTCCGGCAACCAAGATCATCAGTCCCCACCCAATTAGCCCCGTCTTCTCACCCTTTATCTCTAGTTGGGAGCACCTGCCACTAGCTCTTGGCATATAGCCAGCACCCAGGTGGTACTATCCTGTCTGTTAAGATGGGGATCAGCTGCATGTCCCTTCTCTTCAGGTGCCAAACAGCATATTCGTTAATGACTACCAATTGAATGGGGTAAGTCCTTGGAAGAGTTTGCATCCGCATATGAGGGTATCATTTAGCTGGTGGGAGCCATGTCAAAAAAATTCTACCAACCCACCTGTTGAAACAAGTGATTTGGAAATTATTAGTGATTGCTGAATGATTTGTGCTACTTTCATCACTTGATAAAGTTTTATTGTGTAGTTGGTTTATTTAAAGAATACAAGGGTTGGGTCCCCTGGGTGGCTCAATAGGTTACACATCCGACTTTGGCTCAGGTCACGATCTTATGGTTGGGGAGTTTGAGCCCCATGTCAGGCTCTGCTGACATTTCGGGGCCTGGAGCCTGCTTCAGATCTTGTGTCTCCCTCTTTCACTGACCCTCCCCTGCTTGCGCTCTCTTTCTCAAAAATAAGTAAACATTAGAAAAAATAAAGGGTTTATTTTCTTGATTTACACATTGACATCTATTGTTGATTCATATATGAATTATATATTAAGATTTAAATATTTTGAATATTGTATGGTATCTTCTGAGACTTGGTTTTTCACTCAGAGCTCTAAGATTTATCCATGTTTATGCATAGTTCATTTTAGTGTGTATAATTCATTTTAGTGTGTATAGTATTCCATTATATAAATACACAATTTATCCATCCTCTTGATGGACAATTGGGCTATGTCCTGAATTTTGCTTGCATAAACAATGCTGCTGTGCACATTCTATGCATGTTTACAGATACAAGAGTTCTGTATTGCTAGTTTATGGGTTATATTTATCTTCAGTTTAAAAAAAAAAAAATGCCACATTTTTCCTTCACAGTGATTATAACAGTTCTACATACCTACAACTTGTATATCAAGGTTACTTAGGCTCCATATCCTGGCCAATTTTTGTCATTTCGACAGATGAAAATGGTATGTATCTTTAATTTGCTTTTCCTTGTTTACTGATGAAGTTAAACATACTTTGCATTTTCTGTGAAAAGCCTGTTTTTATCTTTTGCCCATTTTTTTCTGGTTATCTTTCCATATCTATTCATGGGAATTCTTTATGTATTAAGGATGCTAATTAGTTATTTTGCTGTGTAGCATAATAAAACTGGCTTAGTTTCTCAGGAGGCTGCAGTCAAGGTGTCAGTCACATGATTGTTGGCCAGCCTCAGGACCTTGCCGTGTGGATTTCTTCATAGGGATGCTCAGAACATGGCATCTTGCTTGCCTCAGGGATCCAAGAGAAAAAGACAGAAGCTGTAGTTTTTGTAACCTAATCTCAGACATGATACAGCATTACTTCTGCCCCATGTACTTGGTAATGCAGAGCAAACCTGGTACAGTGTAGGAGGGGACAACAGAAGGGTGTGAACACCAGGCTGCAGGGACGGTCAGTGACCATTGTTGGAGGCTGCCTACCATACTAATCTTTGGTTAATTTCATGTCTTTTTAGTAACATCTCTTTGTTCTTTCAATTTATGACCTCTTTTGATGAGTAGAAGTCTGTTTTAATGTAGATTGACCAATCTTTTATATTTAATGTTTTCTGTCTAGTTTAAGAAATTCATCCTTGATTCAAAGTAAAAAGGATATTCTAGATTTCCTTCTAAATGTGTTATAGTTTTGCCTTTTGCATGTATGTTATTTTGGTGTATGATAGGAGGCAAGGGGCTGTTTTCTTCCCTTTCATTTGCTTAACCAGTTGTCCAAGAATTATTTAAAAAGTCATCCTTTCCCTCACTGATTGCCAAAGTTCTGTCATTTATCAAATTTCCAATGACAATTTAATTACTGTAGCTTAATAATCAGCTTTTAGATCTAGTAGAACAGATTCCCCCCTCCCTCCATCTTAACTTCCTAGGATGGTGTTGACTACTTCTAGCCATGTAAATTTTAGGAAAACCTGATAAAGCTTGAAAAATCCTGTTGGATTTTGATTGGGATTGCATTGAGCTTATAGGTCATTTTAAGAACTAGTATCTCTGATACCAAATTTTGAAATCTAGGAACATGATGCTCCCGTTCATTTACTTTTCTTCAGATGTTTAAAGTTAAAAATTTTTTTCACCAAATTCTTGTACATCTTTTGTTAAAACCATTCCTAGGTATCACATTTTTTTTGCAAATGTTTTAATACCTTGTTATAAAGTATACGTTCAGAGAAATGCATAAAACTTAAATGTAAGCTTAAGTTACTAGAAAGTCAACACTTGGGTCTGGAAATACAACATTACCAGCACTCCAGACTCCCAATGTGTCCTCCTGATCACAACCTGTTCTCCTATAATTATCCTGACCTTTTCTAACGCACTTTACTTTTTTATGTATTTTTATGCTTTATGTTTCTTAGAGTATAAGGTGGTTTTGTGTTAAATCTAGAATGCTCTTTTAACTGGCAGGTTCAGTGTATTTATGTTTGTAATGATTATTGATAAATTTGGACCTATTTCTGTCATTTTTGTGCCTGCTATTCATCTCACTTTACTGTCTCTTTACATATATATTTTTTTATTTTCTCCATTTTTTCTTCCACTGTTTGAAACTTTGACCCTAATTTTTCTTAATAGCATTTACCCTTGACATTCTATATACTTAAAGCTAATCAGTATGTTTAATTCTTCTACCGATGAGAAGAATAACACTTGATCAGAACTCTAGTAACGAATGTCCCCATTCCTGGCTTATGTTGTTTTAATTAACTTTTCAACCTCACATGGTAGACACTGTTGTTTTAATATACCTAAAAGCCTACCAGTTTCTCTGCTTGACAGTCCTTAAGTCTCCACCCTTTCTTCTAGATGAATTGCTTCCTCCCCACCCCACTTTCTTTCCTTCTGGAACTGTTAGCACAGAGCCAGACTCGGGTCCCGAACTCATTGAACCACGTTGAGTTTGCTCTGAGCCAAAGTTGGATGCTTAACTGAGCCACCTAGGCGCCCCTCTAGTTGCTCTTTTAAACTATGGCTTTTTTTTTTTTTCCCCACCCCAGGGCATCTGGGGCTGCTGTGGGCTAGGGGCCTGGGGCTCACCAAGGTGGCAGGCCGGCTATGGTGCCAGGACCATGTTCCTATCTGCACTGTTAAGGTGAAAGGGAAACAATGGTGCTCATTAGTCTCTCTGACCCAGAGAGTTCCAGCAGCTCCCCAACTATTTGGCAGAGTGCTAGGGCTAGTTCATGTTCTAGTAGCCCTTTTAAACCATGGCACTTTTTTTTTTTCCTGTGCCCCAGGGCAAACGAATCTGCTCACGGTTTTTCAGTACCATCCTTCTTCACTGCAGTTCGCAGCTTTGGGTGTGTGTGTGTGGGGGGGGGGGGGTCCCCTTTGTTACTGTGTCACCATCCCTCTTGCTGTTCTCTGTGTGGTTTCTACCTCTTGTTGAGCAGAAGCTGTTCAGTCAGCTCTCAGTTCTTTAGGAGGAATTGCTCTATAAATAGGTGTAAATTTGGTGTATCTGTGGAAGAGGTGAGTTCAGGGTCTTCCTGTGTTGCCATCTGGGACTGGAAGCTCACAGTCCCATTAGTTTCAAATGCATTGATGTCATGAAATATACTAACATCTGGGTACCTACTTTATATCAGGTGCTGTGTTGCACACAGGATGTGAGGAGGTTAACCTGACCAAAGTCAACTGCTAGCAAACACCACAGGTCTGCCCTATATAACTATTCAGTCTCCCAGGCCGAACCTTAAATTCTCCATCCCACGTTCATTAATTTTGGTTTATTAGGATATAGTCTCTAGGGAAGAAGGTAGGAGATAAGATTATTCTATGCTGATGAGTTGTTTATTAAAGAGACTAGATAAAATTGTTTCACAAAAAGATATATTTTCATTTGACTATTTACATTTCTCATATTTAAAGAATATCATACAACTGATACCTTCTGAAATGTTTCATGCTTTTAAACTCTGTTCTATTTACACTTATCTGACAAGAAATTTAAAATGGTCAAACGCCTCAGTAATAGAAAGCAACCAGCCAACATAGCCAGATCTTCTCTTAAATTTGCTGATCAACATTAGCAATAGTTACCTTCATAATAAATTATCTTCATTTTAAAATCAGTAGTAATTTTAAACAATTCATAAATAAGTGTACTCTGTGCAATTTACATGTTTAATATCCTGTGGATACTAAAAGCTTGTATACTGTCAGATTTGCACATTGTTACTTTATCAAACAATAAGCCTTCCCAAAGAAGAAACTGGAGAAGCTTGAAATAATATCCTAAGGTATTCTCGAGTTATCAAAGCTCTGCCTGCTTTACTGGAGGAGGTTCCAATTTACGTGAGAGGGCAGTTAAAATCTGGTTGAATTTCTCATATCTTTCTGTCTGATTGACTTGTGCACCTTTGCTGCCCCATAGCAATCGCATTTGAAATTCAGTCTTGAAGATTTCACTCATTTCTTCATCTGGTTGAAAACCTAATATAAAAAGAGAACAGTTAATTCAGTTTTCGAATACAGACTGAAAGACTGACTACTTGCATAAGGTAGGTAGGATCAAAATAAACTTCATCTTGTATCAGAACTTTAAGAAGAGCCCCAAGGAAAAATCCAGGCTCTGTTTTCCATAAGGGAAGGGCAGAGCCCCATGGGTCAAGGACCTGAGCACTTTCAGAGAAGGGATACCAAGGAGACTCACTAAAACAGGACAGAATAAAATTGGTGTGCACAAGCCACTGTGGGAAAGTGTTTAAAGTACCTTGTTCTGTTTTTACAGCTTTCTTGATGTACAGTTTACGTGTCATGATTCTGCACAGTTTGATTTAGAATACCCTGTACAAGTTGTAGAACCATCCCCACCACTTTTAGAATATTTCTGTCACCCTCAGAAGTTACCTAGTGCCTCTTTGCTTTCTGTTGCTATTGTTTCACCTACAGATTTGATAGAAATGGAAACCTACAATGTGGCCTTTAGGTCTGGTTTATTTTGCATCATGTTTTTGAGAGTATTCCATGTTGTTGCCTGTTATCAATTCATTCCTTTTCACTGCTGAGTAGTATTCAGTTATACAGACATTCCACGTTTTGTTTATCCATTTACCAACTGATAGATTCGGACTGTTTCCAGTTTCTGGCTGTTATGAATACTGTTGTAAACATTTGTATATAAGTCTTTGCGCGGACATGTGTTTTCTCTAGTAGAGGAATTACTGGGGCATATGGTAAATCTATGTTTATTTTAGAGAAACTGTCAAACTCTTTTCCAAAATGGTTGTACCATTTTATATTCCCAGCTTCTCCACAAGCTGCCAAATCTTAGTATTATCATTCTTTTTAAATTGTAACCATTCTAGACAGTGTGTATTATCTCACTGTGGTTTAAATTTATATTTCCCTAATGACTAATGCTTTGAACATCTTTGTAGTTATTTGTCATTTGAAGATCTGCTCAGGTGTAGCGTCTTTTCAAATCTTGTTTGTCGTCTTAATGAATTCTAAGAGTACTTTATACAGTCTAGATATAAATCCTTAATTGGATAAATGTTTAGCAAATATCTTCTTATAGTCTGTGGCTTGCCTTTTTACTCGCTTAATGGTATCTTCTGAAGAGCAAAATTTAGAATTTTGATTCATCAGCATTTTTTGGTGTGGTTCAGGCTTTTTGGGTCCTAAAATAGCTTTGCTAATCCAAGGCCACAGTGAATTTTCCCTATGTCATCTTATAGGAGCTTTATACTTTAGCTCTTAATTTGGGTCTATGATCCATTTTGGATTAATTAATGTATATGGTATGCAGTAAAGATGATTCATTTTTTCTTTTGCATATCATATCCAATAGTTCCAGCACCATTTGTTGAAAGACTAAATCCAATGAATTTCATTGGCACCTTTCTCAAAAATATATTGACAGCCATATGTGTGGATCTGTTTCTTGACTCTCTCCCTCTGTTTCATAAGAGAAGATCTGCTCTACTTAAAGCCAAGAATATTCAGTCAACTCTATTAGTGAAGTAGAGACCAACAGCCAAAGAGTCAGACAGGCTGTGGTTCTCATCTTTGATTACTTATGGCTTAATCTGCTCTGTCCTTAAATATATCTCTACCATCTAGATTTATAGGATCTTTGTGGTTAAGAATAGAAGCCTTCTTTGTCCATCCTTCCATGTGAAGCCAGAATATCTTTGACAGATAACATCCTGGAGGCCAGATGACGACTTCCATTCATTCAGTTAACATGCTTTGAGTCCCTGCCTTGGGCTGGGTATTTGTTAGTTGAGCAGATCTCTGCTCCTACTGGGTTCATAGTTACTTCCAGCAATGGGAACTTGCTATGTAAACCTGTAGCAGGATTAACTGAGAAATACCATTAGATACCTTTAAAGTGATTTGCTATAGAGCAGCTTAAAGTGCTTTTCTCAAAACCCATTCTAATATATTGGCTTAGGCAACATCTAGGGTAGTATAGTTATTACCCTTGTATAAATAGGCACTCTAATATCTGGTGAATTGAATTATGTGCTTTTATTTTTTGAATCCTACACTGCCAACTGTGGAGAACTTTCTGAGGAAAAACTTGAAACAGGTATGTAGTTCTTAAACCTACAGCAGATACAGTATAAATTGTTTAGACCCAAATTCTGGTTCTGAAGCAACAATTTTGCTTTATGGTGAAATAAATAGGCCTCTCCTGCCCTTTATAATTTTTTCTTAACTTTGTGGATATAACTTTGGGCCCTTGAGGAATTTCAGAAATACAGTGAAGAAGAGAAAATAGTCATTCCTGATAACCACCTTGAGTAAAGCCTTCTTTCTCGTACTTGCTTCCTAAATGGTCTTTTTGCCTACAAGCCTTCAGCCCTCCAGCCTCCCACACACAGATGCAAAATTTAAAATAAATCTGACCATGTCATGACACTCTCCCATGTTTAAAACCCTTAACAGACTCTTTCTCAGCTGCAGTCCTACAGGGAAGGCCTTCCCACCTCCATCCACCTCCTTCAGTCTAAGTGGTCATTACTTAAGGCACACTTTACATGAATCCAGACCTAAGTACTGGTGGTTTATATTTCTCTCCACGCTGTCTCTGCAGTGCCTTTACCTGTGTTGGACCCTCTGATGCTAAAAGCAGGGGAGCTCACCTCCCAGTGTGACTGGGAAGAAACAGGAATGAAGATAAATGAAGTCACACAGAAGTCTAACTCCCCATATTGGCCCATCACATCTTCAAATAGCTCTGATCAGGAGTTCTAATGGTAGGTAGGCTGACCAATTCCTTGTTGACCCTTTCTCTCAGCTTATTCTATGCCACTGACACAAACACATAAAAAAGGATAAACAGGACTCTCAAGTCACTTAGAGATTAAGAGAAAGTAAGGATTCATCGTAAGAAATGGAATTTCATGCCTTAATCTTTCCTATTTGGTCTTTTCCTGAGACCATCCATGCTTTTTCAAAGTTCCTTCATTCTAATCACTCTGCAGAGTAGAGAGTGGCCTATAGAACATGGCTCTTACCTTCCAAGATCCTCTCGGCGTTCATCCGGTAGCTGTCTGCAGCCTCTGCCATGAGACGGGCTGTTGCCAAGTGGTTCAGCATAATCTCACAGCTTTCGTCATTTTTTTCCCACATGTCAGTTCCTTCAAAAGTGACCTCCTGGCGCTCCATTAAGGTCACAAGAGGCATCAATAGTGGGACTGATATTTTGTTGGGGGGAACACACGTAGACTCTGAAAAACAGGGTAAAGTTTTCTATGTTGTATTCTTTTTTCCAAGTTAAGCAAAGACAGTTCCAATTCAAGATGGTGACGTAGGAGGAGCCTGTGCTTACCTCCCCCCAGTGGACACACCCAACTCTGCAGGTAAATATGGAAATTCCTCTGGAAAAAAACTAAAAACTGAGCAACTCCTACATATCAGGTGAACAAAACGTGGTCCACATTGAAGCAGGTAGGAGAGGTCAGGACCCAGTCTTGTCATAAACCCCAACCCTGGCACAGCAACCCACAATTGGGAGAGAACTCAAAACTTGCAGCCTCCCTGCGTTTAAGACCTGCACCAAAGAGACAAGCCCCCAAAACATCTAGCTTTGAAAATCAACCCTGCATACATCCGCAAGACCCACAAGTCTGAGACAATCTGAGAAAGAGCTCTTAAAGGGCTTGTGTGCTCAGACTCACCTGCCCCACGGCTCACCATGGAGTTAGCCAATTAAGAGGGGCTCATTTGCTAATCTTGAAGAGTTGGTCGGAGGAGCAGGCATTAATTTAGCACACAGCCAGGGATCCACTGGCTGGCAGGCACCATCTTCACGTTCTTCCTCTGCCTTGTTCTAGCCGGCAGGTGCCATCATTTTTTCTTGCTTCCTGTGGGCACCATCTATATGCTCTCCCTCTGCCAAATTCCAGAGTGCCAGTATCTCCAGAGGGGAGATTTTACATACATCTGGTGTCTCCATTTTTGTGGCTGTTCCTCATGATACATCCCTGACCACTTGGCTCTGAAGGCCAGAGGGACTTGTGATTCTGTGTCTCACAACTGTAACAACCGGAGAGACAGGCACCCCTAAGGCACAGCACAGACAGCCGACTGAGACACATCCCCAGTCTTTCTGGGAAAGAAGCCTATTTGCTTGTCCTGGAGCTTTGGCCCGAGGGGTGGGCTTCATGTTTGGCACACAATTGGGGCCTACAGAGATGCCCCCAGATAATGTAGGGTTGTGGACACTATCTTTGCACTCTCCTTCTGCCTTGCTATAGCTTCCTGATACCTCTCAGAAGGGAGCTAGCTAATACATTTCTCTGAAGCCCTTTTTTTGCAACTGTCACCCAGGAGACACCTCCAGATTACCTGGCTCTGGTGGACAGTGGGGCTTATGCTTGCATTCCCACAGGATTATGTATATTTGCATAATTTAAAAAACTGATGCCTGAGGGTCTGGCTTCCAACTGACCGAATCTAGGTGCTGAGACCCTCCACTTTGGGACACTGACAGGTCTTGACATATCCGCAACTACTGGGAGCCATGAAATATAGAAAAAAGACTGCTTGGACAAACACAAAGGTTAGACAACCAAGAACTAGGTCCGGGTTGAATGATAAGGTTCATCTCCTACATGAGGCCACTTCTTCAAGCCTGAGAGAGGTGGCTGTTTGAAGAAACAGGAATATGTTCCAAATGAAAGAACAAAACACAGAAGAAACCTTAATGAAATGGTGATAAGTAATTTACCTGATAAAGAGTTCAAAATAGTGGTCATAAAGATGCTCACTGGATTTGGGTCAAGAATAAACACAGTGAGGACGTCAAGAGATAGAAAATATAAGTACCAAACAGAAGTCACAGAGCTGAAGAAAACTGAAAATTACATGAGAGGGTTTCAACAGAATAGATGGAGCAGAAGGAAGCAGTAGTGAACTCAAAGACAAGACAATGGAACTCATACAATCAGAGCAGCAAACAGAAAAAAAAAAAAAAGAAAAACGTGAATATAGTCTTCTTGATGACATTCCATAACTCCCTTAAACTAACATTTGCATTATAGGAGTCCTAGAAAAAAAGAGAAAGGGGCAGAAAACTTACTTGATGAAATAATGGCTGAAAACTTCCCTAACTTGGAGAAGGAAATAGACATCCAGATCTAGGAAAGCCCAGAGAGTTACAAATAAGACCCACCCAATTAAATTGTCAAAAGTTAATGAAAAGGAAAAAATCTAAAAAGCAGTAAGAGAAAAACGTGTAATGTACAAGGGAACTACCATAAGAGTCTATCAGCAGACTTTTCAGCAGAAACTTTAGAAGCCAGAAGGGACTCACACAATATATTCAAAGTGCTAAAAGAAAAAAAAACTTCCAACCCAAGTATAATCTATCTGGCAAAGCTATCATTCAGAATTGAAAGGGAAAGAAAGAGATTTCTAGACAAAAGATAAAGGGGTTCATCACTACTAAACTGGCTGTACAAGAAATGTTAAAGGGACTTCTGTAAGCTGAAAAGAAAGGGTGTTAATTATTAACAAAACATATAGAAGTACAAATCTCACTGATAAAAGTAAATAGTAAAGATGGATTAGGGGCGCCTGGGTGGCGCAGTCGGTTAAGCGTCCGACTTCAGCCAGGTCACGATCTCGCGGTCCGTGAGTTCGAGCCCCGCGTCAGGCTCTGGGCTGATGGCTCGGAGCCTGGAGCCTGTTTCCGATTCTGTGTCTCCCTCTCTCTCTGCCCCTCCCCCGTTCATGCTATGTCTCTCTCTGTCCCAAAAATAAATAAAAAGTTGAAAAAAAAAATTTAAAAAAAAAAGATGGATTAATCACTAATAAAGCTAGTATGAAGGTTAAAAGACAGAAGTGGTAAAAAGATGTATAATATGAAAACAAAACGTGTGGGAGGTAAAAATGTAGAGATTTAGAATGCATTCAAACTTAAGTTGGTATCAACTTCAACAGTAGACTGTTATAAATTGTTAAACGTAAGCCTCAAGGTAACCAGGAAGCATAAACCTACAGTAGACACACAAAAGATAAGGAGAAAGGAATCCATGCATATCACTAAAGAAAATCATCAAGTCACTAATGAGGTGAACAAGAAAGGGGCAGAGAGGAATGATAAAACAGAAAATAATGAAAGCAAGTAATGAATGAAAACAATGAAAAATGGTAAAAAGTATACCAATCAATAATTAAATGTAAATGGACTAAATTTTCAAGACATACAGTGACTGAATGGATAAAAAAAAAAAAAAAAAGACCCATCCTTATGCTTCCTACAAAAGACTCACTTCAGATATAGGTACACATACAGACTGAAAGTTGAAGAGATGGAAAAAGATAATCATGCAAGTGGAAACCAAAACAAAGCTTGAGGAGCTATACTTATACCAAATAGGCATTAAAATGAAGACTGTAATAACAAACAAAAAAGAGCATTACATAATGGTAAAGAGATCAATCTGATAAGAGGATATAACATTTGAAAATATTTATGTACCCAACATAGAAGCACCTAAATGTATAAAGCAAATATTAACAGACCTAAAGGAAAAAACAGACAACACCACAATAGAAGACTTTAATACCCCACTTACTGGACAGATATCCAGATAGAAAATCAGTAAGGAAATAACTACCTTAACAACACATTAGATCTGATGGACTTAACAGATATATACAGAGTATTCCATCCAAAAGCAACAGAATACGTATTCTTAAGTGCACATGGAACATTCTCCAGGGTAGATCATATGGCAAGTCACAATACAAGTCTTAAGAAGACTGTAATCCTATCAAGCATCTTTTCTGACCACAGTGGTATGAAACCAGAAATTAATTACATGAAGAAAGGTATAAAATTACAAATATGTGGACGTTGAACAACATGCTATTAAACATCCAGTGGGTCAAAAGGGAACTAAAAGAATACCATGAAAATCGAGAAACAACATACCAAAATCTATGGGATGCAGCAAAAACAGTTCTAAGAGAATTCATACTCATCAATCCCTATCTCAAGAAATAAAAAAAAAAAAATCTCAAACATATTTTACACCTCAAGAAACTAGAAAAAGAACAAAGCTGAAAGTTAATAGAAGGAAGGAAACAAAGATTAGAACAGAATGAAATAGAGACTACAATGACAATAGAAAGTATCAATGAACCTAAGAGCTGGTTCTTTGAAAAGAAAATTGACAAACCTTTAGCTAAAGACTCACCAAGGAGATGACACAAAATCAGAAATGAAAGAGAAGTTTCAACGGAAACTACAGATAAACAAAGGATCATAAGAGACTACAATGAACAATTATACACCAACAAATTGGACAACCTAGAAGAAATTAATATGTCCCTAACAATATACAACCTACTAAGGTTGAATCATGAAGAAATAGAAAATCTAAACAAACTTATTACCAGTAAGGGATTGAATTAATAATCAAAAATCTCCCTACAAACAAAAATCCAGGACCAGATGGCTTCACTGGTAATTCTACCAAACATAAATGAATACCAATCCTTCTCAAACTCTTCTGAAAAATAGAAGAGGAGGGAATACTTCCAAACTCATTTTATGAGGCCAGCATTACCTTGATACCAAAACCAGACAGAGGCTCTACAAGAAAAGGAAATTACAGGCAATATCCCTGATGAACAAGGATGCAAAAATCCTCAACAAAATACTGACAAGCTGAATTCAACAATACATTAAAAAAGATCATATACTATGATCAAGTAGGATTTATTCCAGGGATGCAAGTATGGGCCAACATATACACACCGATCAATATGACACACCACATTAATAAAATGAAGGATAAAAATCAGATGATCAACTCAATAGATGCAGAAAAAGCATTTGACAAAATTCAACATCCATTTATGATTAAAAACACTCCCAACAAAGTAGGTATAGAAGAAACATACCTCTACATAATAAAGATCATATATGACAAACCTACAGCTAAATCATACTCAATGGTGAAAAGCTGAAAACTTTTTTTCCTAAGATCAGAAGCAAGACAAGGATACCTACTCTCAGCACTTTTATTCAACATAGTATTAGATGTCTTAGACTGAGCAACTGGGCAAGAAAAAAAATAAAAGGCATTCCAACTGGAAAGGAAGAAGTAAAACTGTCACTATTTGCAGATGACATATTATATATGGAAACCATTAAAAACTCCATCAAAAACTGTTAGAACTAATACAGGAATTCAGTAAAGTTGCACGATACAAAATTAATATACAAAAGTCTGTTGCATGTCCATACACCAGCAATGAACTATCAGGAAGAGAAATGAAGAAAACAATCCCACGTACAGTTAAATGAAAAAGAATATGTGGGAATAAATTTAACTAAGGAGCTGAAAGACCTGTATACTGAAAACTATATGACACTGATAGAAGAACTGAAGAAAACACAAAAAAATGGAAAGATACTCTGTGTTCATGGTGTCCATACTATCTAAAGCAATCTAAGATTCAGTGCAATCCTTACAAAATTCCACTGGCATTTTTCACAGAAATACAGCAAACAATCCTAAATATGGGGAAACCACTGAAGACCCCAAATAGCCAAAGAAGTTTTAAGAAAGAACAAAGATGGAGGCATCATACTTCCTGGTTTCAAACTATATTCCAAAGCTATAGTAATCAAAACAATATTTTATTAGTATAAAAACAGACACCTACATCAACGGAACAGAATAGAGAGCCCAGAAATAAACCCATATATTTATGGCCACTTAATTTATGACAAAGGAGTCAAGAATGTTCAATGGGAAAGGACAGTTTCTTCAATAAATGGTAGTGAGAAAACTGAAGAGCCCCATGTAACAATGAAAATCAGACACTGTCTTACACCATACACAAATATCAACTCAAAATGGATTAAAGACTTGAAGGTAAGACCTGAAACCATAGAACTCCTGGAAGATAACATAGGCAGAAGCTTCCTGACATTAGTTTGGCAATGATTTTTTTTCTGATAGCAAAAGCAAAAATAAACAAGTGGGACTATATCAAACTAAAAAGTTTCTCCACAACAAAGAAAATCATCAACAAAATGAAAAGGCAAACTACTGAATGGGAGAAGATATTTGGAAATCATATTTGATAAGGGGTTAATATTCAAAATATATAAAGAATTTATACAAGTCAACAGCAAAACAGAAAGAAAAAAAAAACACCAATGAAAAAGGCAGAGGATCTAAATAGACATTTTTCCAGAGGAGATACAGATAGTCAACAGGTATATGGAAAGGTGATCATCAGGGAAATGCAAATCAAAACCACAATGAGATGTCACCTCACACTTGTTAGAATGGGTATATCAAAAAGACAAATAACAAATATTGGAAAGGATGTGGAGAAAAGAGAATCCTTGTGCACTGTTGGCAGGCATGTAAATTAATACAGCCACTATAGAAAACAGTATGGAGAGTCCTCAAAAAATTAAAAATGGAACTACCATATTATCCAGCAGTTCCACTTCTGGGTATTTATCTGAAGAAAACAAAAACATATTGAAAAAAATATCTGCACCCCATGTTCACTACATTATTTACAATAGCCAAGATACGGAAACAACCAAAGTGTCCACTGATGCGATGAATGGATAACGTGGGTATACTTACATACATATTTATAAACACACACACACACACACACACACACACACACACACACACACACTGGAATATTATTCAACCATAGAAATAAGAAATGAGGGATGCCTGGGTGGCTCAGTCAGTTGAGCGTCCAACTCTTGGTTTTGTCTCAGGTCATGATTTCACGGTTTGTGGGTTTGAGCCCTGTGTCAGAATCTGTGCTGACAGTGAGAGGCCTGCTTGGGATTCTCTCTCTCCCTGTCTCTTTGCCCTTCCCCTGCTCATGCACTCTCTTTCTTTCTCTTTCTGTCTTAAACTTAAAAAAAAAAAAAATAAATGAAATCCTGCCATTTGGGACAACATGAATGAATGGACCTTGAGGGCATTTTGCTAAGTGAAATATGTCACAGAAAAAGATCAATACTGTAGCTATATATGTATATCTTACATATGTAATATATGTGTCAATACTATGATCTCACTTATATGTGGAATCTAAAAAAACGAAACCCAAAACCCCAAAAAGTTCCTGAGCTTATGGATATAGAGAACAGATCGATGGTTGCTTGAGCCTGGGGGTTATGGGTGGGCAAAATGGGTGGACAGGGTCAAAAGATACAAATTCCCAGGTGCAGAATAAAAAAGTAATAGGGAGGTAACGTACAGCACAGTGACTACAGTTAACACTGCACTGCACATTTGAAAGGAGCCAAGAGAGTGGATCTTGAGAGTTCTCCTCACAGGAAAGAAAAATTTCATAACTGTGTATGATGTAGGTATTGATTGGATTGTGATCGTTTTGCAATATACACAAATACTCACTACATCGTACACCTACAACTAATATAATGCTACATACATTACACCTCAATTAAGAAAGGTAAGCACAGAATGAGATGACTGGTAGCCCATGTCCTGTTTTGGCAACTGCAGTTCTTCTAGAAGTGATGCTGTCATCTGATAAAAAGCCTTGGTGATCCATCAACAATCCTACAGATAACTCGGGTATCATGATATGTCCGGCTCAAGGCTTTGATCAAACCAGAGCAGACGTGACCTAATGGTCTCACAGACACACGCCTGCTTGTGCTGACTCTGCACTCACCTCTGCCTTCATGCAGGATTTTGCTGAAAGGCTTCAGCTGTTTCTCATAGAGGATGGCGGTCTGGGTGTATTGGTGCCGGAGGGCAGTCCATGTTTTTTCTAATCTTGTGATCTGGAAGAAAGAAAGGTGTGATCATTTTGGAAAAGGCTCTCTTTAAAATAAAGTCAAAGCAGTTGAGAGCATCGTATAGAGAAAGGCTAACCCCCATCCCACCCTGTTCTGTATTGCTCTGATGGCCCATCCAGAGGCAGCTCAGTTTCTTCTGTGTGTGCACGAGCCTTTACACACACACATATACACAACTTTTTTATATAAAATGCATCGCATACATTACACATTTTTTTCCATAGAAGTAGTACAAAACAAGCACAGACAGCCTTATTTTGTTAAACTTCTTCATGAAGTTCCACTTTATGGATAAAGTTTAGTCTCCCAGAGAGTTTTAGAAATTTTTTTCCATTATGAAAGTACCTTGTGAAGATTTTGCAAATGTGTCTATGTGTGAAAATATCTGGGGGATAAATTTCCAGAAGTGTAATTACTGGGTCAAAGAATACATGCATGGTAAATGTTGATGGGAATTGCCAACTGTCCAGAGGTTATATTGATGAAAGCATGGACGAACAGAACATACAGCATTTTAATTTACTCATAATGTTTGAGACACAGAGAACACTGCCCAACCATATGATGCCACTACTCCTTTATCGTTTGTTTTAGAACAGTCAAGGCCAACACCTGCCACTGACTCTGACTGCTCTGAGACAAACCACCCCCACTCATACCATAAAACCAGCAAGCCTAAGCATCTGAGGTTTTTTACGTGAAATAAGAAAGAGGAACGGCACTAATACTTGGGGGACAAGGGCCAGCTCTGTGTTGGGTATTTGAGGAATTTCAATTAATCCTCACAATGCCCCGCGAGGCAGTATTTTGGCCTCGTTTTACAGATCAGAAACCAGAAGAGAATAGTTAACTTGCTCCAGGTTTTATAGCTGGTAGGAGATTCATTCCCTTGGCCTCTAAGAGCTGCATTTTCCCAGAGGACGGTGCGAAGCTACCAGCACCCACAGGTCTGCTGGGACAGAAAAGACACTACTTGTCTTCCTCTGGCCACCCCCTTCTCAATGTGCCTTCTCTCCCCTCCTGTGAAGTATCTGCCTTTCTGAAAGCAGCCCTGGTCTCTTGTCTGGGCCCATCTGCTGGATGCTCTTTCTTGATACTAGAAGCTACAAAGAGAAGGCACATTGAGCCTATAGTATAGGGACAGGTTTGGATGATGATACACAGGAGGGATGTGATTCTCCTCTTGGCTTTCCCTGGGTCTGCCACTTCCCTCCCCCAGCAGTGCCCTAGCTCATTGCAGGGTCCGGAATATCCTGGAGGACCAATGCCAGCAGGAAGAGTCTGATGCTGCTGGAGGCTAGGGAGCCACCTGCAAAGGCATATTAGGTGCTCGGGGAGAAGTCCCTAATTGCTGAGTGTGATGTCATGGAGGGCAAGCACATGATCCCTCAAACATCCTCTTCGCTGCTCTCAGAGAAAGCTCTGAGCTGGAGGGTGACAGACACTCAGCTTACTCTGTCTGTTGCCTCAGCCTTCCAAAATTACAGGCAGTTTTGGCTAAGAAGAAATAAATATGATACAAATTAGAAACAACGTGAGTGAAAAATTATAACCCCTATTATAGGAGTCAGTATATCATGAAAATACATCTAGATTTGCTTATTCTAAATATGGAGCCTATGAAATTCCAGTATGTCTAAAGAGTTTTCAAACTGTTAGAATATTGTAATAGGAACTGACTCCCCCCCAAATTTCCTTGTGACGGCATTAAGTTGTTCAGCTTGTTTTTAGGGTGACCTTGCTTTAATTCATGGCTAGACCTTGCTCAAATGTGCTCTGACTTGCAGGACATGTGACTGTAGCTGTCTCCCCTAGTGGCAGTGGTGGATTTTCAGCTGTGGTTATGAAACAGCCAAGCTAAATGACCCACCCCGTGGTTTTGGTGTTACTGGTCACAGACTGGGTTTATATAGGACTAGAGGAGCCTGAGGGCGAGATTTTAAACGCCTAGGGCTTGCTCGGCAGGACAGAAACGGGAAAGCGGGAATCTGGGCAATCAAGATAACAGAACAACTTTCCTCTGTCAGGTCTGTTCGATTTTAAATACAGACTTTCAGGTTCAACACATCCTAAAAACAGCCCATCAAAGCATATAAACTGCAAATGCACACTTTCAGAAACTCTAATTAGGAGGTTATCTGGCAGATGAGCTAGAAATCTGAATTTTTTAACGGAAGTCTCTTTTAGCTGACCTAAGGAACATACTTTGAGACAAGCCACTCTGGGGATTCTCAGATAGAAGCTCCCCAAATGCCTGATGACCCAGATGAGAGCAGTCTCTATTATACAACACACATTAGCCAGACAGATCATCCTCATTGGTTCTTAAGGAACACCGATGGCTCCTGAGGATGACTCTTCTTACTGCATGCCAGAGAGAAAGTGTGGGCAGTCAACAATCATCCACTGTTTTTAAAAACAGAACCGAAACACTTAGGACACTGCTTTGGGTTGTCCCCTAGTCCAAGCTGCTTTCAGTATGATTCAGTTTACCTTCTGAGATGGACGAAAATAGTCTGTGATTTGCTAAGCATGGGCTTGCAGACCACTTTGCAGAACAATGAGTGCACACAGGCCTGCAGGGCACACGAAGCAAGTGGAACCTCACCTGTGGCATTTCCAGGGCTTTCATGATGGCCGAGAAAGAATAGAGGTCCCCCATGGAGTCTTTCAGTTCCACCGCCACCTGGATGATCCTATTGAGGGTGGCTGCTCGGTCCTCCAAAGAGCCCGTGCAGCCCAGAATGTCCACTGCGATGCCGATGGCCATCGTGTTGTGTCTGGGAGGGAGGACATCAGTGGTCAGGCCCAGGGGCGACAGGACGAGGAGGAAAGGAATGCAACCCAGCAAGAAAAGGGACTAGCTTTGTTGCCTTTTGCTGCCTTCGCTCTGTGCTGGCAGCTCAGATAATTTGGTTGCTGATTTCAACAGCGAGACCACTCCCACAGGCTGCCTGCGGCAGGGCCTGGGCTAGGCCTCAGAGAGTGCACTATCAAGAGTCAGGGCAGGACAGGGCCATGTGCAGCTCTGGATCTGGGGGCATGAAGAGGACCCTGCTGGGGTGAAGCTGCTAAAAAGTACACGTGGCTCCCGGTACCTTCTGCCATGAGAGGTCCAGGGAGACACCCGGTCCCTCAACACACTGGGGACTCCCATTCTCAGGGGAGCTCTGGCCACCTCCACTGTACCCCTGAACTGGGGAATGGAAGGAACAGGAAACGAGAGAATATGCTTGACCCAAGAAGATGATATGGGTCTTGGAACATAAAAAGGGATGAGGAAGTAAGAATGGAGAGTCTGTGTGTCTGGTCAAGAGGCCAGAAAGTGAATGGCGATGTGGACAAAGACTGAATAGCCGACCAGCAGGAATTTCCCTGTAAAGTCAGACCCTAATAAAACAGAAATCGTGTATCTGCCAACAATCCTCCCTTTTCTCATCCTGTACTACCAGGGTCAAGCTCACAGACCCAGAACAGGAAGCACAGTGATGACAACGGGACTAATATGAATGGGGTCACAGAGAAGTCTCTGCCGATGGCAGCAGCACAGACCGCAGTCCTTTCCTTCTCTCCCTACATCAGCTGACTGCTTTGGGCCAGAAAGGCCTCCAATAACTTTCTTCCAGGCTGTGGTACAAGTGCTGGAGGTGAAGCCCCATCCATAGTTTTGGTTACTAAAATACAACATGCCTTTGAAAGTCTGGGGCCACCTTGTTCTGAAAGTTCACAGCTAAGGATGTCACTCCACAGCCACGCTTCTCTCTGGCCACATGTGTTGGTCTCTCTCTCACTGCTCTAGGCCAAGGGTGGCATGATTCATCAAGTGGCTAGCATTACTACTTTCTCTAATGGTTATGAAATATGCAATGAGCTCTCCTATCTCTGAGTGTGTGTGTGTGTGTGTGTGTGTGTGTGTGTGTGTATGGCGCTTGCTTGCAGTGTGACCATAGGCTGCTCCCTGACTGTCCACTCCTCAATCTCTTCACTGTAAAAATGTGAGCAAGTCTTGTTGTGAGAAACAGATGGCGTGGGGGTGTAAAAATCATTAAAGTGCCATGGGGCACCTGGGTGGCTCAGTTGGTTAAGCATCCAACTCGATCTTGGCTCAGGTCATGATCTCACGGTTCATGGGTTCAAGCCCCATATCAGGCTCTGTGCTGTTAGTGCAGGGCCTGCTTGGGATTCTCTCTCTCTCCCTCTCTCTGCCCCTTCCCTGCTCTCTCAAACATTTAAACAGTAGTTGGTAACACAATTGTCTCTGTGTGCCCATCTTTCTCTGTATCTTGGTCCATTTTGTCTGTCTCTACCTCTCTACCTTTTTCTTTCTTTCTTCTTCCTGATGTCTTAATGGATCCTAACAAAATTTTTATTTTTTTATTTTTATATATTTTTAATTTTTATATTTTTATTGAATTTATTCAAGTTTTTTTTTAAATGGTTTTTACTTATTTTTGAGAGAGAGAGAGAGAGACATAGCGCAAGTGGGAGGGGCAGAGAGAGAGAGACACACACACACACACACACACACACACACACACACACACAGAATCCAAAGCAGGCTCCAGGCTCTGAGCTGTCAGCATGGAGCCTGCTATGGGGCTTACATTCACGTACCATGAGATCATGACCTGAGTCGATGTCGGACGCTCAACTGACCGAGCCACCCAGGCAGCCCCGTCAAGAGTTTTCTCATTTGTAAAGTGTTAAGGTTGAGCTGAGGATTTCAGATGTTTCTTTCAACTAACAGTAACTAATTTTCCATGTTGCCTTCAATTGATTCTTTCATTCACTGTTTTTTCCTATGTTTTAAATGGCCCTTAATAAAAGATAGGTTCTCTACATCTTTAAAACCCGGCATCATATTAATTAATTCTATCCATTCATTCAACCAACATGTGCCTAAAACCTCCTGCATATACCGCTGTAGGAAGAACAATTCAGCATGGCAGATCTGAGGCAAGAAGAGGCACTAAATGTTATACCAAGGACATCTCCACTCAGTAGGCCTGGAATGGGTGAGGTGGTAAATTAAAAATCAAGGGTGGTTTGTATTTGATTCTAAAACACAAGATGATGATGTCATTTAACCTTCTGAAATGGCTATAACCTTGGCCTTTATTTAGTAAACACACTGTAAGGAAGAAAACCGCTCCCCAGACTCTAGCAGGCAGATCCCCCAGGTCAGCCCTGGGCAGGAAGTAAGCCAGGCAGAGAGGCTCCAGGCAAGGAGCGATCAGGAGAAAGGGGAAACAGATGGAGACAGGAGTGGAATTCAGAAAAGAACCTGGAGAAGCCCCCAGCCTGCTGACCTCAGCCTGGGCCCAGAGCGCACGTCCAGCATACCTAACAACACCGATAAAGTAAGGTCTGGAACCCTGGGATATTTCAGCTGAGATGCATCACATGGCAAACAGCTGTCTCCGTTGAAACAGTGACCACTGGCCCAGCAACAACAGAGGACAAGCTAGTGGAACTGAGAAGCAGGCCCCTGGGACACTAGGGAGGGGAGAAGATGCCTGGAGAGAGAGGCTAGAATCTAAGAAAGCCTGTAAGGAGAAGTAGGAAAATTCAGAAGTCAGGCCTGCCATTCTCCAAAGGCATTAAACAACAAGGATGCCTGAACAAAGCCAAGGACCATTTCCTAACCTGCTGCCTCCCAGAAGCCTTTCGTTCAGCATTCTGGATGTCTCCTATCCATGGCTGTGAAGCCAAAGCAACAGTGGCAGGGGGGTCCTTTTATCAGCTCTCTAGCCAGGTAACCTTGAGAGCAGCTGTATGGATTCCCGAGGCTACCTGAAATGCAAGGTTCACTTTTCAGGAGCTGACATCCTAGGAATGCGATGTCCACCAGCCACACAGGGCTATTTACACGTTAAAAAGTAAATAGTAAAATACGATACTGTGTCTCCCAGTCACTACATTTCAGGCTCTCAATAGCCCCATGTGGTTAGTGGCTACTGTAATGAGATAAAAACATTTCAGCTGCCACAGAAAGATGTCATGGGGATGGTGGCCCTCGGGCCTTGCAGCCTCTGAAGCATCACTGGCCGCCCTCTTCTCATGGAAAGCTGGGGTCTCAGTTGTCCATCACAACCCATGTGTGTGTCATGACAACTAGGAAACTGGCTGGACAAACAGGATGCTTAAGATAACAAGACAGTCTTGCCGAAATCAGTGGTCTTTGCTTGTGTGTCAACAAGTCCAACTTCTGTGGTGATACAGGAATCTGGTCTGGCACTTCCTCTCTCTTTAAAGTTTCCTAATCCTTGCTTAATTTAATCAAATGACTTTCCATGCTCTTTAAGCAACTGTTTTACACTTGTGTTTAAGGTTTAAGTGCTTCTCTTTATAACATGCCTCGCTACCTTCTGTCTTTTTAATTTCTAAACATCCAGTGTTCACACGGGTGGGCTTTAAAGGACAACCAGGGCCCGGGTATTTGGGGAACTTGTGAGAGAGGGGAGTGATGCTTCCGAGGTTGGGGGCCCCCGAGCGCCACCATCCCCTGTCCATCCCTCAAAGAAGACACTGTTCAGACTCTGTGCTTCCCAGCCTTTCCCACAAACTCCCACTTGGTCCTAAAGTGATCTTAAACTCAGAAGAGACAGAGGAGCCTCAGCTCAGTGAGGTGGCGAGATGTCGGAGTCAGTCTGCCTGCCACCGCCCGGGGCTGGTGGCTGGGTGACTTCCGCTGGCAAGGGCCAATCATCTGTTCTGTCCTCCACTCCCTCCTGGGGAAAGGACAGGAACGCATTCTTTGTTCCCCCGACTTCCTCTGCGCTTTCTCTTTGTGCTTCTCCAGGAATTCCCTGGCTCAGGCTTCGGGGAGAAGGGAGAGGCGCCGGGGCGGGTCAGTGGTGTGCCCCTCTCTGCTCTGACAGGCCGGAAATGCAAGGACGGCACTGCTCACCTTTCAATTATGTCCAGGCGCAGCTGGTGGCCATACGGCAAGGTAATGAGTTCCAGCCCTGAGCTCACACCCATGTTCTTCCTCATCTCTTCGGAGACTTCAAGTATCCTAGCGACCTGTCAAGAACACAAGTTGAAACGCACCACGGACACAAAGGCAGCGCGTGAAAAGAAACACACTGAACTGGGACAGGATGGATGCACTTGTTACATTTCTTTTTGAGCAGCAGCATCCCCAAATACAGTTTCCGGATGCGAGTTGGAGGATTCTCATACACGACCGGAGTCTAAAACCTGGAGGAAAGCACCTAAATTGGTCTGCAGAATCCGCACATTTTGGTGTTTCTGCCCGGCCGGAGAATGGTGTAGTTCTGCCAGCTTTTGTCTAACACAGGCTGGATCCCGCAGCCAACAGCAGCGCCGCCTGCGCACAGAGCGATGAGCCCCCGCGGTGACAAGGCTGACTGTGGCCAAGCACCCCGCTCCGCTGCTGCGGGCTCCACCGTTCATGTTCTCACTTAACAGCAGGGCTGGCTGCTATTACCCTTAATTACGCCTCTCCTGGGCTCAGTAAATGCACCATACGTCTGGAAACTATTAGAGGCATGTACAGCGATTTGAAACCTGAGGTCTGAAGCACACCCACTTCTCCCCGAGAGGCCTTCTTTGTGTGTCCCAGACAGCTCTCCCCATCTTAGTTCCAGCGTGCAATCACGGTTTACTGGCACCAGGTATTAGTCGGCCATTTATAGTTACTACATGCTGCCTCGAAATGTTACAACCGGGTCACTGCATGTCTAACACCAGGCTAATGACGCTTCCCTAATAGTGTGACTACCAGATACAGTGGGTCTAACCAACCCCGGACACACAGCGGCCACGTGGCAGCCACGGAACGATTCTTCTCCTCCATCTGCTGCAGTTGTCCTGGACCCTAACAATCCGAGGCAACCGAACAGGCCAGATATCTTCATAATGGTCCACAAAAAATATCTGAAGTTTGGCTGATATTATTAACCCCGACCCTTCACTTCTGTGGTTGAGCAAAGCAACCACTGTCAGCCCTGAGGAAATGAACCTGTGGGAATTAGCTATCCAGTGGCGGACTGGGAAACAGGATGCAGAATTCCTACTATGCTCTCTGGGCCTCAGTTTCCCCTTCTCTAACACAGCTGCTAAGTTCACCTTTCTAAAGGACTTTACAAAGGATCAAATGACTTTAAAACCTCAAAAAGCTATTTGAAAATACAAGCTGTGAGTCACTGGCATGTAGAGGAGGGAATTTTGGCTTGATCTCTGGAAAGGGATTTACACCTTGACGATGGCAAGGCAGCCCAGATGCATACCGCAGCCACTTAAGGTCACGTACACTTTGCTTGCTTGTTTAGACAGCTGCCCCATCAGAGGCTCCAAACCCTGCTTCTGGGTGGTGGGCATCCTCTAACTCACGCACACACTATGTAATGAGATTGAAAGGTTTATCATTGATTCAGTTTTGTTCTGGAAGCACTAGTAACCAGACTGATCCCTGCTCTGAGAGAGAAGCCTCCAAGTCTGTTTTCTTTCAGTGTAAACACGCAATCCCCTGGTCCCTTTCCTGGGGGTTTGCCAGGATATGCCAAGGCCCGCTTGCCCCAAGGCTGACCTATGGGACAAGGGGATCCTGAGCTCACATGGCAGGGCTGGGATTAGGTCCCCTGGGGAAATGCCCAGAGCCGTGCAGCTCATGGATACAGAGGAGGGATGGACACTGCTAGAACATTTACTATGCAATGGACCCGGCAAGCAACATTGGTGCTCCACCATGGCGCATTCCCACCTCCCTCTGCTCTTCTGACCTTAGCTGTCCTATCTGCAGGGCCTCCAAATTCTGCCTGCTCCTCATCCTTTCTTTGGGAGCTGCTGCAGTGACCCAGGGGGAATGCTGGCCCTTCCCAGCTGTCAAGGGACTTTCTAAATTCTAATGAGATCTCCTGGCTCTGCCCACTATTTCTGCTGCCCTCAGCACAGGACTCTGATCTGGACTATGCACTTAAGGGCCTGTCTCCCTCACTGAGCTGCAAAGTGCTTTAAAGGAGGCAATAACCTGGCACTGGCTCAGAAGTAGAGACTTAAAAACATCCAAGTAAAGACCTGCTAGTCCCTCCCCTCCCCTCCCCCACCCATCACCACCTTCACTGCCCACACAGTGAATCCTCTGTAAACTGAACCCTTGACGCCCGAATCTCCACACACATATGTCGTTTCCCACCCAGAAGATAACCTTCCCCTGCAGAGCATTTCCCACCTGGGCTATGGTCTGACTTCCTGCATCACTGTTCTTCCCCACATCCCCCGCCGTGGCCGGCCTGGCCCACAGTACATGCTCCATCAAGGCTGAATACCTAACGCTAATAGCCGCATTCTGGGCGAGGCATGGTGTGTGGAGGCTTTACATAAGTTATTTCACTTAGTCCTCACAACCACCTGGGTAGGTGGTATTGTTCTCTTTCTCTTATAGGTGGAGAAAGTGGAGAACCCGAATTAGACTCAGGCAGTTCATCCCCAGAGGCCAACTGTAACACACTGGGCCCACTTCTAGATATTGCAACAAGTGGGTGAAGACAGGCTGCACTCTGGGTGCAGGCCAGGGCGGTGCCCATTCACAGTGTGAGAGGGGCTCAGTGGACACCCAACCCACAGCCCCAGGAAGAGGCTGGACAGGCAGCCTTGAGACACTTAGGACCATCCATTGTCATGATGGTCTTTCTGGGGATCAGCCTGGGGTAGGAACCAGCACGCGGGCCCCAAATGCTGCCCAGTGCCTGTTCTCAGCTTCCGAGTGGTCATTACATTTGGAGTGGGTAACAGCAGCTCTCATTCTATTTCCCTCAGAGATGCTGACTGTGCCTGCTTTGTTGGCAAAGCCCTGAAAGTCAGTGGTTCCAGGAGGAGAATAAGGAAATGGCAGTGGACTCAGGAGGGAGGGAGGAACACTATCAACAGTGCTGTCCTTGGAAAATGAAGGTGGACACAGTGAAGTGGACTCCTGCTCTGGGTCTCCGCCTCACCGCGCCAGGGGGCTCCATCCAGCCCTTGTTCTAAGGGTGCCTGAAGGTAGATGGGGAGGGGGGTGCCCAACCAGGAGGACAAAATGCAAAGAAAGAAACCGAACTGGAAAAAAGGCAGGCTTCATGTTCCTTCAGCTGAGAACACACTTGAGCTCTAGATTCATGGCTGCCAAGGTGGTAGGAATGTTCTAGACCCTCCTGCCAAAGGGCGGTCAGGCATCTCACCTCCTCCTAGACTTTCCTAGATCCTCCAAGCCCTGTCTGAGGTCACAGGCAAGGATTCATTCCCTCCTGGGAATTAGGCTGATCCATTTCTCCACAAGGAGCTTCCTCAGTGGAGAACTCAGGCAGGTGCATACCAGACTCCTGGCCTGTTGGAGTACCAGGGCGGGGTCAAGTAACTAGAACAGGAATCTTAAATCCTCTTACTGCCCAAACGGGTTTAGCTCACTTTAAAGTGAGGATTTAATATGACCTGTGAGCACTGCCCAAGGACACCCAGCCAACCACGTGAACAAACCCTTGTTCTTCAGCACTTCGCCTTTCCTGGATCTTTCCCCCAGGGCCCCTCATGCTCTCGCAACACACACACACACACACACACACACACACACACACACACACACACACACACAGAGACCACCTCTCAGGCCTGGCTCAGTCCTACTTTCAGGAAGGGGTTTGTTTAGCCCAGAACAGCTAGTACCTCCTTAAATTCCTGTAGGCTGTTTTGGGAGGCGTCCTACCCTCCTTGTGAGCTCCATCAAGTGGGGACTCCCTAGGGGAGTGCTCAGAGTCCAGATTTCCTGTCATGATTCATGACCCAGGAAATGTATTTAGGAAAACTCAGCTCCTAAACAGGCCCTGAACTTTGAAGCTAATTGCCTTCACTGAGCTACACACAAATAAGGGCTTTAAATCTCACTACAGCCTCACCTTTTGTTCCAATGCATGGATTTGTCTCTATACTGGGGGACAGGCTGAGCCGACCCTGGCCTGAGACAACTGTTTTCTAGAAACATCCCTCTGAAGGATAACTTTGCTGTGGGGTCACCTATGAACAAAAGCCACCCATATCTAAAAGATGTGCCTCCTATCAAAACTGATTATGTAAACACATATTCAGTTACCTGAAAATACAGTCATGATATATGTTCAATCAAAGACTCAGGGTTTAAAATAGTATATTTAGAAAAAAACTAAAATCCAATCAAATCATATGTTTAGGCCTATGCCATTTCTGTGGAAAACAAACACACATGCCTGAAATTATGTACACATATCTGTTTGCAGAGTAAATGTTAACAGTGGTGATCATCAGGAAACTAGACTTTGTGTGATTTTAGTTTTTTCCTTTTAATCTGTATAACTTTTCTAAATTGAGCAAGTATTACTTGTGAAAAAGTCAAGGTAAAATTAAAAATGTTTATTCTACAGCCCACTTTAGTAACAATAGAAGAAATATATACATTGTGTGTGTGTGTGTATACGTATACGTGTATACATATATAATGTATAATAGAATAAAAATAACCTAGGCTCTGCTACTCCAGAAAGTACATTTTCATCTGTAGTCCACTCTCCTTGAACTTGACTTTCCCAGTTCTGAAGGAGCTGAGGCCAGGGGAGAATTCCAAAATCAACACCAGCTGGGAGAACTCTATAGCCAGTGGGGGAGGCATGGTCCGTGGCAGGAGCCTGCCATCCCTCTGCCCAAGGTGATTTTTACAAGCTTCCTGCCTGGGCAAAGGTCATCCCAAGCCTGTGCTTCCCACCCTTTAAATAAATCCCCACCCAGGTTATCTTCAGACTTTTTCTATGAGCAAGCACTTAAAGGGTAAGGTGGAGTGAGGCCCAACCTGACGTCCCCCTTCCAAATTTTCAGAAGCCAGAACAACACCCACCCTGTCTGGGCACTTACCACGCAGTCCATGCTCAGCATGTGCTGGGCGATGACCTTGGGGTCATTGTTGGTGAACAGTTCTTTTGCCCGCTTCAGCATTGCTGTTTCCAGGGGCTTGTTCTCGGGAGGAAGGAGCTTTGACTCGAAGTCATTGGGTCTGAATGAGGAGGCAGTCTCCAGTCGGGGCGGCACAAACTGTACCTCGTCCTCTTGCCCCTGGTCCTTCTGGGTGGCCGGTGCCTCCCAAGGCCCAGCCCCAACATCATCATCAAGGGTCAAGTAGTTGATGCCAGAGTTCCGGGGCCCTGGCGCCCCATTCTGCTTGGCCGTTAGCAGCTCCACGTAGCTGTCCTGGGCACAGAGGGGAGGCCTTGTTCCCCTGTCACAGCCTGCAGCAAAGCCTGGGTTCAGTTCACAGTAGTTGGTCTCAGAGTTGAGCCAGGTAGATGGAGACGGGGGAGCCTTGAGGACAGGTGCCTTGCAGGGCTTGGGGGGTGGTTTGGGGCACAGCTGGCTGTCTGAGCCCCTTAGAGCCTCCCCTGCCCTCGCGTCCGAGGCGACCCTCCGAACCACCGCCGGGCTCAGGGTGGGCTCACTGCCCGTCCTGAAAACGGGTGAGTTTGGGCAGGGGCTTGTGTCCACGCCTGGGGATTGAGGGGGCAACTTACAGCCTGTGAAAGGTAAGAGAGGGTCAGGAAAAGCTCAGCTGTACAGAGAACACAAAACAAAACTAGAGTGACAACTCCCCAGCCCTCAATGCATGCCTTCGGGTTTCGATTTTTTACTTCCCAAAGACAACTCAGTATGACTGTCCCGCTCCCAATCTAGGGCAATCTAAAGCATCTCAAGGGCCAGCGGGCCACACCCTGCTTCTGAGGGGATTCTACGAACAGCTGGGCTGCAGTGTCATTTTATGGTCAGAGAAGGCTAGTACAGTCAGAACAGGACAATACGTGGAGCTGGAGGGCAGTGAGTAATCTAGTCTCGCCCTCAGAAACAGAAGTCTTTAGTCACATAGCATAAGGGCCTGAGTCACTCTCACAGCCAGTGGGATCTAGCCAGCTTCAAGAGAGAGCTGAAGGCACCCCAGGAAGGTAGGACAAGATGCTGAGATAACCCACATAGAAGTGGTTCACCAAGGGGCATTAGGAAAATCACCTTGTGGTCCCAAGGAAGGTCAGTTACGAAAATAGTGAACAATAATCCATGGTCTACTAATATAGTTGCTTATGAGGTTTCCCCATATCCCACACCTCCTCGCTCCTCTGGCTGAGAAAGAACGGAGAGGAGAAGGGGTCTGTCTGGATGGCTGCTCCTCCAGAAACCCCAGCACTGACCCAGCCCCAGAGATCCTGTCTCTGCCCAGGGAGGGCACTGAGACAGCAAGCTCATTTGTCATGAAGGCTATCATCGGATGGGCGTGGGTCAGAAAACTTGGGTTCAAATGCTGGCTTAACCACTTGCCAGACGGATAACTCTGGATAAGTTATTTAACCTCTATGCCTCAGTTTCCTCGGCAACTAAAAGAGGATAAGCATTCCTGCCTTGAAGGGTTGTTATGAGGCTTAAGAGCTAGCACACACGAAGTGTCCAGCTCGCTGATCCGCATCTGGATATAGTTCTACAAATCCCTTACCCTCCAGCCTAGAGGCACAGAGCCTTGTGTTGTCCCCAGATCAGGTGACTGGATGGAGCAGGGAAACAGCCTGAAGGAGATCAGGCTAACACTGTCACCCTCCTCCCAGAAAATTCCCAAAGACCTACCAATTGGCAGGTAACTTTCCGACTGGTGGGCTTTGAGGGATAAGGCTCTTCTGTCCTGCATGTGATCCAGGCAGGCTGGCTGGCTACCGCTCTTCTCCTTATTTCTGAAGCAAAAGATCAGTGGAACAGAGACGTGTCATTAAATCATAAAACCTTCAGGCAGCGTCATGGAAAGTTTTTAAGAGAAATGACTGCTTAGAAGGCGAATGGTACAGCACATCCTAACAGTAAAGGAATGTCTGTTGGAGGGGAAATGACTGCCGGGGGCGGCTAACACAGGATTGTGCCCTGGGCTCCATCCCCACGTCCTCAGGGCCAATCTGGTTAGTTCCCCGGCTGCTGCCTCGGAGCCCTTCCATCTGGTAGAGCAGAGCAGGGTCAAGATTTCACGATAGTCTCAGGAAAAACTGATGAACTGGAATGTGTACTTTTAACAGAGCTTAAAATTACTTACAGACCCAGGAGGAGTGACTTGTTCAACTAAAATGCATTTTCCACCATCCCTCGTGGCGTCGGGAAGGGAGCTGTGGGGCTGTCTGCATGTCAGCGCAGATCCCCATGTCCCCCAGATAACCCACCGGATCACCCTGGAGTACTGTCACTCTCATCCTGGAAGGACCAGGGCCCCGCGGCCGACCTTATGCTGACCTGGGGAAGGGCCGAGCCTGCGCACCAAGCTGGCGCTGGGAGGCACCAAGCACAGCCACGCGGGGAAAAGGCGACTGTCACTTTCCACACAATTTGCTAGCACTCCTCTGCTCCCTTGCCTAGTCAGACTGGGAATTTCTCTAGCACCAAAAAAGCAGAATCTCTCCTTTGCTAGGAGAGACTGCACTGCACCAGCCAAGTTGTAATGAACTTTCATCGGCCCTCCCACAAGCTTATGTTACAGAAATCGCAATGCTCTTTCCTACCTTTGCAAGCACCAAAGGAAAAAGCAAACAAACCAAAAACCCCCCAAACTCCCAGCAACAGAGAAATTCCAGCAACCCCTCAGAGATAAGGCTGGTCAGAGGGCAAATTCCAAAAGGCAGTGGCTTCAGCCGGGCGGTATTTATGCAGTGATCTTCAGAGCAGCCAGACTCCACTGGCCCAGAACGCCCACCTGGGACGCTCCCAACCTGGCTGAGCTCGCTCACTGCCAGCCAGCCAACCAGCGGGCTTGACGTCAGGGAAGGTGCAGTGCGGGCGGGCAAGGGAGGGTAAGGGAGGGCCCTGTGCAGGGTGCTTCCTTATGGAACCCACCCCACCCCCACCCATGGACGCTTCTGCTGCAAGAAGTGACAGGGCTTAGGGAGCCGGGCTTTCAATGGGCAATTGGAAAAGTGGTTCTGGGGGCGCCTGAAAAGTGGCTTGGGTAGGCGTCCTATTCTTGATATCCACTCAGGTCTTGATCTCCGCCCAGTGTTGGACTCTGTGCGGAGTGTGGAGCCTGTTTGGGATTCTCTCTCTTCCAATCTCTCTCTCTCTCCCCCAAATAAACAAACTTAAAAACAAGGAAGACAGAAAAGTGGCTCTGTTAGACCCGCCTCATTGACTAAGAGACCTTCTCAGTCTTTCTTTCATTTATCTTAAGAAATAAATTTGTATTTTGGGGCGCCTGGGTGGCTCAGTTGGTTGGGCCTCTCAGTCTTGATTTTGGCTCAGGTCACAATCCCAGGGTTGTGGGATCCAGCCCCAGGCTCCGAGCTTGAGTGTGGAGCCTGCTTGAGATTCTCTCGCGCGCTCTGCCCCTCTCCCATGCTTGCTGTCTCTCAGAAAAAAAAAAAAAAAAAAAAGTAATAATAATAATAAATTTAAACTAATTAATTAATATTTTAAATGCAGTCACTGAGGGTAGACCAGGAAGCAGGCCTTCTTCCCCAGCACCACATTGGGCAGGGGTTCCGTGCCTTGCCAAAAACTCCCTGGCTCTGTTCATGACATTAACTCTCTGTTTGTTAGTTGAGCAGCCAACCCTCACAATCACAAAAGAAACGGAGCAAAAGGTGCCCCTTTAATATTTTAAGGGATCTCAAGTCCATTCTTACTACTAAGAAGAATTTCTCTATGACACTTCTTGCCTCCCTCCCTGCAAACAGAGTCCCACATTCCACTGCCCTCCAGAAAATCATATTTATTATGATTACTAACACCTACGTGGCACTTATTTCTCTTTAATGTTTATTTTTGAGAGAGCGTGAGCAGGGAGGGGCCGGGGGGCGGGGGGACAGAGGATCTGAAGCAGGCTCTGCGCTGGCAGCATGGAGCCCGATGTGGGGCTCACAAACCATGAGATTGTGACCTGAGCTGACCTGACACTCAACCAACTGAGCCACCCAGGCACCCCCTAGGTAGCACTCTCTATGTATCGGCATCATTCTAAGCACTTTGCAAGTCTTAAATCATTTAACCCTCACAAGCCCCATCATTCCAGGTAGGGAAAGCGAGGCCCGGAGAAGTTACATAGCTTGATCAGTGGCGGACCGGCATTTGTGCCCAGGCAGGCAGGGTCCACAGCCAGACACTGACTAACATCTACCAGAGCTTCCTAGGAGCACACGACCTGGTATGTATTACTCAGTTCTGAGCTTGGCTTCTGAATTTCTGCAGTCTGCAAATTACAGTTTATGACATTTCCTCCTGTCCAGAAAGAAAACCAATGAGTGGAATAAAACATGTGGGTTTAAGTGTGTAAGTTTAGATGCCAGGCAGCTGGAGAAGGGAAGCTGGGTAACCAAGCGGCTGGGGCTAGACTTCACCCTACTGGGCCTGCCTTTTCCCTGCTCTCCTTCTCTGGAGCAGTCAGACAGCAGGCACGAGCACCCAGCTCCATGAGAAACAGGTCCTCTGTCAGCACGTGCCACTGGCATTGGAGGGCAGGGGGCCCCAGCTGGGCATCCAGTTCTCTGGACTCTTCTCTCCCCCTGTGCCCAGGTTCGGGCCACAGCCCCCAGACTCTCGATGTCTCCAGCTCTCTCAGGTCTTTTCTCATCCACCTTCGAACTGAGCTCTCCCCCCAAACCCCCAAAATGTTGTTGGACACTTGGCACTCAACAAGCCTATGGTCGTATCTCAGATGCGGCAACTGGTTTTTCCTCCGCGGTCCACCCCTTCTCTGGGCCCTCCTGTGGTCTCTAACTTGCCATTCTCCAACACACATACCAGAGTCCCAGGAAGCCGAGGTCCCAGGCTCTCCCTCTACTTCCCCTGCACAACCTGACCCTCCATGGCTCACTAACTGGTCTTCCTGCTCCAAACTCTCTCCTGCCTCTCTGGCACATTGCTGCCCTGTTCTATTCTCGGGACACCCTGTTCACCATGTCAAGTCTTTGAGGCTCCCTCAAACCTCTTAGCCTGGTTCTCAGGCCTCTGTGATTGGGCTGTGGTCACCTCCCTGAGCCGGCCCCTACCAGCCCCTTACGCGGCCCTTTGCTGGAGCCCCACCGATCTGCCTACCCCAAGGAACTCTTGTCCTTTCCTATCGCTACACGCATGCTCCTGCTGAGCCCCCACCTGGACCGCCCTCCCCTTCGCAGCGTCTATCCGAACTTTCCCTAGCCTTCAGACCAGCCAGAATCCTCCTTCCTTCCCAAATCTCTCCTGGCCAACCCTCCCCCTCTTCCTCAGCAACTGCCTCATTTAATTTTGGCTCCAAGTCAGTTGGGAACTAATCACGCACTGCCCCATGACAGCTTTTCCAATTACACTTGGCATTCTTAGTAACATCCTTTATTGTTCTTCCCTTCCCGCGGGAGCTCCTCATCTGGCTGACTAAGCCCAGGTGTGTCCAGAGTGTCCCTCGCGGTCCCAGCACCACCCCCATGAGGCCGTGACCCACCTGAGGAGGTTTCCCCTGGTCGAGCTCTGCTCCCGGGCCTGGAGGCCGCCCATGGTGAGGCTCAGCCTCTTGCCCACGTCGGACCTGCCCTCGGCCAGGCTGCCCTCCCGGGCCCGGCCTGGGGAGGTGCCGTAGCGTTCCTCCAGGCACCGCAGGGGCACCGTCCTGTTGATGGGCTGGAAGATGATGGCTCCGCTCTGCTGGGAGATGGGCCGGCGGTTGCCCACGTAGCAGCGCACCAGGCCAGGGATGGAGTCGAAGCTCTCCGTCTCAAACTGGTACTGCACGCGGCTGTAGGCCTCACTGAGCCGCAGGACCGTCCGGTGGATCTTGAAGTGCTGAGCGAGGTTCTTCCACTGACAGGTCAGGACAAAGTTTCCGGGGCTGGACAGAGAGTCACGAACCAGGAAGTCGCCATCTCGCTGCACGAGGTTTTCTGACACCTTTGGGACAAAATGGTGAGGGGTAGAAAAGGCAAGCGCACATTCATTCCTTCTAAGAGCTGCACCGCTCTCCACTTCTTTGGGCCAGCGGTGGACCACGGTATTGTGTCTCTTCTTGCTCAGTTGGCTCTTTATTTTTCCAACGTCAAATTCTTAGAAGACCCATTCATTCGCTTAAGAACTACGTGCTGCCCACCTACTGTGTGCCAGGTACTATTGTAGGCACAGGGCTTACAGCAGTGAGTGAAGCAGAGTAGAGTCTCCACTGTCACGGAGCTCCTGTCTCTAGTGGAGAGCTGCTACTTTGGTGAAGATAAACAAGCAGCAGGTATGGTATGTCCAATGTTGTAAAGTTAAGGAAAAAGTCAATCGGGAAGGGAGATAAGAAGTGCCTGGGAAGGGATGAGGGCCGTTCGTTGCAACAGGGTGGTCAGGAGGGTGTCATGAGAAGATGACATTTAGGCAGACCCGAAGCAAGTAAAGTGACAGAATAAAACAAAGCAGAAAATTCATGTCTAGGCAGTCTGATCCCTCCCCACCCCCAGCAAGGGGAGGAGGGAGTTTGGTTGGCATCTAGGAGCCTGGTGGATGGGGAGGAGAGGTCCACACGTTGGTGGAGGCCAGGCGCTGTGGAATCAGAGACCTGAGTGTGGTTCTGGGCACAGCACTCGCTGGAGAGCCTGTAGCAAAGTCAGGTCAGTGTCTCACCTCACAAAGTTATAGGGAGGATTATATATTTGCATACACAATATACGTAAAGCACTAGTACAGTGCCGAGAACACAGTAGGTGCTCAAATATTATTAGCTATGAGGATGCTGATCTCTACTGTGTTGCCAAAGGAAAATCTCTACTGTGTTGAGATGGTCGTTCCTGTGGCCAGACTGCCTGGCTGTCCATTCTGGCTCTACTGAGTGACTTTGAACCAGGTACATAATCTCTTTGTGGCTCAGTTACATCACCTGTGGGACAGGGATAGTATCACCTACACAGTAGCTATGAAGATTTAAAGGAGCAGAGTGTCAGCTACAACTACCTTATTGTCACAGTGTTCAGTTATACAACCTGAAATGATGTATGACTGAAAATTTACACTCACTATAAGTGGTAAACAAATTTTGTGATCACAAAAAAGAGAAGGACGGTGGTGACGGTCATCAGTTTTGTAAACTTTGACATTTTTTCCAGGATATCCCAACATTGGAACAGTTAGAATAGCACGCTACCATGGTTACTTTAAAATTCCATCTTGGCCTTAAAAATTCGTTTTCACACAGAAATTGCACTTCTTGGAATGGGGCCTGAGGAAATAATTACAGTGATAAACATAGTCGTTATCTTACAGGGTGTTGGTGAGGGTGCCCACTAAATAGCAGAGCACCATACGATGGACACGCATACAGTGTAGAATGGTTTTATAACGATTTTATAACAGCAGAAAACTCCCAGGATATGTCATTAAATGAAGACAGTGGGCTGCAAAAGTATATGCAGTATGATCTCACACTTGCAAAGCCTCGTAGGAGGCCTTATATCAAAATGTTCACAGTGGTTACCTCAAGGTTGGAGAATTATGGGTGAGAGTTTTTAATTTTCTTCATTTTACTCCCTGCATTTTCTACAATCAATTTTAAACTAAAAACAAAAAGTTAGAATAAGGATTATTTCTTTGATAGTGCTGAGGCATCTGTTACATGAAAAAAAATTATCACCATGTGATGCCCTCCACACACCACCCCCCGATCCTCCCCCACCGCCCCTTTCCTGTCATGTTGTCCTGGGTAAATGACTGGCCAGATCAGCTTCCAATAAAAACCCAAGAGAAATTCTACACCTTAATTCTGGACTTCTATTTTTTCAATTTCTAAACTGTTTAGCAAAAAACCCACATTATTCATAGCTATCACCCAAATGATAGTCACACAGAGAACATCCTAGGCCAGGACGCTGTGGTCACTGGTATAATTCCTCTACCTGCCATCTCCAGGACAGGGGTCCAGGTAGGGGAGGGCTGGAGGGTAAATAGTTGCTGGCCCCACTAGGGTACTGGTGGCCCTGCTGCTCTGTGCCACTTGCCCTGATGATACTCTGTCTTCACCTGAAATTAAACTACTGTCTTAAAAGAGAAGCAGGTTCAAAGGGTATGAGGCAGCCAGCAGCCGGCCATGAGTTCAATTATCTGAACCACAGGCTGGCCCCTCACCTCTCGGGGTCATCACCCGGCCGCCACTGCCTCCTGCCCACTCAGGGTCTGTGGACCCACAGGAACACCTGCCTTTCCTCCATCCCCTTCCCGGGCAGGTGGAGATGTACTGTGGGTTCCTGACCTCAGTTCTTCCCGGCCATCTCCTGGGAGACAGGCCCAAGTTCGGTTTCTGTGGGCTAGGGTGTTCTATCTGTTTGGCTAAACTGGGGCCGACTCTGACATGGCGTTGGAGGGTAAGTCGGAAGGGTTCTCAGCGTGCTGGTGTTTGAGGACGGCAGGGCGCGCCCTGGCAGGAAGAGAGCGGGTACCTGGCGGGGGATGCGTCCATGGTACCAGGCGTGGCTGCGCAGGTCTTCGCCGCTCAGCAGCAGCTCCTCCTCCAGCTCCTTCTTCAGCCTCTCAGGGGTCCTGTCCATGACGTGCCTCTCCTTGGAGAACTGCAACACAGGGGCAGCGGTGACCTCCCACCCTGCCCAGGTCGGCCAGGCCAGCCGGCTGGAGAGGCCCTCCCGCCCGCACTTGGCCGCTTGGCTAACCAACCCAGGATATGCCAAAAGCCCTGTTCAGGTAGGGGAGCCTGGATAATGATTACAATTAGCTGTGACCTTTCACTTCTCCAGCTGCAAGAATGTAGCGAAATTTTCACCTACACACCGGGACTGTGATGGGAGAGGGGGCCAAGATGTTCCTTTTATCAGTCGGCTCAGGTAGCAAAGACAAGGGGAGCTGGGCATTGGGCACCAGAGACATGTGCGGGGAAGGAGGCACAAACGAGCCCTGAGAGCTTCCTCGTTGTGTTTGGGAACCATCCTCCCACGGAGCTGGGAAGGACAGCAGTCCTCAACTGGCTCACAGCTCCAAGCCCACAGGACACTGCTGCCCAAAGCGCAGTCCCCAGGCTGAGAGGGGCGGCCCTGAATTCTTTGCTACTGGCAAACTTCAATTCAGGAACTGAGTCAGCCTTTAGAAACTTTTAGAGCAATCGGACAGAAGAATTTTATGTCTCTCAAATCTAATAACGGAAGTCTGACTTTGGGTTGTTGTATGTCTTTTTCATTTCATTTTTCTAATATTTCATTTTTATGACAGGCTGGAAATTGAAACCTAAAAAAAACTGGTCCTTCGCCTCGGATAGTTTGAGAATCACTGATCTAGGTCACTGCGCAGTGGCCAGGGCAGGAAGTCTGGGTGGGCAACACTGCCTCCAGGTCTAATTTAGAGTCCACGCCTACTTTCAACACGTGAACTGAACTTGGACACCTGCCCAGTTCCCAGCAAAACCCGGCTCAGGGATCACTGACTGAAGGTCATGGGAGCAGGAAAACCATGTCCCTTATGTTCTCCCAAGTTCCCCAGCTTGGCCTCAAAAGGATCACCCGATTATCTTCATCACGCTGCTCTGCACCTTAGCAAAGGAAGAGGCCCAAATCCTTCTCCACCCAAGAAAAAGGAAACAGACTTGGGATTTTACACCCGGATTCTTATCCTCAAGTCTCTGTGAGCACGTTGGCCTAGAACGGCCCTGGCTGCAGGATGCAGGGCCGCTCTCAAAGTGGGGCTCTGGTTTACTAATTGTTTCCTTCTCCCACTCTCCTCCTCACAGCGCAGACACCTGCATCAAAGAGATGCCAACGCTGGCTGACCTAGATGCCCACAGGCATTAGCAGTGATGTTTGCCATCGATCATTAATTATGTACGGGTACATGTGAAGACAGCTCACTGGAAAGACTTGAGTACAGAATGCAGATTGTCAACCAGGCCACATTTACTGGTAGTTTATTGTCTGTCTTGCTTCCCAGTAGATTTCAAGTTTCATGAGAGCAGAAACCCATCTGCCTTCTTCCCTACTGCCCTCCAGCAATGCCTGAACATATTAGGCACTCCACGTTCACCGAATGAGCAAATACCCCAAGGTGAGGCCTGTCTAGGCCTTTTCCTACTTATGGAGCTTTTCCTCTTCAAATTATTTGAAGCTCCCTATCAGCTGAGCATGTGGCCACACAACTGAAGGATGTCATTCCTCAACTTCCCTCTCTTAATGTAGGCACGTGGCCACATGACCACATTCTGACCAAGGGAAGGTACAATGCCACTTAGTGGGACTTCTAAACTGGAGAGGCAGCACCGTCTGGGACCTGAGGAGGGAGCCACGTCCTTCCAATGGGGGAGCAGAAGCCCCAGTGGGGTCAACACAACAGTCCCAGATTGCCCACCCCCAGGTCTTCCTTGTGATCTTCTGTCTCGTTTAAGCCTGTTAGTTTGGTTGCTCCTGTCACTGGTAGCTGAACTAAAATCCTAACCGATACTGTGACCCTAGCCTCTCTTGAGCCCCCCTGACAGTCTTTTTACACCTAGCCTAAATCCTTGTGCTGTGCCTGGGCCCACTTCTTCTTGGCCTGAGCTCTGAAAACGTGGTCACCAGTAGCCATACCCTCTGTGTCACCCTCCACTGAAACTGCACTCACCCAGATCCAATAAGCTGTTCCCATATTTCTCTTTACATTCTCCTTCCTTCCTGATGTCCAATACCCAGGCCACTTCCCGTTACCCCCTCTCCCCTTAGCATCGTTCATAAACAGCAAGATTTCTTAGCATTTTATAAACAAATCCTTCGCTCCAGATTTTGAGATAATCCTGCTTTACATTTGTTACCAAAAATATAAACTCTGCTATCTTGTTACTTCTACTCTAATTCCTTAGAGGAAAACCACGGTTGTGGTTCTTCCCCCTGCTGTGGACTGTGGAGATGGGGCATGACAGGGCATTACAGGCAAGTACTGAGGGAGGAGAGGAAAGGAGGCCAGTAAGACTGACCCTCCCTGGAGACGGAACACCAGACTACAAACACTATGCCCTTAAGCTCTTGCATAATTTGTGAAAAGTTAGGAGTTTACACAATTGACTGGATTCATGGTTTGGGGGTGGGGAGAGGGTGGGAGATAAGGAGGGTAGGAGAGGGAGGGATGGAGGGAGACAGATCCAGAGCTAGCAAAAAATCTCAAGGGGTCTTCATCTCAAGCCAGTGAACAGCTGTTTCTACTACATTACAAAGAGCCAGGTTGGCTTCTGGGAGCTTCTGCCTCAGCAGATGCTGTGGGCACCATGTCTCAAACGGCTAGCTGAACAAGGCAATTCAAAAGTCACCCCCATATGCCCATCCTCATGATTATTTGCGGGGGGTGGGGGGGTGGGGTGGTGAATGCCTTCTAGAAATTTCACAACTCTTTTTAGTCACACAGATTACTGCAAATTTTATTATTTTTCCTAAGGGCCTATATTTTATGAGACTTGCCCTTACCAGCTATGATTGTGCCACTATATAGGAGTACTGTTATACTCATGGTTGGTGAGAGGTGACCATGTAGGAAAATCTGGCAAAATGTATCCATTTGTATATTTGAGAACACCGTGACTGATATTTATGCTCCTTGGGGACCAAGAATGGTATTCTTCAGGGCGCCTGGGTGGCTTAGTTGGTTGAGCGTCCAACTCTTGGTTTCAGCTCAGGTCATGATCTCATAGTTTGTGAGATGGAGCCCCGCATCGGGCTGTGCACTGACAGCTCAGAGCCTGCTTGGGATTCTCCCTCCCTCTCTCTCTGCTCCTCCCTGGCTCATGAGCACTCTCTTTCTCAAAAATAAATAAGCTTAAAAAAAAAAAAAAAGAAAGAAAAAAGAATGACATTCGTGCTTCACAAGAAAGGTCACCCACCCATGGGAGTGGGACATTTGGCAGAATTCTGTCAATTTGCCCCAAACAACCAGAACGTGTACCAACAGTGTACCCTTCCACTTAACTGCTGCCATCTGGAGGAAAGATGAGGTTCTGCCCCGAAATGCAGCCATTTCAGTTAAGTTTCTGGGTCTTGGGGGCCACAAAATAAACTCTAGCAATTTAGGGTAACACAGGAGTACCTCTGCCCTTGGCAATGGTTTTACCCCATCGGTGTGGCCACCCCTTTGAAGTTCTGACTGATTCCACTAGTGACCCAAGGATCCTCCTGGCCTACCTTAGATTACATTCTGAGGAAAGTCCAAAAGAGATAAGTTCCTGCTCACACACAGTCACATGCATTGCTATCTCACGCACGGCCCAGCATTATGCATCATAGAGGGGCCGGAAGAATAAGTACAGGTCCCAGTAATCCAGTGGTTTCCAATCTTGGGAAAGTACAGCCAAGCACATCATACTAATCTGTCCCAGTTCCTATAGCCTTTTCTCCCAGTTCATACTTTCCAGCTCTTTCACATTCGTTTCTGCAGACGTCTTCTGAATTCAGTGTGCCTCAAAGACTGGCTGGACCCAAGCCTTCTCAAGTTTTCTGTTAGCATGGGATAGCGGGCATCTGTGACAGAGGGCATCGTGACACCCCAGAGCAAGTACAATGTATCTGGGCTCTCTCAGACAGTTTCCACTGAATGGAAATGCAGCACTCACTGGCCCTTTGGATTTTATGTTCTTCCACCACCAGCAAGAAAACTCCTGAATGATCAGTATCTCACAAAGATTCTATAAAAGTTATAAACAACCACATCATAGTAACACGACTTTTTCTCCATGCTCAGATTCTCTAGCTATTCGCCCCTGAATTTGAACTTCGTTCCTAGAAGGCAGGTCTGATTCTTTGTTTCCAGAGCTTCTTATCTTAAGGAAAGGAGGTGGCAGAGGCTTGGCCCTGACTCGAGTTTTTCTGCTCCAGCGGGGGCTCCGGATCCCTCCATCCTGAGCTCCACCCTACACAGTAGCTGGGGTGTACCCTCCAGAGAAAGAGACGCTCCCGGGTTTGGTTCAAGAACATTCTGCCCATGAGCTTTGCCAGGTTCATTCGAGCCACCACATCCACCCACGGCCGCCACGAGAGAAAGACACAGGCAGGTCCCATGTCTCCTGTTCTGTGGCTTGCCTGAATTGCACCCACCAGAAATTTGAAGGGTTCTTTTGGGGGGACTCAGGGTATAAGAAAAGGTGCTATGTACACAAATTAAGTAGTAATTTGAGCAGTAAAGAAAGAAAGGGAGGGAAGCTTAGTAACTACTATATCATGGTTTCCCACTCACATGGCTCTACTTCTAAAATTTTGTGTTCTCTCAGCCATTAGTTCTGGGGACTGGGGTAAGGCGGGTAAACTGATAACTAAGGCAAATGCAGGGGGTGGAGGAGGCCCACGCTTGTCCACCCAAATTCAAGTTTAGTTAGAAAATTCCTAAGTTACCATAATTGTTGCTTTTCAGGGGAATCGGAGTCTAACCACATCTTTCTTACTGCCAGCATTTTAATAACCCTGATGTCAACAGATGTTACAGCACGGTGTTTAAGCATAGCTGGCCCTCGCCCTCCATCTACAGGCCACTGGCCACTGACCGGCTGTGTGGCTTTGCTTAAATAACTTTACTGCTCTGCAGAAGCCTCAGGCTCCTGGTCTGCAGAGATGGGGCTAACAGTTTGTGATGGGGTGTTAGTAAGGATGAAAGGGATCCATATCCGTAAAGCACTTAGAACATAGCCCAGGACACAGCACTGTTACCTGTTATAACAGACATATGAGAATGCTACTCATCTGGTTATATAAAAGGGACAGTTCACATCAGAGGTGTTTTCAGTCTGGTGCATGGATGTGTAGGGGTTGGGGGTTTGGGAGGGAAGCAGTGAAGGAAAACAGCCGGCTGCCTGCATGAATGTCCACGGGCTGCCTCGCACAGCCCGCCTGCCCCAGCACCTCTGGTCCGGTTACAACACCAGAACCAGTCCCAGCTTGCTGCGGCCGGCTCCAAAAATCATGCCTATCCTATCACTCTGAATCTGGAATGAACATCTCTGCAGCCCCACACAGCCCCGGCAAGTCTGTTCTTGACAGGCTGGAATAGCCAGAGCCCGGGAGATGGTTGGAAAACATATTCTGGACGTGCTGAGCCAGTTCCACAGACGTGCTGGGAACCTTGATTAACACGGAAACCCAAATTTCAACAGTTTTCCCAGAAAGAAAAAGCTGTTCCAGTCCAGGAGGAAAGGAGCCCAGGGTCTCTTCTCCCAAGGGCTGCCTGACATTAGAGCCTGCATTTCAAATCAGGCACAACAATAGGACCCTGCCTCTTCGGAGGAGGTCTGTGTTCTTAAGCTTGGGGACGAGGGAGGGTGTGCATGCAGTAAATTGTGGGAAAACCCCAGAGAAGGCACGACACTTATTTGTATGTAGGAGACAGTGGAGAGGATTAGAAAAAGATGTCATCTGCATTATAATTAATATTTATTTTACTCTGTCCCTCTCTCTAAGAAAACCTTCCCAGTTCCCACAGAATTTTAAATTGTGCAAATCACCAGGAAAGATCCTGTCCCTAGTCCCAGGGGCTAAAGGTAGAAAGGGAAAGACTGGAAAAGCACCATTTCATGGCCATTAGCAATCGTGACCAAGCAATCTGCCAAACTAATTGCCAGCGGGGGATGACACCCTGGTCCCTACCCTTAGGAGGGCACAGTCTCTTGGACGACCACACACAGAGAAATGGTTTAAACTCATCCCTGAGCTCTGGAGAAGCACTGCCTGGATCTTATCCCTGCCTTCCTGCTCTGGAGCCTGGCTGAGTTACTCTGCCTCGCTGTCCTTAGGTTTTCCCCTGTCAAAATGAGAAAAGTCACTGAAGCCCCATGCCGTGGGAGGGGCCGGGGGGGTGGGTAGGATGAGAGCATGGGGGTGGGGATCAGGATCGGACCCTGAAGATAAAACCTGAGAAGAGGAAGGATATTTGGGGCATTTGAGCTAAGAGCAGCTGGGTTTGGTCAAATGGAGGTTCTGGTTGAGGAGGTCTGAAGCAGGCAGAGGTTTTACACACACACACACACACACACACGCGCGCGCGCCCACACACACACACACACACACACACACACACACACACACTCTCTCTCTCTCTCTCCATCTTTTCTCCAAGCATGTGGTTCAGACCCCACCTTCCTGGGCATCATGGCTGACTGGCTGACCCAGCTAGAGTTAGTCCCAGGATTTTTCTAAGTGGAACTGAATGAAGACTGAATGAATGAAAACATCATGAGGCTAGAAGCATAGTGGTGCTACATCTCATGCTGACCCACCATGTGGAGCCAGTTGGGTGGAGAATGAAATGAGTGTTCAAGGAGAAGAGGATCAGGAGATGGAAGGTGTCCCAGTGGTGCACACATCCCTAAACCCCAGCTGACTCCATTAACCAGCAAAATCCCCTTGTGACCTAAGCTAGTTTGCCCTGGACTCTTGTCACATGTGCCAAAGGAGTCCTGATCCAGGAGGGCAGGATTGGATAGAGGGGAGTAGGACACTGGAGGCTGAGGGACTAAACCTTCACACTCTAGATGGAGAGAGTGTCACTGAAAATCTCTGGCTAGGAAGGCAACAGGTAAAAAAAAAAAAAAAAAGATGCTTTTAGACAGAGTAATCCAGGTGCAGTAGGCAGAATGGCCAGGCCGGGGCTGGGGGCACAAGGCCAGTTCTGAGACTTGTGAAGTGTGTAGATGATGGACAAATCTCTATCGCAAGCCCGTATGGTGGGTGCCAAGGCAGGGATACTGACCAGAATCCATTCTAGAACTTGGATGTCAGTATGAATAAATGGAATTCATCTCTGCAAAGCTTGTTTCTCTCCCCCTTTCCTAGTCACTGGCACCTCCTCCGTCCTCATCACCCAAACTCACCCTCACCCAAACCCTCAACACTGGCTTCTATCAGTCAAGAAATTCCTGATTCTATCCCTTACCGACACCCACTCTGATTCCGACTAAGATTGCTCTGTTCTGTTCTCCCAGAACTTCTGCAATGGCCTCGTAACAATCTCCCTACCCTCATCTCTGGTCATACACTCTGCACTTATATGCCACAGACTATCCCACATTCCTGGCTTGGAGACCTTAGTCAAGGGGTGCCCTAGCAAGGGCTGACATGAGATCCAGAGTCTTTCTTAGCACCCCCACAAAAAACTTGATGGGCTCCTATGCCTGGTTTTTACTCTCCCAGGGCTCAGACCTGGTTCATGAGGGACACGGACCCTTTCACGCCCTATCCTCCTAGACCCCTCAGCTTTGAATGCCTTTCTTTTAACCCCAGTGAAGTGAACCACCACCTTTGCCATATACGGACACCGCATAACAGGATCCAGGTCTGAATTTGCTAGAAGGCCCAGTTCACAAGGGCTATGGATGGATGCCTATGTGAGGACCCCTTGTGGATATCTGCAAAATAACTGGTAGAGGCTTGACAGTGGGGGAGACGGGCCAGGGCACTGCCGTTTTGCAGTGGGGGTCTGTGAATCAGCAGTGACATACCTGCAGAGGTTCTAACAACGCAGGGGCTGGAGCCCAGGCTGGGCAATGGGGAGAAGAGGGAGGGGAGTTGGATGAGGCAGGCAGGGGCCTTGAAGGCCAAACTAAGCCAATCTGTTTTTATCTAAGTGGGGCAGGGAATCCACTAATGAATGCTGGGCAATGAGGCAGTACGGTCCGCGGGACACAAGCTCTTTGAGGACAGAGGCCACGCCATATTTCCCTTTGGCTCCCAGAGCCTAGCCTCGTGCCTGGCACACAGCGGGTGCCCCGTAAACACTTACTGACTGGAGCCAAGCTTGCCTTCTTACCCTCTGTGTGGCAGCTTCCTGCCACTGGGTGGGGAGAAAAAGAACATTTGGAGGTTGCTCAAGAACAGGGAATCTTGGCCATCTTTCTAGACTTCGCTTAACTTGTTTCTGTATGCACCAAGCGAGTAAGAGTTCTCACTTCACAGGACGACCTGATCTAAGGCACATAGAGCACCCGGCACCAGTACCGTGCCTGGCACACAGCGGGCATTCGCTGGAAACCTAGAATCTGAACACCCTTTCAAAGAGGACTCTTGGCCGCAAAAATAGTAAGTTACTTCACTAAAGAGTTAAAAAAAAAAAAAAAGAATTATAAAATCCATCAGGAGTTTTTAGAGGTATCTGGCCTTTGGGAATTTAGTTCTAATGGAACAAAAAAGCTAGGAGTTGGAACAACCAATCTCTATTCGTGCACAGGTTATTCTTTATTTCAGTTCTACGTTGATAGTTTGGGGGTTTTGAATAGTGTTGAACAGTGGTTCCATCTGTGCATGTGACACTGACTACATGTGAGAAGGCACTTTCCCTGGTGGCAAGCGCTTTGCAGGCCTGTATTAGCAAGTGCTCCTGGCTAGCTCCAGCTGGCTCAGCTGTCCACAGTACATGGGACAGAGTGACAGTGTGAGTGTGCAAGAAATTGTCACGTGCACAATGTTGAGAAGTCCTGGTACACAGATTATGTGTCCTTCAGGGCCTTGGATGTTTAGTCAAGGATGTTTTTTTGTTGAATTTTTAAAACTGAGCTGATTTTCTAGCCATTCATTCTATGATCAAGGCTGGCAATTAACTTGCTTGAAATAAAAAAAAGAGGGAAGGGGGGCATCTGGGTGGCTCAGTCGGTTAAGGGTATGACTCTGGATTTCGGCTCAGGTCATGATCTCATGATTTGTGAGATCGAACCCCAGGTCATTCTCTGTGCTGACAGTGTGGAGCCTGCTTGGGATTCTCTCTCTCCCTCTCTCTCTGCCCCTCCCCTCTGCTCACACATGTGTGCACTCTCTCTCTCTCAAAATAAATAAACTGAAAAAAGAAGAAAAAGAAAAAGGAAGAAGGAAATCTGTGCATGAAAAGAAGGCAAGGGGGAGAGAAAATGAAGAGAGAGGGAGGGAGGGAGGGAGCAAGCTTCTGGGCTATTCCATCCCAGTCAGAAGTATCAGGCCACAGCACCCAGCATGCTACCGGTTCTCAAAAGCTTCCTTTCTTCTGCCCTGGATGGTTTATTCAGTTGAGGGAGAGGTCAACAACAGTCCAGGCCTCTGATCAAGTGGCACCAAACCACTGCTCAGGTCACAGTTTTCTAGAAATCTCATCCAGATGATCACAACCAAAATTGTAAGTGCGACTGACGTTGTAGAGCATCATACCAAATTGGTCTATTTTCTGAGCGAAGACCATGTCCTCCTGCGAGCTGATGGGAAACCCCTCAGGAACGTGCCTTGAACAGCCACCACGTGACCCAGGCTGGGACCATGCAGGAGTCCAAAACGACAGACCCTCATCTCGAACCCAGCCTGTGCTGCCTCGGAACCTGCATCATTGCAATCCCTAACAAAACCTGAACGTACAAGGACAAAGAGCTCCCACTCGGAAAAAAACATACACTGGATAACCATTGCGCAGAGCCTTCTGAAGCCTTTCTAAGTCTGCTACAGGACCACCTTGCAAGTAAATCTGCCTAACAATGAGATTCTTTGAAGATGTCAGAAACTCTGCCCCTTCAAGTCCCTGCCCTGTGTTGAACTGCAAGCAGTGGACTAGTTTATAACCAAATTCCAAAGTATATCAAGGGCTTGTAGAGATCCAGTTGGTATTTTTACCATTGAACACCTGCATAAATTGATCATGAACCCACAGGATGAATAAATCCCAATCACTTCTGCCACTCTTAATCCTGCCCACAGGCCGAAAAATGAAAATCCGGTTCTCCCCAAGCTTTAAGCCCAGCAACATTTTGCAGGCTCCCTCAGATGTTTTCATCTGAGGGACAAGGGCAGGAGAGAAGGTAGCGTTTGAAGATAGTTAACCTTCCAGCCTCCATGTGAAACAATTTGTATGCTGGCTTCTCTGCCACCTTTTATTGACACTCACTGGCCTTGTGGCTTGCCTAAAAATGTTTTATTATCACTCCAAAGGTAAATGAAGAAGGGCTTCAATTTACGGATGCAACTTTTCCTACTGGGCGCCAGGCTAGACAAATACAACTTCCGTGCTAATAACTGTGATTAAAGCCAAAAGCTTTAGTTATTAAGTAAACCATTAACTTTGTAAATAAAAGTCCCAAGAGGGAAAAAACCTGTCAAATTAAAATTTTGAATATCCTATTGGGTAGATAAAAGCCAATGGTGGCACGGGCAACTGGGCATTTCGGCCTGGTCCCCCCTGCAGGTGGACACACAAGTGGCCTGGCCGTGGGCTCCAGTACACAAACAGCACAGTGGCATTACATCTAAGCAGGTGCCCTTCTTACATGGCAGAGAAAATTTCCATATTGATTGCAACGGATGCCTGGTGGATGGCAATCAAGTATCCCGAGGAGAGGTGCCTTATTTGAATTCATACCAAGGTGCTCTCTGGCTAGAAGGGAGAGACCCCGAGCACGTTCCCCACCTTTTAAGTGTCGGGCTGTTGACAGTGGGGACCTCTGGTCTCACTTGGGTCCTGTGCCTCTGAGCCTGCTCCTTTCAATCCTCACATTAAAGCTCAGCGCAGCAGGCTCTGTAGGCAGTTCTGTCCACACACACTACACCCTCTCGGCTAAAGTGCTGCACAAACAGCCAGGAGGTTACTTTTAAATCAAGAGTCTGATAGCCACTGGAACACGGGGCCTCCGATTACCTCACCTTCTTGGCCAAAGTTCTGCAGGAACAATCAGGAGGCCAGTTGCAAATCAAGAGCTTGATAGTCACTGGAACACTGTGCCACCGATTAAACCCGAAGGCCTACTGAGCGCCCACTGTGCCACTCGGTGTCCTGGACTAGGTCTGACGGGAGACGCAGACACGAGAAAGAACAGCTCCATGGCCTGACAGGGGTTACAGCCGCTTCGAGGGGATAAGACATCTTTAGAGAACGTACAGCAAACAGCCACAAGCAGTTTTGCCGAAGGTCTCAGAGTTCTCTATCCTATCTGAAGTGAGCGAGGGCTTCTGGCCCCTTCTGAGAAAGGAATCGGTAGCAAAGATACCTCATAAAATTTCAGTGAGTTTTAGCATTCTGAAACACTTCAATTAATTTGATGTTAATTTTAAGTACCTTGATGACATACTTTCTCCTTTCCAAATCCTAGAAAGAATCTCATCTTCAGAAAAGATTCTGCAGATGGGTTTTGATGCCATTTTACCATTTTATAATTAAACCTGCATAATTTATCACACTCAACACCAGATTCTTACTCCAGTGCCATTAAAAACAGATTTGCAATTTGCTATTAAATTAAGATGCTTCATTTTCCTACTACCTGTGATTTTTCTTTTCACAGACAAATGATGATACGAGGGCCATCAGACCCTAGCACAGACAGGAAACTGACATCAAAATCCCCCAAGAGCCCAAATCCAAGAGATTTCATTTTATTCATTATCAAATCTTATCAAGTATTACAAAAAGAGGCTCATAAACCATAAATAGGAAAAATGAAGAGAACATCTGTGGAACTCCTTGTTTATCAAGGTTCTGAGAAGTTTCCAATAACATTTGGCTTTCCATGTGTGTGAATGAAAAAGACTAGTTTAATTTTACATTATGCACACTGGAGTCTTACCACAGCACACGTCCTAGGCGTAGCAGTAACTTGATCCCCCCAGGCTTACCTAATTGCATTAGGATTATTCTGATCGGTGTGCACAGCTCCCCTACATGTTCAACCCCTGTTACCTTTTATCACCCATCATTCTCTAGGCAAGGTCTCTATGCCTTTCCATCTCGCAGGATCATGAAGTTACTGCTTTTGATGCCTAGCTTTATTTTGATGGAACACCAAGGGACTGAAAATTATTTTTCACAGGAGACCGATCAGTCTAAAAACTGCAGGTGGAATTGGAAGTTGGACCGAATGCAGCACACCCAACACCAACCCTCGCGGCTGCTCCCCTTCACAATAGTTACCTACACATGCGAGAAACTGCTCAACATGCTCATTACACTGTAAGAGCTCCTTCCCCAGCTACCTGCCCTGGTGGCTTTGCCCGTCATGTTTCTACCCTCTACCCTCTCGACAAAGCATTATTTACCCATGGACTCACTCAGTGCTCAGCTCCAAGGGGGTCTCATCTTTCCCTGGGAAAAGATAAACTGAAACACAAATGAGATTTTCAACAAGCCATTTGTAGCCATTTGTTAGCCTCTTGCCCTGAAAGCTCTGGGGGTACCTTCCCCTCTAGATCTAATTTAGATGATGACTTCCTAGAGCAGCCTGCGGAGGGGCAACATCCAAATCATCCCCACGAGGCAGCCCTGTTTTCTGATTCCTCCCAACGAGAAATCAGACTGCCACACTTAGGATGAAGGCTGAAAGTCCTTGCTTGCACTTAACCATTTAGTGGGTCAGTGGAATAAAAGGCTTCAAATGAAAAGTTGAGTGCTAGGCGACCTATGCCACCCCCTCTGTAAACTGCTTTGCTCCCTTGAACCATGTCCTCAACTTCCGATACCACTTCTCTCTCTCACTAGGTTGGCACACAGGCTAAATGAGATAATGCAAGTGAAATATTAATCACTGGGTCTGGCAGCGAGATTTCATTCCATGAGAGCAGTGCTTTGTTAACATCTATGGGGAAAGGATAAACAGAGACTAACCCTGGCTAATAGGGCAGACCCCAAGATGAGGGTTTGAAGACCAGCTGACCAAAGTTCAGAATGTGAGGAGCTCCAAACCGGAAATCTCTCCCACTGGTAATTCAACCTTGTTAATTCATCTTAACCCAAATTACGAGTGATCTGGTGGAAAATAGCTGTTCACCAAAATGCCCTATTTGCTCTTCAATAAGAATATCAGAAAATCAGGGCGCCTGGGTCGGTTAAGCATCCGACTCGATTTTGGCTCAGGTCATGATCTCACGGTTTGTGGGTTTGAGCCCCACGTGAGGCTCCATGCTGACAGAGTAGAGTCTGCTTAGGATCCTCTCTCTCTCTCCCTCTCTCTCTGCTCCTCCCCTGCTCACAAGCATGTTCTCTCTCAAAAATAAATAAATACACTTGAAGAATATCAGAAAATCAAAACCAATTTAATTCAAATATAGTTGACCCTCAAACAGCACAGGTTAGAACTGTGTAGGTCCACTTATATGCAGATTTTGGGGGGCAAATACCATACAGTACTGTAAATGTATTTTCTCTTATGGTTTTTTTTATTTTAATTTTTTTTAACGTTTATTTATTTTTGAGACAGAGAGAGACAGAGCATGAACGGGGGAGGGGCAGAGAGAGAGGGAGACACAGAATCGGAAGCAGGCTCCAGGCTCTGAGCCATCAGCCCAGAGCCCGACGCGGGGCTCGAACTCATGGACCGCGAGGTCGTGACCTGAGCTGAAGTTGGACGCTTAACCGACTGAGCCACCCAGGCGCCCCTCTTATGGTTTTTTTTAATAACATTTTTTCTCTAGCTTACTTTATTGTAAGGACACACTGTATAATACATATAACATATAAAATATGCGTTAATTGACTGTTTACATTAGGCTCCCAGTCAACAGTAGGCTGTTGGCAGTTAATTTATGTGGACTTTACACAGGGGATTGTTCAGGGTCAACTGTACCATCCTTTTATTTTGTTGTTTTTAGAGAGGGAGAGAGAGCACGTGGGAGAGAGCACATGAGTAAGGGGGAGTGGGGAGTAGGGAGAGAGAGAGAGAGAATATGAGAGAATATCTTAAGCAGGCTCCACACTCAGCGCATAGCCTGACTCGGGGCTTGATCCCATGACCCTAGGATCATGATCTGAGCCAAAATCAAGAGTCGGACATTCAACCGACTGAGCCACCCAGGCGCCCCTGTACCATCCTTTTCTTAATTCATCTTGAATGAATGAGACAATGAATGAATAAACAAAATGCATCATGGCTGAAAGACACTAGGAGATCTAACTGGAAAGAAAAACAAGAAATGCCAAACACACACAGAGGAAAATCCAAAGAGTCAGAAACCCTTCCAGCGTGGGGTGTAGAATAGATGACTTTCCAAATTCTCTCTCTCCAAAAACATACCATGACTAATAACTGTCTCAGACATCTGGTTTGGGGTAAAGCAATCGTATGTCAGGGCTAAGTACACAGTAGGTTCTCAGTTAAACCAAACAATTCATCACAAGATGGGTTTTGGCCAAGCATTGACTCTACCACTTCCAACACAGAACTCACACGTCACTTTATTATTATTATCTTTTTAGATGTTTATTTATTTTTGAGAGCAAGAGAAACAGAGCGTGAGCAGGGGAGGGGCAGAGAGAAAGGGAGACACAGAATCCACAGCAGGCTCCAGGCACCCAGCTATCAGCACAGAGCCTGACGCGGGGCTTGAAGTCACGAACCACTGAGATCATGGCCTGAACCAAAGTCAGACGCTTAACTGACTGAGCCACCCAGGGGCCCCGACACACATCACTTTAAAGGTGTATTTTTCCAACAGGAGCTCAAAGCACTTGACAGCCACATATCTTGTTTAACAAGCTTTTGAGAAACACAATCACCATGCCAGATGTCATGGCAGAAACAGGAAAACAGCAGCTGAACTTGAGAGGAACAAGACACCTAAAAACGATGCAACTCAGATTCATCGGACATGAATCTGTACGATGCTCCTGGAGTTATGTAGGCAGGAAGAAGATTTAGATCTCACAAGAGTCAACATCACCAAGGCCCTGAATGTTCATGATTTGCTCAGACTTAGAGAATATTAGTTAGAATCCAAGTCTCCCAAAGTATATATAGCACTGGAAATGTTTAGTCCGTACAGAGCAGACTTAAAGGAAACATGAGGGCTGTGTGGAAATAGCTGAAGGCTTGGGCTACTGCCATCCCTAGATGATGGTCAAACAGACTTGGTTCAACTCCCTAAGGAAACTCATCCAGCATCACCCCTCTACCCTCCCCCACATACTGTTTTATTTCTAGGTGTTCACTCATACCAACCAATTTGGTCTCAAAACAGACATGCCTACAATAATGGGAGGAAAAAATGCACCTGAAGGGCTGTCATGCCCGTTTAACTGCAGAATAAGGTAGACAGTGCAGGTACACAGATTTTGACTCAAAGCAAAGAGAGACCTTCTAGCAATTAGAGTTGTTCACATGTGGGAATGTAGCGCCTTAAGGGCACAGTACATACCCCATGTCTAGAAAGGTCAAACATAAAGGTGAAATCACGTCCTATGAAGAAGTAGGGCAGGAAGACCAGTTAGGAAGCACAGTGCTGGTGGCAGAGTCAGGGAGCAAGAGGCAGATGAGAGCAATGTTGAGGAGTAAAATCTTAAGACATCTTGAGACGTGGAAGATGAATGGGAGAAGAGACACCAGAGCTCCTGGAAGATGCTGAGCCACCAACTCCCAACACAGAAGCACAGAGGGGGCAGGTTTGTGGAAGAGGACGCACAGCCTAAGATGCCCCTGCCCTGTCTGGATGGAGTGGCTCACCAGGCCGCGGGATCCAGGGGCTGTGAGAGAAGGGCTGGACTGGGCACGCACTGGGGAATCCTCAGAATGTGGGGTAGCCTATCTCAACTGCCACCTAAGAGATGGGGCGGTCGAGGGCATATCAGAAGGGTTTTTAAGAGGCAGGCTAGAAAGAGAAACTGAAGATAATGTCTTAATCCTTTGGGGCTTCTGTAAGATAAATACCATATACTGGGTAGTTGAAACCGCAAACATGTACTTCTCCCAGTTCTGGACGCAAGTCCCGGAGCAAGGTGCTGGCAGGTTCAGTGCCTGGCCTGCTTCCGAGTTCTAGATAGCTCTCCTCTCACTGTGTCCTCACACAGCAGAGGGGCAGGAGAGCGCTCTTTCCTAAGAGCACTAATCCCATTCATAAGGGCTCCACCTACCACCTCCTAATATAGCACACCCGAGGTTAGGATTTCAGCATGAATTTGGGGGTGGGGGGGACACAAGATTCAGTCTCTAGCAATAGGGTGGGAGCTCAGGAAGGGATCCTGGGAAAGATCCAGGAGAACAAGTAGAGTGCGGTGTCCTGGCGGTCAAGACTTTCAGGAAGGAAGAGCCAATAATGCCAAGTGCAGCAGAGTCCCAATAAAATCAGAATTGGACGGCATCCACCAGACTTGGCAAGGCTGCCGGTGGGGTGAAGGAGGCAGAGTAGCCACCGGGAAGTGAGAAAAACAGAGACCGTGTTAATCAGTTTTTGGGTGGAGGAAGACAGGGACCAAGAAATGAAGACATGGAAATAAGCAGTATTTTTAGAATGGGAAAGACTGGAGCATGCGTACAAACTCAGAGGAAAGTGTTGGTGGAGAGGGCACAGACTGAAGGTCTCTGAGGAGAGGCCAATGGAGAGAAGTCTATGCAGAGGAGGTGGTCATGGGCACAGGTGGCAGGGCCAGCCTTGGTCAGGACACTTCATCCTCGGAGGAAGTGAGGATCTGGAGCTGGATATAGTTGTGGCTTGTGGGGGTAGTAGTGGGGACGGAAAAATATTGTGCCGATGGTCTTAACTGCTGCTGTGAAGAAACAAGATCTCGCGAGTGTGCAAAAAGGGCCAAAAGAGAAGGTGGAGGGAGGCAGACCCCAGGGGGCTGAGCAGGGACAAGCCAAGCCGATGGGAGGCTTCGAGGACGTGGGCCTGAGCTGGGGGAGGCACTCCTCAAGCTCATGCTGCCTGCAAAAGGACGGAGCCCAGACCTCCCCCCGCTCCCCACCCACACTGTTCACTGGCTCCCACTGCCCTGCACAATCCGCTCACCAACCACCTCTCTTTTCTCTGCTCTCAGCTTCGGCCAGGCGTCCCTCCAGGGTGTGATGCCCGCTCTCCTGCCTGTGCCCTTCTGCCCACTGCTGCTTTAGGAGCCATTCAGTGTTACCTCCTCCTGGAAGTTCCCTGACCCGGGGCTGCATTAACACCTCTGCCCAGGGTCTCACAACACGCCGGGTGTCACGCCTGCCCTGCACCTCCCATGCACGTTGGAGAGAGAGCCGCTTGCACTTTCATCTCCCCACCAGACATGGGAGCTCCTTCAGGGCAGGAGCTTGGATGGCCCCCCAGCACCCAGCAGGCCCTCGTATACAGGCAGGGCGTGGGGGGTGGGGATGTAGGTAGGAGGCTGGCTCACGGGTCTCTCAAATTCCATCTTATTAAGAAACTAGGATTCTAGCTTGTTGGTTGTCTGTGCGTAACTGCTTTTGTAAAAGCACACGTGTTTCAGAGTGGACACTGGGGAGAGTCGTTCTCTATACAAACTAAAAGACTGATCATAGTTCTTTCATAAGCCAGAAAAATAAGCCATGACATTCTCATGGCCAGAGCCAGATTCCAACAGTAGCCCCTGGGGCTGTGGACACGCACTGGAAATCCAGACGAGGACAGAGATGCCGCAGTCCAAACCCACGAGGCGCTCCTCCCCTCCCCTCCCCTGCCAGGACAGCCCGAGTTTCCTCTGCTGGCCTGGAGACATCCAAAATATGCATCAGCTAAAAGGCCCCAGAGTGGTCTCTAACATCTTCAAACACAGCTACAGAGCCCTGGGCCTTCCACATACCCCAGACCCCTCACATGGTGTAGCAGGAAGGCCTCTGTGGCCCCAGCATGCAGACTCTCCAGCGTTCTCCCCAGTGTTTGGCACAGGCCCGCTTCTCTGTCGTCCTGGAGGTGCTGAACCCACTAACAGAATTTTCCCAGGGTCCCAGTCTCATTTCTGCTTCCCACCCACGTTTCTCCAACAAAAACAAGGCCTCGGCCAGGATCCAAGCTCCGGGGTCTGCGGAGAGGGGGTGCCGGGACCCAGCCGCTGTCAGCCATATCCTCCCTTCCCCTGATGCTGAAACCAGATCCCACAAGCTCCCAGATGCCAATGGAATGCATTTAGGTCTCTTTAAAAAAAAGCTGTGCTAGGCTTATTTTGGAGGGCAGGAGAGATAAGTGAGCAACTAGCAGCCGCCCTGAGGAGGGGCTGAGTCACTTGGAAAGACACTTCCCGAGTGCCTTTTTCCACTTTGCACAGCTCGTGCTGATGGTGCATCAGCCCCACTGACTAAGGCAACCCAGGCCATCATCAACACCAGGATGGAAGACTAGTGCCCAAGCTGTCACGAGAGCAAACACACCACGGGACTGGCCACAGGGAAGGCAAGCAGGACCTTGGCTCTACCACATTCACTCTGACATAGGAAAGCAGTTTCTAATGCAAACAAGTTCCAGGAATCCAACCGTCTAGGGATGGGCAAATGGGATACCTCAGGCTGTAAATGTGCATTCAGAGAGCTCCCAATACTTTTTCTAGGGGCATGGGAAATGACCGAAAGCAAAAACAAAACCTAAGAGTAGCAACAGCTCGATTCAAGCTCTTCCCGCTATAGAGCACTTGATGGCTGCAAAGACGATCACATTTATGCGTGGGAAAGTATATGCTTAAATTCTACCGCCTTCTAACCATGACTTCTCATTGCCAAGACCAATGCCACCGGACTCAGTGACTGGTTAGCCGAGACTAAACAACTCATTTATGTACCATCTCTATGCTCCAACCTCTCTGTTTAGGCTCCTTCAGAAACACAGCTATTCTGCACTTGCAAGGGAACTCCCACCTCTTAGGTTCCCCTGGAGTGAAAATCACACAGACCTTCCCTCAGGAGTGGCCATTGGTAAGGAGGCAAATTTCAGCTCCTTTCCCCCGGCCTCCACACAAGAAAAATCAGAGACACAGGGACCAGAGTGGCGGTTTGTTCTTATTGCCAGTTCCAGAAATGGGATCGATTGTGCTTCTCACCAAATTCTTTCTGTGGTTCATGAGAGACCTAAAGGTGGTCCCACCCCGTCTGTAGGAGGATTACCTATTCTCTGAAAATTACCTCTGCATGCCCCACCCCCCGAAGCCTCTCCTGAAAACTGGGGTTCACACTATTCTTCCCCAACTGCGTTGTAAACTGAAGTATTATGTGCACACTGTCTTCTTGTTTTAGGTTTCAATGGTCTTAATGTGGTATCATAGAAGGGACATTGAAGGGCTTGAAGCCAGACAACCTGGTTTCTATCCTTGGTGCTCCATTGAATGATTCTGGGTAAGCAGTTTCTCCTCTGGGGGAAGGGGTAAACTATCACCCTGCCAACTCAAAGCACTCGTTTTGAGACTCCAGGAAGACAACTCACTTGTGTTCCTTGTGAAGGAACTCAGACCCTGGAAAGTCTTTTGGAAACATAATGAGATGACACTATGACCTAATGCTCCTGTGGTAAGTCCTTCAAAGCAGGGGCTCTCCCTCAACGGTCACTTTCCACCCCACCCTCCCGGTAGAGTGCTTACGCATGGATGGGCTATTACATTCAATGTTCAGGGACTTTTGGACTTGAACATGCCTCAGTAATGTTATGGATCGATAATATCTTCGCTCCAAACTCTTTTTCACAGGGCATAAGCAAAATAGCCTTTCCTTTTCTCACCCAAGACCCACTGGTCTTTTGTGAATTGGCTGCCTTCTGTGAACCCCTTCAGGGATGTTAAGGTTGTGACCCTCAACATGGCTGGAACATCTCGTCTCTGGCCTCAACTCCACTGGGGCCAGCAAGGATTGCATATCCTTGATTCTCCTCTCCATTCTTGGCCCCCTGTTTCACTCTTTTCCAGGGCCTTGGTATGCAAGTCCACACGAGGCCCCTAAATACATTCTAAATTCCATCAAATCTCTGCAAGTAAGATTTTATTCCCTCAAAGCACCAGCGTGATTGGTCTCCTATGTAATGAAGGAGCTTTTATATTTTTAGTTTTCTTCCCATACAACAAACACTATTAATAACATTCTAGTTTCTCCAGAGATGATATGGATTAGACCAAATGGAAAGTTACCATGGCTACCAGAGTGTTATTTTTGGTATGAGAAATTCATGCCAAGGGAAGCAGCATACACGGTCAAGAACTGGAGCTTTATTTCCGCTTTGCTATCAGGCAATCAATCCCAATGTAATTTTGCAACCCTAATTGCAACAGAAACTAATTATGAGTGGCAAGACCCGAAAACCCTAATTAAAGTAGGAGTCAATAAAATAAAGCGATGCGGCATTATCACCAGGGCAACTCTGGCGGAAAGCATAGGAGGTGACCGCCCAAGCAAAACAGGATGGGAAGCACACTTCGAGGTTCAGTGGGGAGCCCTAAGTTGGGTCTGAAAGTGTCAGTTTCTGGTGAGTGAGCACATCAGGTCCCTTCCACAAAGATGCACCAAACTGGGAGCGAGGTGGGAAGCCTTGGGTAGAAAGGAGATGTTTCTACCATCAGTCAACCACCAGGAGTGGCAGTCACAGGGAGGCCAGGGAGGGAGAGCTGAAGAATGGCTAAATCAGGCTCACCCCATGTAATACTGTGGCCTCTCTGTGCAGGCCTCCGAGGACATAACTGCAAAGGAACTGGGGCATCCAAGCAGAATCTCATCGCTTGGGCCCAGATATTTATGGGCTATTTCCTCACATATGAACCCTGAGCGGCACTTTTCTGAATTAGCAGAAGTTGGCTTCTGGAAGGACTTCTATTAGAGTGAAAACCTACTGCCAATCCCTGAAGTGTATGGTCCCTTTGGGACCTCCTGGTCTATCTTTGACAGCTTTAAAATACTGTTAATGGCATGACTTCATCCACCCGACACTAGAACGATCCATATTTAGGCCAGAAACCACATGGTCCTCATATCACCCCACTGGACTCCAGGATAGAAAAGGGCTCTTAAATCAGGGAGGAAACACTTTTAACCGATGATTAATTACTCACCCCCGCCCCCGAATTCCTTGACAAAGACAAAAACAAACTTTGCTAGATGGTTAGAAAGCTACTCGGAACACTCCAACAGGGCAGTAAAATCAGAAGAAGCCTACCCTCCTCTCCCGCAGGGTATATTATTTCTACAAAGGGCTCTTTCTCCCTTTAATAGGTTTTCCTGTTAGGTTTGCCTGAGAAATCTTCTCTTTCAAGCATTATTAAAAAGAAGGAAGCGGAACATCATAACCCTGCACTAAATAAGTCAGTCCCTCAGGAGATGGAGCTCCAACATCTGGGTGGGAAGAATGTCACGAGAGCTTCGGATTCCTACTTCCCAAGAATAAATGAGGTCTGCAGTCAAGCTAGGACCGACAGGATTTCTTCCACGGCGCACAAACCCACGAATCAATGAGAACCTGTATTAATCTTCATTCCTAGTGTTGTCACAGGCAGGCAAAATGGAACACAAGTCTTGTCTTGAATTAGTCAAATGAGGTTCTTTGAATATTTTCGTCAAAATAGTGCACTGACATATTACACAAAACCTTTGGCACTTGTGTCTCGTAACCAAGGTTCAAAATGGGAGTAGTAAAGAAAAGGCAGTTCCAAATGCCGAAATGCTTTGGAACCCGGCTGAGACTTGCAAGGAGTCGTCTGGTGGTTTCTGCATGTTATATACGTTATTGACATAATGGACTAGCAGGTTCAGCAGAGAGAGAGGGGCTCAGCCACCTCACACTCACTGCCAACAAGGGAAGAGAGACACAAAGAGAGAAAGAAGAAAAGTAGCTCCATCTTACTGAGTTACTTTGGTATAGAATGTCAGCCCAAAGAGACTGAAAGTGTCTTGAAAAACACAGCTTCATCCCAAAACACAGACTAGAACCTCCTTCTGTGCAGCTGGATTCTGCTTCTAGGGGAGGCGGTTCACTAGGGGCTTAGCAGGGTCTACCGACCAAAGAAAGCACCTCTGTTTTTACAGCCAGCAGGCTGTAAACTTTTTCTGGTGCCTTTTAGAAGACTAACACTTTCAAGGCCCCTAAAAGAATCTCCAATGCACCTTATCTCAAAACTGCACCTACCTTGGCTCCAAGGAAAGACTTGCGGTGATAGAAGCAGCACAGGGCTGCCGAGAGGGCGTGGAAAGCATTGCATTCCTTAGGCATCTTTCAGTGTCCAGTCCCTGGACCACACACTTTCGTTAGGGTTAAAAGAAATGGGGCTTGGGCGTCGGAGCCCTGGCCCCACGGCGGCAGCAGCTTGGCTGCTGCTGCCCGCAATCCCGTGGCCGGTCCGGTCGGGGGAGTGAGCCACTCCTTCTCCCAGGCCAGGCTGGGACTCTTCCCCTCCGCTGAAGCCAATACGATCCACTCGCTCAATTCTGGCAGGCTGGTGTCCAGCCTGCCATGCACACAGTGCCAGAAATTCTCATGTGACCAGACTTGCTTTCTGATGAAATTCTAACCTCTCTTAGAAGAGGCTTTGGGCTTTAGCTGTCCCCTCAGTTTAGAGACCCAGCAGAAATCATTATCCCCCTCAGGCAGCCTGTCCTTTCCAGGGCTTTAGGGCAGCAGGCAGTCTGCTCCTAGAGGCTTTATCTGTTTGCCTGTTACCCTACCAGCTAAGGGTTAAGGAAGCATGCATCACACCACCTTGTGATTAGACAGAGGCTCCTTTGAGAAAAGGACCTAAAGGTGACTGGGGTGTGACTTTCCTTTAGGACCAATCCTACAAGTCTTAAGAAATGTGGGCAGGGTCCCTGGCCCCACTGTCCCACCCCACCCGCAGTACTATTTATTTTTAATTAGAATGCTCCTGGCAGGTAGCTTGCAGCTGATAACGTTGGCATAGCCATCACTGTGGGCAAAGCAATACTGTCTTCCGGTGTTTAATTAGCAAGTCTGTTAGCAAACACCCCAAGCGTCCCATGCCCTCCCACCTGGCCGAGTGGTCTGTTGAGAGGATGGGGGACAGGCTATGTACCTCCTTCTGGTCCTCCCCACTATTTGTCTCATTTCCCTCCTTCACTTGGAAAACTCTGTTTGAATTGTCCTCTCTGCCTAACCCAGATCCAGGACTTGGACCGTGAGGCCCATGCAGTACACGCAGCCAAGCCATCCTCCTGTGCTGAGGCCTTTGCCCCCAGGGAGAGCCTCCTATGACCTTCGGGGGAAAGTAATCACCTCCCTTCTAGCATTCCAGTTACAGTGGATGCTCGACAATGTTTTTTGTTTGTTTTTTGTTTTTCTTTTTCAAGTTAAACCCAGGTTTCTGCCTGTAGCTCCTCTCCTACTGTTCCAAACATTACCTTTCTGTGGCTTTGGCCACTCAAGACTGGAATGTGTCCTGAAGCTTTCTGAAACTTCACACAGGCAGAAACTTGCAATGAGGAAGAAACAGAACCTATTCAGTGCAGAAAGGAACGACACCAGATGAGGCATGAGGGAGGTATGAGAAATATCCAACAGGATTAGCGGCAAATCCTCGGGAGGCCTCGGCCTTTGGACTAGGTCAAGTTGGCCTGTAAAAATAGAGACGTGTTTGTTCAATGCCTGGTGAGCGGCTTCTGTGCTTGGATGCGGCCTGAAGGGGCAGAGGGGCAGCCTCATAAATACAGAGGGTGTGGGGATGGAGTGACAATAAGTCGGCACCACAGGGATGGTGGGGAAAGGGGAGGCTGACTTCCTTTATGCTCCCTCAGTCCTCCTCTGTGACTCTGGAGGTGAGATGTGCAGTCATGGGAGCTCCTGGGTCCATGGAAGTGTTCCCAAGAAGCCAGTAGCAAGCAGGAAGGGTGACAGAGTTCACGGGGATTCTGAGCTGGAGGGGCCCCTGGAGATGGGCTGGCTGGTGGCTCAGTACTGTCCTCCACAACCCGAGTACTGTATCCACGAGCAAGCATTTACTCTGTTTGCCCTCATTTCTATTAGCCGGGGTTCAAAGGTAAGTCCACCTGAGCAGCCAGAGCCCATGGCCTGTGTAGATGGCCCATCAATCAGGCCAACAGCCACCAGGTAAGGGGCCCAGTCTTCACCTGCTCATCCCCCTTGGCAGGAAATAAGAAGCACCACCAGGCTAAGAAACTCCCCAAGAGGCTACAAAACAAACAAACAAACAAAAAACACCATCTCCAGCCTGGGAAAAGGAAGGGCAACAGCTTTTTAAATCCGTCACAGAAATTCAGAGAGATTCGTCAGCCAAAGCCTCTAAACTCCTCCCGGACCCTCAGAAAGTCTGAATGAAATGCATTCCTGAAAGAAATATGCAAATAATTCAGCCATGTAAAATTACCAAGAATTATGTCATCAGATGCTCCAGGGCCAGGGTAAAAGCAAAACAAAAGATCCTCAGGTCACTGGAGACTCACAGCTCTTGTCACTTACCCTGTTTACTCTAAGAAACGCCCCCAAATGTCGAAAGAATTGATTCTGTCAGGATTAAAGAATGAGCTAGTCTTACTAGGTAAGTGTTTCCTAAGCATTTACATTTTTTTTTGTTCCATACCAAAAATAATTTCTGAAACAGCACTCAAAGGTTTTAATAAATTTCTCCTGAAATGGCCAAGGAGGGAGACTAAAATAATGTGTGGTTGTTGCATCTAAAGATGATAATTGCGTGAATTTGCAAAGTGCCCTTCACTGACTTGTTATGCTTCTAAATATCTGCATCCACACTGATCAATTCTCCCATGTTCTCCCCACAGTGATTATTCTATTCTAGTTACAAAGAAACAGAAGACCAGGACAGTATGTCACTCAGCAGAGAACAAAGGACCAGGGACTGCAGCCTGTGAATGCAGAACCTGGTATGCAGTCATGTAGAAATATGAATAAGAGATTTTTTAATGTCTTATAATTAAACCTGTTACTCACACGGCCCCATGAAAAGGCAGTGACCCGGGGCTGGGGTCACTCTCTGATGATTTGGTGCACGTGAGTTAGGACCAAATTTGGATTCAGGCTTTTCAACACATTACGCCTTTCTCAGGACCAGGGTCAGCATCTCTAGTGAGACCCCAGGGACTCAATGAGGAGGGGGAGAGGCAGAGAGGGAGTGGTGCTGGGTGTCTCACAGAGCTCCTGGGAAACTGTGCTCTCTTGCGCCCCCTCTGGCCTCCGGGAAGACTTGCTCCTCTGCACCAAGGAACACACCTGTGAAAAAAGCCAGGGCAGCCAGGTAGACCCTCGAGGGGGTCTACCCCATGCCTTCAGGTCAAATGTTGTTCACCCAATCTGGGAAGAGGGTTAGAAGGGCCAGAGGAAGGCCCCCGCTCAAGTGTTGTCCTCAATGCCATTGTTTTCTTTGGGCAGCCCTAATACTAACCTGCCCTATATAGTAACCATGGAAACAGGAGTTGCCTGCCAGCCATATTCCACAGACGGGGCTTCCTGTCGGCAGCAGCCCTTGCACTGAGGGAGGCTGAGAGCCTGCAAGAGTCCCTCTCCCAGAGTGCTACCGTCTTCACTAGAAGATCAGGGTCCCAGTGAGGCAGACCCTCTCTTTGACCTGGCACGGGTGGGGAGAGTTGTGTAGGGAGAGAGATGTGTCTTCCAGGTATCTGCTTTTACCTGTTTCAGGGCAACTAGGAAGACCACGTTGCCAGTACGCCACCGTTCCCCTCCCCAAAGCCAGCCCAGAATCAGGGCATCACGCCTTAAGCGCACTGAGGTGCTCATCATTGTCAAGTAGCCCTGTGGACAGTGACACTGCCCACGGTGGGCAGCACGCTGTCACCTGAGGGTACTGGTCCAAGGCTGCAAGGCCTGGGCTCGTTCCTGCCCACAGGGACACGCTCAGAGCATCAGTCAAGGGGTGAACACCAGTTGTGGAGGTCACAACAGCTCAGCCTCTCGTAGCAACTCCTGAGACTCCACCTCCCCAGCAAGACCTCTCTCCTGACTTTTTGCCTCCACTAAACCCTGGCATTCAGACTCTTGGTGAACAAAAACAGCTTTAATGAGCTAGGGAGTAAGACTGATGCTACCATTCCCTTTTCCCTGGTGCCCCACGAAACGGAGAAGATGAACCCGGATGGGCCCAATCCTAAGTATCCAAGACTGCCTTCTGCAGGTTCTGCCCCTTGAAGAGCATCCTGGGAAGCCCAGAGCCAAAAAAGGTGCATTTAATTTTTTTTCATGTTTGTTTACTTTTGAGAGAAAGTGAGCGAGCGAGCACGAGTGGGGGAGAGGCAGAGAGAGAAGGAGACACAGAATCCAAAGCAGGCTCCAGATTCTGAGCTGTCAGCACAGAGCTGGACATGGGGCTTGAACTCACAAATCGTGAGATCACCACCTGAGCCGAAGTCGGACGCTCAACCGACTGAGCCACCCAGCACCAGAAAAGGTGCGTTTCTCTGCAACCCTGTCTCCCAAAGCTTCCCAGACACCTGGCCTGACTGCGGTATTCTGAGCACGACAAAGCAGGAGGCGAGCTGGTGGTGGAGAAGCTGGTGCGTCTCTGAGTGCCCACCCTCACGTAAGTGATAGGACGCAGGGCTCGAGGGGAATTTGTTGGGAAACCACTGAGGATGAGGAGAAGCCATCAGGGAAGAAGTCTCCTTCCCCTCAGGCCAGACTCAGCAGCTACACAAGCTGCCAAAGACCACTGGACACATTTTCCTATATGCAAACGAGATTCATCTCTTGCTCAAAATGCACACTGCACCCGGTGGGAGGAGGGTGGCTCTCAGGGCCACTCTGTGTGTTGCTGTGGACAAGATGTTTGCTTGCGCCTGCGAATACAGAGGGTGCGTTTAAGAGGGTCTACCGTGCACATCTCGGTCTGCCAGTCCTCAGATTCCTCATGGGGGTGAAAGACTATGGCTGTCAAATGGCCTCTGTCCGGAAGCAGCATTGATCTGCCTACCACATCAACAAAGGAACTAAGGACAGTATTCACAAGCACATTTCTCCCTACCGGGTCTTACGGAACCCCCAGTAAATTTCTGGTTCTCTAACTGGCTATTAAAATTGTAAAACTGACATCGTGGAGCTAAATTACTTGAGCGCCCAGCCCTGACTCTGCTTTCTTGCACAATTCCGTCCCATACATCCCACCACCACCACCTATTTTCTGATATCACCCCAGGAATCCTGTTACACAAGCCCAATTTTCAGTCTTCAGCATTAAGGCAAAATGAAACGTGCAAGCATGGGGCAGAATTCCAACCTCGCAGAGCAGACTTGGATTCTGGTGGTCTCTGTCTTTTCTCACAGTCCATGAAAACCATCCAGCCTCCTCCCAGAGCAAAAAGGCACACGCTGTAATGTTTTACATATAATTTCAGGGGATACTTTGCCCCCCGAAGCCCATCCATATGCCCCTGGGAGTCTCACTCATCCAAGATGAGCCAGCCTCTCCATGCTTCTTTCCATTCTACACTCACGATGCACGCACCTCGCCTAAAGCGGGCATTTGTTTTTCTGGGCATTGTAGCTCCGAAGTTTTCTGTGCTGTGTGCTTTCCTCTTTCTCCTTCCTTCCACTTTGGTAGGTGTGAGCTATATAAGCAACTAATAGTGACCACAAATACCCCTCAGAAGCCCCTCCCAAGCAGAGCTGGAGAAATGCTCTGAGGGGCATCTGCAAAGCCAGGACACGTGAAGCCTCCCCGACCAGGACCAGCTGCACTGTCTCCCATCTCCACTGCCCCCAGCTCTCCCATCTCACAAGCATTTCTGCAAAATGACATCTTCTAACACTGAGCTGTGAGACACATATTTGCATGCCTCAAAAGTGACACTGGCAGGTAGGGTAGAAGGAGAGCCAGGGTGGGTTCAAGTCTTTACTGCACTGCTAGCAAGCTGGGTGACCTTGGGAAATTTCTTAACTTCTCTGAGCCTCCGTTTCCTCCTCCAACTTACCAGGTTTTTCTGAGGCCCAAGTGAGACAACCCATAAAGAGCCGGGCACTCAACACATAGTAGGCACTCAGCAAATGGGAGCTTCGGTTCCCATTTGTTCCTACTGCAGGGCATATTCCTGATCCCACCCAAATGTCAGACCACATGCCCCCCACAGGAGTGTGGATGGCTCTGCCCTGAGCCACTGACTGACAGGCTGGTACAACGGTAACTCCTGAACCTTGAAAGCCAGGGACCAATGAGGAGGCGTTTAAGAGTTTTCTCAGTCTTAAAATATTTTTAGCCTTCAAACTTTAAGATCACATATGAAAATTGCACATATGGTTTTAATCACACTTGCTCAGATGTCTCCAATGATTTTCTTACTCCAGAGCCGCTGTCGTTTGGAGACCTGTTTGTTTTAGCAGGTGGCACGTGTGTCCACGGCACCTGCCTACTCGGCCCTCACGCAGGGGGAGCTCCCGGTCCATCCACAGCTACTGAGCCCTCGATGCCCCACCCCATCGCAGCCAGTCTGACTGGGGATCCTGAACACCCCTCCCCACAGGACCTGGGTCGCACCTCCAGTTCCCCATTGCCCCCCTCACCAAGTCAGCTGCAGAGCTGGGAGTCTGTCTACACATCCTGCCTGGATGTTCTGCCGGATGCTCCTCCAGCCTCGCCCCCTTGCCTAGCCCAGCCCTCCAGGGTCTTGCTCTAGGACTAGATCTTCCATGTGAGGCTGGAGTCCCTAGAGGACCACCTTCCATGTGCGTGACTCCTTCATTCCGCATCAGCCCCTACTACTGGCTACTCTGATACCAATCATTTCTTTTTCTTTCTTTTTTTTATGTTTAGTTTTGAGAGGGAGAGAGAGACACAGAGGGTGAGTGGGGGAGGTGCGAGAGAGAGCGGGAGACCCAGAATCTGAAGCAGGCTCAGCACAGCACCCAGCACGGGGCTTCAACTCACAAACTGTGAGATCATGACCTGAGCCAAAGTCAGATGCTTAACTGACTGAGCCATCCAGGCGCCCCCCGTCCTTTTATTTTTTTTTAATGTTTATTTATTTTTGAGAGAGAGAGAGAGAGAGAGAGAACGAGTGGGGGCAGGGCAGAGAGAGAAGGAGACACAGAATCCGAAGCAGACTCCAGGCTCTGAGCTGTCAGCACAGAGCTTGATGTGGGGCTTGAACCCACAAACTGTGAGATCATGACCTGAGCCAAAGTCAGATGCTTAACTGACTGAGCCATCTAGGCGCCCCCCCTTTTATTTTTTTTTAATGTTTATTTATTTTTGAGAAAGAGAGATTGAGCATGAGTGGGTAAGGGGCAGAGAGAGAAGGAGACACAGAATGGGAAGCAGGCTCCAGGCTCTGAGCTGTCAGCACGGAGCCTGACGCAAGACTCTAACTCACAGACTGTGAGATTGTGACCTGAGCTGAAGTCAGGTGCTTAACCAACTGAGCCACCCAGGAGGCCCTGTTGGAGCACCTTTAAACCCCCGTGAGGTGAGGGGAACCCCTCCCCAGCTGGTGGTAGGGCCTTGCTTGCACACCACACTCACTGTCACCACTGAATACTGAAGAATACAAGTTGGGTTCTCAGCAACCCTCCCCGACCACAGACTCCAGGGCTGCGTGCCCAGCAGACTGCAGCAGTCACAGACATCCCCCACCGCTCAGCCGGGGCTCCTCCAAGAGCCAGAATTTCACCCCCGTGCAAGGCCCCCAAGAGCCAGCATTTATACTGAGAGCTTTTACCATGGTGAAAGCTTATTTAATACTTACACTGGGAGACACATATTATTATCTCTATTTCATATGTGAGATCAAACAGTACTTAGAGTTAATAATTAAAATGACTCTCAATCAGAATAGCTGGATCAATCGGATGTGATAATGGAAGCATGACTAGCACCTGGTTGCCTGGAGTACCTTATCTTGTGCAAATCCAAAAGGCAGAATCGTGGCTGCTGCAACAGCCCACTCCCTCCCCCCCGGAGACAGATATTCTTAGCAACAGAGGCAGCGGGTCTCACCTGAAATAGCCCATCAGAGATCTTCACTCATTACTGACGGGAAAGGGCAGAACATGTACAGATGGACACTGAAGCAGAATCTGTAAAGAACCAGGAGGCAGTAAAACCCTATAGCACAGGGGATGACTGCAGGGCTAAGGGACTGCCTTTTTCATATATAGAAACATCATCTAGGCCTATTTCTCTACAGGAGAAGGCCGACTCAGAGGGTGTGTTGCATGGGAAGGCTCATATTAATTACCAGCCAGTTTCTTCACTTCCTAGAGCAGTCAGGTGCCAAGCACAATGCCGCCTACAGAGCTGACATCCAGATGGTCAACACTTCTGGTGCCCAAGGTGGGACAACGGGTTCCTTTTGTCAGTGACTCAAAGGACAATACAATCCCTGGCCTTGTAGTGTGTACTCAGAGGAGAGGGAGGGCAGGGTGGAGGAAGGGAGAGTCACCAGGGAGAGCGGCAGGAAGCCACCTGAACCAATCTTGAGGGACACCACAGCAGCCTCAGGGCTGGAGTACTTGTGACGGCAGATGTGAGAATTTTTCTGAGGCCAAACTGTAAGTGGAATCCACATCCCCTATGCTCCAGTGCCCACGACTTCTCTGTAACAGTATGGATCTGACAATCAGACTGGGAGGCAATGGGTATCCAGCACATAGGAGATAAACTCGAGAAGGATGAGTATAGGGTTTGAAAGGGTCAAAAAGAAAATACCTCTGCAAAACCTACCATTCATATGTCAGTATTTTACATATGTACCCCAAGGAAACAGAGACAACCAGAAAGAGCGCCCAATATACTTTTGTGATCCTGAACATTCAGGGGGAAAATGATATAAATAGCAGATAGTGGTTATTATGTTTAAAAACTTTAACCCGTGGCATGGACATACATCTTGTTTTGGATGTGTGAACTAATCAGAATTCTGAACACTAAATAGTCCAGGTGGACATGTGACCTAAGTTAGACCAATCAGAGTCCTTCCCTGGGAGTTTTCAAACCAGGGTGGAGGGAGAGGTCCCCTTTTCCTCTTGGGCCATAAACTTTAAGATTATAAACTAGTGCAGCCTACAGCCATGTGCTCCCACTATATAAACAAGCTGATCTGGGCAAATGCAGCCAGCATGCTGAGAAGTAGAGTCTGGACATATCTTCCTTCTTCAGCACAATCATCAACCCAGGCCACTCTACCCCTGCCCTTCCCAGTGGTAAATTTCCTAGCTCACATCATCAGTTTGAGAGTTTACTTTATGATTGTGAGATTAGGTAAGATTTGAGGTCGACACAGAATACACTGTGGGTTCCACTGGGGTTCACATGTGTGAGACGCGATCTCCACATCTGAGAAACGCTCAAAGGAAACCAACATAAACTGATGTTACATGAAAACATGTATAATGCACACCCATTAATAATAGGTTGTTCCCTCATGTTTCAGTGATGGGTGGAAATTAATGGTGCTTCACAGTCTCCAAGGATGTTCCATGAAAGAACTGACTTGCCTTGAGTTTTCAAGAAGAAACTGACATGAATTCGCCTCTGGGAAAAGGGATAGGGATTCATGGAGTTGGAATGTCCTGTGCCACTGAACGTAGGTGTGAGTTTTGCTCCCACATCCAGCACCCCTCCCAAGCTAGGGGAGACCATTAACAAATGGGTCATTCAACTCTGCTCATGTAGGCAACAGCACCATCTTCAGTTCCTGGAGGATGTTTCCAAAGCCTATTATATTTTGTGGAAAGACAGACGACCTGATTCAGAGGTGTTGTCTGAGACATTCCCTTACTAAGGCCAGGTGGACTTTACCAGCTACAACTGATTACCTGGGAGAGCAACTCTCATGTCTTCTTTGTAGGTCAAAGAAAGGGAAATCTGCATCATCCCCAAAATATATTCAGATCTTCCCAAATTTACTCCTTATGCAGTCCTTAGGTGGACATGGCCCAGAAAGAGCTTCAGAGTCCCCACTGTCAGTCTCTGTGGCCCTATGCGGCTTCCTTCATGCACTGCGATCATTTTATTTACCTCAGTGAGGGGCCCCAGCTCTAACACCTGGCTGTTGAAGCACTCATTAAAGTGATCTATGTCTTTGTTTGCTTCAGGACTTATTCATTGTCATACTCATTGTCAACACTCCAATGCCCAGAAGGATTGGGGCCAATGCCTGAACAGGATAGAGGCCAGTGAATGGTTGGAGAAGGCACAGGGATTGTCAGTTTGGGTCCACAAACACCCTGGAAGTAAGACGTACAATAAGTGCACATGCATATTTCTAGACATAGTTCTTATTCATCCCATTTGCAAAAAGATAGGCACTTCCTCAACTAATTCAGAACCACAGAGGCCTAAGGCAGGACTTGCCACATGAGGGTTATGACCTTCGTTGGGTGAACCAGGCTTGCCATCCCTGTGTCTGGATTAGGACTGGTCCCTTCTTCAGCCCTCAGAAGCACCTCATTCTCAACCGTGAACTGCCTGGGGTCCCAACTGGAGAGAGGCTCCCAGAACACATGATTCCCCACTCCTACCACCTGCAGGAGCAATCATTAAATGCTGTGAAACCAGGAGATAAGAGGATGCAGCCCTATTCTGCCTGGGCTCATTCCAGCAAAAGCTCAAAGACAGAGGGGAGGACACTGGGCCATGATGGACTCACATGCTTCAAAACACACCCACCTGGGCCTGGGGAAAATGAGAACCCAATTGGAGACTGGTGGTCACAGGAAACAGTCCCTCAGCTTCATCACTGCTTCTGTACAAAAAGCTCTTTTGAGAGTGTGAATGGAGGCTTTATGTGGTTAAGTTCTCATCCACAGGCTAATAAATATGTGAAATGGCCTCTCAGACCAGGTTCCTGCAGCCTGGACACCGAGGTCATTCAAGAAACAATTAGATGCCATCTGGAGAGAGCTGGGACTCAAAAGGAAATTGCCTCGAAGGGCCAAACAGCATGTTCTTGTTCCCAGGGTCTGACACATCCTTATCTTCACTGACATAACCGGCGGATGGAGCTCGGCCAGCTAACCCACACTGGGAGCACAGAATGGGCAAATGTGGTGGCAATTAATAAAAGCTTAAGGACCAGAAGAATGTTCATTTTCAGCCTGCCTCAACTTAATGTATCCCCTGACTCACTTTCACATCCAAGCTGAGCATGTCTGCCATAACCCAGACCTTGGCCTCACCAAGCTTTAGGTTTTCACGGCTTTAAAATAAAGCAGTCAGAGCAGAACAGCGACTGCTTCTGGGCCAGCTCTTCATAGTATATAATGAGCGACACGATCATATGAAACAGAGTTGGTATTTGTTGAGGCTTCACGATCCATTCAATTGTAAAGAAAAGGCCCCATAACTGAAGACCCTTATTTCTAGGACAGATTCCTGACCTTATTTTTAAATAAAAATTTAATGTCTCTTCTGTATTAATGATCAGTATCTTTTAAAGAATATATGGATTTAGATAAACAGGAGATGATTATTTGTATTCTAAGTGTTTCGGCAGCTTTAGAACAGCTCTTAAGTAGCAGGAGACCCTCTGGGATGGCAGAGTTCAAAGTGCAGCGGGGAGGGGGGGCATGGGGGCCCTTTAGGGGAGTCCATGAGGCCAAAACTATTTTCATAACAATACTGAGACATTTTTTGCCTTTTTCGCTGGGTTGGCATTTCCACCAATGAGGTAAAAGCAAGGACGGGTCAAACTGCTGGGATTTTAGCACAAAGCAAGGGAGACGTCCCAAACAAGATACTGACTCACTGCATTTCTTAGCTACCAGTTTCTTAAATTTATTTTTTTAGTATTAAAAAGGTTTTTTAAAATATTTCTTTAAAAAATAGGCAGTTTCACCTAAAAGTCCTTGATGAAGCAGTAAGAATTACTTGCCTTATCACAGCTGGACCCTGGAGCCTAGGTCTCTCTTTAATATTCTGTGTGATGAGGCAGGACACGGGCACACGGCCCTTCTCCCACACACCCAAGTCCAGTGGCTGCCTCTCGAGGGAAAACAAGCGTGTGTGTAACCAGCTCCTTTTTCCTGGAACACCACTTTTACTTCAAAGAATGTCTGACAAACTGTGGTTATTCAGACGTGGCTAGTTATCTGGCAGGTATTTTCTAAAAAAGGAACAAAGTGAGCCTGTCACTTATAGGAGAAAAATTGATAGTATTTGTTGCCAGTGATGAAAACTGAGCTTTCGACTGAAAATTAGAATGCGAGGAAACTTGTATTCACGACCACGAGGTTTGACAGCTTCCCAATAGCTTTAATAATTTTTTTCTGATAAGTGGGGATATAAATGAAAGTGAGTTTTTAATATTGTATAATGAAATATATTAACATTCTGCATATCTGCATAACTCAAGCAACCAGTATTTTTCAAACGCTCAATGCATGATGACACAAAATCACACACGGGTAAAAGACCCAACTTGTCACAGAGACTAATGGATTTCAAGGGAATACAGTATAAAGAAAAAAAAAAGTTCATGAATATGGTTTCAGATTCCACATTATAATTAGCCTTTATGGAGCTACACTTTTCAAGTTTTAGCATAACATCAAAGAAGAATAGCTCCAATTATCTGAAAACGCTATTAAAATAGTCCTGAGGGTTGTAAAATGGGTGAAGGCGGTGGCAAGGTACAAATATTCAATTATAAAATGAACAAGTCATGGGGAGATACAATGTACAGCATGGTGACTATAGCTAATAACACTATTGCATATTTGAAAACAGCTAGGAGAATGAATCTTGGAAGTTTTTGTCACAAGACAAAAATTTTATAACCATGTATGTTGATGGATGTTAACCAGACACAGTGGTGTGCATTTTGCAACATATACAAATACTGAAGTTATTATGTTATGTACCTGAGACTAATATACTGTTACATCAATTACACCTCAGTAAAAATAAATACTCTTCCCATCTTGAACTATGTGTCTGTGCAAGGCCAGATTTTCTTCAGACTTCAACCAAAACAACACAACAGACTGAAGGCTGAATAAGGTAGGAGAATCAAGCTGTATTCTATGACACTATAGAGATTTGCAAAAATGTAAAACAGTGCCATTCCTCTCACTAAATTTTGTTTTGGAAAATGATTATTTTTCAGAAAAATAATTATTGTGATTTTAAATAAGTAAATATTTAAAAATTCCTGTATTTTACTTTCTAAGACAATAAACCACTAGTTAAAAAAGCTCACATAACAAAGGCTCCTTGGGGTCCCCAATAATTTTTTAAAAGTAGTTTTTAAACTTTTTTTTAAAAGTTTATTTATTTCTTTTGAGAGAGAGAGAGACAGAGAGAGGCATGGAGAGAGAGAATCCTAAGCAGGCCCTGCCTGCCATCAGCTCAGAGCCCAACGCAGGGCTCGATCTCACAAACCATGAGATCATGACCTGAGCTGAAATCAAGAGTTGGACGCTCAACAGACTGAGTCACCCAGGTGCCCCTGGGGTCCTCAATAATTAATAAGAGTGAAAACAGGTCTTGAGCTCAGTTTAAGAACTTCTGCTCTAATACACCTAAGCTCCTTGTTTTACATAATTTTGATTGATCCATAAGTTTTCAGCATATATTTATGAAGTAGACTAATAGAAGGGTGTTTTTATTTTAATAAATAACTCTACCATAAAAACACTAACGCTTATAGAGAAGATTTGGAAACTGGGAGAAACGTGTAAAACAAAACAAACACTCCCTAGCTGCAGGAAGTGAATTTTGACCTATAACTCTCAACACTCAATCATTCTACCCTTAGTTTTCTCTTAAGGAAGTCCGCACACAAATGTGCACCAAGCCCTCTGAGTTGCAGGCAACGCATCTCTCCTGCATCGTGCTTCACTCCTCTGTGCTCCCATGCACACCGATCAGGCAGGAAATGCTGAAGACCGCCTTCGTGTGAGACCACAGTCGCCCTTCTTCAACACCTCTTCTGCTGTCACAGGCCCACACTCTCCTGTCTCACCTGGACAGTCACAATGGCCTCCCAACTCCTCTCCCTGTTCTTGCCCCCGCTCCTGCCATCTGCTAGCCACATTGAACCCAGTGTCATCCTGACTTGGCTCCCCACCTCACTCAGCAAAAGTTACCTACGGGCCCCAGGCAATCTGCCCCCTCCCTCTTATCACTCTCTTACATCAGCTTCTACCTTTCTCTTGCTCAAGTTCACTCCCTTCTAGCCTCTCTGGCCTCAAGGCTGTTCCTGGGTGGAAGAGGTGAACTCCTGCTTCATGACCTTGCCCTTGCTACAGCCTCTTCCCTTTAGACATCATGCTTGACTGGCCCTTCCACTCAGGTCACCCTCTGGGTGAGCCTCTCCCTGGCCACCATATTTAAAATGTGGCACCCCCTCACCCCAATATTTCATAGTTCTTTTCCCTGATAAATCTTTTCGCTTAGCGCTCATCACTGCCTCACGTGCTTGCTAGAGTGTCTTCCCCATCTCCCAGTCCTCCTCCCCAGAGTACAAGCTCCACAGAGGCAGGGACATTGTTTTGTTTCGCTGCCATATCCTCAGCCTCTAGAACACTGACCAGAAGGCATGTCTTCAATATATATTTATTAAATGACTATGACATATGTAACAAATAGGGCTATATTTTTAAATAACCACAAGACTGTTTTTAATAGCATTAAAAAGAACCCAAATGTCAGTGGGGAATTGGCCAATATAATCATATTTCATACAATGGGATACTGGATAGACATTCAAAAGAAGGAGGTAGACCCATGTATTTAACATGCAATGATGTTCAATAAAAAAATCAAGTTGCAAAGCAATATGTAGTTATATGTTATTTTTGGCAGTCAATCAATCAATCAATCAACCAATCAATATAATTGTTCCCCAACTCAGCCTTCTTACTTCCTTAATCTCAGAATTTCCCAGGAATACTTGAGCTTCCTCACTCTCTTCCCACTCAAGAAATACGTGAGTACCTATCCTTCTCGTAGACTCCTGCTACTCTCTCTCCTACTCCACTCAGCCTGGGCACACATTGCCCCACAGGCATGGGGTCCTTCCCCAACAATCTCTAATAGGCTGATACCTGTTTTCTGCCTCACCTAATACCAGCCTTCTTCTGGCCATTTTTTTCAGCTGTCAAATAGCAATTCAAATATCATTAAACAAATTTTTTTAATATCTATTTTTGAGAGAGAGACAGAGAGAGAGAGAAAGAGACAGAGCATGAGTGGGGGAGGGACAGAGAGAGAGGGAGACACAGAATCTGAAGCAGGCTGCAGGCTCTGAACTGTCAGCACAGAGCCTGACGCGGGGCTGGAACTTGCAAACTGTGAGATCATGGCCTGAGTGGAAGTCAGACAATTAACCGACTGAGCCAGGCAGGTTCCCCCAAATATCATTTTTTCCAAGGATACTTCTTGGTTGCCACAGGTAAGACTTCAGATCACTACCAACTGCCCCTCCCCACTCAAAATCTACATGCAGTGTTACAGCATCTTAAGAGCTTTTTGTCCAAGAATGTAAAACAATTCACTCTATTAATAAAATGCCTTTACAATTTTAATCTGTTTAATATAAACCCAAAGAAAACCACCTGCCTCTTTATTTACTTTAAACACAGCCTTTAGTTCTGAAGTTAAAATGTTAATAGTTTAATATCAAAAGCTCCCAGAATATTTAGACAATGAACTGTAGCCAAACGCTGCACTGTTGTGACATATTATTTCCACTAGAGGGCGGAATTGAACAACAAACGATTGCAACGCATTAAAAAAAAAAAAAAAGCATGGCTCTCATTTGGGAGCTGATAACAAGATCTGCTGAGGAACTGATAGGTCTGAGCCACAGAGGTTGCCAGAACTACACTTTAAAAAAAAAAAGTATATATACCTCTGCCTAAATGTGTGACTATTTAAGGTGACAACAGCGACCCCACAATTTTTATCCTATACCAGGTTGGCGAGAGAATGAAGACAGGATAGGAATCTTCTTGCTTTCATTAAATAAAATCACTGGAGAAATTTCTGGAAAAGTTTTAGAGATGCTGAGTGTTACTTGCTTCTTGGGAAACTTTAAGATCTTTAGAACACCCTCATTCCTTCTTCCTTCCATTTAAATGCCCTTTGCATCTGGTTTTATGTGGTCATCAGTCAGTCACTAAGTATTAAGAAAAGGTCCATGCCCTCAGAACTCACCTTCTAATGAGGCTTTTGGGGTTGTTTTGATTTTTTTTTTTAACGTTTATTTATGTTTGAGACAGAGAGAGACAGAGCATGAATGGGGGAAGGTCAGAGAGAGAGGGAGACGCAGAATCCGAAACAGGCTCCAGGCTCTGAGCTGTCAGCACAGAGCCCAATGCGGGGCTCAAACTCACGGACCGCGAGATCATGACCTGAGCCGAAGTCGGACGCCCAACTGACTGAGCCACCCAGGCGCCCCTTGATTTTTTAAATAAACAAATAGAACTTGGGACAAGTGATGATCCCCAGAGTAATGACATAGTGACGTGGGGAGGCAGCTTTCAGCAGTGGGGTCAGGGAAGGTCTCTCTGAGGCAATGAAATCTGAGTCACACCACACAGGAGATGACCGTGATAGTAACTAAATTAGTATTTGCTGAGTGCTATCTGCATGTCAGGCACTGTGCTGATAACTTCACATGTAGCAACTAATTTAATTCCTACATGCTCCCATTTACTGTCAAGGAAACCCATCTCCAGAGAATTTCAGAAATTTGCCCCAAGTCACACAACTAAGCTAGGGGTTTGGATCTATGTTGGCTTCCTACTGCTGTAACAAAACACCACAGATTTGGTGGCTTTAAAATAGAAATTTATTCTCTCACAGTTCTGGAGGCTAGGAGTCCAAAACTAAGCTGTTGGCAAAAGTCACATTCTCTCTGAAAGCTCCAGAGGAAGACCCTTCCTTGCCTCTTCTTAGATTGTGATGGCTATATTCCTTGGTGTTGTTGGCTTATCCACACATCAACTCCAATTTCTGCTTCCATGGTCACATGGCATTCGTTCTCCCTGTGTGTCAGTGCCTGTGTGCACAAATTCCTCTCTTCTTATAAGAACACTGGTCTTTGGATTAGGGTGCACCCTAATCCAGTATGATCTCATCCCAGTGTGATCATACCTGCAAAGACCTTCTTTCCAAACAAGGCCACATTTACAGGTACTGGGGGTTAGTACTTCAATATATGTTTTGGGGCAACACAGTTCAACCCACTTTAAACCACTCAACTGTAAAAGAAGCATTCATGCCAAAGAAAAGGCAAAGACCGGGGACCAGTAGGAAAAGCCAGGATGGAGGAATATCCCACTAAGGCAGATGGCAGAATGAGGTCAGAGGTAGACAGGCCACATGAGGAGGGTTCTGAAGTCCGATTATAAAACGGAGCCTAGTCAGATGCCATAGTTTCAATTCTCGCTTGCATGCTAGTTTTCCAGTCTCTTTGCCACCTCTCTACCTGCCATTGCTTGGGATCCCAGAGGAGTCCTCTTACTTTCAGTCAAGGATGAAGGCTGCGGCATAAAATACAAAGGCGAACCTAGCTGTACTAGGCCAGACAAGGCTCCTTTGAGCACCTTTAGAGGGCAGCTCCAGGGTTTGACCTTGATTCAAACCATCAAGTTCAGGAGGCCCAGGGAGAATTTACTTTTGACTTGGGGCACTGAGAAAACGCATCTCAGTCTGCATTGGGGGGAGCAATCTGGCCTGAGGAAACTATCTAGACAAGCCCCAGGCAAGAACCATCAGGATTGCAGCACCTGTGCTGTCCCCACACACCTGTTCAGCCAGCAAAACTGAAGGCCTTAGATGTGATGGGCCCAGGAGATGCTGCTCAGAGCAGACAGGTCTACCCCACAAGATGCCAAGTTGCATCCAAATCGTGCAGGATTGCCACTGTAGCATCTCTGTGAATGTGCAAGGTCTCACAACTTGCACAAGGACTCATTGCTATGTCACCAGGTGAGATAACAGTGATGTCCATGATGCAAGGCTGAAAGCCTACTATGCATTTTTATTGAAAGCCTACCATGCATTATTGAGAGGCAAACCAGGAACAGTGAATATACATATAGTCTAGAGCAGGAGTCAGCAAATCTTTTCTGTAAAGGGCCCGAGAGTAAATATATCAGGCTTTGCTGCCCATTCTGTCATATCTACTCAACTCCATGGTTATGGCGAGAAAGCAGCAACATGTAAATGAATGGGTGAGGCTGTGTTTCAATAAAGCTTTACGCATGTTGAAACCTGAATTTTATAATTTTCACATTCCTCTTTTGATTTAAAAAAACAAAAAACAAAAAACATTTCAAGTGTGAAATCCGTTTTTAGCTTACAGGCCAGACAATAACAGGCTGCAGGCCAGATTTGGTCTCCGGCTATAGTTTGCTGATCCTACCAGTCTAATGATATCCCCACATGCTCATCAGTTAACTTAATGTCATTGTGGTAACAAGGTCTCCAACTGGAAATTTCCTGTCCTCCCCTAAAATATTCACTGGCTTCTGGGCAAGATGCCAGACACTCGTGTGACCTCTGGAACCTCCTCTGGCTTCCTCTTCCTCACCTCCTCCAGTTAAGTCCGCCAGGAACTGTCAACTCACCTAATAAAATGGCTCTTAATTCTCTCTTGGAAAGGCCTCCAGGCCCTGCCCTGACTTTCCCCGCCCACTGCCACTATCTAAGGTTAGGCTCTTGGAAACACTTTGCTCCCACCTCTCACTCCACTGAGCAATTACCAACACGTGATACATGCTCACAACTATCTGTTGAATGAGCCAATGCAGTAAAATATCCATAAGCTCAGCACTTTCGCCATGTGATCAGCAGTCTGAGGTAGCCCATCTCCAAATCAAACATTTCCCCTACTGGGGTGACAGCACTTAAGGGCTAAAATATGGTAAGGTTTTAGTTTGCCTTTTTAAAGTCACGCTTACTGAGGTTTAATTTACACAGAGTAAGAATCACCCCTTTTAAAAAGTATCATTCTGTGAGCTTTGAGACAACCATAATCAAGGTGTTTCTATCATTTTAAAAGTTCTTTTGTTCCCGTTTGCAGTCAACCTCTCATCTGTTTTCTGTCACTAGTAAGTTTTTATACTGACAGTCCATTCTTTTTTAGGCTGACTATCGTGCCATTGTATGGTATCCTACAGTTTCGCCATTCACCAGTTAAAGGGCATTTGAACTGTTTCCAGTTTTTGTCAATTATAAATCATGTCGCTATGAACATTCACATATAGATTTTAAATGAGCATACAATTTCATGACAAGATTTTGCTTTTTACAAATGACCGCATTTTCAAAGACCTGCGGGAAAAGATTCCTTTGAAAGAGGGACTGTCCTCGACCCCTATTCTTCAGTCTTCCCACCCTGCCTCTGTAATTGGTTTTTAAACGGTAGTAACGTTAAACCTCCCAAGAAGATTTGCAGAGAATGTTTTTGGGGTGGAGTGGGAGAGGGTGGATGGGAGCTCTCACTCGCTCCTCTGAATGTGAGCCCCAGGGCTGTTTCACATTCACCGTGGGCAGCGTTTGATCTTCTGGTCCCACAGGGCACGGTGCTGGCTCTGCGGATGTGCACACTCAGGCAAAAACTTGCAGAGCCAGCCAATTGGGCCGTTATTTGGTTCATATAACTTGCTAAAATCTCACGGAATGTACAGCGTGCCATTGTTTTCGTAAGTCCCTTTCATGACTTTGTTAGCTGGCTAATTCAGAGCAGACTAGCCTGTTTTCCCCGCTGGAAGAAAAGACGTCCCTCAAAGGCAGCTATTTAACCGTGACCATGGCTGCAGCCATCTTGAGCACAAAGCGAACGCAGCCTCGCTGGCCCCTCTCCCACGAGGTCCCAACGCCGGCCCGCGCGCTTATTCTTGGCGCTGGAATTCGCATAATTACTCCTCTTTTAATCTGCTGGGTGACCTAATGTAGCCCGGGCCGGCTGCAGGAAGCGGCCTTGCTGAGATCTGAGCCTTGGGCAGCCTGTCTTATCTGTAGGGCCCTCTCACAAGGAGCATTTCGGAGAATTAACCCCACAGAGGACTGATTGCCAAGGAGCCCCGGACTCGGGAGCTGCTCATGCGCGCTGGGTGGTGGGAACGCGGGGGGGGGGGGGGGGGGGGGGGGCGTTGAGGGGAACGAGCCGTCGGAGGGTTCCGATCCCCACTCAGGATAACAGCTCCAGCCCTCTCCCTTCTCCTAGCCTGCGAAGGAGCTCAGAAACCGCAAATCATTTCAGAAAAGCTCGCAAGTGGTTCCAGCAAGAATCCACCCAGGCTGACTACAAAAGAAAGGATATTTGTTCACTAGGAGGCTAGCCCGGGACAAAAGGCTGCATTCCGTCCTGACACTTGCTAACTGCGGTCGCCTGGAGAGCAGGCCTTTGTCCACAGGCGGGCATTGTGCTGTTTATAGCCTCGCCACGAAAATGGGCTTGCCTACATCTTGGCTAATTTGAAAAACAGTCATCCCGATTTTCTTTTCTGCTTCCTGGCTTTGTTTTCCGATTTATCTTTCTTAAGGGCATTTTAAAATGAAAAATCTATAATTAACATTTCTCTTATAAGAAAACTCACCCAGCTCTGCCCAATCATCACCTCCCCTAAAAAAAATGTGTTTTTAAACCATTCCCAGCAAAGAGATGTTTTATTAAAATGACTGTAAGGCTTGTGTGTGAAGAAGCATCTACAAAGAATCTTCAGTCTAAAAGGAAGATAGATATATAAAGGGGGAGAAGATAGGAAATAAATTTGTAAAATTTAGTGTATGGTGGGGGGCAACTCTTGACGCTTAAAGAAGTAGCCCCAAGAAAAAGAAAAGAAAAAAAATAGTGAAAATGAAAGTAAGTTTCACAGGTTCAAGAAGGGGTTACAAAAGTGAAAGCATAATGGATGGTAAGAACAGCTGCAGGAGTGTTGAGGTACAATCTTTTGAAGTAATGTGATGGGTGGGCAGTTATTAGCTCTCACATCCTTGGTCTTAATGTCTAAGACACATCATCTTCCAATCAATATGGCACTTTTATGGTCAAGAGTGATAGATGAAGAATCCCTTACCGCTTGGTATAAAAAAACTTTCCCCTCCAGCCTATCACAGGTATAGATGATCCTTAAAATGTTCAAAGGACATTCACCCATTCCCTGATTTTGTAGCTGTGAGAAGACAGAAGCCATAGAGAGAAGGTGCAAAGTCCAAAGTCACACAGAGGTAGACCTTTCTCCCCTCTCTGTGGGTTCTTAGGGGTTGTGTAATCTGGAGTCCACTATGCGAATGTTATTCTGGGAAGGTTAACACACTGAGCTATTATCATTTATTAACATTTTAAAGACTTTTTTAATGTTTATTTATTTTGAGAGAGAGAAAGAGAGAGTAGGGGAGGGGCAGAGAGAGAGGGAGACGTAGAATCTGAAGCAGGCTCCAGGCTCTGAGCTGCCAGCACAGAACCCAACGCATGGCTCGAACTCACGAACTGCAAGAGCAGGAGATCATGACCTGAGCTGAAGTTGGATGCTTAACTGACCGAACAAAACAGGCACCCTCATTTATTCACATTTTAGTACATTTTATCAAATGTTCTAGTAGTTACCAGACACAGGTCTAAGAAAGTAGACACTAAATAAATATGTTGTAATGGGGGTAAAAATATGACAAAAATCAAATGGGGCAGTGAGTAAGTAAAGAAGCCCAGAATATAAACTCTTCTTCACAATTTTGCCTAGGGCTATTTCCTCCAAAAGCTATTTCCTGTTTAAAAAAAAAAAAAAGTTTTTATCTCCAGTAAGGTATGCTAGGTACGCAGAGGAAAATTCCAGAGCTGTACACAACTTATGAAAGTCACTAACAACTAAAGAGCAGGAGAAAGGTGGAGGCACTGTGGAGGTTTCTGCTTTCCAACCTGGAAGAAGTGGTTTCTTTTGGGTACAGTGAAAAAGACAATTTTATGTGGTTACTGAAAAGGACCTCATGATTGCACAAAACAGCTAAAACCAGACTTTTAAGATGATTTTAAACATGAGCTACTGTGGGGAAAAAATGTGGGGAGAAGGGAAGGCTCGGAAAACAAGGAAAAAGTTGAGAAAGGGAAAACTGGGGTACCTGGGTGGCTCAGATGGTTAAGCCTCTGACTTAGGTCATGATCTCATGGCTGGTGAGTTCAAGCCCCTCATCTGGCTCTGTGCTAACAGCTGGGAGCCTGGAGCTGGCTTCAGATTCTGTCTCCTTCTCTTTCTGCCCCTCCACCGTTTGTGTGCGCTCGCTCTCGCTCTCTCTCTCTCTCTCTTAAATATAAATAAACATTAAAAAGTTTTTTTAAAAGAAAAGAAAAAACAAAACTCCTCTCTAACAGTCAGAATTAAAGAGACAGAAACAGTGGAGAGCAAGATTCCAAAAATCCCCTGGCTACTTTGGAGCTGCTCTAATTTTCTTAGCACATCCAAACATGGTATTCAGCTGGTGGGTCTAGGTGCAGTTGGGAGGCCCCAGCAGGAAGTGAAAGAACCGCCAATAGCCCTGGGGCTTCTCAGCCATGCATGGTTCCCTCCATTCTGGGCACAGAGGAGCTACTTGTAGCCTAGCAACCGCGGACTGGTCCCCTTTCATGCCGTATTAATTCGCTTCGATACAAACTGCACAGAGTGTTAGGAGGACACAGAGTACAAACTGGACAGAAGTGAATTTTGGATTCATTCTCTACCCAGCTCTCTCTGCCACAATACTGCAGCCCCAGCACCACCCAATCCCCCACTGCCTTGGCTCCCCCAGGCACAAGGAGAGGGAGCCAGTCCCAGATCTCATACCTGGGCACTGGGAAAACCCAGTGAGGATGGTTAGAAAGCCTCCCATGGGAAAGAGAAGGCATTTGAAGACAGAGACCTGGGCCTGTGGTTCTCCACAGAATGAGAAGAGCTGTCTGTTGGCCACGTATGGCTGCTTCTACCACTGAGAGAACTCTCAGAGATCAGCCCACCCCCATTATGTGGCCCATAAAAATGTGCTCCCTTGAATCTTGTTTTTTGGGCTGATAAGTCTCCAGAAGGGGACTCTACACAAGGCAATGACTTTTACATAGAATTTCTACTTTTCAACATGCCTAAGAGGTATTAAGTATACCAGGTTATCCGAGAGAAGTAACAGCTCTGAGTCAGGAGGGGCCAAACTGCATCCCAGTTTATCTACAACTATCTCACTTCCCTTGATTATTTTCAGTCACCCTCCAAAGTCACTAGGCTCCAGCAGGCACCATTTACAAGGCCTTCATCACATGGACTGGTCAGCCAGGCTTGAGAGGGCAACCAAGTCTGAGAAATGCTAGGATGAGCCTGCACTGGCCCAAGAAGCGTGACACGTGGGTCAATTTAGACCTGGAGGTCAAAGGCCTCCATGAACATGCCTTTGGAGCTTCTGTACCCAAAGAAACAAATGGAAATATCCCACATTTGCCCCACAAATCCCCAAACTGCCCCCTCCAAACCAGGGGCAAAGTGAGAAATAAAAAAAAAAAAAAAAAACAAACAATAAATGTGAGGCATCCAGGAGAAGCACAGGGACATCATTTATAAAGCCCCGACCAGATTCAGACAAGGTTGGGAGCAAAGAGTGACCTTCGGAACACCTCAACAGGTCCTTGGAAAAAAGTACCCTTGAGCCACTAAGAGCGGTCCCATCACGTCTCACTGCTGGGGAAGGCAAGGAGAGCCTAGCAAGCAGAAGCCACCAAGAACCCGCATATCTCTTCTTACCCAACTTAGAATGGCCGATATTCATGAACGTGATGTGACAGCTTAAATAATATTAAAACAGATCATTCCAGAATCTATGTTTAACTTAGAATTCATCACTGGATTATCTTAAAGGCTTGGACACTGTCAAAGAAAAACCAAGTTACTGGAGTAAGGGAAGGGTCTGTGCTTGCTAAGCCCAGCCTGAGCCTACAGTGGGGGACAGCCCATTTCTGAAACATGACATGGTGGCTTTTAAAAGGCAGCTATGATTTACACACTGCCTAATTCCAGGGCACATTTTTTACATCATGGCCAAGTCAAATCATAGTCCTGCGAATAGCACCCCCCTATTGTTTTGCAGCATACAACCTGCATAAAAACAAAGGTGGACGTGTTCAGGAGGGACACAGGCATCATTTATAAAGCTCTTTTGTACTCTGACACAGCAGCCATACTGGTTTAGGACTGTACATTTGTTGCAGTGAAACTACAGTTCAGACGTAGCCTGGGTATGAGAGAGGAAAAAATAATACCCACCTCCCTTCCAACAAACTTTATTACGACTACCTCAAGTGACTAAGTGATTCTAATAGAGCTTTCTCTTCTCTCTTCCATCCTCTGGTCTAAAGAGAGAAGAAATGCCAAAAATGGGGCAGGCACAGGCACACAAAACAGCAATAGGCCTAAATACCCCCAAACCATGATGCTGCCCTTACAATAATGAGGTTGGAATGTGGCTCCCAGGAGGCAAGCACCTTAAAACTTAACATACGCCATTTCTCCTAAAACTTAAGGATATTTATGTTGTCATCAATCCAAGAAACTGTGACAAATCAAAGTTCTCTCTTCTACCATAGCAGGTACCAGATTTCAATTCTCAAAAAGAAAATAAAGCAAACATATATACACAAACACACCCAAGAAGATGGTGTGGGGAAGGGAGAAGGAAAAAGCATCTTTTCTTTCTGCTCAGAAGGATACCACTGTTTCCAGGTGTTGCCTATTTAGAAGCATTGAATGTCAGCCCCACTGAAAAGCAGCGTATTCCCACAGCTCACAGTCCTAGATTCGCCACCACATAGGAGAGGGGCTGTTGGAAAGGAAAGCCGACCCAGAAAAGCTCAGGAAGCCTTCAGTCCTCCACCGAAGATAAACACAGGCTCACAATTCATTATCTACCATCCCCAAATCCAAAACACTCTGAAAACTGAAAAATTTCCAGTCATTTGGTGGCAAATCAAACCTGACCTCATCTGGTGGCAAAACGTGAGCTGCACTACATAAGATCATTTGTAGTCTGTTTATCTCACTTTGTGTGAATACTCTTACGTTTCACTGATGAAATAATGAGCTTGAGTACGGAGTACTGACCCTAGACCCCTCTGAGGATGTTTTTATATGTATGTACCCGATTACCTTCCTAAAAAAATTCTGAATTTAAAAACCCATCTGGCTCCGAGGGTTTCAGATAAGAGGAAAAAGACTGTAGACCTATAATAGGATGACGTAAGACCTCTACAAAAGTTACTGAAGGCCTGAGAGAGTCAGATTACCCCTTGGTTGTTCCAACGTGAGAAGCTTCCTTACACAGGCCAGACTGCAGCATTATTTGGCAACACTGTGTTAAAAAAGGGAAGTCGATTACGCACTGTCCTAATTACACGTTAAATCCTGGTTTCCTACCTTCACATATTCCAGGGTTGGGTCCAGAAGATGCTGATCCCTGAAAAGAGAAAATGGTAAGTATGAGAACTGAGAACAATGCATTCTTGCACTGAGTAAAACGTATCCAACATTAATTCCCCCTATTCATTCAGATTATTAAGATGGGCCCACCTCCCCAGCAATATTCCCAGCAGACAGATAAGGAAGTTAGAACAAATACAGATTCCTTTCATGGTGTGTGTTGGGGGTAGGGGTAGATGGTAGGACACCACCATAATTTCTGTTTAGAAGCTCCAAGTGCTTTATCACATTCAGGCTCCAAATGTTAGACTTCCATGTAGTGAGTCTACTTTCACTCGAGCATAAAGATTAGCCTAGAAATCTGAAAGAAAGAACACGGAAGATAGAGGTGGGTGTAAAGCAGGACTGGATGCCCAAATGAGGGGTACTTTGGATCAGACAGCTGTATCATGCTCACTTTGACAGAAGAAAATGGAGACTGAGGTGGGCCCAGTGGCTATCCAAGGTCACCTAGCACCAAGGGGAGAGGATGGAGTCTGTATACCCAGCTTTCTAGACCACATTTGCCTTTTTTTTTTTATTGCCATTACCCACCCACCCCTGGTGTCAAGCAGAGAAATCCATCCCATTTTCTTTAGCACCCAAGTATTCTTCTCTCCCAACCTAATGTCTGCTCGTGTCTGTCATAATATGACGCTGGAATTGACCAGACAGTGAAAAGTAAACAACAGCAGGTGGCCCTAAGGAGGCTGACTTCTTACAGAAAGAAGAAAATCTGACTAGGCCAAAGGAGAGGAGGGGGAGACGTGAGAGTGGCCATTTTCAGTGCTTGCAGAGTTATAATGAGGCGGCCCCTCAACAGAAGGTGTGAAAAGACAGCTGCCTTCAGAGTCTTAAACTTCAGAAACTCAACACATCCTCACAGAGACAGCATCATTTTGAAAGGACAGAATGGCTGTGAAGCCTGTAAGAGTAGTCTTCTCAAGGGAGTGGGCCTTAGTGTGAGGGTCTCTCAGAAGCCCTACTGATAAGCAGCTTCCTCCACAAGGGTTGGCTCAACCCCCAAACCCGTGGGCTGTGACACTTCCCTGGCAGTGGAGAGACCTCGAAAGATGGCAGCACTTCTTCCCAGGACAAGAGAGAAGGTCACTGCCGGAGCACAAGGAGTCCCAACCCCACAGCTCAGGGATACCACTCCCAAAGCCATGCTTGGCCTGGTTTGACCATCCATTCGGGACTACGCCCAGGGCACCTGCACAGAGGCAGCGTGGCATCTGAGATGCCCCTTTCCACGTCAGTGGATTAGGTTCTGGAATGAGTCCCTTTGCAGGGCCAAAAGATCTGAGAACAGCATAAGCTCTCTGTCCCTGGGTGCATTCCCATTAAAGAGGGCTATAAACCTCGAAGCCTTAAAACTCTTTGCCTTCAAGTTCATTTATCCAGCATCCAGAGTCCATCCGCTGTGCCAGGTCGTCACTTCTCCTGCCACATGCTCTGGACACCATCTCAATGTCACCAGGCTTTACATCCATGGAACCATCTGGCTAGGGACTCAAAATTTTGTCCACAGCACTTGGGCTGTGCTCCCTTTTAAGTTCTTGAACCCCTGTTTTTCTACTGAACTAACATTTCAGGCATATAGCCATCTAGTCTTAGGTTAGTCATTTGGCCCAGAGGTCTGGCCTTGTGAGGGCAGAAAGATGTTAGAACTACTGAAATGCTGTTCTCTTCAAATTTTATTTTTAAGTACACTTAAAAATGTGTGTTATGGGGGCACCTGGGTGACCGAGTCAGTTGAGCATTTGACTCCGGCTCAGGTCATGATCTCGCGATTTGCCCACTCCTGTATGGTGGGCAAATGGGACTGAGGCTCAAGGTGAGAGAGAAAGGGGGGCGTGTGATGGCTCAGTCAGTTAAGCATCCGACTCTGGCTCCGGTCAAGATCTCACGGTTCTTGAGTTCGAGCCCCACATCAGGCTCTGTGCTGATGGCTTGGAGCCTGCAGCCTGCTTCGGATTCTGTGTCTTCCTCTCTCTCTGACCCTCCCCCACTTGTGCTTTGTCTCTCAAACACAAATAAACACAGAAAAAAAATTTTTTAGTGTATGTTATGTACATTTATACATACATGTCTTCATGCATGGATAAATAGTATAGGTATGGGCAGTTGAAGTCAATGGTTCCCATATGTTTTTGGTCTCAGGATCTCTTCACACTCCAAATTATTGAGGACCCCAAAGAGCTTTTGTTTATGTGGGTTATATGTACTGATTACTGATATTAGAAATTAAACAGAAATTTTCAAAATACTAATATTAAAAAAATAAACTTATATAAACAATTTTATTACAAAGAGGTATGTTTTCGTAACAAAAATTTAGTGAGACGAATGACACTGTCTCACATTTTTGCAAATCTTTTTCATGTCTGGCTTATAGGGCAGCTGAATTCTCATATCTACTTCTCCATTCAGTATGTTGTGATAGGTCTTGGTTTAGAAAAAAGTCCATCCTCACATAGATACATAACTGGAGAAGGGAGTGGTATTTCATTTCCAGATACTTATGGCTATTCTTGATACCATACCAAAACTCAACAAGTGGTAATTTCTAAACGATCAGTTGTAACGCGGTATCTTAAACCATGTCTGTTACTCTTTTGCGTCTTGCACCTTGATTGGGCCTTTTATCCATGTGTGATTCTGTAGCCACTGTTCTGGAAAATACTGGTTCACTGAGTTATGCAGTTATTCTAAGTTTTGACACATTTCATTAGAATATAAAAAAAGAATCACATTTGTTAATATCATCACTGATCTCATCAGAACTTATAAAGCCTTGGGAAATATCAAGCTCATGGAGGAGGATATAAGTTTTCCAAACTTCTAACTTTCACTTGAAAGTTTGAATTTTTTCACTGGCAGCTTACACTGTCAAATATTTTCCTTGAGCTTCATTTCATTCATTTTGGAGAATGTATTTGCCAAATACCGAGACCATATAGTCATGGTTTGCCATTTTAACTCTCCTTTTTTAGTGCGCAAATGTCATCCTTTTCGTAAATTCTTTTTAGCATTTTGTCCAGGATCTGCTCTTCTCACCAGATTTAGCTGTAAAATCCTTTTCCTTTCACCTCTGAAAGTTGAAAAGTTCCTCTCTTCCTTTCTCTAGACACATATCTGAAAACTCTCTGAGCTGGTTCTCTCAGAAAAGATCCTTCTAACTGTCTCAGGCAGAAATGGGGTGACCAACGGGCCAGGCCAGGCACTGTGCCCGGGTGGCTCCTGAAGCCATGCTGATCAGCAGGACCCGCACTCAGAGACAAGACCGCCTAGGGGCATAGCAGCCTGTGCGCTCCCATCCAGGGAGCCTGGGGTGCTCTCCAAAATGCCCCCCACCTTAGATGAACCTCGTTCCTCTTTGATCCTTTACTGTACACTTCTCTGGGCACAAGAGAAGAAACTGGAGGCTCTGGTGAGGGATAAAACTCAAGGTCCCTCTTGACCCTGCCCCCAACTGAACTCTGCTAAGGGAGCCTTGTTCATTCTGCTTCAAGAGCAGAGGGGAATCCAAATGTCCTCAGATTCTAGTTCTGGGCTCCTGGGGTGCCCTCGAGAATCCTCATGTTCTCTGTCTCTTTTTTAGAGAGGCAAGGAGGGGACACAAGGAGATATAATGAAACCAAGTAGGTGTGTTACAAATCCAAAGGCTTTAAAAATCATTGCCTTGAACTAAATTAAAATGATGTTTATAAGCAGAAGTGCTGTGTCTCCTTTCTCAGCCAGTCACATCATCCCGGCTAACCAAAGATAGGAGCTAGAAAACATAGCAGTTGGCCCTGTAGCCCCAGCCTCTAATTTGAAATAGAATATCCAATTATTCATACAAGTCTGTGCAGCAAACACTCCTTAAGCCACAGATTTATATTCTCTGACAGAGATCACTAGAAAACAAACAGAGGGACTTGGCAATATGAATGAAAAGTTTTTTTTAAATTTCATTTTGCTTTTGCACATTATGAATCCCACCCATGTGAATCCATGATGTCGTGTGCATCTCTCCTTACACCTGGTGAGGCTGGCAGGCGCCCATGGGCCCTCTGTCAGGCATGCTGCCCCGCAGGGCACGGTCCACAGACCGCAGGAAAGCAGCAGGATGAAACTGGACTCTCTTGTTATTTTGTTCTCAAGTTTATTAAGTTTTGAATAACATCACTATGTTTACGCCAGTTAAATTATTCTCTCCAGCACCCTGTTTTCCTAAGTTCAGACTGAGGGATGTGTGGTCAGAAGTCACAGAAATGGGGTCTTTCCTATTTCAGTTTGTTTCTCATCAGTAACCAGGTTCAGAGTTCCTCCCTCTTAAGAGGACACTTGACCTACAGGTAAGCTATTTGGAGTTACTCAACTATCTTGAGTAAGTATATAAGCAAAATTTCACTACCACAGATCTTTTCTGAGTGCTTGGCATACAGATGAGAAACGAAGCACCCTACATCTGTCTTAAATTATAAAATGCTTTAAATGAATGAATGTTTTGACTTCTTTAAATATTACAGAATAAATTGATGGCTAACAGTGTTGCCAAACAAATGTCCTTTTGGAAATAACATAAAGAGGAATCATTTGTAATAAGACGATTCTTTCATGCAGTGGAGGGATGAGAGAAACTAGATCCAACTGTTCCCAACTGAGTAGAAAAAAGGCTCCACGCACACCAGTAATCTGCAGAGTTGGCTCCCCTCCTTGGTGCACACGGCATGGTATTTGCATTCTGGTTCATTCTATCATGTATTTATTTGTATACAGTTCCTCCTCTACTAGGAGACACTTCATTCCCAGTATCTCCATAGTTCTTGCATCCATCCTACCAACATTATCAAGCATCTACAATATGCTGTGCTGTAGGCCAGACAATGGAAACAGAAGAACCAAAGACAAAGGCCCTGCTCCCAGAGAGGCTGCAATCAAGTGGCAAAGACAGATGAACAGACCCAGCACAACTCAAGTTAAGTTTCAGTGGGAAGGAAATACCATGAAGGGGCCTTTCAGGCAACCTTTGAGCTAAGGTTTGAGGACCAGGTAGAGACTCATCGGGTAAAGAAGATGTGAGGTAGGTGGTGATGAGAAATGCCCAGGAAACAGCAGAAGCATGTGCAAACACATGGGGACATGGGACAACGTGGCATACCTGGGGAACCACAGCATTCAGGAGTAATTCCGCTCTGGTCCAGGCCACCATCATCTATCGCCTGGACCCCTGCAATGCCTTCCCAGCTCCACTGTCTCCACAGGAGCCAGCATGATCCTTACCAAAATCAAAATCCTCTAATAACTCCCATCCAATCAGAAGAAAAACCCTAGAGTCCTTACCAGGGCCTCTGAGGCTCTCTTTGGCATGGTCCCCACCAGCTCCCCAACCTCACTCTGGCGCACAGAATTCTAAAGATATCTTCCAACAAGATTCCCCACCCCCACCCTGAAAGTCAACCAAACAGTAATCTCAGTATTGCTGTGAAGGGATTTTGCACATGTAAGCCCCAAGTCAGCTGACATTACGATCTGGCAACGATCCAAATGGACCAGACATGCAAAGTGAGGGGGCCTGGACATGAAGGACCCTGTTACCAGGATGACATTACAACATGGCCTGTGACAAGGCCCATGGCACGGAACCCTGGGTGGCCACTACATGGGAGCCGTCCCCTGAAGACAGCCAGGAAGCAGAGATCTCAGTCCTACCATCACAGGGAACGGAGTTCTGCCAACAACCTGAATGACTGTGGAAGCAGATTCTTCCCAGAGCCTCAGATGAGAACACAGCTGCTGACATCTTGGGTTTGAGACCTGTAAGCAAGAACCCAGCTGAGCTCTGTGGGACTTCTGTCCTACAGGAACTATGAGGCAATAAACAGGCATTAAGGCACCAAATTTGTGGCAATTTGTTACTCAGCAAAAGCATACTAATACATTCCACTCATTCCAGCCAGGTCATATTGACTTTTCTTTCTGGCACTCAAACATGCCAAGCTGGTCCCTGCCTCTGTGGCTTGGCATTTACTGTTCCTTTGCCTAGAACATTCTCCCTGCAGTTCTCAAAGGCTCACTCCCTCCTATCACTCAGGTCTCTGCTCAAATAACACCTCCTCAGAGAAGCTTTCCTTAAACACCTATCTAAATGAGTACTGCTGCTACCCTCTATCACCTTATCTGACATTATTCTTTCCCATATTATCTGATATCACATGAAATATTTATTTGCTCAGGTCTTTCTTATGGAATATAATCCTACAAGACTAAGACTTTCTCTGCTTTACTCACCTTGATATCCCCTGTGCTCTGCACACAGCAGTTGCCCAGTAACCATTTGCTGAATTAATGAATAAAAGAACAAGTAACAGAAGCACAGGGTTGGGGAAGCTCAGGAGTGGTGGGGGGTTGGAGATCAGGATGAAGAAGACGCAGTGCCAGAGCATAAGGGGTTTGGAGGCCATGTAAACATGTCTAGACTTATGAAAGCAATGGGATTTGTTGACAAATCTTAAGCTGCAGAATAACCAGAGATTTGTGTTTTAGAAAAATCCCCCTGCACTGGTGTGGAAAACAGATTCGTTGGGGGCAAGACAGAGTCAGGAAAACCAAAGGAGATGCTGGAGCAGTCTGGGTGAGAGAGGGCAAGGCCTGGACTACAGGAACAGAGGAAGCAGGGACGGTGTATAGATTAAGGAGACTTTTTTTAAAACAATTTTTTAAATGTTTATTTATTTTTGAGAGAGACAGAGAGACAGTGCGAGGAGAGGAGGCGCTGAAAGAGAGACAGACACAACCCAAAGCAGGCTCCAGGCTCTGAGCTGTCAGCAGAGGCCGAGGTGGGGCTTGAACTCATGAACCTGAGCTGAAAAGTCAGCCGCTTAATCTAATCCACTGAGCCACCCAGGTGCACCAGGAGAGTTTTCTAAGTGACAATAGGTGGTAAATGACTGGATTCAGTGGGTCAAAGGGAAAAGAGAGGTAAGGGTACTCACTAAATTCTTTCTAAGGGAACTAAGTAGTTGGTGCCTAGCACACCTCAAGACACTCATTAGGAATGAATTAGCATGGTGCCTGCATCTGACTCTTGGTTTTAGCTCAGGTTATGATCCCAGGGTTGTAGGATCAAGCCCCATGGTGGGCTCCGTGCTGAGCGTGAGGCCTGCCCGAGATTCTCAGTTTTTCTCTCTCTCTAAAATAAAAAACTTAAAAGAATTAAAAAAAGAAAAAAGAATAAACTAAAACACCTTTTTCAAGCACAAGAAGAACTTTCAAGGTTACTGGGATCTACATAAGAATTAGCCCCATTACCACCTATTGTCCATGGTTCGCAGTGCAGTATGATTGCTGGCATTCAGCTACTGAAGGTTTCAGATGAGCTCCCTTCCTTTTCAACTGTTAAATAAGTTACTTTCAGTGGAGTCTTTCACATCTTTCAAGTTATGAACACACAAATCTTTCCCATAAACTACGAAATATAACAAACATTTAAGGGATCCCTTCACACCAACAAAAATAGTTAACTCAAGAGGGAAACACAGAGAACAACTAGGTGGCTATTAGATACCAGCCAAGAATACCTGTTTTACATAATTTTACATAATTCTTTGGTCTTCTCCATCAGTCCCACCCCAGAGGGCAACCACTGCTTGTTTCTGTCTTTTTCAGGGGGCTGTAAGCTCCATGAGGGTAAGGGCTATTTGTGTCTTGCTCACCAATGTATACTATGCCCTTTGAGTCATATTTGTCACAGAGCAGCCAATTAATCAATAAACAAGGGCGAGAATGGACAAATAAAAATATAAATCACCAAAACCCACCTTTGTATATAGTCCAAATAAGGCCTCAGGAAATCAGAAATTTCTACTACAGGGCTTTCATTTGCTTAATATGGTAGACCAGATATTCCAAAAACTAGACGACGAATTGAAGTATGAATGTATTTTCAAATGCATTGGTGACGTCACAAGAAAGATAAAGCCTCAAGAAGCACAGACATGAACAAAACAGATACAGAAACAGAGAACACGTCAAAAACACAAAACATGGACAACAGCAGGGTAAGGAGCAGGGCAGGGAGGATGAGTCTCGGGTCTGCAGAGGTGAACAGCTCACCATAGAGCCATGCACAATGTGCGAGCCGTCAGAATGCGACTAACACTACCTCTGCATAAGGAATGTTCAAAAATAAATAAGAATTAAGAAGGTAGCATGCTCTCTAGCAAAGGGAACCAAGAAGGAAACCTACTGTCCCCACTACAAATTCTGATGGTGAAAAAAAATAACAGCAGCAGTAACAGTCTCCCCTAAGAGCTTGTAGCCACAGATCAGCTGTCTTGTCAGCTGGGATTCAAATTTATACTGCTCTGCTTGGACAGAGAAGCCAAAACTGAGAAATTAAAGTGTTTGGGTTGGTGGTGCCACTAGTAAGGAAACAGCATAGATACTTTCTGGGGGGAAACTTTATCAACAGAATGCCATTCAGGATATCCACGAATGTGGTTAAACATAAATTTCCCTTCAGAAATAACCATCTGCACAAGGAAGCAAGCCCCAATCACTGAAGTCGGCAGAAACAACAACAGACTGAGATGCTTGAAGACCTCAGATATTAGAATACCAGACATAGGCTACAGAATAGCGATGTATGATAAATTTTTTTTAAGTTTATTTATTTATTTTGAGAGAGAGAGAGAACACAAGCAGGGAAAGAAGAGAGAAAGAGGGAGAGAGAGAGTATCCCCAACAGGTTCCATACTGTCAGCACAGAGCATGACATGGGGCTTGAACTCATAAAAACTGTGAGATCATGACCTGAGCAGAAATAAAGAGTTGGACACTTAACCACCTGAGCCACCCAGGTGCCCCTAACAATGTATGATAAATTTTTTAAAAAGTAAAAGATGGAATCAAAAAGTGATCTAAGAATAAACAGGTGGTTATAAAAATTTAAAAAACAGATTATAATATATACATATAATCTGCTACATAGCAGATTAAACATGGCTAAAGAAAATATGACAAATATATAAAGAAACTATATGAAACACAGCACAGAGAGAAAAGGTGACAGAAAATATAAAAGAGATGTTGAAGGTAGAATGGGAAGGTTAATTACATTTAACCTGAACTCTACAAGAAGAAAATCCGAGAGAAAGAGCAATAGTCAGGGAAATAAATAATGATGGGAAATCTTCAAAATAAATGAAAGATACCCATTCTCAGATTCAGGCATCCCGGTGCATCCTAAGCAGTATAAACAAAAATAAAGTCTCACCTACACACATTGCAATGAAAACACAGACCGTCAAGAACATTGAGAAGATGGTGAAAGCATCTGGAGAGCAAAGGAAGGTTTTGCCCTCAGAGCAATGACGATGAGGCTGACAACCTGTTTTCATCAGCCGTAGAGGAAAGAGAGGAGCTCAAAATTTTCTGCCCAGTGAAACTACTGAGTATAAGGGTGAAGAAAGACAATATTAGATAAATAAAAGCAGAGAACACCGTTTAGGAAGAATGAAATGGATGCCCAAAGAACAGCCTAAGATCTAAGAATGAGTGTTGCCCAAAGTAACTAGTAAACATATAGGTAGCTCCAAACCAGCACTAGTGGGATAAAATGAGATGAATATATAATTTGTGGAGGTAAAAAAATATATATATAAAGTGCTGGCAAAGATGTGGAGAAGTTGGAACCCATATGCATGGTTGGTAGGAATGTCAATGGTACCACTGCTAGGAAAAACAGTGTGGAGGTTCCTTTAAAAATTCAAAATAGAACTGCAGTATGATCCAGCAATTCCACTTCTGAGTAGACACCCAGGAGGACTAAAAGAAGGATTTCGAAGAGATATTTGTGCACACGTTCTCAGCAGCATTATTCACAGAAGGCAAAATGTGGAAGCAACCCAAGCATCCGCTGACGGAAGAGTGGATAGACAAGATGTTGTATACAGATACAGTGGACTATTACGGGGCCTTGAAAAGGAAGGGGATTTGGACACCTGCTCCAACAGGGAGAAACCTTGAGGGCGTTATGCTAAGCGAAGTAAGCCAGTCACAAAAGGACAAATACTGTATAGTTTTACTTATATGAGGTGCCTAGAGTAATCAAATTCACAGAGACAGAAAGAACAAAAGTGGTTACCAGGACCTGGGGTGAGAAGATGGGGAGTTGTTTTAAGGGTACAGAGTTTCCATTTTGCAAGATAAAAAGAGTTGGGGAGACTGGTTGCACAACAATGTGAATGTACTTAGTATTATTCATTAACTCATTACTCATTAACTGTACACTTAAAAATGGCTAAGATGATAAAATTTATATTATGTGCATTTTACCACAATTTTTTAAAAAAAGACAAACTAAAATATAGGACAACAATGGCATATAAGCCAAGTGGAAGGCCACAGCCGGGGCTAGTGTTCTAAGGTCCTGTATTGTTCAGAAAGAAGTACTGTTTTACTTTATCTTTTATAAAGTAATTATATTTTAAAAGTAACCATTAAATGAATAGTAGAGTATTTATTTTTAATTTTTTAAAATATTTTGTAGGGGTGCCTGGGTGGCTCAGTCGGTTAAGTGGCCGACTTTGGCTCAGGTCATGATCTCATGGTTCATGGGTTTGAGCCCCGCGTCGGGCTCTGTGCTGACAGCTCGGAGCCTGGAACCTGCTTCAGATTCTGTGTCTCCCTCTCTCTGCCCCTCCTCCGCTCACACTCTGTCTGTCTCCAAAATAAATAAATGTTAAAAAATATTTTTTTTATACTATCCAAATAGTACATTTGGATATAATAAAAGTGATATTTTGAAGGAAATGTGTAGCTATAATGCTTATTTTTAGGAAAAAAAAGACCGAAACTAATTAAGTATCCAGCTTAAGTAAAAAGAGTAAACACAAATAGAACAGAGATTTAAAAAAAGGTGGGGGGGAGAGAAATTAAATATAAAACAATGACACAACAGGGAAGCAACAAATAAAGCCTTGTTTTTGGAAAGCTTAATAAAATAAACCTCTGACAGATGTAATCCCTGGGGAAAAGAGAGAAGGCACAAAACGATATAGGAATGACGAGGGAGCACAGTAAGAGAACACTATGAACACCTTTATGCCAATAAATTTTAAAACTTAGCGAAAATGAGCAAATTCCTAGAAAATACTAAAACAGACTCAAAAAAGAAACAGAAAACTGAATATAGCCATTTAAAAAAACTCAATCAGTTCAATATCTTCCCACAGGCCTAGGTGGTTATACTATGTAGCAAGCTCTGCCAAACTTTGGAATTATTTGTTACTTGAAAATGATATAAAAGCTTCAAGAAGGGTGCCTGGGTGGCTCAGTCGGTTAAGCATCAAACTCTTGATTTTGGCTCAGGACACGATCAAGCTCTGTGTCAGGCTCTGCAATGACAGCGTGGAACCTGCTTGAGATTCTCTCCCTCTCTCGTCCCAAAATAAACAAACTTTAAAAACAAGAGAGAAAAGGTATAAGAAGTGAAAAGGAGAACAGAACTGTCACGATTCACAAATGCTCAGTGTCTACATTAGAACACAAAGAATCCACACAGACCCTATAAAGTAGGGCAAAGTTCCCAAAACACTGCAAAATCTTCTACTTACAACTTAATGAGGGTACGGACTAGAAGGCTTGTATGTCTGGGTTGGAGTTCTTGCTTTGTGGGTGTTCATTCATCACAAATAAATTCATTCCTAGAACACTTAACTGAAATGCAAGACAAAGAGATGAGTGGGACCCGGTGGGTTGAATCTCTGTTTACCTAAAGTGGCAGGGCCAAGGAGGTCTACTGGTTTACCACTCTCAACCAACTCATGACCAGGGCATGTCACACAATCAGGGGAGGTGAAGCCAACAACTGGGACCAAGTATGCCCTCCATTGGCAACTTGATGGCTGCAGCCTGTTCCTATATGGGTATGGCCTTAGAATCTAGAGCCATCACCCTCCCTTCTCTATCAGGAAGAGTCATCAACATTTCAGAATCTTAGTTGGAGTGAAGGGGGTACAGAAGGATTGAAGGAAGGAAGAGACAGCAATAGGTTTTAAGTCTACTGAGAGTTTGTGTCCACTGGACAATATTCCTTACTAGATCATGTTCTTTTAGGTAAGATTAATATGTGGGACAGTCTAGCACTCTCATATTTTATTCGATGATATCCATGGTGTTAAGCCTTGCTAATCTCACCAGCCTCGTCTCCTCACCTTGCTCCTGATGCTCCAGTAACTCCAAACTGTTTGGAATTCCCTGAACCTAAAGGCCTGGAGTCCCCACTGTCTTCCCATTCATTTCCACCTTCCCTGACCACTCTTCCCCTTGCCTCCCACAGCTCAAAGAAGAACATCTCCCCAGCACTTCTTTTTCATTCATTATAAAACTTTATAACAAATAATTATAATTCAATACAATATGTGTACTCCTGTCCATCTCCCTTACCGGGCTATGAGCTCACAGAGAAGAGGGACCATATTTCATCTTATTCATCTTTGTTTCTTTTAATGTTTATTTTTGAGAGAGAGAGAGAGCGAGAGAGAGCGCGCGAGAGCGCGCACGCACACACGAGAGCAGGGGAGGGGCAGAGAGAGAGGGAGACAAAGAATCCAAAGCAGGCTCTAGGCTCTGAGCTATCAGCACAGAGCCTGGTGTGCGGCCTGAACCCACAAGGCGTGAGATCATGACCCAAGCCAAAGTCAGATGCTCAACCGACTGAGCCACCCAGGCACCCCTATTTTATTCACCTTTGTATCCCCAGGGCAGAGTTGCTCCATAAATGTCAGTTTGAGTGAATGAATGAACGAGTGTGAATTTGTGTGTGTCCAAAAGACCTCCACCCCAACTTTCCCTTTGTCACACTCCCTGAGTTCACCAAGAGATTAACAACATTGGAAGGAGACAGGGAATGAGAGAGAAATGTTGTTTTTGAGAAATAGGCCTCCGCAGTAAGGAGATAATTTAGCCACAGACCTGTGACTGAACCGTGGCGGCCTCAGATAGAACCCCCTCAGCAACGGACCGTCACTGCTGTTCGGGCAGTGCCTGGCTTCTCAGCCCCACTGAGACCAGAAGTTTTCAAAGTGACACTGAGAGGCTGGCTGCTCCTGCTGAAAATGAATCTCTCTGGATATGTTTGAAATGTCATGTTTGAAGTTCATTAGGGAGATCACCAAATGGACAGAGAGTTTACTACAGGGCCATTTCCATTGGTTTCTGGGGAAATGAGAAGAAAGGGATGCTTGAAAGATGGCTGGCCTGGCGAGTAGAGATGAAGGCCCGGAAAAATATCCACCGGGATGTGATTTGATGGACAGGTTCTTTACTGATGCTGGGAATCCCATGAAAGTCCCCTGCTTTTCTTACACTAGGCAGGGGCATATAATATATACAGCCTTTGCTAACTTAAAAAGGGATGCAGCTTTAAAAACAGAGAACTGCAACACTTCTAGATGTGCACTCAATATATTTTGTTTCATCACCTTGCAAAATAAATGAGAAGAGATTCACTCCCCCACATCTCGCAATGTATTTATTGACCTTATTTGTTAACATAGGCTTCGCTAGGAGTCGACAGGATTAAGGTTGGTGCGTATTTCATATTTTCCTCCCAGGGTTAATATATGACATGAGAAGTTCCTTTTCACTAATACACAAAACCTTAGGGATATTCTTTAAGGATTAAACCAAAAGATCTGCTTTGGAGTAGAGGAGTGGCCTCGACAGAAGTTCACTGGACTGCACTGGGGGAATTCATCTTCTATTTCTGGTTGTCTAGAGCTAAAAACAATTCACCAGATATGTGATCTGGGCAGCCAAGTGTGACCACTTCCCTTCATCTGAATATTAAACTTTAGTTAATGCTCCTAAAATCACATTAGCTTCTTTGATGACCATAGCACACTGCTGACTCATTCTGAGGCTGCACTTATCCAAATTCTGCAATATTTCTCATATGTGACTATTAAGCCAAATCCCATACTTTGACTTTGCTGAATTCTAGTGCAAGTCACTAGAGTCTTTTCTTTTAAATATTTTTGAGAGAGAGAACATGAGTGTGGAAGAGTGTGGAAGGGGCAGAGAGTGACAGAGGATCTGAAGCAGGCTTCACACTGACAGCAGAGAGCCCAACGCAGGGCTCAAACCCACAAACTGCCAGATCGTGACCTGAGCCTAAGTCGGATGCTCAACCGACTGAGCCACCCCGGTGCCCCAAGCCTCTCACTAGAGTCTTATGCAATTAGATTTGGTCTATTGTTTCAAAATGCCATGATCTTTTTTGGACCTCATTTGTGTCATTTTGACATATTCTTCTAAGATTCACATCACCCCCCAGTGTGATCTTTATGTCCATATTACCGTATAAACAGTTTTTAAAAAACTAGCTAGAGTAGGCAGAGCGAGACGTGGGTCAATCAGGACACAGTCCACAGCAGGCTTCATGTACTACCATCTGGCCTGCCTCTCACCTGAAGGATATCACCAGTGATTGGCATTTGCTCACACACCTTCTCAAGCTTCCTCTATAGGAACGAAAGTAATCTGGTCTGACTTGCTTTTGGCAAAGCCCCAATACGCTAACGGTCGATGTTTCCTCCAGCAAGTATGCAAAAATCATTGTCCAGTCTTTTTACAGTATTTCCTGAGATCAGTTCAATCTTATTTTACAGGTTTCTATTGTCTCTCTAGTTCCTTTCTTGAAAATTAAGATATTCATCTGCATCTTTGCTGTAGGTTGTTACGCCTACACTCCTCCAAAGTTGGTCTGCATTGGCGTGGACCTTGAGGTGCCTGCATCGTCTTGGCCTTGGGCCCCCTCGGTCTTCTTGGGCCTTGGAGCTTCACCTCATCTGGTGGCATCAGAGCCCCTTGCCATGGCCTCTTCTACTCCAGCTGGGAATTCTCTTCCTTTACATGGATCCTACCCTTTCCAATCAGGGAAATCATTTCCTTGACAGAAAAAATGCAAGCCAAACAGCAGCTCAGCAGTTTGGTTTCTCTCACCTCCCCCTCTTTGGTTTCATTGTTCCAACCATAACTTCTGAAAGCCCTTTTTGTTACCCTTAGCATTTTTCACAATCCTCTGCTCACTCTGCACTGTTTCTTTTACAACCCAGAGCCACCTTCTGATGTGGTCCTTGGTTGCATAGGTGGCATGGCCCAACCTTTCTTTGGTCTGGGTCCAAGGCCAGGACAGCACAAGAGCAAGCAGGCAGGCCCTGGGGGAAGGATTATCTAGAAAGTACAACTTCCAATCACCCAGTCAAGGAGAAAAAATAATGTGATACCTGGAAATATGTTAAGGTCAGAGGCCAAGAAAAGCAGAAGAGAACTAGGGAGTGATATGAAGGGCTATACCATGGATAAGAAGCTGGGTCAGCAGCAAAGAAGGTGGACATAACAGATGCTGGGGAGGTCAGATGGTTCAAAAGGGGCATCCCTTTCTCCTGTGGCTTTGAACTCCTCACACGGACGCAGTCGCTGGCCTGCCTTTAGAGCTCTACCACCCAGCACAAGGCCAGGCACACAGCCGATGTTCAACGTACCCGAGGATGAATTCATCAGAATGGCCCTGGCTCATCCCACCACATAGGGGGATCCTGTGAACCAGTGAGTCCAGCTGGAGACAGTCCTGCATGCACATCCCTAAACCAAGAACAACCTGGATGGTCACATACCTCATCCTCCTTTGAGCAGTGTTGAGCACGCTATTTCTGGTTGTCCTCAACTGTGTTTCCCTTTCAGAGCCTCAGGCCATGGGATCCTCTTTATCATTTCCTTCAACTTTGAGAATCTTTCTTCTTAGAGCCCAGGTTGGGGGGGGGGGGGGGCCCGGGGGGATTACTGTAGATGAGGACACATTTCCCTTCCTGGCTATCAGAGATTCTGAGGCCTGAGTACATTTAAAGGTCCTGCTTCTTCCACTTTGCCAGCCAATTCCTGCTTTTGTGAGTCAGTTTCTACCTCATTGGAAAATACAGCAATGCCCGATTAATGTGTGCATGACATATAAGAATGGCAGTGAAACCACCTCCTCAGGCAGATTTCCTAATCATGTTAAAACAGCATCATTTAAATATCCTACATATTCTACTCTGGTAAGTCTATACAGGAATCCAAGACTAATACAAAGCAGTACTAGTTGATAAAAATTTGACACGGTGATAGATTACCCTGTACTCAGCAGAATTCTAGTGACAGCATTAAGCTAAAAGCTATAGTTCACATCTTAACTTGGCAGCAGTCAGTCAAACTGAGTAGAGTAAGAATAAGAAACACCATATCAAGGCCAGTACGTCTCTTGGCAGGCAGAGAGGATGGCATCAGTGACTCATCAGACTTCAGGCTGTCTAAACCCCAACACAGCACTTTTGATAAAAGCAGATGCTTTGTTTGGCTGGTGACTCTTCGCCCTTCCTCACTCCATCCACCCCACCCCCAGCTGTTCTTCATCTCCTTCTGAAACGATGTGTGTTTGCAAAAGCTTCTTCTCAACTAATTCAAAGGAAGAATAAAAGTGGTATGGTTTTGAGATGATGTCCCCAGGACCTCTAAGAAGAAAGCCTTCACCGAGCCAAAGAGACAGAACACACGCTCTCTACCTGCCTTCCAGGCCAGGCAGCCGCCTCAAGGTTGCTGCTCACCCAAACGGTGGAAAAGCAGCCGTCACCCCTCAGGCAAAGCCTGCATGTCAACCACAGTCATCCATTTACCTTCTCTGTCCATAGAGTCATCAGAGAACATGTGGGACCCGGTGGGGAAGGAAGTGCAGGAGCGTGATCACCATGCTGCTGACACAGGCTCACAGGGAAGGTGGCCCTGGGGCATGTCTGCTTTAATTAAAAATGTTTTATAAAAAGACTCAAGTAATGAAAAGATGTGTTTTGTTTTACTACATGCTTAAAAGATTAGATCTTTTCCTATTGAATTTTGTCTCTCATTCTAATTTTCATGTTTATTTATTTTTGAGAGAGAGAGAGAGAGACAGTGTGAGGCAGAGAGAGAGGGAGACACAGATGTGAAGCAGGCTCCAGGCTCTGAGCTGTCAGCACAGAGCCTGACACAGGGCTCAAACCCACAAACCGTGAGATCATGACCCGAGCCGAAGTCAGATACTTAACCTACTGAGCCACCTAGGGGCCCCTGTCTCTCGTTCTAAAAAGAAAAACCTTCCTTCGAACAGCACCCCTGTGCAACTCCAGCCTTGCTTCTCTGCTCCCCACCAAAGCCAGCCTATGCAAAGTCAGCCTCCACGGCTGACCCCTTGGAACAGATATGCCAGGGATCCTCAGGGCTGGGTCCCAGGGTTCCTTCCCTTCATGCTGTACCCAGCTCTCTCCCTTGGGGAGGACATCCCTTTCCATGGCTTTAATTTCACTTCTATGCAGACTCTCCTGACTGTATAACTTTGAGCATGGATCTCTCTCCAGAGCTCCAGGCTTATAACACTGACTGGTTAACACCACCACTTGACATGCATGCATCTCGAACTTAGCACACCCCAAAGAGAAGTCTCAATTCTCAGCCATCCACCAAACAAAAAGCAGTCCAACAAAGGAAGCCCTGTTCCCCTCCCAGTCTTTCCCATCTCAGTAAATGGCCCCACCTCACACACCAGCTGCCGGAGCCATGCCTGGTGGTCCCCCTCCCTCACCCCACATCATCAAAACCTCACAGAGTCCCGTAGACTCTACCCACCAAATAGATCTTGAATCCACCCCCTCTCACCTTTTCCACCACTATCCCAGCACAGACCTCTACCTGCTCCCTGTACTTTTGCAGCCGCTTCCTGTCCCCTTCTCCAGAGACCAAGTGATCTTCTAAAAATTGAATCAGATCACATTATTCCCTTACTTAAAACCCTTTAAAGGCTCCCCTTCGCCCTCAGGAGAAAATCTAAATTCCTTACACCAAGGTCTAGGTCAGTGCCATCCAATAGAAATACAATGTGAAAACCATATGTAATTTTTTTTTTTTTTTTACAACACCTGGCACTCATCACAAGTACACTCTTTAATCCCCTTCACCTATTTCACCCATCCCGCCACCTACCTCCCCCTTGGGTACCATCAGTGTGTTCTCTATAGATAAGAGTCTGCTTCTTGGTTTCTCTCTTTTTTCTCCTTTCCTCATTTGTTTCTTAGATTCCTCAGGTAAGTGAAATCATATGGTATTTGTCTTTCTCTGACTGACCTATTTCACTTAACATAATACTCTCTAGCTTCATCCATGTTGTTGCAAATGGCAAGATTTCATTCTTTTTGATGGAGTGTGTATGTGTGTGTATATTTATATATATATGTGTGTGTGTGTATGTGTGTATGTATATGTATATATATACACACACATATACATCTTTATCCATTCATATGAAAACACACGTAATTTTAAATTTTCTAGTAGCCAATTGAGAAGAAATAGGTGAAATTAATTTCAATATCTTGTTTAACATAATATTTAAATACCATTTTAACACATAGTAACATAATCAATATTAATCAAGTATTTTACATTCTCCTTTTATATTAAATCTTCAAATGTTCCCTCCCACAGAGAGGCCTTCCCTCCACGCAATCGAAGGAGCTCTGGGCTCTCTGATATTCCCTTCCTTGCATCTCCTCATTTTGTGGTTATGTATTTTTTTTATTAAAAAAATTTTCTTAACGTTTATTTTTTTTTTGAGAGAGAGAGAGAGACCCAGTAAAGAGTGAGCATGAGAGCACAAGCAGAGGGGCAGAGAGAGAAGGAGACACAAAATCTGAAGCAGGCTCCAGACTCTGAGCTGTCAGCACACAGCCCGACGCAGAGCTTGAACACATGAACTGTGAGATCATGACCTGAGCCGAAGGTGGATGCTTAACCGGCTGAGTCACCCAGGCACCCCAATGTGGTTATGTATTTATTGATGCATTTGTTTGCATGCCCTCTAAACTGGGCACAGCGTAAGGACAGGACCCACATGTATTTCATTCTCCGTGGGTACTTGGTACCTAGCATAGTGCCTGGCACAAAGTAAGCTCAATAAACATTTACCAAAGAATAAATAGCTAAGACACTAATATTAAGCACAAGGACAGGCAGGAAAGGGCTGGTCCAGCGCACTGAAGACAGGCCCCGTTTTGTGTCTTAATACAATGGTGTGCTGATCTTTTAGTGCAGCGTGAGGCTGTCATACCTTTAAGCATGAATGGTGGCCAAGGCACACTGCTATAGGGCAGCTCAGGGCAGACCCAGTGAGAGGGATTCCAGCCAGACACCATCAACATGTGGGAAACTTTCTCCCACAGAAGCCTCAGGCATTGAACGTGATCTCAGGTTACACACAAGGATTAGGGGCCTCCAGGAGGAAGGACAGATGGATGGAAACCTACATCTGAGCCCCTTCTTCATGCCAGGTTCTGTGCTAGGCACCCCCACGTGGGATTCTATTTGACCTCATAGCTACCCTTTGAGGACGTAGACAATCAGAAAGGTAAAGTAACTTACACAAGGTCACAAAGCTACTGGGTCTGGTTGCCGGAATCAGTGTCAAGGTCTCTAGCAGCATTCTTTGATATCCATGACTATGTCAACATCCCAGTAAAGGCATCGGCGGCCTTCAAGGTCAGGTGTCACACAGCAGAGTTGGGGCAGGAGAAGAATAAAGTGCTCGTGATGAGGTGGGAGCTGACAGCAAGGACGTGACCTCCTCCACCCAGACTCCCAGGAAGGCGGTGCCAGGCTCAAGTGCGGAAGTCAGAGCTCTGCCATTTGGTGCAGCCTTCATATTTAGTAACCAGTGAACCTTCACAGCACTCCTCAGAGGGAGGTATTTTCACCCCCATTTTATAGTTCAGAACTTGCCCCAGTTCACACACCTAATAAATGGAAAAACAAGGATCTGAATGGAGACGTCTGGGTTAAGAGCCTGGTATTTTCTCCTCCTCTCCATGGAAGGAGTTATTTTAGCTTTGGTTACTATGTCTGCAGGTGCATCTGGGAATCACAGACAGTCCTGCCTGCACAAATGCTGGGTCAGTTATGTCAGGTTTCTCAGACTTCTGTAATTTTTATTTAAAATATTTTTAATGTTTTATTTTTGAGAGAGTTAGAGACAAGGCATGAGCAGAGGAGGGGCAGAGAGAGAGGGAGACACAGAATCTGAAGCAGGCTCCAGGCTGCAAGCTGTCAGCACAGAGCCCAACACGGGGCTCAAACCCACAAACTGTGAGATCATGACCCGAGCCAAAGTTGGACACTTAACCGACTGAGCCACCCAGATGCCCCAGACTTCTGTAATTTTTAAATAAGGGCACAATCCTTAAAACAAAAATGCCATGTGTTGTTTTTGGGACCTCTAAGAAGAGAGAGCTTGAAATTCTGCATCCAACCCTCCAGTTACCCTCTTGGGGACCAACTACATGCTGGCAGCATCACAGAGCCATGAGCGGCAGGGCGGCTGCAGCCTGCCAGCTTATGGGTCCTGGGGCTCCAGCACAAGCCCTGCAAAGGCATCTCCTTCCCATCAACAATAACAATGACCTCTCCAGCCTGTTATCCTCTGGCCAGGCTGCGAAGGCCAAATCCACATGTGATAAGAACACAATCATTTGTAACTGCACAGCACCTCCTGTTTACAATAGGCTGCTACGTATACTGAAAGGTGTGAAAAACTCTCACAGTTTCTGACTCTCAGAAGACTAAAACCTGACCTTTCTTAAACAGCATACAAGAGGCCTAAGCAACCATGATTTGTAGGCCCTGGGGGCAGGGGCAGAGAAGATACGGAGCAGCATCATTAAACAAAGACTGCTTTGTGTAATACTCTGATCATCTTCTTGATTGTGGTTTGCACTCAGTTAAAAAAAAAAAAAAAAATCCTTCAGTTTTCCCCAGAAGAACAGCTGAGAATGCACAGATCCCAGGCTTTCGGTTCAAATCATCCCTGTCAGTAGACGACGGAGGACCACTGTGGGCAGCTGGCGGACCCACAGGCATTTCCCCGTGCCTGGGCTCTCTCAACCCTGGGGACGATGGTGGTGGTTGGGGGGTGGGGGGGAGTGTGCAAGATGCCCAGCAGGGGCTGAGCTCACCTCTGACCCAGCTGTTCCTGGCTCAGCACACCAGGGACCACCGGGGCCTGGGCATGCACCGGTCCTTGGAATTCACTACCCCATCCACAACAGCTGCATCCAAACACCAAGGAACATTTCAAAATGTTAGTAAAACCCAACTTGAAATTTTAAAAGGAAAAATTCAACACAGGGACTGTAACTTTCCTGGAGACATTCTTGGCCATTAGGCGACTGTCACTCTGCTAACTCAATAAATGCATCTTCTATTAAATAGAATCTATAATCTAGTAGATAGCCTTTTTCAACTCTAAACCCAACTTTTCCTCTGTGCACGAAAAGCTTCCAATTTGCAGAGAGGAGACATGCCCATATGTAAATAAAATGCACATATTTGCACGTGGACCTTTGCATTATAGGTCCTTCTGGTCAACTACGAGCTAAAGGCTGATTTCTTTTCATGTCTGGGGAAACATCTTGCTTTGTGAGGAGAAAGCAGTAGTTCTAGAACTCGGTGGTTCTCAAGAGGAACAAATGAAATAAATGTTCCAGGTGAGGGCACTGACATAGCCCAGAATTAGATATTTAAATCAGTGTTTGGAGAAGAGTCTGCACAGATCCTATGCCTTACACTTTGCTTCCACTTTAAAGAGCAGCCGCTGCAACATGGTACGTTACTTACTGCCTGGGAAAGCATACTGGATTTTAATTTGGGATAATTCTGCAGACTTTCTGGCCCCCATCAGTTAAAACACTTGTGACTAGTCAGTCAGCTCCACTCATGCAAACTAATGAAACATCACATTGTCCCACCACATGCTCCCACAGCACAAGGGGCAGAAGGAATTAGGCACTCGGCAGCTGTTCCCAGGAATGCATGCCTCCACGTACCCACAGGCAGGAAGCAGACCCGGAACGGTCTCCCAGAGCTGATCCTTCAGCTATCCTGACAACACAGCTCAACAACAGGAACCAGTCTCCTCCGAGCCCAAGGAAGGTCCCAGATTCAAATAAAAATTCATCCTTGAAGATAAGTGAATCAAAGGGACATCAGTCAAACAACGCTAGTGTCAAGAGGAAATCCTGTCTGCAGACCTCTCTGGGAAGCCTCGCTCTGCCTGCAGAACAAAGGCTTCTTCTGTGACATCAAGCAGCAGGTTTAAGAGCAGCCTGGCTTCTCGTTTTGGCCACCTTTCAAAACCACAAGTACATCCAAGGGCAGCCAAGACAACAACAAAGCCAAGAGATACGGTCTCCAAATGAGGGGAGACCCACTCTCCCTTCTAGGCCTGCCTTCTGCCTGGCTCTTGGTGGCCAAGAGTCCATTTCCCAAGGTGGGTGTCCAAGGTGCTGGGTTCAGACTCTGGGGGCTGAAGTTTTCCATGCAAGAGGACAGCTCAGAAGACACCCACAGCCAGTGCCAACCTTCTTGGGAGGCTGTGGAGTACAGTGTCTGAGGAAGACCCTACAGTACTGTCTGGGTTCTAAGCCCAGCTCAGTTACCCACTAGGGTCTGATCTTAGGAGCCTCAACATCCCTGAACCACTTTCTTGACTGTGAATGATAATAACAATGCTGTCGCTCAGGATGAAATCTGCCATGTCTCTCACACAGGGTTATCATGTTTATACAGGATGATTTATGAACATAGCCTTGAAGATATTTTAAACCTATAAAACGTAAGAGACAATAATTCATGTGCATAGGACTCATGTTGATAAGAAAGCTTCACACTACACATTTTTAGGTCAAAGGGGAGACTTCCTCTGCTTTGCCTACAGTCTTCCACAAGGTGGATGTTCAATTAATACGCAATTAAAATACAAGTGACTTTTTCATGATAAATAAGCTAAACATATTTGTTAGGAAACTACCAAACTTGCAATTTATCAGAATATTTTACAAGACAAAAAGGTGTTGTCTGGCAGGTTTCCCTGGGGTATACATGACAAGGGGGTCTGGGCTTCCTCTTATGGTCCCATTATCATCATGCCCACACCAAACAGGAAAAAATGGAAGGTTTTCAGACTTGACATCTGGGCAAGTCACTGTCAGCTGAAATTAACCTTTGAATTTGTTATGAAAAGTAACAAGGCCAAAAAAGTTTACCTGAAAGAAGATCCGCCCCCCCCCCCCCCCCACCCACACAAATCAATAATCTTGTTAAAAGTAGACCTAACTAGTCTCACCCCCTGGAGTCAGAGATCCAAAACTCTTAACTTGAAAATACACATGGCTCCCAGCTTCCAGTGGTGAGTGAGCAAGAGTGCTGGGTGGTTGGTGTTTTCTTAGCACCAGAGCTGTAAGAGCTGAGTTAGGAACAGAAATGCTGTTTCTCCCTCATGGCAGTTCAGTTGAGGCACTTTAGGCAACCCCTGTCTCTGGAGCCCCAGACTTTCATTCACACTGTTTGTCCCTAGCTTTTCATATGCACAAATTTGGTGGATCTTGTGGCTTGTTCCAAAAAGGAACTGAGGCAGCTAATAATCTTAGTAGGAATATTTAAAAGGATGAAAATAACACAAGGTACTTTGAACTCCTCAAAATTGGGAACCCCTCAAGATAGTTTTTAAAGTGCATTAAGGGGGTGCCCGGGTGGTTTGGTCAGGTAAGCATCTGACTTAGGCTCAGGTCATGAAATCATGGTTCATGTGTTCAAGCTTAATGACAGCGTCTCTGCTGACAGCTCAGAGCCTGGAGCCTCTGCCTGTTCTCTCTCTTTCTCTTTCTTTCTCTCAAAAATAAACATTTAAAAAAAAAAGTGTGTTAAGTGAACCAAATATAGGGGCATCTGGTTGGCTCAGTTGGTAAAGCATGTGACTCTTGATCTTTGGGTTGTGAGTTCGAGCCCCATGTTGGGGGTAGAGTTTACTCAAAAAAATAAGTCAACAAATAAATAAAAAAATAAAAATAAGTAAACAAAATCTATTAATAAGACTGAGGAGCAGGAGACTAGGACTTATGATCCTTTGACATGACCTTCTCACTCAGGAGAATTCTGAAGGTGATGTGTTTGTTACTTCCTGTATTCACCTTTAACAATAAGATACTTTAAGTTAAGGGGAAAAGATGTGAATTTAGATGAATGATAAACAAACCTCATTAAGTCTTCCACAGCCCAGACTTCAAACTTAGGACTTGCACCCCCGCCTGATAAGATCTTTTACAGAGATCTGACCTCTGTCCAAGTCATTTTCAAATCAAAAAGCTTTGAACTCCTGGCAGGTTGTCAGCTTGGGCCTTGGGTGTTTATCAAGAACTTCCTCAAGATAGAAAGGGTGACTCCATCGCCACCCCCAGCTGCCCGGAGATTCCCTCTTGGAAGAGCTGGCACCCAGCCAGGACCTTAGAACTTCAAGGAATGAGTTGGTGAATCGTCTCCATATGGTACACAGTAGATATGTAGCTCACTACAGAGTTTCACTTAATAAATAAAAAGTGGCTACAGCAAGTTCAGGAATAGTTGGTTCTGACTCCACCTTGTGCGGCCTGGTATTTAGTGTTTGCTTCTGGCTGGCCGGGAGCTCTTTTTCTTTGCTGCCTCCTAACCCTTGCGAGAGGGAGCAGTGATTTCTCCGCTTCTTCATCCCCACCTGTCAGATGCCAGTGGTGCGATGCGAACAATACTGTACACAGGTGTGCACCCCCCACTGACCTGTGCCGTCCATGGGACGTCTGCTGGCTCCTCTGAGCTGGGAGGTCACCCACCTACATTTTGCAGAGCAGGTGCAGGGCTTTCTAAGCCCCATGACACCCTGGGAGAACCTTCTGAGCTGATATCAGAAACATTTCAGAGCTCTCCAACACTCTCTACAGAGAATACCTGGGCCTCCACTTATTTTCTTCTTATACTACTGCAATTATGCAACTAAAACTAATTCTGAACTCTTGCCTGTCTAGCTCTTTCCCAAAATCTGTACAGTCTTCCTCTCAGCTTGCTACACTCCAGCCACAGGCCACACCAGCTTCATTTTGGGTTTTTTCAAACATGAAACACTTGCTCTACCCCCAGTCCTTTGCACTGCTCTCCCTATGCCTGGAACCACCTTCCTCTGGTTCTTCCCATGGCTACCTTCTCTCATCACGCAGGTCTTAGCTTAAATATCATCTCCTCAGAGACCTGTCCACTGTATAAAGATACAACCCCAATAAATCTTCAGTATATCACTATTTCTTCTATAGCACTCAATATAATCTGCAATTAACTTATTTATTACCTGGGTCCTTCACTCAATATTAGCTCTGGGAATATACCATCTCAGATGCCCTACTGCTGTCCTGTTAGTTCACATATTTCCTTACCCTGTAAAAGGGCAAGAGCAGATTGCTGGAATGATTTGGCTGCCAGAATGTCTTCAAGGTCAGACCAGCCCTCCAGTTAAGATACTAAGAGGGATGGGGCAGAATTTTCCTGGTGAGGCACTGGTTACAAAATCAATGTACTCTAATCAACCTAGGTGCTCAATATATAGACATTGAACAAAGAAATGAGCTAGGATCAAAGTGGCTGTCTGTGATACAGGGTTGGACAAAAAGAGACACCAAGAGATACAACAGAAGGAACCAGCCCCTTCTCTGCCCGACAATATCACAGGGTGCTGATCTTCCCCAATAGGAAAAGAAGGGCAGTTTCTAAACCAGCTCTAACAAGCAGAAACCAATCACAGCCAGGCCCAATACAAATCCTGACAAGAAGTTTTTACAACCATAAAGCTTATTTACCCAGATCCCTAGTGGATAGGAGAAATCAATCCTTGTTCTAAAGTATTCTGAAGCTGACCTGATGATGCATCCGCACCAAATTTTATTTCAGCATGTTGGAGATGCAGGTTCTAATTTATAGACATCTTGGCATCTCTACAGAATTGGATGGACATAGTTCAGAAGCTGACATTATAATAAAAAGAAATACTTGTGCTTCGTTCTGAGGGACTTTGTGATACACAGGAAGTTGACTTTAGAAATCTCTCACATACTGGATAGTAAGAAATGGTTACTTTTTTTAGGTGTTATAGTTTTTTATATTATGTTGTGTTTTTTAAAAATAAGAGTACTTATCTTTGAAAGGCATATACCAAAATATTTACGATAAAATAAGAGCTGAAATTTACTTCAGAATAATAGCAAAGGAAGGAATGTGGGCAGGAGAACAGAAAAAGCAGGACTGGTCATGAAGCCGGGTGGTGGGTCCTTGGGAATTAAACTATTTGCTCTACTCTGTATAGCTGACATATTCCCTAATGGAAAGGTTTTTGGTTTTTTTTTTTTTTGAGCTTATTTATTTATTTGTGGGGGGTGGAAAGGGGCAGAGAGAGAGGGAGGGAGAGAGAGAGGGAGGGAGAGGGAGAGGGAGAGGGAGAGGGGGAGGGAGAGGGGGAGGGAGAGGGGGAGGGAGAGGGGGAGGGAGAGGGGGAGGGAGAGGGAGAGGGAGAGGGAGAGAGAGAAAGAGAGAATCCCAAGCAGGCTCCACACTGTCACCACAGAGCCCAACATGGGGCTCAAACTCACAAATTTTGAGTGAAGAGTTGGACCATTAACTAACTGAGGCACCCAGGCAACTTAGATTTTTTTTTTTTAAGTCCCTTAAAGACAAGTCATTTTCACTTGTGGAATTAAATAAGTCACCTGAAGGTGAAGGTTTCGCCTTTCCGGTCTTGCAGGGGTTGCTCCTGGATGATAGCCGGGGTCACCAGAGAGTTCTGCCGAGGTGACTTGGAATGGGGCAGGGTCCCCACGTGACTGAAGTTATCGCAGGACCTGATGGGAGGAGGGGCCTTTTTCTTCCGTGGAAGGGTGCCGTGTATAGACACGTCTTGATAGGCATCAGTGTGATGCTCAGCAGGAGGGGACTTGCTGCTCAGAAGGTCCATGGATGAGGCCAGGGGGAACTGGTGATTCACCGGCATGTTTCTGGGAAGGCTCACAAATTTTCCGGCAGCCATGATTCTCAGCTTCTCTAAGGGGGAAAGAAAAGAGCGAAGGCATGAATCTTAGATAATCACAAGAACTGACTTCCTACTCACAAAAGGAAATGGAAATGTACCGTTAAACAAAAGAACACGTTCACGGAGCATTAGAAGACAAACAGTGAATGGCATCACTAGTGAAATCTAATACAAATGGGAAGTTTACTCATGCCCCTATTTTGATCCTACAGAGGAATGCTCCTGGGTTGGCAGCAGATCTGCCAATGGAAAAGGGCAAGCAAGTTTCAGAGACTCTAGGGGCACATGAGCCACTTTCTTATTTCAGATGACTGAAGCTGATGGAAAAGCATGACTGACAAAAAAGAAGACTATGGAGGAAGTACTCAAAGTTTCAATATAAGTGCATCAGAGAACACATTATAAATGTTAGATAAGTGGTTCACGTCTTTCCACCACCCTGTAAATGATAAGAACAGGTGGAGATTATTGGAATTCCTCAGCTGCTAGAACGCCTCCAGTGCCAGACCAGCCCCTCAGTTGTGCTACCCAGGGCAACGGGGCAGAATTTTTCCGGCAAAGACCTGGTGCTTACAAATAAATCAATGTACTCTAATTAACGAAGACGGGCCAGGGTCAGGGGTTAGGAGGTGGGTCACTCCTCCGTACATTAGTGGGCTCAGCTGCAGAGGAAAGCCACTAGGGTGAGGGATCCGTGTACATTGTCCCCCAGAGGGGTCAGGAATCTGCCTGCCACCAGCAGGGTTAAGCAATACGCATGGTGCCTGTATAGTCAAGGAAGAATGGGAAGGGAGAGAAATAAGAAAGAGGGGGTGGGGAGCACACGGAAAGAAAAGGAAAATGTGTACTAGGTCGTATGCAAAACTAGACCCAACAATTATTCCCAGCTGTGACCACTAGCAGAAATGTTCACCCTGAGCCAGAGTCAGCACCCACTCACCTCCCCCCAAAAATCACACTATACTTTTGACCTAAGTCAAATTCTATAAGACATTTTTAAGGCTAATACATAGAGGGAAGGAAACACAAGCCTGAGTAAAAATTAGAACTAGGCTCTGGAGACACTGAGGATCCAGAATCAGTCCCACCAGCCATGATACCAGACTAGTCTGGACAACACAGCAGCATAGCTAAGCCTGTTGCACTGTCTTCTCCAAGGCTGCGGAGCAGAACATTCCTTTGCTCTGCCGTCTGTTCCAAAGCCCTGCAGCCCCATTGCTTACAGAGCACCCTTCCTGCTACAAAGAGGACAGCTCAGAGTGAAAATCATCACTTAATAGTAACACTGCTGTCAGTTCCACTAAGGAACTGGAGACTTGGGACATGGCTTCTCCACGACCACTAAGAAGAACAATGCTCTCCAGAAGCTCACATTGTAGCAGGCAGAACTGGGTTAAAGACAGCGCAAGGGAAATAAACCATCGAGGACATGAACAGTCCAACAGAGAAACATACAAGTTGTGGGGGCTGGATAGGAGGAAATCCTTCACTCAAGGTATATAATCCTAAACTTGTCCTCAGTTTTTTCCCAAACCTGGTAATTCTGGGGCTTGTCTGCTCCATGTCTAACCGTGACCACACAGAAGGCCTGGCTCACGGCGGGTGCAGAACAATAGGGCTGTGAGTCCCCGCATGGGCTTCTCCTGGGTCTGGCCAGTACCTGGCACACTGTCAGCACTTACTCAATGTTAGTCATAATTATTTAAAAAGAAATCCAGACTCCCTGACCCTCCCTGCCTGACCACCAGTGACATAAGCCCAGTAGGATTCCCTCACCCTATACACAACACTGCCCCCCACAGTTGTAAATGCTTGCCTGCCCAAGCCATCAGCACCTTCTTCATAGAGGCCTACATCATTTCAAAGAACCTTCTAGGGAGGCCCAGAGCACCCCACAGAACCTCTTTCTGTGCAAAGGGCCACAGTGATGATCAACAATTTGCAGGTCATTATGATGGGCTAAAGTTGCCCTGGCTCCAGTGTTTCTGGCAGCCTGTTTCCTCTCTGCTTACCCAAGATCTAGATTTCAAAATTGGGCCAAATGCTCTAGAATGCCCTCCAGCCAGTTCCCCATACCTCAGTTTATTCTCTGAACCAAGGGTTAACACTTGCCCTTCCTATTCTCAACAGTTAAGTGCCTTCTCCATATGAGAGGCTCAGAGAAACAATGATGTTTATAAGTCCCAATCCCTATGAACTCTAAGAATCCTAGAACTCATCAATAGGGACCCTTCAAATGCTGGAGGGAAGAACAATTTGAACAAAGGACTCGAGGAGGGCAACGCTGGAGATGTGGAGAGGAAGTATTCTGGAGGGATTTTGAAAGGTAGAAAATTGTAAGGAAAAGCCTTCCAAAAGGATGCTGTAACAGCAAATGCATAAAGGCAAGGAAGTGCCCCCACAGGCTCACAAACCGCAAGTTGGGCTATGTGGCTCACGTGGAGAAGTCAGGAAGCATTTCCTAGGAGCACCCAGCGTGGGAACAGATGGTGAAGTCTTGAAAGTTGTGTCGAGGGGTCTGGACTGGGCTGTCGGTGCTAGGGAAGATCTGGAAGGGAGGGACAGAAGCCAGTCCGTGCCCAGGGAGGTAGCTGTGGTAATTATGGAAAGGAAAGAAGGGAGGCAGTCCGGTCAGGCTGATGGCAACAAGCCAGCAGGGAAAGATGAAGTACCCTGACCTGGGGCAGTGGCCAGGGAAAAGAGGGACTGAGGGAAGAATGAGGAGCTCCTGGCCCCTGGCAGGGAGGACGAGGGCCACAGCCTTGGCGGGATGGTGTGGTGCTGTAATAGGCTGAGTTGTGCAGGAGAGGACTCCCGCAGGAGGGAGGCTAACAAGCTCACCACTGAGCTGCTGCGTGTGAGGAAGCCATGACGTGGTTCAGTCGAGGAGGTGAGATATTGGTATGCACAGCTAGGAGCCAGGACAGGATGTAGATTTTTAAGAATCATCAACATAAAGGGAATATTTAAACCTGAGAGCAGATCCCTTAGCTTGTAATTATCAGCTGTGATAACAGATGTGAAAGTACCTCTTAAACTGTCAGGAACCATACAATATCCATGAATTATATCCCTGCTCTCTCTCAACATGGCTGCTTCAAGCCCAAAAGGCCCAAAGCAAGGGCTGAGCTCTGAAAACCTGAAGTCGTGGTCCTCAAGCTGGCTGCACATAAGAGTCCTCTGAGAAGCTTTTAAAATCCTGACACTCGAGCTGTGACCCAGACCAATGAAATCAGAACCTCAGTAGGTAGGACCCTGGCATCATTCTTTTGAAAGCCACCGGTACTGTCCAATGGGGAGCCAGGGTTGAGAGCCACTGGATAAGCGAGTCTCTTTGGTACAGAGCAAACTTAACACTCAGATTTGTTACCTAAGGAACAGAACAGAATAACAATGAGGAGGGGTCAGTCAACAGAAGCATCAATTCATTCATGCATTCAACACACACAGTATGGAGGGTCTCTGTGGCAGGCACTGTGCTTGGTATTGGGGACAGTGTCAAACAACTGTCCTCATGAGGTTACTACTCTATGATGGAAGCAGACAGGAAGTACCAACCACATGTCCTGGTGATTCCCAGTGCTATGGGAGCACAGAGAGTGGGAACCAGGGTCTAGACTCATCTAGTGGCCAGGAAAGGCTTCCCTAAGGATGGGATGTTGACCTGAATGATGTCAAGAAGAGTCTAATAACTGGAAGGAGAAGATGAGCTAAGTTGAAAACTCCAGAGAATTCTCAGCAGCAAATTGGAAATATGTAAGCCAGGCTCCTCTCTACAACCCACTGCCTCTAAATTGGGACTCTTCCCCATTAAAATACAGGCCTGCCCTATGTGTAGTCACTTGGAAAAACTGGCTCAATGCCAGGCCCTATGTCAAGCTTGAATCAGCCTAAGGGTGGTGGAGGTGGGCCCAGACCACAGACAGCACTTCCAAAAAATATAACTAAAAGTGTGGCAGAGGACCGAAGGGGTAACTATAGGTAGAAGGAACTCATTTACAACCTTTTTGGTCCTTGTACTTCCTACTTGAGCTTTATCTGCTTTTAATTTTTCCAGACCCCAGGAACCCAGGGCAAATCCAAGGTATAGAAGTACATGGTGTGTAGTTGGAATCTAGGTTCAAGGTAAGTACTTTTCATTTTGAGAACAAAGCCACTTACTACATTTGACCTCACTAGGCAGAATCCCAGCGTGTTATATGTAGGTGGGATCTCAGAGAATCAAGTCCCTTCCCTTTTCCAGATCAGCGAAGTAAATGTTCATTCATTCAATATATATTGTCTGGACGCTTACAATGTACCAGGGATAAGGACATAATAAACCAGATGAGCTCCTGCTCTCATGGAGGCTACATTGTGATGGGGGGGGGGGGGGAGGGCAGTAAGGGTCCAGTCAACACAGACAAGAAGACAAACTAGGTAACATCCTAGCTGTCAGTGCCCCAGGGAACACAAACCAGGATGAAATGATAAAACATACTGGTTGGGATGTAGGGCTATTTTAGATTAGGGTGGTCTGGGAGGGCTTCTCTGAAGAGGTTCTTTGAAAAAAGAGATGACACCAGTCAAGAGAAGATGGGCAGGGAGTTCTAGGCAGGGGACTGGGCAGATGCAAATGCCCTGAGGTGGGAATATGTGGTTGGAAAAGGATAGTAAAGACTAAACCCAAATCTCCATTTTCTGGCTCCCAGATTTTCCTTTCTTAGAGATGTTTGAATCAATACTCCTATTCATTCTGTACTTCTTATGTACCATTTGATTTTTTAAAAAATCAAACATGGTAGGGGCGCCTGGGTGGCTCAGTCGGTTAAGCGTCCGACTTCAGCTCAGGTCACAATCTCACGGTCCGTGAGTTCAAGCCCCGCGTCCGGCTCTGGGCTGATGGCTCAGAGCCTGGAGCCTGCTTCTGGTTCTGTGTCTCCCTCTCTCTCTGCCCCTCCCCCGTTCATGCTCTGTTTCTCTCTGTCTCAAAAATAAATAAACGTTAAAAAAAATTAAAAAAAAAAAAACCAAACATGGTATAGTTCAGAACCTAGGCTTTGAAGTAAGACATTCAGAGGATCAAATCCCTACTCTGCCATTTACTTACTAGCTGTATGGCCTGGGACAAATCAGTCAACCTCTTTGACAGTTTCTCATTTGTACAAATGGGTTAAAAATACCTCTTTCATGGGGTTGTCCTGAAAAATAAATGCGATCACGTATGGAAACCCCTGGACATACAGCAAGCATTCAATAAATGGTAGGTCTCTTTGGAGCAGGTCAGGGAGCAGGTCTGTCTTGCTTATCACTATATTCCTTTTACAAAGAGAGTTCACTAAAGAAGTCACTGCTTCTGGTCACAGCCAGGAAGGATGAAGAAGGAAATGTTTTACCTCCAAGCAATAGATATAAACACACCAAACCAGGTAGGACATAGATGCAGACACACACAGGCGCACCAAATGAGCCTACATGCTCATGGGTTTGAAAGAAAAGCCCAGGTGAGACTTTGGCCATCTGACGTCACCTCTCTCTACTATGCAGGTAAATAGACACTGTGTCCGACTCAGTCTAATGTCAGACCTTGAAATGTATACAAAGGTCAAAGATTCTGTATCTTGATATGAAAAAATGAGACCTCAGTGAATGTTCAGAGCTGAAATCTCAGTAGGGACAAGAGTGAGCTTGACAAACTCCCAACATATGTGCTACCTTCCTGGTGCTACACAGCCAGTGGCTGTGCTTTGAAATGCTTGTGAACAGAGCAGCCCAAGTCACTTGCTTTACAACGATGTCTTGAAGAAACTGATGATCATGTGCAAATCAATGCAGAAACAGGCAGCCCTCTTGTTTGGAGTTTTCCAGTTTATTTCTGAAATGAGCTATTTCCAAGTTAAACGTATCGATGGTCACCTGCTGTGGGCGTTAAAAACTTTCTATCATATTTTAAACTCTGGAAATGTAACTGCTCCTGCTGTCCAATTATGACCACAACAGAGAAGTTTTCGTTTGGATACGTAGTTTTATATCTCTGCAGAATGCAACAGGAAAAGGAGTTAGAACCGCTGCACATTAAAAAATTGGCTCATGCACTTAGAATGAAGTTTTTCTTTGGTTTAGAAATTAAGAGTATCCCCCCCCCCCCAAAAAAAAGAAAGAAATTAAGAGGATCCCTGTTTTCAAAGTAAATTCATGAAGTCTGGCCAAATGATTGAAGTATGAATAATTCTTCCATGGATTGTATTTCAAGCAACACAGCCTAGAATTTACATGATCAAGTTCTTAAGATTAGCATTCATTTGACAAGCAGTCCTTTCTATATGAATAGGAGATTGAGATCTTAGTCATTCTGGAAATGCCAGCCTTCTCAGCAGAGGCTTAGAGAAAGCTGGAGTCAAGGAGGTGACGGAGGCCCTGGCATGGCAAACGCTTTACATTACGCTGCATACATTCCCTTGCACACCCCCATACAAGGGCTCGGCCTGTGGTTTCTCCACTATTAACTTGGCAGATCCGCCCCACGCTCTGCTGAACCCCCTCTCCCAGCACCGAGGCCTCCCCTTCCTCCGCCTGGCCTCAGTCCTTGGCAACAGGCAGGGAGATTATCCGCTCCCAAACTGACCTTCCCTCCGCCAATGTATTTTCCTCGGACAGATCTGTGTGTAGCCTTGGGAGATAAATGTCAAGGTTTAAAAGAATCTCAGAATGCTTGGCTCCACTCTTAGATAATGGCTTTAGGGGAAAGCAGACACGGAGATTCGGCAACCGGTCTTTCCCCTTCGCACCTTTCTTCAAGAGTTAATACCCAAATCAGGGTTTCCCGCCCCAGCCACGACCCACCGTGTTGCCCACGAACTCTTCGCCTTGCCAGCTGCTTCGAGCCCACTCGACCGCTCCCAGACAAGTGTCTACACCTGATCAAACTTTTAAAGTGGTGGCGGCCGCTGCCCCTAGGGAAAAGGGCTGAGCTCTAACCTCTTCCCGTCGCGTCCACCGTCCCTCCCTTCACCTCCCCTTCCCTCCGCTCCCCTCCCCGACGCAGAAGGAGCAGCACAACCAACTATTCATTCTTTCTCAACAAAGGGCGAGAAGGAGGGGGGTGTTGTCAACAGTTACACTGCGGGCTCCTTCGCTTTCTTTGCAAACTTTCCTAGAAATGAGTGGAGAAACTTGCCTCCTGCAAGCCCAGGGCTTCCAGCGGAGCCCCTTGGTCCTCGCGTTCCCCCCACCCCACCCCCGCCCCCGAGCCCCGAAGAGTGGGACCGGACGAGACGGGGAAGGGCGGCCAGCTGAGCAGCCGGGACGGGCAGAGGCGGGGGGTCGGGGGAGGCCAGCGCCCGGGCAGATACTGCTCAAGAGCAAAAAGCAGAGATAGATGCTCGCCGCACGTCGCTGAGCGCCACTTCTCGGGATTCTCGGGAATCCCAGCTAGTTCCGAGGGCGCCTAGGGCGCAAGCCGGGTCCCCACTTCGGCCACTCCCGCCCCTCAAAGGCCAGCTCTGCCGGGGGCAGGAGGAGCGCTGCCTCAACTTTGCCTCTAAGTTTCTCCAACAAACTTCCCAGACCGTCCTCCCAGGGGACGCGGCGGCGGCGGAGCCCCAGGAGAAACAGCACCCCCGCGGGGCGCGCGGCACAGACTCACCTCCCCGCGCGGCGCTCGGTGCCCCGACTCTCCCCGGCTGGGGCTCAGACGCGCCGCTCGGCGGGCCCCACGCCGCGGCTGCTCCCCGAGCACCGGCCGCTCATGGTCGGCGGGGCGCGCCCGCAGAGAAGCCCGCGCGCGGCTAGCCTGTGCGCCGGACGGCTCCGGCAGCTCCCGCTCCGGCCCGGCCCCGGCCCCGGCGGCTGCAGGCGCGGCTCTGAGCCCGCGGCGCGCGCTCCGGCCCTCAACTGGTGATTTGCGGCGTCGCGGCCCCACCCCGGCGAGCGGATTCGCGCGGCCTCGCGGAACCCCCCGCGACATTTACATGCGGTGACCCCGCCAAGCCCTCCTCTGCCCTGGTTTTAGAGTTCGGTTCTCGTAGCTTCCCAAGAAGCCAGTCTTGAAGTGTGGATTGGCCACTTCCAGGCTGTACCCCTCCCGAAAGACAACGCTTCCGATTCCACTCCTCCCCCTTCCCCGCGTTATTTAATTACCCAGCAGATCGGCTTTGCTGTCTGCGGACACCTGGCTGGCTTTCAGTTTAAAGGGCTTTGATGAGACAAAGATTCAGGTAACCACAAATAACCAAACCGCTGAACAAGCAAATCAATCACACCCACCTGGACAAATTGAAAGCAAAGTGGGGAGTGGAATTAGCACTTCAGTACTAGGTGGGTCAGTGGGGCGAAAAAAATTGGAAGTCTTAACACTATCAGATATCAAGACCTATTATAAAGCTATAGAAATAGTAACTGGCAACAAGAATAGACAAACCGACCGATAAAATAGAGAGTCAGGAAGCAGATCTACGTTAAATGGCCACAATTCATGTCAGAGATACTGTTGTGATGCGCTGAGAAAAGACTATATGTCTTTTCAGTAAATGATGCTGGATCAGCTGAACATTCACATGCAGAGAAAGGAAGAATCTTGACCCCTACCTCACACCATGCCAAAGAAAAAAAGCAATTCCAGATGGATTTTAAATCTGAATGCGAAAGATAAAATATTAAATTCAAGGTAAAAAATCAAAAAAACATCTTCATGACCTCGAGGTAGGCAGACTTCCTAAACACATATAGTACTAACTATAAAGGAAAAAATTCATCATTGGACAACATTAAAATTAAGAACTCCTGTTCCTCAAGACACCATTAGTGAACAGTCAAACCACAAAGGGAGAAAAGATCATTGCAACCCATGTATCCAATAAAAGACTTGTATACAGAATCTACAAAGAACACTTACAAATCAGAAAAAGAGGGCAGGATATCCAACTGAAAATAGGCAGAATTTTTGAATAGCATTTCTTAAAAGGGGGGGGGGGGTGATAAACAGGCATTTCTCAAAACAAAACAATAAACATATGGAAAGGTTCTCCATTATTAATCACCCCCAAAATGAAAACTGAAGTTGCAATGTCTCACTTTACACTGCCCAGAATGGCTAAAATTGGAGAACTTTGTATAACACTTTACAGACCTAGGTGGTATTATCTACTAAAACTAAATTAACATGTAGCCTGTGACCCAGCAATTCTATCCTTAGGGATCTTGTCTACTGAACAGAGAGGTATACACATACTCACCAAAAGACATGTTCAAAGATGTTTATAGCATCTCTCTTTATAACAGCCCCAAAGAAACAACCCAACTGTCCATCATTGGAAGAGAAGATAAACTCTGTGAAATACTATACAGGAATAACGACTACCTCTATACTCAACAAGATGCATGATTCTAACAAATATAATGTTGAGTGAAAGAAGATGAACACAAATGGGTACATGTTATATATGTCCACTTATGTGAATTCCAAAAACAGTCTAAACATACCTATGATGTTAGAGGTAAAGATAATGGTTATCTTGAGGGTTGGGAAGTGATGGAAAGGGAGCCCAGAGGGGGCTCCAGATGTTAGTAATAATCCATTTCTTGATCCAGGTGCTGGCTATATCAATGTATCCATTTTATAAAAATTAACTGTCCTTCAGTCTATAAAAACTAATTGGCTTGTGCACTGTTCTTCTTGTATGTTCTACTCCAATCAAAATGCTTTAAAAATTGTGCCATGTTGTGTATATTTTATGTCATTTTCATCCCCCTAAGAAAGAACTATATTGGCAAGTCTGTAAGATTCTAAGTGCAGCATCCCTAAGAATCCGTTTCTAGGGGCACCTGGGTGGCTCAGTGGGTTAAGCAGCCAACTTTGGCTCAGGTCATGATCTCATGGTTTGTAAGTTCGAGCCTCGCGTTGGGCTCTGCACTGACAACTCAGAGCTTGGAGTCTACTTCAGATTCTGTGTCTCTCCCTCTCTTTGTCCCTCCCCCACTCATGCTATCTCTCAAAACTGAATAAGGGTTAAAAAATTAAAAAAAAAAAAGAATGAGTTTCTACATTTTCCTCATAGGTGTTTTTGTGGATTGGTCTTTATCTTCCCTACCTCATGACAGGCACATGCTTTTTATTTTTGTTGAATTTTCCCAAAATGTTCAGCACAGTGAATGTCAAACAGAACAGCTAGTTTATTTCTGAACTGAATGATTAGAAATACAGTGACTGACTTTCTGCTGCTCTGAAGTGTCACTAAAAACAGTGATCAAACTTGCATTGGATTTTCTTGATTTTCAAAATTCCCTGAGCACCTACTATATGTAAAGCTTATACTTTGTGGAGCATCATAGGCAGGTAGCCATAAAGAAAGACTAGACAATTCACACCTAGAGAGGCCTTGGCAAGTCACTGTTCCTCTCAGTTCTTCCTTTTCCTCATGAGTGAGTGAGCAAATGCACATGAGGAGTCAAGGGAATAAAAAGTGCGAAAGTGACTGGCATATAGTGGTCATCATTAGCTATGCTCTGATTCATGACAGTCTATGTCTTCCCAAACCCCTGTGAGATGGGAAGCGTCTTTATCCCCATTTACGTGGGAGGAAACAGACTCAGAAAGGTTAAGTAACCTCAACCATAAATTGATTCAACAAAGATTCGTTGCATGCCTACGATGTGCCAAGATCCATAGCTACTAGTAAGAGGCAGAGGCAGAATTTGAATCAGGCGGTTTCACTTCAAGTTCAGTGGTCTTTCTGCCACACAACTCCTTTCACACTTGTATCCCCAGTGCCTAGCTCACAGTAAGTGCTCAATACATTAATGGCTGGATAATAGTATTTTTAACATACAGTTGATCTTTGAGCAACATGGGTTTGAATTGTGCAGGTCGACTTATAGAAGGATTATTTTTGATATATATAGTACATTTTACTGTAAGCGTATTTTCTCTTCCTCATGATTTTCTTAAAAACATTTCCTTAATAACAATAACAACATATAATACATGTAACATACAAAATATATGTTAACTGACTGTTTATGTAAGGTAAGGCTTCTGGGCAGCCACAGGTTATTAGTCAAGTTTTGGGAGAGTCCAAAATTATATCCAAGGGCACCTGGGTGGCTCAGTTGGTCGAGAAACCAACTTTTGATTTCGGCTCAGGTCACGACCTCACATTTTGTGTGGGCCCCACGTTCTGTCAGGGCAGAGCCTGCTTGGGATTCTCTCTCCTCTCTCTGTCCATCCCCGGCTCATGCTCTCTCTCTCTCTCTCTTGTTCTAAATAAACTTAAAAAAAATTTAGATGCAAATTTTCAACTGTACTGAGGTTGGTGCCTTAAACCCTGCATTGTTCAAGGGCTGACCGTAATTTTTGATTGGGTAACACTGAAAAATACATATAATGGCAGACAGTGAAAAGTCCCCCTCTCAACTCTGTCTCCCATCTGCCCAGTTCCCCTCCCATCAGAGGTAACAATTGAATTGCTATTAATATGTAGAACCATAGTTCTACACTTTGCTGTTTTGTTTTGTTTTACCTAACCCTATATCTTGGAGATTTTCCCATTTTAGTACATGGTACTCCTTTGAAGAGATGTGCTGTAACTTACTTAATCAGTGCTCTATTCATGGACATTTAGGTTGTTTCCAACCCTTTCTTAATACAAACAATACTGCAATGAATAATCTTGGATATATGTTATTAGTATGTGCAAGTATATCTGTAAGATAAATTTCCCAAGGTACAATTGCTGAGCCACAGAGTATATGCCTTTGTAATTCTCAGAAGTAATGCCAAATTGCCTCCCGTTGGCATCATACCAATTTATACCCTCCAGCAATTTAAGGAAATGCCTATTTTCCCCCTATGCTGGGCCGAAGTTATCATTAAACTTTTGAATTTTTGTCAATCTGATAAAATGTGAATTTTAGTGCAATTTTAATTTGCGCTTCTCTTAGTATAAGTGAGGCTGCTCATCTTTTCATGTTTAGTAGCCATTTATTTTTCCTTTTTGGAATTTGTACCCCCATTTTTCTATCCATTTGTAGGTCCTTTTATGATCAACGTTCTACAACTTCCTTCTATATTAGCTCTCTGTGGAATGAGCTGCAATCTTTTTTCCAGTGGTGATATTAAAGAAAAGAGATGATATATGCTAAGCACTATTATTTTAGGAAGCTCCTTCTGGAAACCAGGCAGAATGAAGCAGAGAAGTGAGAGGCAGGATACTGATTAGAAAGCTGTGGTAATTGTCACATGACAAGGTCCTTGAAGAGGCTGGTGGCAGTGGGGATGGAAGGACCAAAATAAGCAAAGTTATCGCCAAGAAATAATTAGCAAGAGTTAATAATTAGCAATGATAACAGAAGCTACAATTGGGTTAGGAGTAACTACTAACCAAATACTGTGCTTTAAGTCTTTACAAGCCTTAAGCCATGAGCTGGTATGATATCACCCCATTTCACAAGTGAGAAAAGTGAATTTTTAGCAGCTAAGTAACCCACCCAAATTTGCACTAGATGTAGGTAGCAGCACCAAGGCTAACTCCAAGTCCATCTGACCCCAGCTGCCTGGCAGGTGGAGGAAAATGATCAAAGGTCTGCAGTCCAAGTGCCTGAGTAATGCCTGTCTTGACGACAGATGTAGAAGTCAGAACGCAGCTGCCTCTGCTAGAGAGCAGCAGGATCACTTTCAGGTACACTGAGCATTTTTCAAAGCCTCTCTCATGTACATGATCATTCTTTCCACAATGTCTGTGAGTCAAAGAGGGTTAATAGTATCCCTATTTTACTGATGAGGAGACTGAGGCACCCTGAAATCAAATGACCAATCCCAGTTCAGATGTCCTATTCTCTGGGAAACCTTCCCAGAAACCCAGAACAGGCTCTCCATCAATATGTGCCCCATAGCCCCCTCTCCTTCTTGGAATTCATTACAGTTCATAGTCACACATTTATTTTTGTTATTTCTGTTTAACATCTGTTGTTCTATAGACTCTAAGATCCATGTCTGGTTTTACTTCTGTTTTGTCCCTAGTTTGGGGCCTGGCACATTATTGGTAGTTAGTACATAGTTACTGAATGAATGAATGAACTCCAGGACTCTAGACCCTTTGCCCTTTCATTTTACATGAATGCTAAAGCTCCCTCATAAGCTAAATAAATATAATGCCAAGGACGTGAGCTGTGCTATAAACAATTTTCAGATTCAGATTTCTTTAGGTGCACAGGGAGCTCCCACATTAATGTTTAAACAGTAAAACCCTGGGCTAAAAGAGACTCATAAAAGGACAATGTAACCAGTGATACGGAGTTGATGTCTTCTGGACAGTGTAAGAGGCTTTGTCAGGGAGCACTCCACCTAGAGTGGATCCCTTCCTGCCACAAAGTAATTTGTTGATCCCCACCCCCTCCAGGACATCACTAGTTAAGAGGCTGCTGGGGCAGACATTGGGTGAAACGTATTGTAACGAAAAATAACTCCTAAAATTCTGGCTTTCCCCAGCCTTAAATGGTAAAAAGTAAGGAACACCAGATATTTAAGCTATAACCGATAAAGACCAAACGGAAAATCTGAACTTGAACAACTGCAGACAGAGAGACAGAATTCCCTGAAGTTATATATAATAAACCACTGACACAAAGAGCTGGTATCTCTGACACGCACTTGGGCAGCAAGCACTGCAAGATTTTCAGAAGCCTCACCATTCAGGTTCCTGCTCTGTGAAGAGCTAACCATGGACTTGGTGTCATGGAAATCCCCAGTCTACCAAGCAGGGAAGTCAACTCACCTCCCAAAAGGTCTGGGTGATGGCTGCCAACTAACTCAGTCATATCGGCTACAGAAGTCATTGCAGGAGGGCCATGGCTGCATAGACCCTCACATACTCACTGAATGAGTGAGTGAGTGAAAAAGACGCAGTTCTTGACAACAGAGGCTCACTTTCTACACAAGATACACCTTGGCCTGGTGGTCTACATTTGAACTACTATTTCAGGTCCTGCCTCATCACCAAAGTCTGGACACTTGTTCCGTAGTTACTTTCTTAATTTAATGACAAGGTTTGCATGAATTAGCTTCTCCACTTATTTAACAATTGAAAGAGAATACACCAAAATATCTCTGGATAATTCGGGAAATCCAGATGATTTTAATTTCCTTATTTACCCAGCTCTCCTTTACAGGTTTTCCTTTTTCAGCAAACATGTATTATTTTTATTATTAAAAATGTCAATCTGGGGGTGCCAGGGTGGCTCAGTCGGTTGGGTGTCCGACTTCAGCTCAGGTCGTGATCTCACAGTCTGTGAGTCCAAGCCCCATGTCGGGCTCCGTGTTGGCAGCTCAGAGACTGCAGCCTGCTTCAGATTCTGTGTCTCCCTCTCTCTCTGCCCCTCCCCTGCTCATGCTCTATCTCTCTCTGTCTCAAAAATAAATAAAACCATTAAAAATTTTTTTTTTTTTTTAATGTCGATTGGTGTGCCTGGGTGGCTCAGTGGGTTAAGCCTCTGACTCCAGTTCGGGTCATGATCCCATGGTCCATGAGTTCAAGCCCCAAATGGGGCTCTGCACTGGTGGTGTGGAGCCTGCTTGGGATTCTCTCTCTGTCTCCCTCTCTCTCTGCCCCTTCCCCACTTGTGCTCTCTCTCTCTCTCAAAATAAATAAATTTTAAAAAATAAATAAGTAAATAATAAATAAATAAATAAATAAATAAATAAATAAATAAAGTCACTTGAATAGGGTGCCTGGGTGGTTCAGTTGGTTAAGCTTCCAAGTCTTGGTTTCGGCTCAGGTCATGATCTCAGCTAACAGTGTGGAGCCTGCTTGGGATTCTCTCTTTCTCCCTTTCTCTGCACATCTCTTGCTCACTCGCTCTCTGTCTCAAACTAAAGAAATAAACATTTTTTTAGAAGTCACTAAAAAACAAATTCATTAGGCCCTACATTATGGAAAGCATCACTAGCCTGGGGAGATAGGGAGCTGAGTATGTCATCAGATAGCACAGCATAGATAGATACAGAGAGAAAGACTGGATCAGCTGAGGCCCCTGTGCTTTGGAACACAGAGAAGGGAGAGCTGAAAAGTACTGGGGACAGACTGTTGATGCTGGTGAATTTGCCGAGAAGGAGTTTGGGAAAAGAAATGCTTCACTATGGAATGAAGGAAGAGGAAACACATGTATGTAAAACCTAGTGCAATGGCCACTTGGCTGCCATCTTGAATCATGATGGGAAGGGGCTTAGTTTAGATGCTGCAGGTTGCACCAGCACGGGGTGGAGGGGAGCCCTGCAGCAGTGTTTAGTGCAGCAGAAGGAACCTGGAAAGTTGTAGGAAATGAAGGGAACATGAAGTCTGCCAGCTCTCCTAAACAGGAGGAGCCAGGCTGAAAGAAAAGCCTGATGTGCTTAGATGTACTAATTCAATCTTTGATAGCAAAGCTGGTCTCCCAGATAAGTGGGCTTCAGCCTAATAGAATGGTTTGTGGGATGTTGGTAGTACTCACTCACCATCTTAAAAAAAAAAAATCTTCCTAACAATGTTATCACTTAAAACTCCATGATTAGCTGCTCATTCCTTTGTGTTAGGCACCAACTTCTCTCTACAGTTCTCTGTTCTGTAAAACAATGTTAATCCTTAATGGATGACCTAATAGAACACTACCTCTGAATGTGCTCTTTGCCCCACAACTCTCCTTCTGGGAATCTCTCCGGCAGAAATACTCACTCACCTGTACACACTAGGATATTCATGGCAGCATTGTTTGCAGCTTAAATAAAAACGTGTTTATCTGTAGAGAGATGACTACATTACACTGTGCAACTGATAAGAATGAGGTAATTCTATAGGAACTGATACAGAAACATATCTGAAACGTCGTAAAGTGAAAAAAAACAAATTGCACTGTTAATGTAAAAGTGGCAAACATATATTAGTGTGGGGTTATGTGTCTACATGGACAAAATGTCTGAAAGGATTTTCTCCCATCAAACTGAGAGGTAAAATTGACAGGTGAGCAGGAGAGGACTTTGCTTTGTCCTTCATGTTATTCCAAACTGTTTGAATTTTTTCCTTGAGCACTGACTGCTTTCATAATTAATGATAACTTACATAGTGCTTTCTATGTGCCAGGTACCATTCTAAGAGCTTTATGCATGTTAACTCATTGAATTCCAACAATGATCTTATGAGGTGGCACTATTCTTAGCCCTTTTTATGGATGAGGACACAGTTCCTGCCCAGGTCACACAGTGATATGTAAAGGCACTGAGCTTTGAACCCAGGCCATCTGGCTCAGGTTTGTGCTCTGAATCACTAGGTTATAATATCTTACAAAGAGGATATAAACAAACAAATAGCAGTGCTTTTAGAGTCAGACATAACTACATTTGAATCCCAGTTTTTGTGGATTGGTTCCATGATTCTTGGCAAACATCTTACTTCTGTCAGTTTCCTCATCTGTAAAATGGGGATGATGGTCACATACCTGATGACACTGCTGTGAGGACTGCACAAAATATAGTCGGTGCCTGGCACTTAGTGACCACTTGATAAATAGAGACTGTTTCCTCAATCGAGATTAAATTACCAGCCGTTTTGTGAATATTAATGTAAATGGCTATTTTTTTCATTGGCTGTCTGGAAGCATCTGATGCTTTCAGGATAAGCAGAGAAGGGGGACTTGGGAATACGGGGGAATTGGCTCAGATGCAGAATGTGGGAAGTGCTGAATTAACCCTTCACTTTTTTTACAGTTTTGCCTAAAGCCAGTGCAGTTAAGAAAATAAAATGAATAATCCTTATATGGGTTTTTAAATCACTCTGGGATAAAACATCATCATCCCCATTTTTTGAATGAGGTAGGAGGTTCAGAGGTTTGCCCAAGAGCAAATCAAATAACAGAACAACAGCACTGAACCAATTAAACAACAGAGCCAGGACTGACATGTAGATTTTCTCATTCTACAATCCCTGCTCTTTCCTGGACCCCCACTGCCTGAGTAGGTGTGGGGATGTCATGGCTGGGGGGTGGTGACCACAGCCTCTCAGAAGGAAAGCACTATAGAAATGATGACAGTATGGTAATAATTATGCCTCTGGGAGAAATGTTTCATCAGTTCATCAGTTCATAGGCTGCCACTGCTGAGTGGGGACAATGGCCTCCTCCCCACCTCAGAGCTAAAGTTGATTCACTGATAAGTGTGACAGACCCCCTCCCTATGGGGTCCACACAGCTCAGGGTCAGATTACACTATCCCTTTCTCTCCATTGTTTAAGGTGCTTATCAAAAACAGTAGTCATCATTCTACAAAACAGGACGCAAGCCATCCTGGAGGACACTGGTGACCTCAGCAGGCAGGTGGCTGCTGAGAGATGGTCGGAGGGTCCATAGTGGAGGCTAGCTCATGGCTCACAGCTAAGCAATCTCTTGCCTCTGTCTGATCCTTCCTCATTTTCGACTCAAGAGTAGAGAGGGTCAGTCAGGAGCAAAGAGAGGACACTCCGTTTGTGAGGCTCCAATGGTACCACCCATTTTTCGAGCTCGGTCAATCCTGGCCATGTACGGGTTACTACCATTCTCCAGAGGGAAGAGATGGCAACCCGAAATGAATTGGAAAGATGCAGAATTTTCAGCCTTTTTTCCAACAAGACATGAATGTTGTAGAACTCACTCCCAGGTGAGTGCAGGGGTATGCAATCCCAGGGCATGATCCCACAACTTTCTCTTTCACTCAGGACACCCTTTGCTGGCCCAAATGTGGATAATTATTAAAGCTGGGATTCATTACACTATTTTCTTTACTTGTGTGTATGCTTGCAAAACACCATAATGACCAGTTAAAATTTAAATTTGAAAAGCCATTTGGAAGGCAAGCGCATAAAAGTGATATTAAGATAGAGACAATCTTGTGTCTGCCAGTTGACTTTTTAAATATGTTATTTACAATCTGCAGTACTGTGGTTATTAGTAATGAAGTGCTTGCCACACACATCTTAATACCCAAGTGCAAGGGCATCTGGGATAGCAAGCTGGAGGGCTGGGCAAGGTCATCAATTTGGTCCTTTCCTCTCTGGTTCCTTCTTCACCTGAACCCCTCCTCCCCCACCACACACACACTCAGTTGGTATGGGGCACTCCTCGTGGGCGGCGGCCATTTGGAACTCCTTTGAATGGGGTACCAAGATTACCGAAAGGCAAGGACACAGTCAAGCATGCCTAGAATTGGTATAGGTGTCTGCCATGAGGGGCAGAGGACCCAAGGGTCTGTGGGAGGAAACACAGCCCGAATTCAAATTCATAGCTATGTTCTTAGTGCTGGACTAAGAGCTTTACACACCACCTTGGTCAATCCCTTCAGCAACTCAGGTGATTAAGCCCATTAATCACCCAATAGATGAAAAAACAGAGGCCGAGTAACCAGCCAAGTTCACATAGCGAAGACACGGAAGTCTCTCAACTGGACTTCCTGACTCCACTGTTCACATCTCCTCCCAGTAAACCCCTATTTCTCATAGTGAGTGGGGGAGTCAGGGTTGAGTTGCTTGAGAATGGCACGACTTAGCAAAGTGACTCTTAAAAGAAATAAGCCAGCTGGGTTAACTCAGTGCCCGGCACTTGTTAGGCATTCGGTAGATATCTATGAACTGGACTTTTGAACAGACTTTCAGGCACAGGGTGCAAGCGGTGGGAGTTTTCAGTGGGTTGGGAATCACAGTCTGCCTCCACATACACTTACATTTCCTCCATGGCAGGAAACCACATAGAAGGGCCTTGCCCTGGGTCAGCAACCTTCTTACAGGGGAATGTGCCAGTCATCCTCCTCGTCATCCCCAGGCAGCCTGAGGAAAATTCCTTTCTCCTGTTGTAGATTTAGGGGGGCTAACTAAGCTGCTGCCCTGTTCTCCTCCTGCTCAGAGGACCCGTCTGAATGAGAGCAGGAGGCAGACTTCTTGGTTGTCAGCATTTCCAGGAAGTTCAAACCCCCGTGTGCTCCCCATGTGACCTCATCTGTCTCTGTCTTGGGGCTTCTGAACTTGGAAGGCATAAGAAGAACTCTTCTTCCCAGCGTGACCAGGCAGTGACAAATGCACCACATGGAAGGAAATTAGTGAATAATCCTTGCATATTCTGAAGTGAGTCACATTGGCCTTTCTTAAACACTGCACTCCAGATGATTCGACTTGTGGTTTCTGTTCCTTCAGAGTATGTTATTAATGAACACCCAAAGTACTAAGTGCTAGGGACAGCAGATCAGGTAGTCCCTGACCTTGAAGCATGTATACAGAAATAATACTATACTGTTACCACCTCTGGTAACAAAGTAAAAATAAAGAACAGGTAAGATGCCTCTGTGAACCTGGACTGCAGTGATTCTGGTAACTACTGGAGACAGAAACTAGTCAACAGTACCTCCAGGGACCCTTACCCCCTGTACTCTCCCTCCCCAGTCCCTTTCTCTGGGTTCTCCATGCAGATTGCAGTCAACAGTGATCCATAGTGACTGACTCTGCCAGGTGCTTGAGCACCTACGCCTGGCACTCTGTGCTTCGCCTGTCTAATCTGCACAGCAGCCCCCAGAGGTAGATATAATGCCCTTCTTCCCAGAAGAAGAAATTGAGAATCAGGGAAGTTAAGTTGCTTAAGGTCACATGTCTAGAAAGCATCAGAGGACTGGAATATAGATCTGATAGGGATTCTAAAGCCCACGTCTCTCCTTCCACACCTGGCTGCTTCAACCTCACCTGCCTCCTTGTGGAATTTCAGGTGAGGAATGCATACTGAGTTGGGCAGCAGTGGTTGTCATACTGGTGGCCGCCGACTCCACTTATGTATCTATCTGCTGCCGGCTCCAGGACCCAGCAATGCCCTGCTTGAATCACCACAGGGTGAAAAGAGGAAACCCTCCAGTCCTAGAGGGTTATCTGAGCCTATAAAATTTCAGAGATGGTGTGAACTCCTTCTTAGAATGGCCTTTTAGCTTTTTATTGGCTCTATTTGGAAACAGAGATGAGGTAACTTAATAAAGCCCCTCTGTGTTTTGAAACCCAGTGACAAGTTCCGGCCATTTTCTCTTGGGACCCGCCAGGATGACAGCCAGACAACAAGGAAGAGGAAGAGAGGCAGAGGAGTTGATTTGACTTTCAACCTTCCCCCTATTTACAGATGAGACAATTCAGAGGAGAGACGATCCAAACCCACATCCACAAATGATTCAGCGACTAGTGTTCCAGGCACACTCTTCCGTCTTCCCTACCAGGACCAGAAGTTGACTATGATCCAGTTCTGTCACACAGTAAAGAAAGGGGAACCCTTGCTCACCATCCAAAATAAGCCCTCTGGGCATGGCTTCTCTCCACCCTCTTCAGGGCCCTCTTACCTGGCCTGCCTCTCTCTGCTTCCTTCCCAGGGCGTCTTCCAAACCTTTCCTCTATCCATTCTTCTCAAAATCCCCCCTTCTTCACCCTGATATCAATGTTCTCCAGTTGGCCTGATCCTAAGAATCACCTGGGGAACTTGAACATGCAGATTTCCAGGCTCCTCTCCTACAGGTCTGGGTTGGAGAGATCCAGGCAGAGACTTGGAGAACTCATGTTTAACGAGACTCCATGTGTCCTTATGATCACACATTCTTGGGAAACCCTGGACTGTGCTCTCCCTGTCGTCGGACACTCCTCCGAAACCAGCCTGGAGCTGGCCAGTCCTCAAAGCCACCTACGTCTGTCCTGTGACAACACCTCCAGTGCTCCAGTGTCAAAGCACACTGACCTCCCACCTCCAGTGATCTGCACCTGAACTCCATCCCACCTACCAGGTACCACCTGCCATACTACCTCTCTCCTTTCATTCACCGGCGGATCTGCAGTTCCTCTGCTGAAAGTGCTCTCCGTGAGGCTGACAACAGCCTTCAGAGTGCATGACCCAGCAGGCATGATTCGGACATTGCGTGATTGACCTTTCTGTTACATGTGACACTGGTGACCGCTTCCTCCTTCGTGAATCTTTCTACTCCCTTGACGTCTAATACATCGTTTTCCCCTGGTTCTCCTACCTCTCCAACCCTCTCCAGCCCACCTTCCTTGTGGGTCCTCTTTCTCCAACCACCCTGAAAGTGGATGTATCCAGGTCCTGAATTCAGCTCACTCTCTCTGGTTATCACACACACTCCATAGTTTTACTGCAACCTGCTTCTTGAGCTACAGTCTCACATCCAAATGGTCTGCTAAATGTTGATTTTGGTACAGACAGTTCAAAACCAGTACATCCCAAAGCTAACTCACCCCGAAGCCAGTCCTTCTCTTTTCTTCCACATGTCAGGCTACTTGCCTGAGCTGGAACTCTGGGAGCTGTCCTGGGTCTCAGTCTCCCTTCATCACTGCCCCACACAAATGCACACACGCAGCCAAACTATGCACCAAGTCTTGGGGACTCTATGCCTCAACGGTCCTCAAATCCATGCCCTCCTCTCCTTCCCCACTGCCACACCAGTAGAGGTCCTTCTCTTCTGTCACCTGGACTCTGTCACCTTAGCCTCCTGGCTGGTCTCCCGCCCTTCCATCCTGCCCTTCTCTAACCAGTCTTGCACCCAGCCGCCTGAGCGATGCTGCTAAGATGTGGGCCTGATCCCATCTCTCTGCCATTTACAGCCCCTCAAGAGCTTCTTGCCACCCACAAATTACAGTCCAAACTCCTCAGGGTGGCTCCCCTGAAGCCCTCACTTGTCCCAAGCCGCCACGTCATTGCTCAGTTTCCCTCCTCCTTCATCCAACTGCCTTCCGCCCCACCACTACCCCCAGCCCAGGCATCGCATTCCCCACAACTTCTTTGCTGGCTCTACACAGCTGGGCTAGTGCCCTTCCAACATTTCCCTATAACACACTACATTTACCAGATTACCTGGGAACATCCAGCTATTAACTAGGGAGAAAGTTTGGGGATTGTTTTACAGGTTTACAGCGTCTCTCCACCCTTAGTTGTTACCACAGTGACCAACGGCTGGCTCTTCCTTGCACCTATGATTGTGTCTCAAGTCAATTCTCCCCTCCTTCTGCCTTTCAGAATACAGCACGAGGACCACCCAGGGATCGGCCCACCTCTATCTCTGTTCCTCAAAGGGAGTGGCCTCTCCTGGCTATTGGCAAAGCTACCAGAAACTTGGCTTTGAACCATTCGTGTCTAACAGGTGGTCCGGATATTCTGACAGAGACTGTGGGTTTAAAGAGAGGGAGAGGTGGAATCATAAAATGCCATGTTTTCAGACCACCCTGAACCCCAAGGGCCAGTCACTGGTGAAGGAATACTGTACTGTGGAGTCTAGGTGGGAGAGAGGACACTGATCCATATACCTGCCCCTTCAGGAATTCTGGGATGTCAGAGCAGGCCTTTAGGAAGGTTATTTCCAAGCCAACCTGCCAGACCTCTGGGAGGAATGGTGAAAAGCTAAGACTGATGCTAGAACGCCCAGGGCTATAAGGTGTGTACTACCATAGTGGAGGGAAACACTGCCCTCAGCCTCTGCAGGAGCTCTTTGGATAGACAAGGTATTCATACTCTATAGGAGATGGGGTAAATCTCCACCTGGGCTTAGGTTGCTCAATAATGTCACAAAGATTATTGCTGAATTGGACTCCATGGAGCCCTTCAAATGTCCTCTGACCCAGCCCTAGTACTAATGGATCACAAACTTCTTCAAAGAGGGGCTGGAAAAGTTGATAGTGCCAGGCTATCTTTTGTAACCTATCAATAGCTGGCCATGCTATGGGAAGGGAAGTGGAGACAGGAGCAGTAAGTTCAGAATAAGCAGCAGAAGCAGCATGGCCAATCCAGACCATTAAAGCAAAGAATGGAAAATGGGCTGCCGTGCACAGTTGTGCAGGTTGTTCACTGCAAAAGGTTGCTCAACTGAAGGAGCAAATGGAGGCTGAAATCTAGCCCGTGCACCCATTTCCCAAGCTCTTTGTCCTGGCGCAGAACTGTATTTGCTGGAAAGAAGAGGTGCCTGTTTCTAAATTGCAAAAAGGTACCATTTGGGATTGTTGTGACTTTGAGGGAGAAGACATTGGCAGCAGCAATGAGAAAAGCTTATATGAATGCAAGAGAAAGCCAGGATCTGGCAGAAGACGGCAAGGGCTTTGAGAGCCCCAGGAACCCTAATGGGTGGAAGCTCAGAACGTCAGCCTATTGATATGCTGCCCAGACCCATGATTATGCCCTACTCCTCCCTATCACCCCCTTTACCATCATCCTGCTCCCTCCCAGCCCACCCCCGGCCATCCAAAGTCTCCCTGGCCAGAGGAAAGAAGGCCAGTCTATCCACGGCTGTGGCTCCAGTCACCCAAACCCTTAATGACTCATTCCTGAATGGGGTGGAGGATACCTGGTAAAGACAGGCAGTCTCCCCAAGCCCACCCTGTGACTACCACCAGTCTTGGCTATTATCAGAGACCTCAGCTGGAGAGCTAGGCCACCAGCCTTTGGCTGAATGCCAAGTGAGAAAGGGCTGTTGAGTTTCCCCCCTTGTTCCATTTCTATTTATAGCCTCACCTTAATAACATCCACTCCTGGTGACAGCTCACAGGTTCTAACCTGCCAGGAGCACTTCTAGAAAGATTACAGCCTTGTTCAGAAAACTAACAGCACAGAACAGAAAGGAGCCTGGGGATGGCCTCCTGCCTTTTTTGCTTGGGACCAAAGATGGACAGGCAGGTAGAGGAGCCTCTAAGGCACAGATGTCCAGGGGAGGCAAGGGGAGGGGAAACTAGCTTTTCTGAGCCCCTGTTTTGTGCTGTGAGTAGCTGATCATATTTCAGTCTCCAAAAACCCTGTAAAATAAGTACCATTATTTCCATTTTACAGATGAAGAAACTAAACCTCAGAGAGGAGAAATACCCTTGGCCAGCTGGTAAGCGGCAGGGCTCTGATTTGAATTTTCTGATCTTTCTGGCTCAGACACATGGGGTTTTTTAACCCAAAGTATGTCACCTGCAAAGTATCTCCCTTGGGGAGAGAGAAACTCAAAATAGTGAAAAGGAACAGAAAAAGCTTACAGAGTTTTGCTTCAGCAACTGAAGCCAATCTCCCTACTATCTTCTCCCTCCCTGATCATACTTCCTGGGCACCCTCAGGGGAAAATTACACTCCTTGCTCCCCAAACCCCACCCCTAAGGATTTTTATTCAGGTGAAATAATTGTATTAAAGCTGTACCTTGTGGCGGGGAGGAAGGGTGAGTAGAAGAACTCATGAGCTGATTAAATATGAGCCAGCAAGGGAGAAACTTCTTTCCCTCCATCCAGCTTCTCAACCCACTACTCAACCAAAGCATCACCTCTCAGGGAATAACTGCCAAGACCCACAGTTTAGTTAATAAAATGTGAGAGCAGGAAGGGGCTGTAAATAATAATAACAATGTTTACCTAGTGCTTTTTATGTAATAGCCAAGCACCGTTCCAGGGATGGGATATTACACAGAGACCCATTTAATACACACACACACACACACACACACACACACACACACACACACAGTACAAATGGGAAAACTGAGACCCAGAAAGGTGACAGAATGTGCCCAAAGTCTCTCAGCTCTTAGGAAAGGGACTTGGAATCAAGCTCACACAGCCTGGCTCCTAGACGCTCCCCTGCCTCTCAAAGGTCATCTCTCCTCACTGTCCCCTCTGCCCCCACAAAGGCAGAGTCAGGCAAGATGTTGGGTCTTCTGGCTGGGACCCAGGGCTCATGTCACACCCGAGGGGCTTGGCACACTCAAGACTCCAGGAGGGTGCTAATGGCACTTCATTCAGTTCAGATTTCAGATCCCACCAAACTAGAAAGTACTTTCTTTTTTTATTATTTTTTTAAACATTTGTATTTACTGTTGAGAGAGAGAGAGAGAGACAGCGCACGCGCGTGTACGCGCATGCATCATTGGGGGAGGGGCAGAGAGAGCGGGAGACAAAGAATCCGAAGCAGGTTCCAGACTCTGAGCTGTCAGCACAGAGCCTGACACGCGGGGCTGGAATCCATGAACCGTGAGATCATGACCTGAGCCAAAGTCTGACGCTGAACCAGCTGAGCCACCCAGGCACCCCTGAAACTAGAAAATTCTTAAATACCTATTTATTTGTCTGACATCTGTGCTCTGCTGGGCTTATCGAAGGCTAGCTAGAACTTCCACTGGATTCTTCCCATTTCCCTTCAACAGAGATATGAACGGAAGCCAGAGGGACGGTGGCACCTTGCACCTCACACACCCAGCAGGGCCTGGCAATGGCTCTAAGCACTCCCTGCAAGGCCAGCAAGTATTTTGATAATCTTTTCCCTATGGGATTCTCCTGTGGAGAACACATGGACGCAGTCGAGAGCAATCTCTCAGCAGATTCCACAGGAAGGAACACTACATCACTGGAGGGCATTTTGACGCTCAGGGCTTGGGAGAAGGGAAGCAGGCTTGGAGGCAAGGGCTGCCCAGACGTTCGTGGACCCCTCAGCCCCCAGTGTACAGGGGTGGCTGGCTGCAGTGGATGTGGTCGAGTGGGAGGCAGACGGGGTGGGGGTCGAAAGCACAGCCTACAGAGTCAAACCTGGGCTTCAGGACTGGTCCCGCTGCTTGAGGCCACGTGACCTCCAGCGAACCGCTTCACCCTCTCTGGACCTCAAGTTCCGCCCTGGAAAACGGGGATAATAGAACAGTACTCACCTCTTGGACTGGCCCTGGAGAATCAGACACAATAACATTAGCAAAGCATTGAGCACAGGGCCTGGCACATGCATGCGCTGAGTCACTACCATACAGACAACTGTCATCGTGAGATCCTTCTCTTTCCTTGAAAACGAGCTCATGGGGTGTGTCCTCTGCTGTCACCGGTCCCCTTTATTGAGCCTCCTTTAGGGGACCCGGGACCCCACATCTGACCCCAAATGTGCCTTTGGGAGGAGAGGGAGAACCCTGAAACATTGTCCCTTGTGGCCACAAGTTCCTTCTGCCGGCACAGAAGTTCCAGGGCCCATCCTGGCTCACAGCCAACTCCCGACATGTGTCAGGTCAGCTGGGCAATGAGAAAAGCCCCACAGACTCCTAGCATGGGACATTTCTTCACAAAGGCATATAACTTTGAAAAAGATAAAACAAAATTAAACATTTACAAGAAGAGGAATAATACAAAGCCACTGGGGACAAAAAAGACTTGGTGCAGACCAAGGGGCACAGGGTAGAGTCCAGGCTGGTCAGGACCTCAGGGGCCTGTCTGACACGGTGGCTCCCCCCACCCCTCATGCCCATTTTCTAGCCCCACCCCCAGGGCCTCTTTCAGAAGACTGATTTGCATCTTTGGTATCTATAGGCCCCAAATGATACAGAGGATTGCCCTGGGGCCCAACATGCTCCTAGTGACTCAAGGTCAGACAGTGGATCCCTGAGGCAGAAAAGCCACTTCCTATGTCCCTAAGCCACCTGCCTGATAGCTACTTTCTCCTCTGAGGGCACCCGAGTCACCTGCAGGGGCAGGGCAGGACCTCGTCCAGAGAAGGGGCTGGGAGAACGAAGAGCCCAGGCCACACACAAACCTGTGGTTTGGGATGGTGTAGAGTGGACACACTGCTTATCCACAGAAGAAACCTAACCCTCCTGTAAAGGGATTGACCATCCCACCTGAACTTTAGGAGAGATAGTCTCACGTCGCAAGGTCTTGGGGCCAACACACTAATCCTTGTACACATCCCGCCCCCTTCCCCAACCTGTGCATACCCACATCACTGCCCTCCTGATCCCAGATCCCTCCTGAAGCCACAGGGCCCCTCTTTTTAAACGATCCAAGAATCCTGTTTGGTGTTATTGGGGGGGGGGAAATGTGTGTCTAGGTGTAGAGGTGTGTGTGTAGGGGTGGGTATTCATGTAGGGAGGGAGAAGGTTGACAAGAAATCCAAGCACATGGGCCAGAAAGAAGTCTTAAACACAACTGCAGCCTACCTCCTCTCTATTACCCCAACTTACTAGCTCAGGCCCAGGATCACAGGAGGTCAGCAAGCCGACCTAGTTCCCACACCTGGCACGTGGCTTTGAGCAGTGGAAGTGGCTGCCGTGGCAACTAGGTCCTGCAATAAGTCTGTGGAGTCCTGGGCTCGGGCCCAGATCCTGTATGGTGGGGACAGCAGTGTGCCCTGTCCCTGATCTGACTATGCCGTGCCAGTCCCAGAAGCTCCCTCAGAGGCAGGCATGAAGCCAGAACACTTCATTAAGACTGGATGTCTGATAACAGCCCCAGCCCTCTGGAAACCTCACACTGGCCAGTGGCATAGAACCCACCAGGTCCCAGCCCTCCCTGGAGCTCTGGGCATCCGATTTCAGTGCACTTATGCTTCAGCTACTCCCACAGGAAGGAGAGGGCATGCTCCCACCCTGTTTTTAATTTCAGGAATACAGCAATCACCCATACTTGTGGTTTCATTATAGTCAGAGTGGTAGCTACCCACATTCTTCACAGACTTCAAACCTGATCCTAGTAGAGCCCCAAACTGTGACTCTGGAAGTAGACAAATAGGCCCAGGAGACCAGCAAAGGGACCCCACTCTCTGTGGTAATGGATGAGAACACAGGTACAGAGAAGTAGACACACTTAACCAAAGTCACACAGCTAGTGAGAAGGCAGAGCCGGATTTTAATTGGGCGCCATGGCCGTGGAGCACTTAGCCACTGTGCTGCACTCTGTCTCTGCAAAGAGATAAGGGCCATGCCCTAAATGCCCAGTGAGGAGCTGGGACCCATCTGGGTGTGACAGGAAGTCACTGTGTTTTTAGGCAGGAGAGTGACCTGATCTATTACACTTTTTGGGTAATGTTTATTTATTTATTGAGAAAGAGAGAGAAAGCATGAGGCTGGGAGGGGCAGAGAGAGAGTGGGAGAGAGGATCTCAAGCAGTCTCCACTATCAATAGGGAGGCTGATGCGGACTCCATCTCGTGAACTGTGAGATCATGACCTGAGCTAAAATCAAGAGTCAGAAGCTTAACCGACTGAGCCACCCAGGCACCTCTATAGCACTTTTAAGTGACTGATCTGCTCACAGTGGGGAGAATAGATTGTAGAAGATCAAGTCAGAGACTACATCATTAATCCAGGCACTAACATTATTGTAACTGACTAGCATACCAGCAACTCTTTGTTTTTAATTTTTAAAGCCTATCAGACATTGCACTTTTATTTTTTGTGGTTTATCTTCAAAGACTTTGGCAGCTAAAACAATACATCTTTTCTTTCCTTAAAAAAAAAAAAAAAACCTCCAAAACTCAATAGACACACACCCCCAAAATGATTTAGGATAGGAAAGCCAGTTTTTGCCAGTCTTACCTAATTCCACTATAAAGCATCTTTTCTACGGTCTTTAGATTGTTATCAAATGAAGCCAATGATCTTCCTAAGTTGGGAAGTTGATTCTTGCTCCATCCAGAGTTGTTTCCACAGCTAGGAAAAGGGGGTAGAGTCTTAACTCCAGTGGGAACTTGGGGTGTGGGTTTATGTGTGGAAGAGAAGTTCATGGGCTCTACAAAATTTAAGCATCTGATCTTGAGCATTTAGGGGGGCGGGTATTAGGACTACAGTGATAAATCATGGCTCCCCAGACCAATTTACCCTGTGACACTGACTCTGGATGTGGTGTCTGTGTGTTCCAGGAGCTCTTGTAAAAGAAAACAATAAAGGCATACGGATAGACCTCCCAGGGAAAGATGCAGAAATGTTATTTCATACAAACCTCCAAGCTCCTGTAAACAATTGCCTAAGGTACTTATGTAAAACGCAACTTCTAAGGGCATCTGGATGACTTAGCCAGTTAAGTCTCTGACTTCCGCTCAGATCATGATCTCATGGTTCTCGAGTTTGAGCCCCACATCAGGCTCTGTGCTGACAGCTCAGAGCCTGGAGCCTGCTTCAGATTCTGTGTCTCCCTCTCTCTCTCTGCCCTCCCCTGCCTCTAGCATTTCCCTTCCAGCCCAGCTACCTTCTGATGCCCAGAGTGGGGTGGCCTGTTCTGGGGTGCAGGTTCAAGGCAAGTTTCCCTGCCCTGACACCCTTTCCCGGATGTCAGGTTGTCTAACTTCTGTGTGACTCCCTTGCCTCATCACTAAAATGATAACTATTGTTAACTATTGTTCACCCCGTAGTGCGCTTGTGTTTCTGCAAGTAAAACAGAACAATTATCATCATTAGTGATGACATCATATGATCATTACTGGAAGTGAAAGGGTAGGAGAGGACGTGGTCAAATCTAAAGCACACACTCAAAGCTACGATGAATAAGGACCCAGAATTACCCAGGAAACAACCACCCTGGAGCCTGGGCAGGTTAGTCAGAGGATTCTCTTAAGCTCCCGGCGCTACTCCAGAAGCCACTTCATAGGCTGGATCAACACCATTCCACAACCCCGGGGCCAGCTTCTGCTGGCTCAGCATTGCCCTGAGCTCCAGGGCCCAGCACCAGGCTGGCAGCTTCCTACCTGGCTGGTCCCAGTCTCCCAAGGCTGGTTTGGATCAGATGCAGCTGTTCCTGTGGCTGAATGCAAAGCAAAGGCCTTCTGCGTTTGGTGTGAGGAAATTCTGGGAACTCAGGCAAGGCTGGGGCTGCCTTCCAAGGCTGGTTCTGCTGGAAGGGGAGTAAGCTGGGTCACAGGCTGGTCGGACCTGGGTCTGCAGCCTCTCCTGGGATTGCCTTCCGGGCTACAGAGCTAACACTGTCCATCCAGCCCAGATGCTTCCCTGCCCGTTGTCTGAACAGCTCACAATTTAATTCTAAATAACAGTGACTCACAGGACAGTGGTTCCTTTTTTTGCCAGAGCAGTCTTCTATAAATCAAGCCTTTCTCCTAGGTGGAGAAAGGTCTTTACTTTTCAATAGAGCAGGAGGCAAGCAAAGTGTTGTGATTGGAAGCACACATGTGCAGTCAGATTATCTGCATTTCGAGGTGGTTCCACCATTGACAAAGTGGTGTGACCTTGAGCAAGTTCTTTAACCTCTCTGTGCTATAGGTTCCCCACCTGCAAAATGGGGATAACAGTAGCACTTCCTTTATAGGGTCATGATGAGGGTTAAGTGAGTTTAGAGCTATGCCTGGCTCATAGTAGGCCCTTCTTCTATCAGTGTTTGATAAATGTCCAATCGTGGAGAACTGGTCATGTAAAATCTATATAATGGAATACTACACAGCTACTAAAATCTGTATTATAAAAGAATAGCAGTATGGAAATATATTCATCATCTATTATCAGGTGAAACAGTAGACTCTACAACAAACCACAGTGTAACCATTATTGTTGAAAAAATAATATAAATCTACATACGTGGAAAAATGTACTAAAATACACCAAGAGTGTTTTTCTATCTTCCAAAATTTGTGTTCTCTGTATTACTTTAGTAATTAAAAAAATAAGAAAACAATAAAAATTATTCAGTAATACAATATAGGAACAATTATTTAAGTGTAGTAGAGGTGCAAAATCCAGATTAAATGATCATGCTTTACAATGATGATGATGATGATGATGATGAGTGTCACCTGGGCGGCTCAGTTGGTTAAGGATCCGACTTTGGCTCAGGTCATGATCTCGTGGTCTGTGAGTTCGAGCCCCACGTCGGGCTCTGTGCTGACAGCTCAAAGCCTGGAGCCTGTTTCAGATTCTGTGTCTCCCTCTCTCTCTGCCCCTCCCCCGCTCATGCTCTGTCTCTCTCTCTCTCTGTCAAAAATAAACATTAAAAAAAATAAAAAAAAAAAAAGGATACAGTGCTTGATTTCAGCTCAGCTCATGATCTCATGGTCAATGGGTTTAAGCCTTGAGTCGGGCTCTGCACTGGCAGCACACAGCCTGCTTGGGATTCTCTCTCTCCCTCTCTCTTTGCCCCCCCCCTGCTGGCATGCTCTCTCTCAAACTAAATAAATAAACTTAAAAAAATGATGATGAAGATGATGATGATGATATTGGTTCTAACAGTCCCTAGCCTAGATCATTCAGAGCTGAGGCTAAGAAGTAACCACTACCACGTGATTTAATGGTTGGCAAATGTTATCATCAAAAAGAAAAAATAATACTACATGCTTATATGGCTACGACATACTATTGTGCTTCTGGGAATAATCAAAAGCTAATCATACCAACACAGCCAGATTTAAAACTTACCTAGGCAACAGGTGACCCACATACGTAAAATAAACAAAAAAGCAAATGACCATGTGTAAAAGCAGTGAATTGAGAGTGCTTTGCAAGGTGGTGAGTGAAGGGGTGTCATGCAAGCTGCATGCATGGACAGGATGGGGTGGGGTGGGGGAGGGTTCCTCCAGCCATTGAGTCAGAGGTTTCAAGAAGGAAATGGAACTTCAGGCTGCTAAAATAAAGGAAGGAGATAAGCATCTCCTTTTACTGCTCACTTGTGTAGAACTCGAATGGAGAAAAGAATAAGTCGAGAAGTATCGCCCGAAACATGACCTTCGGTAATAAGCAGACTTCTCTACTCTTGTCACCAAGCCACTTCTCCCTCTGCTCCAGGGTTTGACAAAACAATGAAAACCCCCAAACATGCTGCATGTGGGCTCTGGTGGATGAGGCTAATGTGAAATTGAACCCTTGGTGTGACAGAGAACAGGTAGTAGGAAGAATCCCCAGACCACTTTAACCTCACCTACAATGTGCCTCATCTGGTTTTGCCTGGTGTTCTTGTTAACACCAATAGTTTCATACATCCTTTTCCCAAATCCAACCAACTGGGGGTCCCTTTGCAAGTTGTCATGATCTTGTTCATCTCCATACTTTTAATCCATAAATTCCCTCCCCAGCATCCTGTTACCCTCAGAAGACACGAAGACATTTGCAAGGAAAAAATACTAATTGCAAATACTGAAATGTGCTGGCTGCATGAAACTTTTGACTGACAGAAACTGGTTTCAGTTCCTACTTTGTGGTTTCCACCAAAGTCCCTCATGTTACTTACCTACTCACAAACCACACTGATATCCACATGGAAAGGATCATCTCGACAATCTCCCAAACACCTGAGCTGGCTGGAATTCTTTCTTTCTTTCCAAAGACTCATGGGGTCCTGGGGTTGCCCTCCCAGGCCTGTGTCCAGTGCCCAGCCAGGATGAGGTTGGCAGGTTGTTTTTTCAGCAAGAGCCAACAGTGATTAGAATACCCAGGTGCTTTCTGTTGATGCTTGTGGGGAAAAGACTTCTAAGCTTCAGGTTTATAAAAACAAAATTGGTATCAGGAGGAGAACTGATTGCGAAGTTGAAGAAGGCAATGAAAAGCAGCAGCCGAAGTGCCACAATAACCTGAAAAAAAGTCCTCATTGTGTTCAGAGAAGGGAGGGCCCGGGAGCCCAAATGAAGTCAGCGCTTTTTCCCTTCCAAGAGCATTTGGTTCAAAGCCACAGAGAAGAAAGGAACGACAGGGTGTCCACAGGTGACCGCTCAGGCACATGTGATAACAGCAGGCCTTCCTGGTGGTGGGGGTGTCTCTCGTCCCTTCCTCTGCTTTCTGACCCCAAGAGTTGGAGAGGCTACATTGATTTACAGCCTCATCTCTTTTCCCTTCTTTCCGATCCTCCCAGTCTGCGGTCTGGTCAAAAGCACACTCAAGGGAGGGAGAAGCCAATGAATCTGCCTAACTGGGGAGGGGTTTTGAGCAAGCACTGACATTCTGACACGGACTTTGTTTTCAAATGTCCCCCACCCCCACCCTGCGCTTCAGTGGAGCAAGGCTGTGGTGTGGACAGGTGTTCGCAGGGGCCCCCAGAACACAGAGCCTTTTCTTAGCATAGGACGACCCTGACGAGGAGGTCTTCAACTACTGGCATCAGACTAGGATTGACAGTGCTGAGTGCTCAAAGGAAGCCCTCCTCTCCATTAGAGTGGCAAGAAGGGGGGGAGGGCAATATCTCCTGGCAAGAAGCAGGGAGGGCAGTATCTCCTGGACTAGACATGGAGAGAGAAAAAAGATGGCAGTTTAGATACAAAAGCTGTTGTGTGTATGTTTTTAAAATTCTATTTCTCACTTATGGGGTTTAGATTGGAGGAAAAAATTCTTTATCTGATCAATGCAACCCTCCTCTGTAAGGACCATCATATAATTCTTTCACATCTCTATCTTAAATATATGTTATTTAAAACAAGAAAAAATAAGTTAACTTTCTATAGTCAAGTCACAAAATAAATCTATCTGTTCAATGCTCTGTTTTCATTGCTTTCCCTCTGCAAAGGTGTTTTGGGGAACACTCAAATCTTCATTTTACTTATTTTTAAGAGAGAGAGAGAGTGCACAGAGCAGGGAGAGAGAATCCCAAGAATCTCTGCCAGCACAGAGTCTGAGCTCTATCTCACAAACTGTGAGCTCATGACCTTAGTCAAAATCAAGAGCCAGTGGCTTAACCGACTGAGCCACCCAAGTGCCCCCACTCATACCTTTAGACTCGTTTTTGCTACACAAAAAAGATCAGGCTAGCTTGACCAAATCCATAAGGGAATGAAATAAAAATCCAGGTGCCCCAGTACTTATTAAGCAGTATAAATCCATTCCTGGTGGGACAGGGGTTAGAAGGGTAGACAAGGCTGGCCAGGGGTGGCCTCCCTCCCTGCACGTGAGCCCTTGTTTCTGTCTTTGCATCTGCTGGAGGGGCCAGCCCAGGAAGCCAGGCGAGCATAGCTATGCTACACCTGGCAAAGCTGGGGCCGCAGAAGCCTCCCTGCTCTGCTGGTGCAGGTTATCTGCCCCCTCTTCCTCAGCCCCTCGAAAGGTAATTTGAGTACCGAGAACTAAAACCCAAAGTCACTAATTTGGAGAGACCTTACCCTAGCAGGGCTAATCAGAGCCGGAAGGGCCCATGAGCTCTGCCCTGGGGCAAACACATCTTAGGCGCTCAAACTGGGAAACTCATCCCTTTTCCCTAAAAGATAGCTGTTAGGGTCCCTTCTGCAGGTCACATGCAGCCCCAAGTGATGCCTGTGAGTTCAAGCCCCTGAGCGGGGACTACTTTCCAAGGCGGCGCCAGCTGCCCCCCCCCCCCCCCCAAGTACCACTGCTCTCCTACTTTCCAGCTCTCTATTTCATCCAAGTGACTGTTCCTGTCCTTGAATGCTACACACAGATCCCTGAGTGAGTTCTCCAGGTTTTCTGAACACCAGTGTCTCTAATAGCCTCCTACTCCCTGGTTAGGTCTCCAACTGTCTAGTGACAGCAGACTTCCTAGGCCTCTCTGTGGCTCCCACTCCCTCTTCCTCCTTTCGCCTTTCCCTCCGCAGCCTCTCCAGACACTGCACTTCTCTCTCTCCAGCCACCTCTTCCTTCGCTGGCTCTTCCTCCTTCCTGCCACCATCCTCTCTTGTTCCACACGCTTTCCGCACTCTCGCCTGACCTCTGCTGCCTACGATCATCCCCGGCCACCACCGTAACTGGCCTTCAGGGTCCCAGGCTGGCATCACAGGGAGACAAGGAGCTGCCCCCACTGAGGATGGCCTCCAAAGGGGTTTTCCCGATTCCAGTTGTTACAAGTCGTGATGGAGGGCAAAGCAGGACAATATTCCTTAGACCTGGGTTGCCACCCTCTTCTTCTCACTAGTCTAAGAACCTAGGCTTCCTTGGAGTCCCCAGGCTGGTCCCCCCAAAATCTGATTTCTTGTTGCTCCTAGAGGCAAACTCCTTAGTAAGACCCACAAGGCCATGCTTGCTCTCTGAACCCTTGCCACATTGGTCTGCCTTCTGTTTCTTGAATGTGCTATAGTCCCTCCTGTAGGCCCTTCAGTCACCTCTATCTGGAACATTCCACCTCCTTCCCCTCTTTTATCTATTAACTCCTTTTGTTACTTATCTGTTGCTATGTAACAAATTAGCCCCCAAATCTGCCAGCCTAAAACAACACAAATTTGCTATTTCACAGTTTCTTTGGGTCAGGAAACTGGGAGCGGCTTAGCCTGATGGTTCTGGGTCAGGAGTCTCTCAGGAGGTTACATGTGAGCTGTTAACCTGGGTTTCTGTCATCTGGAACCCCTTCCTAGCTCCCTCACTTGGTGGTTGGTAGACCTCAGTATCTTCTGGACTATTGGTGGAGAGATGGGTTCCTTGTCACCTGACATTTACGTGGGCTGCCTGAGTATCTTTAGGATATGCAAGCTGGCTTCTTCCAGAATTAATGACCAGAAAGAGAGAAAAGGAGGGGCGCCTCGGTGGCTCAGTTGGTTAAACATCTGGCTCTTGATCTCAGCTCAGGTCTTGATCTCAGGGTTGTAGGCTCAAGCCCTGTGTTGGGCTCCATGCTGGGTGTGAAGCCTACTTAAAAAAAGAGAGAGAGAAAGAGAAGGAGCCTAAAACAGAAGCTGCAGTCTTTGGAACCTAATCTCAGAAGGGACATATCATCCCTTCTGCCATATGTTATTGGTTAAGTACACCAAACCTGGTACAGAGTGGGAAAAGACCACACATGGTATGAATACCAGCATATGAGGGTCATAAGGCCTATCATGGGAGGCTGACTTAAGTATCACTTCCTTTTCCTTAACATATATTTGTAGGATTTTCTGATTAAAGTTTGTCTCTCCCATTTGATCGTAAGCTTCTTGAGAACTGGTATCTGTTTTGCTCATGTATCAGTTAGTTCTTGCTTTTAAACAAACCAACTGAAGACTCAGTGGCTTAAAAACATCCATGCATACATTCTCAGGTGTCTATGGGTCAGCTTATGCATCTGGCATCATCTATTGGGTTAGCTGGGGCTGATAGGCCCAAAATGGCCTCATTAATCTGTCTGGGGGGTAGCTGGCCATTGGCTGGAACAATGAAAGTCAATGGGCCACGTGTCTCTCATTATTTAGCAGGCTAAGCAGGGTGCGTTTGCATGACAGGTGTAGGGTTTCAAGAGTAGGAACCGAAAGGTACAAGGCCTCTTAAATGATTTGGTAAAGGTACAACAGCCCTTCCACCACTTTCTATTGGTCAAGACAAGTCATAAAGCCAGCCCAGATTCAAAAGGTAGAGAAATAGGGGCACCTGGGTGGCTCAGTTAGTTTAAGCATCCAACTTCAGGTCATGATCTCGCGGTTCATGAGTTCGAGCCCTGCGTTGCGCTCTGTGCTGACAGCTCAGAGCCTGGAGCCTGCTTCAGATTCTGTGTCTCCCTCTCTCTCTGACCCTCCCCTGCTCATGCTCTGTCTCTCTCTCTCTCTCCCAAAAATAAATAAACACTAAACACACACACACACACACACACACACACACACAAACCCAAAGGTAGAAAAATAGACACACGCTGGGAGAAACTGCAAAGTCACACTGCAAAGAGGTACGGATAATGGGAAAGGGAAAATGCAGCAATGTTTGTAAACAATTTATGACAGCACACCACAGTATCTCCAGAGCCTAGCACGGTGCCTGGCACATACAAGGTATTCAATAAAAAGTATTTCTTTCTTTCTTTCTTTCTTTCTTTCTTTCTTTCTTTCTTTCTTTCTTTCTTTCTTCCTTTCTTTTTTTACAAGTTTATTTCTTTATTTTCAGAGAAAGAGCATGAGTGGGAGAGGGGCAGACAGAAAGGGAGAGAGAGAGAATCCCAAGCAGGCTCTGTGTTGTTAGTGCGGAGTCTGATACAGGGCTTGATCCCATGAACTGAGAAATCATGACCTGAGCTAAAATCAAGTGCTGGACACTTAACTGAGCCAGCTAGGTGCCCCAAAAGAGTATTTCATAAATGAATGAGTTTGTTTGAACATTTTATCTTTAGCTGTCTTTATTTTGCTTTTTTTTGTTGTTGTTGTTGCTGTTGTTTTTTTGCTTTTCGCCCATCTCCGTTGCTGTTGTGCAAGCACTTTGAAGACAGGGAACTTATCTTATTCATGTTTGTGACCTCACGATATTGACACAGCATTGGGCAGGCTTCAATAGTGATGAATAAGCGTAATGCCAACTCTTTCAAACCCTGTCCACACATCACTATCATTTTGCCTTCCTCAGAGTTTAAAGGCTTCCATAGCAGATTTGTGTAGGCTCTGCAATGCAACAAACCAGGGCTTGGATCCTGAATCTGTCATTGACCAGCCGTGTGACTTTGGCAAGTCCTTCACCCAGCTGAGCCCCAGTTTCTTATTCCACAAAATGGGGGTGACTTCCCCAGAACAGCTGTATGGCTTCAGTGCAACTGGATGTGCGAGTACTGAACACAGTAGTAGGCACTGAATAAATGTCCCCCCCCCCCTTTCCCTTTACCCTGATGCCCCACATCACCTTGACATCAGACCCCTCCGGCCCCTGCCCTGGCTCTCCTAGCCTTGCCCAGGAAGGCCACATCTGTTGCACACCCCTCAGGTCCCTTGAGCACAATCACTGATGTAAACCTAACAGCTAAAGCCCATCGGCAGTGCAATTCCTACGGACACAGATGGGCAGGAAAACTGTCCATCACAGGTGATTTTTGTCACCGCCTGGTCGAGCTTCTCTAATCCTGAGGCCAGAGGATCTTCCTCTTGTGCCCCTCAGGTGTCTGGAGGCCCAGCTGCCTTCTGTTGCTCTGTCCTACTGATCATTCACCCTCCAGTCATGATACAAGTGCTTACTGCTCGGGTCCTTTTAAAGATCCTCTATGTATTTCTTCTTCCCGGCTTGGCTGTCTTATCTCATGTTCTTCCCTTTCTTTCTTTACACCTTCTTCTCCCCTCTTCCTCCACCCTTTACAATTTTGACCTTTTTTCCATATGCCAGGCAGCATGCTAAGCACTTTACACTAATTGTCTCATTAATTCTTACATCACACCTAATGGCATAAGAACTATTATCACACCACTGTTTCCCTGATGAGACTGAGGCTCAGAGAGTTCACCTAACTTGCTCATGGCCACACACTTGGTAGGTGGTAGAGCCAGGATTAAGCCTGGGTTCTTGCCTCAAAGCTTATACCATCTCCCTCATTTTATACTCCCTTTCCTCTTGTCACCTAGTTGTTCATCCTGCAGGGACTTCCTGGTAGAACATTCCTTCTCCTCTCTAGATGGCTGGTCTTAGAAGTTCTTCAAAATTACCTCCTTCCTCCTCAGCTCCTCACTTTCCTTTCTCCCTTGGGCAGCACAGTTCAACAGAACTTTCTGTGATGATGGGAATGTTCTCTGCACTGTTCTTTACCATAGTTACTAGACACATGTGGCTTTTAAGTACTTTTGATATGTGATCAGTATGACAGAAATTGCATTTTAAATTTTATCTAATTTTAATTAACTTAAATGTAAATAGCCACCTGTGGCTATTGGACAACACAGCAGTACGGTGTCATCTTTGTGTAGTGTCTACCGGAGAGAGGATGGGAAGTGGAGGTGGGGAAGGATACACGGGGAGAAAAGCAACTTGAGGAAGCCACAGACTATTTTCTCGTGAATCAAATTGACCTAAGACTAAGCTTCTCGTAAGGAAAAATCATTTAATAATGACCAGATTTCTGGTCCAAGATCTTTTCCTGGACTTCTGCCTTCCAATCACCAAATTCCTGGTGAGGTCATCAAGAATGCCAAGCTTTTGGAATCATGTGGAGGCTCTCCAGAGGGACAGCCTTCCTAAGCAACATGCAGGCTGAAATGTACTCATTTCAGTGTAGGGAGAGTGTGAAATCACTGAAATAAGGTTTCCTTTTTCAGTGTATTGCTGCTGAAATCCATGTGCCATCCATATGACCTTTGACTTGCAATTTACAATTCTATAGAGCTTCCCACTCTATAGAATTTCTGGAAATGCAGATTTAAAAACTCACCAGCAATAGTTTCAGAAACCCAGAGTGGCACTTTTTTTTGTCTTGAATTAAGACAGCTTCCAGGATTTATACACAAAGAGACCTCAGAAATGGTTTCTTGATGAATTTGATAATCATGAGCCTTCAATGATTAACAAATTTCTATTGGAAAAATCTGCCCAGTTCTGGAAGCAAAAAATTCATTCTTTTACTCATGTATTCATCTAACTATCCATCCATCCATCCATCCACCGACAAACATTTTCTGAGTTTATAGGAAGGTTTAAAATGCAGGTGGGGAAGGGAGCTGAAAAGAAAAAGAGAAACACAAAAACTTATAGATTCAACTTCCTTTTAATTTCAAAAGCAAATAGGTAGGTTTTATGCTAGTAATCCAAAGGACATATAGCACTGAGTCCCTGTTCTTAGTGTTTTCTACCAGGTATCTTTTATCTATCTGTCTATCTATCTATTAATCAATTAAATATTATCAAGTCCTTTTAATGCACAGACTGTTCATTTAGTTATTATCACATAATTGTGAAGTTATAAAGCATTTTAATTATGTTTTTTATTATGAAACTGACAGCCTTAATAAACTGCAATTTATCTTTTCATATACCTGCTTCTATCTCTAGAGTGGGGGTCCTAGAAGGCTAGGACATCACATTGACTGTTGTGTCCTCACACCCTAGAGCACTGCCTGGCACACATTGGGTGCTATTAAATGTTGGAACATAAAGCCACAGAAATGTGATACTTGGTTAGATCCATGATCCACCCAATCAGCAGTTTGTCTCCAACATGGGAGTCAAAATCCCAAAGGAATCTGAAGAACTTGTGCTGAGATCAATTCATTGACTCCCTCCCTTCCTGATTATATGTCTAGCTTCTGATGTCAAGGGATAAGAAATTCTCTAAGTATACTAATCACAAATAGGACCTCGTTTTTTTCCCCTCATTTCTTTTTGTACATGTGTCCTAAAACCTCATCACATTCAAAAGTTGTTTGTTCCCTATCTACTTCTAACAACATAATATTTGGTGAAGATTTCAAGATTATCATAGTCTTATCCATGACTTTCACAGTTTTTATGAACTTTTGTCACATCCAGTTTTGACTTGTGCCTTTACAGACCAGAATGTATTCTTGAGAAAAGCCTTTTTTGAATATGGAAGTCACCCATTTTGCCATTTTGTCATGTCTGTACAGTCTTCTCTGGGGACCTTTCATAAGGTACAGGGACAAAAACTATATAGAATATTCATTCTTTTATTTATTTACTTGATGACTCATTCAGCAAATATTTATTGCATGCCTACTATGTGTCAGCCACTGCAGTTCTGTATTGGGTTAAGACTGAATAAAATTATAAATCCCCTCTGTTCCTCCCTTCCTGATGCTCTCTCCTGTTCAACTTCTAGAGCAAACATTATGTTTGCTCTTATGGGCTGAACTGTATTCCCGCCAAATTCAGATATTGATGTCCTAACCCTTAGTACCTCAGAATGTGACTATATTTGGAGATAAGGCCTTTAAAGGCATCACTAAGGTAAAATGAAGTCATACAGGTGGGCTTTATCCAATATGATTGGTGTCCTTCTAAGTAAGAAAAGATTAGGACACAGATATGCACAGAGGGAAGAGCATGTGAAGACATAGGAAGAAGAGAGTCATGTACAAATCAAGGAAAGAGACCTCAGACAAAACCAACCCTCCTGACACCTTGATCCTGGACTTCTACTCTCCAGAACTGTGAAAAAATTAATTTCTGTTGTTTAAGCCACACAGCCTGAGGTGCTTTGTTATGGCAGCCCCAGCAGACTAATAGCTTTGGAAACTCATAACCCCTGTGTATATATCCTTTTATTTCTTTTCCTTCATTTTCTTCTCTTTTCTCTTTTTTGTTTTGTTTTGAGGTGTTGATGATCTCTTAGAGATATTTTCTTTACTTTTCACATGTTCCTCTTTCCTTGGCTAGGTCATATGTTCCTCAAGGGAAAAGCCAAGGAAACAAGACACCATCTTTGGGATTTTCACCTACCCCTGAGCAATAGGCAGGGCCATTTTATTTTATTTTTTAACGTTTATTTATTTTTGAGAAAGACAGATAGATTGAGAGTTGGGGATGGACAGAGAGAGAGGGAGACACAGAATCTGAAGTAGGCTCTAGGCTAGCTGTCAGCACAGAGCCTGACGCAGGGCTCGAACTCATGGACTATGAGATCATGACCTGAGCTGAAGTCAGATTCTTAACTGACTGAGCCACCCAGGCACCCCAATGCAGGGGCCATTTTAGAGTTGAGGAAAAAGAGGCTCTGGAGAGATAGCCAAGTTGCCCGAGATCTCTCCAGTTGGCGAGGGAGGTGAGGGTGTGCTGGGTTCTCCATACACCTGCCTGGTCTCAAAGCCATCACACCTGCCACCTCACCAGTCTTCCTTCTTGAGTGCCTGAGCTGGTGGCTCACAATTAGTTAAATACTTCAGAGAGCTGAGCTCAGAGCTGACCCACAGCAGATGCTCAAAAACTGTTTATGGACTTCAGTGATTTAAATCAAGATGGTTTGGCTGACCCAGGGCGATTAACCTGACAGCACTTCTCTCACATAGTGGACAGACGGAAACTCTCTGGGAGAAATGTAAAGACCCGGGGTGTCAGGAATCACTATCTCTTCCTCCCCCCAGCTAACAGATAAAAGCTCTGTCTTGACTGTTCACTTTCAAATTTTCTGTCAGAACAAGTTGCAAACATTAATGTATTTGGTAGCGCTCAGTCAACTGGCAGTTATTTGTTGTGACAGGGCAAAAGATGGCATCCGCCAAGGATGTTGACATCCTCCAACCCAGCCCAGTTTCCTTTGGACCAAGAATGTCAGCATCCTTCTCCAGGGAGGACAACTGTTTCACCCCCAGCAGAGGCCTGCAGGCAACAGGATGCAGAAAGAGCCCCAGGGCAGGTTGCAGGGGCAGGCAGGGCCAGGAGCAGCCTCCACAGGAGTCCAACTCTACCATGGTTTAAAACACTCTGGAAACAATGGCCATTTAAATGCTCCTTTGGTAGTGAAAATGGTTATAAAAATAGATCTGACCTTTTGTGTTTTTCTAATCTTGCACCATGTGTATTTATCACCTATTCAAAAATAAATTAAAAAAAATTGTTTTAAGTTTCCCATGGTCTTACACCCAGAGCTTGAAACAGTGTAGAACTGACTTAAGAGCACTGGCCCGGGGGGTCAGTGAAATGGTATTAATTTCTGCTCTACCACTAACTTAGTTTCTGAAACACAAATTCTTCCTGCTTAAAATCCTCAGAAGCTCAATCACCCACAGAATAAATTCAAACTCATTAACTTGGCCTGTGAGACGAGGGGTGATCTAACTCCTACCTACCTGTCTTAGTGTAAGATCCCCCCAGAAGCAGACCCCTCCATAAGGATTTGGGTGCTAGTGCAAGATGGCTAAAGGGAAGTGATCCTTAGAGCATGGTAAGGCAGTGGGGGCATGAGAGACAAGGAAGGAAGGGATGCCAATAAGGGGTGGGAAACTTGGGTTCAATCCCTCAGGGTCCCTCTGAGAGAATGTGTAGACACTGCTTAGAATTATCTGACCAGGGTGAGGAAGCTGAGGGGTTTGTTCACCACCTCCCTTCCTCACCAGTTGAGGGTTGACCTGAGGACCCTGACTCCTTACCCCTTCTCATCTGCCTCATGTAAGGGCTGAATACATTCTTAGGACCAAAGAACACTCAGGCAGGGAGACGTGGGTGCTTGAGATAGAAACTACAGATGGGCTGGACAGACCATAACAACGTCCGCAGTGCCCTGCCGCTCTTTCCATTGAGAGGTGAAATCTACTTTTCTACCCCTTGAATCTGGATTTGCCTTTTGGCAAAGAGCATGCAGAGCATACAAAGTGATAGGAGTTCTTGGCCTAGGTCCCAAAAGACCTTACAGCATCTGCTCTTACACTCTTGGAACAGTGCTACCAGCTGGGAATAAGGCCAGGCTCGGTTGCTGAAGGATGAGAGACAAATGGGGCTGAGAGGAGTCATCAAGCTAAGCACACTCAGGTCAACCAGCACCCCGTCAACTTGCCAGCTGACCAGGAACACACGCCCTAGTGAGCCCAGCTCAGCCCAGAAGGTCGACTTGGCCTAATTTGCTGAGCTCACAATCATAAACTAAATAGGTTGTTGCTTCACACTACTAAATTTGGGGGTGGTTTGTTATGCAGCAAAAGCTAATTGATACAGCAATTTAAGGGAACTGACTGAAGCTGCAGGTAAGCTCTAGAGTAGGACAAGGGACACCAACAGCTTCTACCACACTACCTGTATTATTCTCTATTGCTGTGCAACAAATCACACTAAAACATAGCAGCTTAAAACAACCTTCTATTATTTCATATGGTTTCTGAAGGTCAGAACTGGGGAGGGGCTTAGCTGGGTGGTTCCAGCTCAGGGTCTCTCATTATGGGCGGGCAGACACAGGAAGGTTTGACTGGGACTGGAAGGTGTGCTTCCAAGCTCATTCACGTGGCTACTGACAAGTCTTTTGTTCTTTACTGGCTGTTGGCTGGAAGCCTCAGCTCCTTACCACATGGGCTTCCATAGGACTGCCTGCGGCACGGCTGTATTCTATCAGTCCACACAGACTAACTGTGGAACAATGTAGGAGAGGGCTGCCCAAGGGTGGCAATACCAGAAGTGGGATTGCTGGAGGCTGCCTACCCCACTGTCTTTTCTCTCTCATCCGCCCACATCCCCCCGCCATATATTCCACCCTTCAAATGACTCATTCATTCCCTGAATACTTAATAATGATAACAGCTATTACTGTTTTTGTAAGGCCACTAAGTACCAGGCACTGTGATAGTTCATGTATGAAAGCCGTATCTTTTCTTCATCTGTGAGTCCTCCTGGGAAAAGATCTCCTATGATATTGTGTTATAGTAAGAAATATGTATTTGGTCTCTGTTCTTCATCCTGGCACAGAGCTCTTAGAACCCTGGGAATTTCTGAGTGATGGGGTAAGAGGAATGTCTTCCGTTATTCATAATGAGCCCCCTTCAACCATACCTGCCTTCCTTGGAGGGTGGTGCCTTCTCACCCCCAGTCCCCTCCTGAGGCCACAGTGCCTGACAGAGAACCAAAGTCAGAGCAGAACCAAAGTCACTGTGGGAGTCACCCCTGCCACCCACAGGCAAAGATCATAAAACTTCTACCTGCCTATAGTTGTTTTCACTTTTGTTTTCCAGTGAAAGGAATCAGAATCGCTTTTGTTAAAAGAAATGAACAACAGCAAGAAAAGGTAGAAAGAAAGAGAACATTCTGAGGAACAAAAGAAACACACTCCCACCCAATACCACACACACTGGTTCTGGGAGCCTTTTGTCACTTGGGAGAAGAAAACAATGAAGAAGCACGCTGGAACCCCAGTGCTCTGTGCCTGTCCCTGTGTTCTCGAGGTACCTACCTGTCCTGCCACACGCCCACATCAGGATCTTGAGTGGCTACAATGAGCCTGAGCCAACTCCATGGGCACTGCTGGCTGAGGCCATGCTAACCCCTGATAGTGTGCACGGATCACAGCCACTGGCAGTAGCTGGATTGGCCGCTCTGGAAGCCTTAGAAATTCAAAGATGCCTCAGTCTGGAAAAATTTCATAAGCATTTAGGTGGGGCAGGAAGGAAGGGGAGAAGAGGCTCCTGTGAAGTCAGCACTGTAGGGGCCAGTGGTGAGGGGAAGAGCAATGGTTACTCAGTTCCTGCCATGCCCTTCAGACTGCAGCCCAGGTCCAGTGGCTCATAATCCTGAACGTCCCCTCCCCTGGGAAGCCCTCCTTGACTGCACACAGGAAGCATTCCTCTCTAAGAACACACATGGCCTTGTGTTGTGATTCTCCCTTTAATAACACTGAAATTTTGGTAGACACCCACAGCCCGGTGGGCTAGAGACTTTGGGAACCGAGTGGGACCCTCGGTAAGTGTTTGTTGACCTGAGGATGATGGAGAATATCTAAGGCGAGGCTCTACATGTGCTCTGAGAAGGAGAAACACCACTCACCATGCCTGTGCTTCTGGTGACCTCCACTTGGGAACTGAATGTATCCTTCCCACAGATGGCAGTTCCTGAGACGCTGAGTGTAAAGTAGGGAGGGGGTAACCCCTGGAACAAGGATTCCCTGGGCTCACATTCTGTCTCTACCACCTACTAGCTGTGTGGCTCTGAGCAGGTTAGAAAATAGCAAAGGCACCCACTGTGAGGACTTGTGAGGACGGAAGGAGTCACTACACACGTGAGTAGGTAGACCTGTGTCTGCCAGGTGACAAGCACTCTGCAATGTCAGCTCTTAGCATCTGCCCTGTCTTCCCCAGAGCACAGAAGCAGAACTCCAAACTCGTTCAGGGACTGCCCCGAACGTGCATGGGGACAGAGAGCGTGCTAGGGACTGGCTGTAACTGCTGCTCCAATAAGCTCACACCAGGTCCTGCGAGGGAGAGGGCAGCCCTAGGTCAGTGTCAAAGGAAAGGGCTCTATTAGGGAGGGGAGTAGAGGGTGACCTTGGCTCCAAGTGCCTGATCCCATGGACTTGTGAGGCTCCCCAAACCTCTGCACCCTGGTTTGGGACTCCAAATGAGGGCCTGCTTGGACCTTGGGCCTTTCTGTTTCTGGACTCCTGGCCTTTGCTGCTGTCCTCAGGGACAAGCTATTTTAGGTAGCAGTCAAAATAAAACTGAGATTAACCCAGAATTCTTGGCAGTCAAACAATACCATAATTATGTGCTTTTTAACTTCAGAAATCGGGCAGCTGAAGCTGAGCCTCTGGGGTGTGTGGGGTGCTTTGAGGATAAGAAGCCTCTATCCAGCACTAAGTTACCTTCACATGCCGATCGCCACGGTGGCCACCAAAGAACCTTCAGGGTCTTAGGGACACTATTTCTCCCCAGGGAGTCATATTGTCTGAACAGCAATACAACTTGCTTTCACACTAGACGCTGGCAGGTTGGAAGGGTAACTTACTACTTTCTATATCATAAATCCTTCTCCCAGAAGTCCTGGTCCCAGGGGCTGGTGGCCGTGAGGGAACAGAGGACGCTTGTGTTCAAGGGCTGGGTTTTCAGGGCAGGAAATCACCCAGAGGAATGTATTTGTGCTTTGATTGCCGACAAGGGGCGCGGACCCCCTAGTCGGGCAAATAGGCCCCTTCGTCTTTGCCAGGAGCCGAGGGGGAGGGGAGGGAATTAGTCACACACAAGAGTAACAGGATTAGGCCCCTGAGAGTAAAATCCTTCACTCCAACCAGAAAGAGGAAAAAGAATGGGGGATTCAAGTAGATGGGGGAGGGGGTTGAGATTATGTCAATAAAGGTCACTGCATGAAGAACAAAGAGGCAGCCGTGATTGGAGGCTCCAGGCACATCTTTAAGCTCCCAGGCAAGATCTCATAACACAAGGAAGGGAAAAAAGAACCAACAGGTCCCAGGTCCAGGGGCAGCCCCAGAGGTGTGGCTGAAAAAACAGTTTCCCACCAAACACTCACTTGGCCCTAGGAACAAGGGGCATCTGGAAACATGATGCTCTTAGAAGAGTGCTAGATATTTGCCAGGAAAGTTGACCTTGCAGGGAGAATGGAAATAGAAAAAATACACCCCAGTGCTCTCTAGCAGAGCCACCCGGTTGATATGGAGGCAAAAAGACACCTTGGATGGTGACAGACCTTCTCCATTCCTTTAGGGGAAGGCCATCTGGGCTTGGGCACTCTGCATGGCAAAGAAGTGATATGTGGGATGGTCCCTTGGCCCCTGCCCTCCCCACCGGGAATGCATACGGTTCCACTGTTGTAGTTGAGGGGTTTGCCCCTTTCATGGCTCCCGGGGCCCTTCATTTACCTCCTACCCAGGGTCCTGCGACCCAGTCTTCCCGACAGTTCTCTTGGGAGGTGCCCTGGGAGGAATGCATATCTTTAATGGAGGATGTGGACTTCCTACTTGGTTTTAGTTTGTGTGATTATTATTTTTGTCTCAAAAGCCTGAAACATCTTTCTCTGCCACACAAGCCAAAAGAAAGCAAGCCTTAGGAGGTTGACCCTGGGGACTGGACATGCCCAGAGAAACAAACCTGTCTCAAAGACAGAACCTTGAGTTTGGACTGGGGGCAGGCAAAGGAAAAAGAGGCTTAATGATAGACAGTGAAAGAGGTCAGCAGTTCTAAACAGGTGGGCCTGGAATGCAGGCCCCCCAACTGTTCTTCCTGGTAAAAGGTGATGGGTTTTCATGCTGGAAGGGCTGCCTTGCTCATACTTTTCATCCTGTGTGGTCTTTAATTGGAAAAGGAAGTCTCATTCCAGTGTGAAAAAGAAGCCACTTGGCCACCCGCCTCTGGGGACTTCATGGCGGGGCCTTTGTCCCTGCAGACCTGGACAAAATGGGCTGGCCCTCTGTCTAGGGCAAAAGGGGCTTTGGACAAACAGGTTGGGTGGTAATAAAATGATTAACAAGGGCCAGAAACTGATCCCATTGGGCCTTAGCCAGTGTTTGGGGAGATCAGCCAAAGTGAAAATAAGGGAAACATTAGAGGGGAGCAGGGGCCCCATGAATTAAGATGCCAGCTGCTGGTGGTTGGGGCTCCACATCTGGCCTCCCAGGCTGCGGACATTATAAAGAAAGGACTACCACCGCACTGATCTCATTGTAGGAGGACTTCTGAGGTCTGTGTCCATTACCAGCCAATAGTGTCTTCCAGGCTGCTCCCACTTGACCAACACTAACCTCAGGCCAATGTATACATGGGAGCCCTCATTTGTTGGATTTTTTAGAAATTCCCAGGAGATAGACCCCCACCCAACTTGTACACATAAGCAGAGCCTGCAGAATTCAGAAAGCTGCCTTAAATTCTTGCTCATGCAAGGGGGTACATCTAGCTATCATGTTTCAGAAAATGCTTGCTTCCTGCCAATGTGGTGAGGCAGCATCTACAAGGGCAACTGGTTATCCAGTCTGAACAACCCCGGTGCTCCTCCTGCTACCCAGCCTGGGTGGCAGAGGACTTTCTTCCCTGAAAAGCTTTTCTCTAGTGGGTTTTTTGGAGAGGGAGTCCCCTTCTGTGGGATAAGCTGTAGGAGGGGATGGAGGAAAAGTGATGGAATGTCCCCTGTGCCTTACATGCCCCACCGCGCTGCCTCTCCTACCCCTGACTTGCCATCTGTACCTGAGTATGCTGGGGCTGGGGGAGGCATTCTCGAGTTTCTCCTCTCACCCACCCGCCTGCAAATATCTCTGAGAGGAGTGAGTCCTCCAAGCTGTTGTTAGCTGATACTCCAGGAAGCAACCTACTGAAGGGCTCAAGGGAATCCACGAGCAAGGGAGACGCTATGAGGCATACTTTGTTTAAATACCAGTCCTCAGAGACTTCTGTCCTGCAATCCACTTCTTCCCCCACACTATGCTTCCTCTTTATCCCATAGCATTCATTGCCTTCTAGCCCATTACTACCCAGTTACCTCTTCATGCTTGCCATCTATGTTCCACCCAAAATAAGCTCCATGAGGGCATGCTTGACATCTATGTCTCACCCAAAATAAGCTCCACAAGAGCAAGGACTTTTGTCATTTTTGCTCACCAATATGTCCCAGGTGTACAGAACGTTTCCTGGCACCTGGCAGGCATTCAAAAATACATACTGAGTAAATGAGTTTCATATGGCATGTAGATGCATTATGGTATGTGAAATATTAGATGAAGCCTCCAAAAATAAGCATAGGTAGAGCCTGTGATGGTCTTAAAATGACCCAGCCTGCCCTGTACCTCTTTTGCTGATAAAGCTGAGAATCTTTCCATATATTTACCAGCCATTTACCAGGTGTTGTTTTTTGTTTTTGTTTTTGTTTCTGTTTTTTTTTTGTTTTTGTTTGTTTGTTTGTTTTTTTATTTGGTTTGCTTTGTTTGTGAGTAAAATGCCTGTTTTTGCCTCTTGCTCATTTTCCCCCTTGGACTGTCTTTCTTTTTGATTTATAGGAATTCTTTGTATATTCTAGAAACCAATCCTTTATTGATTATATGTATTTCTCCCAGTTTGGAGATTGTCTTTTAATTTTCTTTATGGTGCATTAATTTTAATGTGTTTAATTCATTAATCTTTTCTTTTAAATCTGTGTCTTATTTAAGGATACTTTTTCTACCTAGAGCTCATAAACAGATTCTCCAGTAGTTTTTCTAAAAGTTTTAAAGTTTTGCCTTTCAAATTTAATTCTTTAATCCATTAAGGATTGATTTTGGGGTATGAGGCAAGGAGAGATCCAATCTTTTCCCTTATAAATCCTTAATTATCTTAGCACGTATTGACCAGTCTCTTTTCCTGAGATTTACAATACCACTTCCGTCATGTATCAAGATTCTACGTGTTGCCAGTTGTTTCAGGGCTCTCTATTCTATTTCATTGGCCAATTTTTTCCATCCTTGCATCAATACATTTCATCTTAATTGTTACAGCTTTATAATAAGTCTTGATATTTGGTAGGGCGATTCCCTCATCCTCATTCTTTTTCTTCAGAAGTTCTTGGATATTCTCAACACCATATTCCATTTAAAATTTAGAATTATAAAGTGCACCCCAACATTTTGTTAGGATTTTGATGGGAATTGTATTGACTCTATTGATCCATTTAGGGTATATTTATACCTCTATGATATTGAGTTTTCCTGTCCATGGGAACAGATTATTTATTTTTTAGATTTTCTTTAGTACCTTTCAATAAAGTTACAATTTTCTCCACATAGTTCTCTTACTTTTTACCATCATCTGAGCTGTGGCTTACAACTCATGGCATTTTTCTATAATAATTGACAGTCTTTTTCTTAGGGTTTATCTTATTATTTATGGTTTCCTGGATTCCATGAAATATGTACTTTTGTTGCTTTGCAAGCAAAACACACTAAATTTTTAATTTCCTATAGGTGATGATGAAATACAACTGATTTTTGTATATTGTTTTTATATCCAGCAACTCTTATTTTTCTAATAATTTATAATCTGTTGTTTGTCCCTTCTACTGACTCTTGTACATGGTAGTTTTGTTTCCTTGTGTATTTGCCAATCTTTCATTGTGAGCATATTTGCTTGATCTTAATCCTTGGGAATCCCATGGGCCTAAAGTGGGTGTGTTTCCTTTAGAGATAATTTGCACTTGTTTCTGTCTAGATTCAGACTGATGCTATTAATATGGGACCATTTAAGCCCCTTAAGAGGTCCCTGGGTTCAATGTGGCAGGCTTACCTTGCTACTAGACCAAGGCTTATACTCCTGGACTGGCTCCCAGAATAACACTTATTCTCAGGTCAACTTTTACTCTTGGTTGTTCACTGCTCTACCCAGTTTTGGTTTCATCTTCCGTATTTTGGGAGAAAAGATTGGAGGAGAACTTAGAGTCACCATACTTCTTGTAAGACTAGCAATGTATTAAACATTATACTTTATTTAAGAATTTAGGATCTAATAGTTTTATAACGGGAGAGTCCTTTAGCATATCTATAGTCACCACCTCTTGCCCTCCATTCAGAGAGCAGGTACATTTTAATCCAGACTCTACACTTTAGGTCAAACTACCAACTTAAAAAAAATTACTCTTACAAAAGTAATACATGTTCTCTGTACAACATTTGAATTAAACAAAAAAGTACAAAAAAAAGAACATTTAAATCATCTATAGACACACTCGCACCCTAGGATAGAACATTTTTAATATTTTAGTGTGTATAGTGGTTTGAGTGTGGTCCCCAAAAAGATATGTCTGCCAACCTTTAGATATTATTATTATTTGGAAAAAGGATCTTTGTAGATGTAATTAAATTATGGATCTCAAGAGGAGATCATCCTGGATTAGTGTGGGCCCTAAAACCAATGACAAGCCTTAGAAGAGGAGAGAAGGACAAAATAGACCTGGGGAGAAAGCCACATGTATGCAGCCACCAGAAGCTGAAACAGGAAAAGAAGGATTCTCCCCTAGAGCCTTTAGAGGGAGCATGGCCCTGCCGACACTTAGATTGTGAACTTCTGGCCTCCCGAGCAGAAAGAGAATAAATTTCTACTGTTTTAAGCTATTCAGTTTATGGTAACTTGTTACAGTAGCCCTAGGAAACCAACACAGTGTAGATCTGCTATAGGTCAAGTTCCCCAAGAAACAGATTCTAAAGCAGAAGTTTGCATATGGGTAGTTTATTGGCCAGTGCTCTCAGAAATGATACCTGTAAGGCTATGAAGGAGGTCAGATCAGGCAGGGGAAGTGATGAACTGAGCTGTGGTTGTAACAGAGGCCTCAGCCTATCCGGGAGCCCTGAAGCTGGCACAGCCTTTCAGAGTTGTCTCAGACTGAGGCCAGGGAGCCAGACTGTGGCACCTGCATCAACCAATCATGGATGTGGGAAGTCCCATGGGAGGGTAGCTCTCTTCAGAGGAAAACAATGCCTGGGAAGGGACCATCACTCCCAGTATCTAGGGAAATGAGAGGCTCCGTCCTAAAATGGGGAACTGGGGATGCCTCAACTTGCACTGAAATACCCTTGTAGTCATTTCTGTACTTCTGTCTAATATACATTTTCAGTTTTAGCATTTAATTTTTGAAACACTCGAACTTCTTTATGTATGTTTCTACATAAATTTAGCAGAATATTTTAGCTATAAATTTATTATTAAAATATCACTGAGCTTTATGTGTTAAAGTCTATAGAAGAAGCTCATTTTAAGGAAGTAGAAGTATTCCACATGACTAAAATATCATGTGATTTTTCCAGGAAATAAAGTTTTCCTTCTATATATACCTCTCAGTTCCAGACATCCTGGCCTTCTTTCAGTTCTTCCAGATGCCTCTCTTGACACTAGTTTGTTTTTGATGTGCATGCTGTTCTCCCTCCCTGGCCAGCTTTTCTCCGGGAGCTCCCCCACCTCCCAGTCCCCTGCCTCTCATATGTGTGGCTCCCTCCTGCTCATCCCTCATTTCTCAGCTGAAACACAGCCTCACAGAGAGGCCTTCACTGGTGTCCCCCAAATGAACTCCCCCCAAAACACTTCAAACTTTCCTTCTTATTCCTCATCACACTTGTGGTTTCTGCTTCATCAGGACCTAGCACTGAGCAGACAGTGGGAGTGCAAAGATACTGCTGAACTGCACGTAATCTTGTCCTGCACTGCCTGGGGTCTGATTCAGTCTTATTTACTGCAACAGGCCTTCAGCACCCACAGGGTGTCATGGACTTATGGGCACTTGCTAAACGGGGTCTGTGGCACCAGCCCTACAGTAGCCCTGGCACCACTGGCCTTCTAGTAAGTGCTCAAGGGTATTTCTGGCTTGCTTTAAAAACATCTCTGGCATCTTTCCTACAGGATTTCCAAGTAATATATGTGAGACCCCCTCCTCTGGAAGATGGAACTTGGCTTTTCCCCCCACCTTCCCTGAGTGTGGGCTTGCTTCCCAGGAGTGCAGTATGGAAAGAAGAGACAGTAAGGTGACAGCAGAGACGTGATCACTTAGGCAATCCAGGTTCACATCAGCGATAAGTTATGTTGATCATGTGTACCCTTGATAAAATAGTGGTACTCTACCTCTGTGTTCTTCCCTCCCCAAATTCATAACTTTAGTCTAACCATGACAAAAGCATCAGACAAATGCAAATTGTACAAAATACCTCACCAGTATTCCTCAAAACTGCCGAAGTCTTTTATTTTATTTTTTTTTAATTTATTTATTTTGAGAGACAGGGCAGGAGCAGGGGAGAGGCAGAGAGAGAGAGGGAGAGAGAGAGAATCCCAAGCAGGCTCCACACTGGTCAGTGTGGAGCCCGATGTGGGGCTCAAACTCGCCAACTGTGAGATCATGACTTGAGCTGAAATCAAGAGTTGGCCACTTTACTGACTGAGCCATCCAGGTGCCCCAAAACTGCCAAAGTCTTTTAAACAAGGAAAGTCAGAAACTGTCACAGGCCAGAGGAGACCAAGGAAAAGTAAATGCAATGTGGTATCCTAGACAGGATCCTGAAACAGAAAGAGTGGGAAAACTAGTGAAATCTGAATAAAAGGCAGAGATTACTTAATTGTAATGTACCAGTGTTGGTTTCTTGGTGTGACAAATGTCCCCTAGTGATGGAAGATGTGAACAAAAAAGAAAAGGCAGGTGAGGGGTATATGGGAATTCTATTCTATCTTTGTAACTTTTCCATAAATCTAAATCTATTGTTTTTTTAAAAATCTGGGAGAAGTACAACACCAATTCCATGCCAGGGAAAAGCCTCTGGGCCTGCTCTGTCCTCTGATGGGCCTATTTTATTGGAGTGGGGAGGTAGGCTGGAAAGGAAGGAGGTTCAAGGTCAGGGACTCAGCTATAAAAACATGTCCTAAATGAGCTGAAAACATCAGTGGGAAGCCTGTGTCTTACATAAATAAATAGCAGATATTAAAATATTGCAGGTGCTATCTGAATCCAAGCAACTTTCTCTCCCTTTGACACAGTGAATGACTGAAAGCTTCCAAAAGGAAGTTCAAAAACCCACACTCTTCTTCCCTAGCTCAGGTCATGTGTAGACAGTGTTAACATCCAGCATCTCCTCACAAACAGTTCTATTCTATTCAGGAATGGGGAATGTCCTGGGCCCCTGGGGGCGGGGGCAACGGGTGGAGGGACCAGTGCTCTGAGGCTGTAGCTTTGAGAGGCCTTCTGTCACCCATCCCACCTCATCTGAGCGAAGAAGGCAGGACGGACTCTGACACTGGAGGCTCCCGGGAGAGCCCCAGAAGTGGGCCTGGCAGGCAAAGCTGTGAAACAAGTCTGTGGAACACTCAGGCAGGTCACTTCTTCCTAGTGCCAGGAGGCCCAGGAGATACTGTACTCTCCAGGGAAAATAAGAAAGAGAAAAAGATAGAAAACTAATTAGCATATTTAGGGAAAAGAAAGAAGTTCACAGAACCAGCTTCACAGTATGAAGCCAAAATTAGCAGAGTCGGTGGCATAGGACAGGACCCTGGAGATAGAACCTCCTCCCTGGACAGGAGCTCAATGCCAGAGGAACTTTGTAAGGCCAGCAAAGTCACAGGCACAGGAAACTAGCAGTGAGAGTGGGGAGTGGGCAGACAATGAAGGAGGACTGAGAAGGAAAATCTGATTGGGAAGACCTGTACTGTATTTATTTTTTTATAGTTTTTCAAGAAATGTTTATTTAAAAAATTTTTTTAAAAGTTTATTTGAGAGAGAGAAACAGAGCATGAATGGGGGAGGGGCAGAGAGAGGGAGACATAGAATCAGAAGCAGGCTCCAGGTTCTGAGCTATCAGCACAGAGCTTGATGTGGGGCTTGAACCCATGAACCATGAGATTATGACCCAAGCTGAAGTTGGGCACTTAACCAACTGAGCCACCCAGTCTCCCTATAAATATTTAGATTTGAGAGAGAGAGAGCAAACAGGGGAGGGGCAGAGAGAGGAGGACAGAGGATCAGAAGTAGGCTCCACATTGTCAATAGCAAGGCCAACAGGCCTGTGGGGCTCAAACTCATGAGCCACAAGATCATGACCTGAGGCAAAGTCTAACTCAACCTACTGAGCCACCCAGGCACCCCATAAAGACATGCACTTTACAAAGTGACTTCGGCAGTTGCTGTGGAGTTAGAACAGCATTTTCTAAGCCACGGCCCTTGTGATGACCAGGCTGCCCATGTCAATCACTGGATCTCGGCCTATGGCTCTCTACCATCTCCTCTTGCCCCCTACCCCTGGGAGCCTCCACTGTCCTTCAGCCACATCATCTGCTTCAAAACCTTGAACCCCAGAAAATGTCTGTGAGGAAATCAAGAGATCTTCCCTCCCCTAGTGTCTGACTTCTCCTTGGGCAACAACTCCAGAATCTCTAGATATAGACCGGGCCCTGCCCAGTGGGACTTCTCCTCTGCCTGACCTGCAGCAATGAGATCATTTCTAGACAAATATTGGCTACACCCAAGCAATGGCAGCAGAAGGAGAAGTGTCTGCTGTGCATCTAAAACCCTCTGTCAGTGGGGTTAGGATCAGAGGCCCCTGAAAAGCAGCACACAAAATACAAAATTGAGAGCCGGGCAGCATTTTACCAGGCTTTAATGGGAAAGGAGTTAGAGGATACGATCTTTAATAGAATCTAGGTTCTAGACAGTTTTTAAAAGACTTTGAGGAGGGGAGCCTGGGTGGCTCAGTTGGTTAAGTGCCCGACTTTAGCTCAGGTCATGATCTTGCAGTCTGTGAGTTCAAGCCCCGCATCAGGCCCTGTGCTGACAGCTCCAAACCTGCTTTAGATTCTATGTCTCCCTCTCTCTCTCTCTCTCTCCCCTTCCCCTGCTCATGCTCTGCCTCCCTCACTCTCAAAACTGAATAAAAGCTAAAAAATTTTATTTTTAATAAAACTAAATAAAAGTCTCTGAGGATCCAGGCACCAAATGAGATACTCCCTCTACCCGCAACGGCCCTGCAGGGTCCACTCCAGCCCATTTAACCAGACTCACCCAACTTCCTATTTGGAGGAGGGCTTTAGATGAGAAGAAAACCATAGGTTCCCCCTTTGTTTATAGAGATTCAGAAGCCGCTTTCTACCAGAAGAGACATGAAGACTCAAGTTCATCAAAGGTTTATTCTGTCTGTCCTTTGAAGTATCTCAGAATCATGGAAGGCTAAATAACACCACCATGTGATTCTTGGAAAATAGGATTCTTTTCAGAAAAACAATTCATGGTTCTAAGGGATCTGGAATGAATATATTACAGGGGGATTATGAAGTGAACGCATAATATCTCATATTCAGTGGTAAACATAAAATAGTGAGAAGACGTTTGAAGAGAGTCAGGAAATTCCTGATGTTACTCACCACCACCCAGTTTTGTAGGTCTTTGGTCATTTATCCTCAGCTTGATTATCCAAAAAATGTAGCTTCTTCTTCAGTGGAATATATAGTTCATTGAAATATCTTGGATGTAGATTTTGCTTTTGAGAGCACTGAATTTCTATAGGAAAAGTAAAGAAGCAGAGGTACCATGGAACACAGGAACTGAATCTATATAATGTGTGTGTATATGTATATATATATATATATATATATATGCATATCTATATAATGTGCATATATATATGTGCATATCTATATAATGTGCATATATATAATCTATATAAGGTCCAAAATTAAACCAGTAATATGGAGTAAAGATACAAATTGATCGGGGCGCCTGGGTGGCTCAGTCAGTTAGGCGTCTGCCTTCAGCTCAGGTCATGGTCTCGCGGTCTGTGATTTCAAGCCCTGCGTCGGACTCTGTGTTGACAGCTCAGAGCCTGGAGCCTGTTTCAGATTCTGTGTCTCCCTCTCTCTCTGACCCTCCCCTGTTCATGCTCTGTCTCTCTCTGTCTCAAAAATAAATAAACGTTAAAAAAAATTTAAAAAAAAAGATACAAATTGATCTAATATAAAACTCACTTTGGACCTGTGAGACCCATCTGGACCAAGGCTGAGGCAAATACAGTTCATATAAAAAGAAAGGGTGCATATGAAGAACTCCCAAGCCAGAATACTGTGAAAAATTTTTAAGCAAATGAAGTCCATTATCATAAAAATAGTTGGCAAAAAAGAACAATCCCCAAGAAATAAGCAGAGCACAGAGGATTTCAGGGCAGTGAAAATACTCTGTATGATGCTGTAACAATGGATATATGTCATCATTATACATTTGTCCAAATTCATTGCAAGTACAACACCAAGAGTGAACTATAAGGTAAACTATGAACTTTGGGTAATTAAGATGTGTCAATGTAGATTCATCCTTGGAAAAAAAAAAAAAGCCATTCTGGTTAGTGATGCTGATAATGGTGGAGGCTTTGCATGTGTTCAGGCAGGGGGTAAATGGGAAATCTCTGTACCTTCCTTTCAAGGTAAAGAGAAAATGTCCCTAAGCAATAAGCACACTGAAAATTCCAAATGTTTATCTTCTAATCCCCCCTCCCCAAACAGTGGGAGCCCCTCCCCAGACTGTTACAGTTGTTACAGAACACCCTGTTGGGCACAAGGACAAGAGGACATAGGTCTAGGGGCAGAGCAAAGTTTAGAGGGAGACCGTCATGGGGAGGCTGTGAGGATTAACACCCCACCTTCCTTGCAAGGAGTTTTCAGCCCCTCAGATGAAAGGTACGTCACCACAGACCAGCACCCTTTCCTCTACTCAGACTCTAGCACAGCTGGGTGGGGTTTGTGGGTATGTGTGTGCATGCATGTGTGTGTGCATGTGAGCGTGTGCGTATGTGTGTGTGTATGTGTGTGTACATTCACTCCTTTCTAGACCTTCTTCTTTGCTCAGAGCCTTGGCCCACTGGGTGACAGTGTAAATATTACTGAAACAACATTTTTTTCTTTCAAGCATTAGGCCACACAGGCAGCAGACAAGTTAATCTGAAAAGCAGAATTTAAAACCGAAATCCAATCTCTGAGGAGTAGAAACCAGTGGGTTTTCTCTTGAAAATCTGGCCTTATGTTATTCCTCCAGGAAGTGGAACCAGGTCTTTATTGGAGGAGAAAGCTCCAGATTACTGAGGTGAATAGGGTGGCTGGCCTCTATCAGCTGGCAGACAAGATCAAGACAGATAACAACAACACATTTGTAATTACCCAGTATTTTCAGGTAGAGTGCAAAGTGTTGATGGACCTCATGTAATGACATAATTTTGGGGAAGTATGTAACAAGTGGGCAGTGTAAGCCCATTTCTGATATGGGAAAGCTTGGGGCCCAAAAAGATGAGGGATTCTCCATACTCTAAGGCTTCAAAGTGGGGTCTACAAACCCCTCAGTAGTCCAAGAAAGCATTCTAAGGTTAGCCATAAGCATTCTCTGTAAGAATTTTTTTTAAGTTTATTTATTTATTTTGAATGAGAGACACAGAGTGTGAGCAGGGAAGGGGCAGAGAGAGAGGGAGACAGATAATCCTAAGCAGGTTCCACATGGTCAGCACAGAGCCTGACGTAGGGCTCAAACCCACAAACCATGAGATTATGACCTGAACTAATGTCAAGAGTGAGATACTTAACTGACTAAGCCACCCAGGAGCCCCATGTCTCTGTAGGAATTATTACTTTTTTATTCATTTTGATGCTAATTTTAAAAAATAAACATTTTGTAACATGTGGTTGGCCACCTGACAACTCAATACCAACATGGTTTCAGGCACGCACTGACGTTTGTATTTATAATCATGTAATCATATAATCATCTAGAAGTGCCTGCCTTTATCATTCAGGTAGTGTTCCTCAAGCTGGGGTGCATGAATATATTTTTAGGGATCACTGGACGCCCTAGTTTGGGAAACACTGCTTCATGACACACAGCATTCCTGTAGGATCTGCCACAAGGTGTGGCTGAGCCTCAGGAACAAGCCAGAGGGAAACAGCGGGACTGTAAAAGGGTGATTTCTTTGTCAGAGAAGCCAAAGAGAGGGTAGCACACGAGGTTGTGACCTGGCCTGGACTGACCTCTGAGGAGGTCAGATGGGGTGGTGAGGATGTGGTGTTTGGGAGCAGGAAAGATGCCCCTAAACAGGTGGTGACAGCCTTACAGTTTTGCATGGGCCACCCAGGGGCCAGACGTCATCATGGGCAGAGGCTAGGACATCCAGGTGGGGGAGGGGCCTGGCACAACAGGCAGAGCCAGCCGTAGTGCCTACAGAACTTAGGGCAAATCAGGAAACCAAGGCAGGGGTCAGAGCTATTACTGGGCCAACCCGGAGGGGCTTCAGCAGGCACACACAGGATGCACATCCCTGGCATCCCAGTACCAGGTGTAGGGTGGCGCAGGGCCTGTGTGAAAGTCTTTCCACGTAGTCTACTTCCCTTCACCCTTCAGTTGTCATGATTTAAATGCCAGTTCTTCTGGGAAGTTCTCCCTGGCCTCCAGACTAGCCTCTCTGCCGAACACCCACAGCCCCCTGCCCTTCCCTGTGACCTTTCTTCCTTTGGTGATGAGCTGTGCCAGGACTGGCCTATGAGTTTCCTGAGGGCAGGGGCTGTGCCTGGCCTATTCACTGTTGTATCCCCAGTGCTGGGAATATAGGAGGGCTCTGCAGGTATCTGTGGATGAAATACAAACAATGGAAATTCCAGGTTTGGTGGGTCTGAGCTTCTAGAACACCCACTGGTCAGAAGTGATCTGGACCAGGCCACATTTGCCGGGGCTGCAGTGTCCTATGCCAAAAGCTGAGAAACAACCTTCCACAGGAATGTTCTGTCGTGCCAACAGCCTGAATTGCAGGAAAATTTTGCTGCCATCCCACAAGATCTCCTGATCTGACTGGCCAGATAAGGGCCTTCTTCTCTGACTCCTTAAGCCCACGTCATTGAAAGCCATGAGCTCTGTCACAGCAGGCAACATGAGCCCATGCTGAGATGTTCCTAAGCCCCGGGCACTTTTACTTTTGGAGTAATCCTATATCAAAAAATCACTAAAATGTTCTGTCACCTCACATGAAATATAACATATTTAACCAGGTTAAGAGGTGAATTCAGATGCAGTTGACCAGCTGGAGTCATGTTGCATTTTGTAGATGTTTCATTAAAGATTTATCAGTTTTAATTTCACAGTTTCTTTTTCTTATTTTGTAAAGTTTATGTTGTTTTTCAAGTCTTAAAAAATTTTATAGGCCTATATAAAGCTCATTTATCCATTTATTGGATAAAGTGGTCCTGGGTCCAAGGTAGCTATGCTCCTTGGCCTGGAACTCCCAGACAAGCTTCTAGCATCTGCTGATAGGAGCCAAACTTCTTTATGAGACTTGGACACATCTACTCAAAGCACAGCATTTGGCAGCCTTCCTAGGGACCCTGTAGGCAGAACAGAGGAAGAACATTCCCGCCACCAGAATGGAGGGCCATGTCTCTGAGTGGGTGGTGAGCATTAGCTCCCAAAGAAGACATTCGGAATGCAAAACAATCCAAGCAGCCTAGTCATTGCACTCTGACCATGGTGAGGAAACTCTGGAGAATCCAGGAGAGAGAAAACAAGGAGAGTGGTAGGAAGGGGGTGTGGGGGTGGAGAAGAGCTAATTTAATACTATAATTTTTACATTAAACTCAGAAAAAAGTTCCCAAAGCTCAGTTCTAAACTAACAGATTGAACACGCAATTTTACAAAATGGGGAGTAGTAATGAGGAATTTAATTCCAAAATAAGCCAGGATTGGGGTGCTTGGGTGGCTCAGTCTGTTCAGTGTCTGACTTTGGCTCAGGTCATGCTCTTGTGGTTTGTGAGTTCGAGCCCCATGTGCTGATAGCTCAGCTGTGCTGACAGCTCAGAGCCTGGAGCCTGCTTTGAATTCTGTGTCTCCCTCTCTCTCTGACCCTCCCCTGCTCATGCTCTGTCTCTCTCTGTCTCAAAACTAAATAAAACATTAAAAAATTAATATATATGACATATATAATATATATTATGTATTATATATAATATATATATATATATATATATATATATATATATATATATATATATACATACATACATATATGCCAAGATTATACTAAGTCCTCCAAAAAGGTAGGTGCCCTCAGGCAGTTCACATATATAGATCAAATCTCTGTGATTCCCTGGTACAATATGATAGTATGAATAAAGAACGTAAAGCAATAATTACGGGGAAATGGACGAGGAGACAGGGATTGATGGGACCTGAAGAGCCCAGGAAGATCTCACAGAGATCTTTTTAACTGGATCTTAAAGGATGAAAGGAATTTCTCCAGATGATAATAGGAGGGAACAAAATCCCAGGAAGAGAAGGCAAAATGAGCAAAGCTATATAAATAAAAAATAACAATGTTTAACTTTCACTGAGCGCTTTCTATGTGCCCGGTTCTGCACTAAGCACTTCATAGTAATTCTCCTCCTAACACTCTTATGGTAAGAAGGTTATCCCACTGTATGGCTGAGGAACCTGAGGCATGGGGAGGCTAAGCGATTTTGCAATCAAGCTCCAGGGCCCTGATCTTCTAACCCCTTGCCAGGACCTGTGCAGGTATGGCGGGGAGGGGAAGGGGGGTGGGAGGGAGAGGAGAGGGGAGGAGAGGGGAGGTGGGAGTCCAGTTGAGGGGATATAGGCTCAATGGCCAGGTCTAGAGAACTGGACAATGAGACTGAAAATGGAAGTTGGACCAGACTGGAAGGATTCTTTGATGCCATGTTAGGATTTGGCTTTTATCCCATAGGCCTTCCTCAGAGTGGGGGTCTCTGGATCATCTTGGACTTGTGAAAATACAGATTCCAGGCATGGCCCCTGATCTGCTGAAGCAGAAGCTCTAGGATGGATCCTGGCAATCTGAATTTTACAAAGCTCTCTGAGCGGTTCTTACGCATACACAAGGTCAAGAACCCCAGCTGCAGGTTATGTGAACATATGGCCATTTGTAAGTTGGGGGATAAGTGGTCAGATTTGCTTTTCAGAAAGCAAAGTTTTGAGTAATGGATGGGTTGGAGAGGGGAAAGACTCAAAGCAGAAGATCAACCAAAAGTCTGCTGTCCTTTCCAGCCACGTGAGAGTCTGGACTGATAGTGGTATGAGAGGTGTTTCAGTGACAGCATGAGAAAGACGGGGATCGGATCAGATTGGAGAGTGAGGTATGACCAATTAATTAATTATTCACAAGTTCCTGCTTGGGTGGCTGATGATGAACTTGGGTCGTAAGAGTGCACAGACGTGGATTTAGAAAACTCAAGTTCAGACTCAAGCTCTGGTACCTGCCAGCAGTAAGACACTGGCTCCTCAGTTTTCTCATCTCCAAATAGGGACAATTTTACCCACCTCATATGATGGTCGTGAGGATCCAATGACACACCATAAGGAAACACTGCATACACATGCCTGACACTCAATACTTTTCACCCTCATCTCCAAAAAGGAAGATTACAAGTGAAATGAAATAGAGGGGAGACCTTGACTAATGAGCATCCCCTACACCACACCGTCGGAACCCACCCCACGCCCACCCTACAGGAGGGTGATGGAGCCGAGCTTAGACCTCCCTCTGCTGCTGGTCTCAGCGCCAAGGATGAGCTGAGCTGGGAAGGAATGTGCTGAGGCTGAGCAGACCTGGCCGCGGGTCAGAGATGAGTCTCTGCCTGGCATCAGCATCTTCCATGGCAGCTAACAGCTCCTCTGGCAGCATGCCTGTGAGGTCCATCACCAAAAGGCTGGGCAGGCCAGGGCAGACCAGCAGCCAGGTCCAGGAAAGCTGGATGGAAGATGCTGGTGGGGAAAGCATCGGCTCTGGGAGCTTTAGTAGCTGTGCTGAAGCTGTCCTGAGCCAGGTGAGGGGGTCTAGGGTTAGCGCTAAGGCTGCCGGACAAAATGTTTCATGTAATGCTTACACTAAAACATTATTCATCATTTATCTGAAAGTCAAATGTAACCAGATGTCCCATATTTTTTGTTTAGTAAATTTAGCAACCTTAGTTAGGACCCTTAGTTAGGACACCTTCAGGTCCACACAGGTTAATCCTGGAGCCAGTACCAGAGAATAGGACCCATGGGAGAATGGGTGGGGGTGGAGGGGTGGGGGAGGTGGGCTTTGGCTCAGTGCTCTGAGGGTGACATGGCTCCCTGACCCCCACCCAGGAGACTCGTGGATCTAGACATGGCACTGCCTCTGACCTGGAATTCCGACCTCGACCTGCCGGTCACACATTGAACTTCTTTCTTCCTCCTTGTCATCCATGTTCACCTCCCAGATCTGGTTCCTGGTTTTCCAGATCTACAACTGTGAGCTGAACTTCCCTTCCCCTGAAAACTGCTTCCTTGTGATTGGCATGGCTATGTGACAGCGGCCACATCCTCAGGTGACCCCCACTCCAGTTATGAGATGTGCTTTCGGAGTCACAGAGGAGCTGGTGAGATGGGAGTGGCAGTGGTACAAGGGTGGGAGAAATTAGATTTATGATACGCAGCAATCAAAAACAGTCATGTATCGGGGCACCTGGGTGGCTCAGTTGGTTGAGTGTCCGACTCTTGATTTTGGCGCAGGTCATGATCCCAGGGTTGTAGGATTGAGCCCCTTGTCAGGGCTTGTGAAGCCTGTTTATGATTCTCTCTCTCTCCCTCCCTCTGCCCCTCTCCCCAGCTCATGTGCTCTCGCTTTCTCTCAAAAAAAAAAAAAAAAAAAATTATGTGTTAATGACTGCCATGCCTAGATGTTCATGTCTCCTGAATTTAATGACCTGTATATTTTTATACATCCAGTAATGACTAAAATCTTTATCCTTTGATCTTTTAATACAGTGTTATAATCATCTAAAACTAAAAAAAAGACTAAAAATGTACACTGTGTAATTTTTTTAAATATGAAATTTATTGTCAAATTGGTTTCCATACAACACCCAGTGCTCATCCCAACAGGTGCCCTCCTCGATGCCCATCACCCACCCCCCACCTCAGTTTGTTCTCAGTTTTTAAGAGTCTCTTATGGTTTGACTTTCTCCCTCCCTAACTTTTTTTTTCCTAGGGTAGATCTATTTTTAATTTTTTGAGGAACTTCCACACTGCTTTCCAGAGTGGCTGCACCAGTATGCATTCCCACCAACAGTGCAAGAGGGTTCCCATTTCTCCACATCCTCACCAGCATCTATAGTCTCCTGATTTGTTCATTTTAGCCACTTGGACTGGCGTGAGGTGGTATCTCAGTGTGGTTTTGATTTGTATTTCCCTGATGAGGAGCGACGTTGAGCATCTTTTCATGTGCCTGTTGGCCATCTGGATGTCTTCTTTAGAGAAGTGTCTTTTCATGTTTTCTGCCCATTTCTTCACTGGATTATTTGTTTTTCAGGTGTGGAGTCTGGTGAGTTCTTTATAGACTTTGGATACTAGCCCTTTGTCTATGTCATTTGCAAATATCTTTTCCCATTCTGTTGGTTGCCTTTTAATTTTGTTGATTGTTTCCTTTGCAGTGCAGAAGCTTTTTATCTTCATGAGGTCCCAATAGTTCATTTTTGCTTTTAATTCCCTTGCCCTTGGGGATGTGTCACGTAAGAAATTGCTGCGGCTGAGGTCAGAGAGGTTTTTTCCTGCTTTCTCCTCTAGGGTTTTGATGGTTTCCTGTCTCACATTCAGGTCCTTTATCCATTTTGAGTTTATTTTTTTTTTTTTTTTAAATTTTTTTTCAACGTTTTTTATTTATTGTTGGGACAGAGAGAGACAGAGCATGAATGGGGGAGGGGCAGAGACAGAGGGAGACACAGAATCGGAAACAGGCTCCAGGCTCCGAGCCATCAGCCCAGAGCCTGACGCAGGGCTCGAACTCACGGACCGCGAGATCGTGACCTGGCTGAAGTCGGACGCTTAACCGACTGCGCCACCCAGGCGCCCCTATTTTGAGTTTATTTTTGTGAACGGTGTGTAAGAAAGTGGTCTAGTTTCATTCTTCTGCATGTTGCTGTCCAGTTCTCCCAGCACCATTTGTTAAAGAGACTGTCTTTTTTCCATTGGATATTCTTTCCTGCTTTGTCAAAGATTAGTTGGCCATACTTTTGTGGGTCCAATTCTGGAGTCTCTATTCTATTCCATTGGTCTATGTGTCTGTTTTATGCCAATACCATGCTGGCTTGATGATTACAGCTTTTTAGTAGAGGCTAAAGTCTGGGATTGCGATGCCTCCCGCTTTGGTCTTCTTCTTCAATATTACTTTGGCTATTTGGGGTCTGTTGTGGCTCTGTACAAATTTTAGGATTGCTTGTTCTAACTTCGAGAAGAATGCTGGTGCAATTTTGATTGGGATTGCACTGAATGTGTAGATAGCTTTGGGTAGTATTGACATTTTAACAATACTAATTCTTCCAATCCATGGGCATGGGATGTTTTTCCATTTCTTTGTGTCTTCTTCAATTTCCTTCATAAGCTTTCTATAGTTTTCAGCATACAGATCTTTTACATCTTTGGTTAGATTTATTCCTAGGTATTTTATGATTCTTGGTGCGTACACTGTGTAATTTTTGATTCAGTTAACCTTGCCTATAGAAATGTAGCCTCTCAGGCCCAGGCAGGACCAGCTTCGTGGATGTGACTGGTACAGGGCTCTGAACTCAGAAACACCCCGTGCTTGGTCTACTGCTATACTATCACCATCTTGCGATTCTTAATGACTTTTGAACCAGGGCCCTACATTTTCATTCTGCACCGAGCTTCACATATTATGTACTTTGCCCTACCCTGAGGGCATGATGGGATATGCCCCGAAATCGAGTTTAGCACATGCGGGACAAAAAGAGCTTCTGAAACACCAGCCTTGAAAACCCTACACTTGTGCTGTGGTGGCACAAAATCATAAATAGGAAGGCATTTTCATTTGGGGGAGGAGAGTCAAGTCAAATCATATCAGGCAGGTATCCTGTCACCTGGAAGGCAGCTCACCGTGACAGGAAACAGTGACAATAGCTGCCAAGTGTGGCATGGGAGGCCTAGGGAAGCCTAGGAAAGAGAGCATGTCCACAAAGATGCTCCTTCCCACAGACACAGGGTAAACAGCACAAACCTAAGAGTGCGCTGTGGGGAGGGGGGCCTTCCCGCCTCCGCTATGACCTGGGCCATCCGTTTCAATCCCACAGAGCTCAACCTCTCCATCCGCAGCCAGAATCTCCCCCGCCCCCACCAACCTGTCAGGCTGGCACTGGGCCTCCCCTAGTGGACTCTGTCAGTGGGCCCTGTAGTGCCTGGGACTTGCAGCAAGGGGCAGGGCACTGAGAGCCAGAAGGGGGTACTTGTCTCCTCTGCTCACTCAGCACTCATTTCCTTCTCTTGTCTTCCTGCTCTGTTCTCTCCCCTCCCGACACTCCCCCCCCCCCATCCCCCTACCCCATCCAGGCTGGAAAACCCTGATGCATCTGGATTCCCACAGGATCAGTCGCTTAGCGGAGCAGAGGTCAGGGAGGGGATGGCCTTTCCCATCCTTTTTGTTCTAGTCCAGCGGCTATCTTTGCTATCTTAGGTGATAGGCATTAGGGACTGTTGCCAAGCCGTAAGGCCGAGTGGGAAATTCAGTAGAGCGGGCTTTTTGTTTATTTCTAATAGGAAGTCAGGAATTACCCGAGAGCAAGGGCTGTGTTTCCAGCTGACAGCCTTGTGTTCAGCCTGGGATAAAAGTGCTCCTGCTGATTCCACATCCTCTGCCACCAGCCTGATTGATAACAGCTGCAGATGACCCTGGGTAGAGCTTGGCTTTCAGCCTGCTCATCTCTGCTCAGGAGTCCTTGCTTGGCCAACATCGAGTGACCAGTGCCCAAATCTGCCAGATGGTTTCAGACAATATGCTCACCAGAGTCAGATGTAATTCAAGAGGAAGTTCTAAGAATGTCACTTAGTGGTTGGGTTGGTTGTAGAGGCTCATATCCCACCAACATCCCAGTAACATCAATGGTAGCAGGGCCCAGACTTAGCAGCTCGCAAAGTGGGAAGGACATGCCAAATAATAATAGCTGATATTACTATTAATGCCTGACACCTCCACGGAGACATTACAGTGTGGCATTAAGATCATCGGTTCAGTTCAGATTGCCCAGATTTGAGGCCTCGCTCTGACATTTGTTAACTCTGTGACCATGGGGAAGTTACTTAACCTTTCTGTGCCTCAGTTTCCTCATCAGTAAAATGGGGATAATGAAAGTGCCTACTTCATAAGGTTGTTGTGAGGATTAAATGTGTTAATATTCATAAACATCTTAGAATGATGCCTGGTACATAGGAAGTACTTAATTACTGCCAAGTATTATATTTTTTATCCTCACAATGACCCTATAAGGAATGCATGTTGACAGATTAAAAACCAGCTTCAAAGAGTTTAAATAACTTGTCCAAGTGACACAGATTGTAAATGACAGAGCCCTGCCTTCGATCAGAGCCTGTATACCAACCTCCACACCATGGCGCCTCAGTACAGAGAGGTAAATGGAGAGGTGTCTGGGTCTGGCATCTCTATCCAGCATTTCTGACCCCAAAGATGTCCTACTGAGTTGACCCAGGACACTGGAGACAGGGAGGAAGGGGGTTGCAGGGTGCCAGAATGAAGACATCTCTTTGAAAGAACAATCTGCCAGCCAGAAGACTTTCACTCCAGAAGGAGTAGATGGAATTAAGGTGAGGACCCTAGACTTGTCCCATTCACCCTTCCCACTATAATCCAAGGAGCTCCTCTGAGTGAGATCATAGCAAGCAGGGTTGCTTCATGTAACTCCCTGAACCTGGTCTTTCATGGTCTCAGAGAGAAAGTGGTGGCTACAGTTTAAAGCAAAAGGCACTCTTGATTGCTGTGGTTGACAAGGTGCTAATGGTTTCTAATAATCTCCAAATCTCCATTAAGTGTTCCTCACCGCTGGGCTATGATTAAAAACCCCTGCTCCCAGGGGACCCTGGTGAGCGTCTCTCCATCTGCCAGGTTCCATTTCCTCTAATTGGCTTGGGCACCTGGGCCTGCTTAAATAGAATTTACACCTATTAGAAGCAGTTTTCCATACACACAGATTCCATCCTTGCCATCTACTTTTGGTGAAAGAAACTCTTCCCCAAATTGAATTAGACTGAGAATAAAATCCCAGAAACTAAAAATCTCGGGTGTTTAAAAACACTGACAAAGCTATCCTGGGTTTCTGCTGAAGTACTTTTTTTTTTTTTTTTTTTTTTACAAATTGAAACAGGGATCTTTTTTTTTTGTAAACCTACTATTTAGAAAACAAACAAACAACGAAACACACATACAACTATTTCAGAAATGCCACCACACAGAAAAGAAATCCTCTTGCCAAAATGCCACCATATAAAGAAGGCAATTGAAGAAAAGAGTATTTGTCAAAATGCCACTGCCATTATACTAAGTGGAACTGAAGGAAAATGAATATCCTGTCAAACTCTATAAACCTTTTTCCAAATCGCTTATTTTTTTAAAATGCAACCTATTTTATTAAATATTTATTGAACCACAGACTGTGAAGTTTCTTTATATAAAAATAATAAAAAGTATTTGACAAGGTTTTGGTAGCAGAAAAAATTGGGGTGCTACATTGAAAATGGTCGAGAGATTACTGGGTTGGGTAACAGGGCACCTGTATTCTTCACATAGGTGTTAGGTTCATTATTTATTGCTGCTTCACAAATCACCCCAAAACTTAGTGGCTGAAAACAATACCAATCGCTTATTGTCTCGCACACGTTCCCTGAGTCAAGAATTTGGTTCTGGCTCAGACTTTCTCGTGCGATTCTAGCCGGTGCTCAGCAGGGCTGAGTTATCTGAATTTTGCCTGGGGCTGCAAGAGCCCCTCGCAGGGTGGTCCACTCACTTGGCTGGCAAGTTGGTGTTGGCTGATGGCAGAGGCTTTGGCTCTTCTCCATGGACTTCTCCATGGACTGCTTGAGTGTCCTCACAGCATCGGGGCTGCCTTCCCCAGGAGCGAGTCAAGAGACAGAGGTAAAACCCACAGTGGCATTTGTGACCCCCATCATGCCCCCTACCAGACCCCGTGTGGGCAAACACTACACAAGGGCTTGAAGACCAGAAGGCAAGAATCACTGGGGGCCACCTGGGAGGCTGGCTACCACAGGTAGCTCTAACACTGCCCAGTTTCAAAAAGGCTTCTGTGATCTTCCAATTTGTGCCAAGTGTTCCTTTCTTGTTTTTTTTTTGTAACACCTAACTGCATTCATCACCCCACTAAAGGCTTATGCTTTTTCAGTTATAGATGCCTAGAAATTTAGAGCTGAATAGCACTGTAGCAATCACCTATTCCAATTCCAAATGCCTCTTGAGATCATTTATTCAAATGATATGTTGGGACACCTGGGTGGCTCAGTTGGTTAGGCATCTGACTCCTGATTTCGGCTGAGGTCATGATCCCAGGATCACGGGATTGAGCCCTGCCTCAGGCTCCACACTGAGCATGGAGCCTGCTTGAGCTTCTTTCTTTCTCTGCTCCTCTCCTCCACTTTCTCTAAATTAAAAATAATCTTAAAACAATAAAATAAAATGATATGTTTAGGTGTTCTTCTCCTTTCCAGACTGTAAGCTCCTTGAGGACAGGGACCATGTCTTATTTTCATGGGTTCTCAGTGCCCAACACAAAGCCTGTAATGTAGAGGTGCCCTTGAAGGTTGATTGAAATGTTTTACTCACCTTGGTTGAATCATTTCATTCTCTGGACCTGTTTTCCCATTTGCATTGGACTGGATGATTTTTTTTTTTATTTTTTTTTAACGTTTATTTATTTTTGAGACAGAGAGAGAGACAGAGCATGAACAGGGGAGGGTCAGAGAGAGGAAGACACAAAATCTGAAACAGGCTCCAGGCTCTGAGCTGTCAGCACAGAGCCCGACTCGGGGCTCAAACTCACTGGCCGCGAGATCATGACCTGAGCCGAAGTCGGACGCTCAACAAACTGAGCCACTCAGGCACCCCCGACTGGATGATTTTTAAGCCACTTACCATTTTATCATGTGAAGAGACTTTTTTCCTAATGGAATGAGGTCATGTGGCTTGATAGCTTTTCATCGCTTTCTGGAAGTATCTCCTTTTGGTTTGGGATAGAGAAAGTCCACTGGCTACGGTACTATAGAAGTGGGGCAGCTTATAGCAGACTCTCACAAAAACACTGGTGGAATAAATTGTCAGCCTAGGGTCCAGTCTTTGAGCCAAGACTAGTTCCAGAACACTTCCCAGCCGTGTTGTGGAAAGGGAAAAGAGGGATGACAAGTGAAGACAAAGAGACTCCCTTACTCTGTGAATTAATCTGATCATTGCTCCCCTGCTTAAAAGTCCTTTTCATCCTTCATTGCCAACAGAGCAAAACTCAAATTCCTTAGTCTGCATCCAGGCACCTTCCCTTTCATGGACCCCTTGCTCCAGGCATACATGCTGGCCATACCCTGTCCAGAGCTGTTTTCTTTACTGGTCTAATCCCTTACCCCTATGTGGCCTGTTCCAAGCAAACTCTACGCCAGCACCTCCAAAAACCACTCACACTGAGTATAAGTTTTTTTTGGAAGTTGTATTCCCAAGAAACACTTGAAATAAATTTTTAAAAAACCAACCATTTTCTTTAATGTTTATTTATTTTTAATTTTTTTAACATTTATTTATTTTTGAGACAGAGAGAGACAGAGCATGAACAGGGGAGGGGCAGAAAGAGAGGGAGACACAGAATCTGAAACAGGCTCCAGGCTCTGAGCTGTCAGCACAGAGCCCGACGCGGGGCTCGAACCGTGAGATCATGACCTGAGCCGAAGTCGGACGCTTAACCGACCAAGCCACCCAGGCGCCCCTAATGTTTATTTATTTTTGAAAGAGAAAGACACAGAGCGTGAGCGGGGGAAGGGGCAGAAAGAGAGGGAGACACAGAATCCAAAGCAGTCTCCAGGTTATGAGCTGTCAGCACAGAGCCCGACATGGGGCTCAAACTTACAAATCGCGAGATCATGACCTGAGCTGAAACCAAGAGTCAGACGCTTAAGTGACTGAACCACCCAGGCACCCCTTGAATTAAATTTTTTTTAAATTTGTTTATTTCGAGAGACAGAGAGAGTGAGCAGGGGAGGGGCAGAGAGAGAGAGGGAGAGAATCCCAAGCAGACTCTGCACTGTCAGCATGGAGCCCAACATGGGGCTCGAACTCATGAACCGTGAGATCATGACCTGAGCAGAAACCAAGAGTTGGACACTTAACTGACTGAGCCACCCAGGCGCCCCACACTTGAAACTAAACCTATACCAAGATGAGTTTAAAAAAATTATGCTGTGTAATTTTTCTTAAAACATTTCATCTAATAGGGAATGGGAAAAAGACTCTAAATGAATTAATTGAGCCTTTCTGGGGTTTTATCCAAGGTACTAAATCATACTAGAGAGAAAACTGAGCCCAGGAGAAAGAAAGATCTAGAGATGACCCTTTCATATCAGTGGGCTAGTTCCCCACACAGAGGTTGGTAGTCCTGTAAACAATCCTGACTACCCCATAGATCTCACATATCACAGTCTCTACTGCTCTGGAGCATACAGACTCTGCATTGGGAGCTTCATAAAAATTTACTCATATTTCTCCACCCAGCCCCTCTCACTGTTAAGAGATGGCCCATGAGGGGAAAGTGCTGACCCTGCTTTTCCCTGAGGCGTTGGACTAATGCAGTTCCAAGCAGGTGGTGTTTTCCCAGGTTGACTCCTTTGTTTAGAAAATGTTTGGGGACTTTGCTGAGAGCAGTCAATCACCCAGGAAGTACAGACAAGCCCATTCTTACCAAGTTATTCCTAAGTACACTGACCTCATTATTTGCCCATAAATGTGAATTGATATTTATTTAATGTGTCTGTTTGTATAGAGATTGTCGATTGTTCTGTGTGCCTGTCATCCCTCTGTCTACACTGCTGTTTCTTAAAAAGGAGGGTTACGGCTTGATGGTGCGATATGTCACAGGCTGCTGAGGAAGGGCACTGGGATCCACAGTAGGAGAGGACAGAAAATGCAGGGAAAACCCGTGGATCTAAACCAGCTAGCCCGACTAACCAGATCCTGAGAGGCAGCAGGCTGGATGCCTCCAGAACCTGCACTGTATATTGCAGCTACCCAGAGCTTTTACTTCACGATGTCACTTCACCCCTGTAATGGCCCTGTTAGGTAGGCATTATTATCACTACTTCACAGATTGTAAGAGCTGAGGCATAGAGTGGGAGGGTCTTTGTCACATTAGAACTTTATGGCAAAATCACTTATTCTTTTTTTTTAAATTTTTTAATGTTTATTTATTTTTGAGATACAGAGGGACAGAACGTGAGTGGGTGAGGGGCAGAGACAGAGGGAGACACAGAATTTGAAGCAGGTTCCAGGCTCTGAGCTGTCAGCATAGAGTCCAACACGGGGCTGGAACACGCAAACCATGAGATCATGACCTGAGCTGAAGTTGGATACGTAACTGAGTCACCCAGGTGCCCCCCAAATCACTTATTCTTAATGGAGCTTTGCTGCAGGGCCTGCTCTAGGTAAAGTCTGACGTTGGTGGGGTTGCCCTGCTTAGTTCTGGTCTCCCCCTCAGGACACATTCTAATGGGGGTGAACAGCCCTAAAACTAGCTGAACTCCAGGGTAGGTGAATTGAGAAGAACACAGTGCTTCTCCAGTAGTAGCACTTTCCATGAGCAACGGTGAGTACAGGAGACAATGTGGGACCCTCCCTTGGCTCTTCCACATCACATCACACAGGCCACCCACCTGCAGTGTATACTATAGAAGTTGACCCTTCTGCACACGAGGGAACCAGGATTTGAGAAGACCCCTCCACCCCCCTTGAGAAATCAACAAGCACACTGGGGCTTCCCTGCAGGCTCTCTTGGGCACCTCCCTCGCAACCTTCATTCTCCCCCACTGTATTGTTGATTATAAAAGAGACCAAGCCTGAGGAAGATGGTTACCCTCCCTTTCCTCCAGAAACCCCTATCCCACCTTCCCTGGCTCAGCTCTCCCAGACCTCCCTCACTGACATGATTTATTGCTTTCATTAAATGGGATGCTCAGCCAAATTCAACGGATTTCATGTCTTCCCTACGAGGAAACCCCCTTAGGAGGCAAGTTGACATAGTGTCTGAAAGAAGAAAGAAGCTACAAATGAAAGCAATTTGCCCCAATTGTGCAGTCTGTCTTTCCCCTTCCAGGCCTTCTCTAACTTGACTGAGCTGGGCCAAGACCCAAAGGCATTTCTTTTGAACTTAATTATCTCCAGGGAACCGTAGCTAGAAATCAGGCACACACACGTCTGCCCTACACGACAGGTACACTCTTGTTGGATGGCTGGGGTCTCGGGGTCAGAGGTCTTACGGGTGACAGCAACTCTTCCCCACAAACAAACAGACCCTTTTAGAAAGCCATTGATGAAAGGTCTCCCAAGGGGGAACCCACCGCGGGGGCAGAAGCACACTGTCCACATCACCTGCTGGTTGAGTCAGGAGACAATCGGTGGGGCAGAAGAGGGACGCTGAAGGCTTGGCCATGCCACCCAGGGTAGGCAGTTGGATTCAGCCTCTGCCTGCCTCTGATTTAGGCACTTTGATGACAGACCGTTTCACCCTGCGGCAAATGAACAGAGCCTCTGTCAACAGCATCAGTGCAGGGAGCCGGGTGGCCCACTGCTCAGTTGTTTCCAGAACTGCTTTGTCACAGGCTTTTCTGGTTATTCACAAAGTACTCAACATTGTCTTCTTGGGCTAAAATCTTTCATGCAAATTAAAGATGGGTGATAAATATGCATTTGTCTCCCATCCACTATCTTTTTCCCCCCTGAATCTACCCCCACCCCCACTCCCACTGCTTTAGCACAATCAAATAAACATTCCATAGTCTCTTACCACTTGATAGGCAGAAAAAAGGGTCCTGGGTCTCGTGTTGTCTCCTCCAGGTGTTTAGAACTCTGTGTGTGATTTATGAAAAGCCCACAGCTAACATCATCCTCAATGGGGAAAAACTGAGAGCTTTTTCCCTGAGATCAAGAACACGACAGGGATGCCCACTCTCACCGCTGTTGTTTAACATAGTGCTGGAAGTTCTAGCATCAGCAATCAGACAACAAAAGGAAATCAAAGGCATCAAAATTGGCAAAGATGAAGTCAAGCTTTCGCTTTTTGCAGATGACATGATATTATACATGGAAAATCCGATAGACTCCACCAAAAGTCTGCTAGAACTGATACATGAATTCAGCAAAGTTGCAGGATACAAAATCAATGTACAGAAATCAGTTGCATTCTTATACACTAACAATGAAGCAACAGAAAGACAAATAAAGAAACTGATCCCATTCATAATTGCACCAAGAAGCATAAAATACCTAGGAATAAATCTAACCAAAGATGTAAAAGATCTGTATGCTGAAAACTATAGAAAGCTTATGAAGGTAATTGAAGAAGATTTAAAGAAATGGAAAGACATTCCCTGCTCATGGATTGGAAGAATAAATATTGTCAAAATGTCAATACTACCCAAAGCTATCTACACATTTAATGCAATCCCAATCAAAATTGCACCAGCATTCTTCTCGAAACTAGAACAAGCAATCCTAAAATTCATATGGAACCACAAAAGGCCCCGAATAGCCAAAGTAATTTTGAAGAAGAAGACCAAAGCAGGAGGCATCACAATCCCAGACTTTAGCCTCTACTACAAAGCTGTCATCATCAAGACAGCATGGTATTGGCACAAAAACAGACACATAGACCAATGGAATAGAATAGAAACCCCAGAACTAGACCCACAAACGTATGGCCAACTCATCTTTGACAAAGCAGGAAAGAACATCCAATGGAAAAAAGACAGTCTCTTTAACAAATGGTGCTGGGAGAACTGGACAGCAACATGCAGAAGGTTGAAACTAGACCACTTTCTCACACCATTCACAAAAATAAACTCAAAATGGATAAAGGACCTGAATGTGAGACAGGAAACCATCAAAACCTTAGAGGAGAAAGCAGGAAAAGACCTCTCTGACCTCAGCCGTAGCAATCTCTTACTCGACACATCCCCAAAGGCAAGGGAATTAAAAGCAAAAGTGAATTACTGGGACCTTATGAAGATAAAAAGCTTCTGCGCAGCAAAGGAAACAACCAACAAAACTAAAAGGCAACCAACGGAATGGGAAAAGATATTTGCAAATGACATTATCGGACAAAGGGCTAGTATCCAAAATCTATAAAGAGCTCACCAAACTCCACACCTGAAAAACAAATAACCCAGTGAAGAAATGGGCAGAAAACATGAATAGACACTTCTCTAAAGAAGACATCCGGATGGCCAACAGGCACATGAAAAGATGTTCAACGTCGCTCCTTATCAGGGAAATACAAATCAAAACCACACTCAGATATCACCTCACACCAGTCAGAGTGGCCAAAACGAACAAATCAGGAGACTATAGATGCTGGAGAGGATGTGGAGAAACGGGAACCCTCTTGCACTGTTGGTGGGAATGCAAATTGGTGCAGCCGCTTTGGAAAGCAGTGTGGAAGTTCCTCAGAAAATTAAAAATAGACCTACCCTATGACCCAGCAATAGCACTGCTAGGAATTTATCCAAGGGATACAGGAGTACTGATGCATAGGGGCACTTGTACCCCAATGTTTATAGCAGCACTCTCAACAATAGCCAAATTATGGAAAGAGCCTAAATGTCCATCAACTGATGAATGCATAAAGAAATTGTGGTGTATATACACAATGGAATACTACGTGACAATGAGAAAAAATGAAATATGGCCTTTTGTAGCAACGTGGATGGAACTGGAGAGTGATGCTAAGTGAAATAAGCCATACAGAGAAAGACAGATACCATATGGTTTCACTCTTATGTGGATCCTGAGAAACTTAACAGAAACCCATGGGGGAGGGGAAGGAAAAAAAAAAAAAAAGAGGTTAGAGTGGGAGAGAGCCAAAGCATAAGAGACTGTTAAAAACTGAGAACAAACTGAGGGTTGATGGGGGGTGGGAGGGAGGGGAGGGTGGGGATGGGTATTGAGGAGGGCACCTTTTGGGATGAGCACTGGGTGTTGTATGGAAACCAATTTGACAAGAAATTTCATATATTAAAAAAAAAAAAAAAAGAACTCTGTGTGTGGTGGGGGTAGGGACCTGTCTTCTTGTCTTACTTGCTCGTTGGTTTCCCACCTCAAAAATGAGGCCATTCACAAATTTTACGCCTGGGCATATTTCTGAGGGTATGTGATAAGTGAAAGTATCCAGAACTCCTCAGAAGTTAGAAGCTTTTATCTACTCATCTATAATAATCGGGTGAACCTAGAGGTTGATGAGAGGTCTTTGGAGTGACAGAAGGTTACAACTTCAATGAATAGTTCAACAAAGTTCTGATGCTCTCCTTGAGTTCTATGAATCAGCTCTTGGATTTGTAAACATGTTGGGTAGGAGGATGTTGACAGCATCCAACTTGATGAGTCTCCCAGGACAGGCACAGAAGGCACAGCCACCAGCCCAGGTGCCAAAGGAGCCTAGGCTGGGTGTCATGCCTGTCCTAGAGCTGGAAAGGGAAGATGTCCTGGCTGAGATGCTACCAGGTCATGCTCAGTCCCAGTCTCTCCCTCCCAATCCATGCCCCCCCGCCCACCATACTCCTTCAGGATGTCTTCTGCAGTGAACATGTGCAAACACTACATGCAAAGTTTGAGACTTTCCATGTTCTTAATTCCTGAAGAAGGAAAACTTCCTGGGTAGTTCGGAATCTTAAAAAGAACACTAACACCTTTCGCTGAACATAGCAACGTTCTCAGAGCAACATAAAGTGAGAGGCCATTGCTAAATTGGTTCTTCCTACAATGGGTGGGCACCCTCAGGGAGCACAGGGTTGGCCTGGCACATACACCTATAAACATACTTGAGGTGCTTCAGGCTCAAAACCCAAATCCATACCCTCCCATCCTATGCCACTCCTTAGTTTTGACTTTCTTTTTCTTTGTTCTTCTTTTCCTGGCCAAACTTCTTGAAAGAGTAGTCTACACCATCTTCACTAACATAACACACATTCCTGAGTCCCCTATACTCTAGTCTTCACTCCCACTTGCTCTTGAAAATGCTCCCCCCAAGGCCCCTGGCTGCCTCTCAATCATCCAATCCAGTGGCTGTTCAGTCCTGCTCAAAGCCCTCTCTTTACAGGGCTTCTGCAACACTGCACTCTCTTATTTTTCTGAATCTTCTCTTAGCTTCTGATTCTTCCTTTCTGGTTTCCTTCACTGACTTTGTACCTTTTTTTCCTTAAATAATGGCTTTCCCCAGGGTTCTGGTCTTGGTCTTGGTTTTCCTCATTCCTCATATTTTTTAGTAGACATCAGTCTTTCTTTAAGGCTGAGCAGCCCCTCTGAACAGACTTCTGTAGGAGAATTCTCCACCTTAATAGTTAAGGTGGAACCAAAGATAGCATAGGTACTCAGTTTCTCAGCTTCCCTTAAAGCTGGCGTACAGGCATGTGCCCTGGGCTCTGGCAAATAGGTGCGCCTGAAACCCACCTTCGAGACGGGAGCCAGGCTCAAAAAGGCATGCACTGGTGGGCCCCATTCTGGTGAGGATAGATGCTGCTATCTCCAGGTGTTAGAGATAGTGGCCAGTGGCCAGTAGTACAAGCTGTGGTCCCCTCGCCCAGTGTTACGATGGTCAGTGTGGGGGCGGTCACCCTTTGCTTTCCACAAAGATCCTTGTCTTGAGTAAGGGTTACATTGCCACATGTGCAGGCCTGTCATCTTCACCCCATGTCTTGACTGAGCCTCCTAAATACCTCTTTATTGTGTCTCCTGCTATGTCCAGAACCATTATATGAGTGTAGGATCTCATTAGCTTTCACCTGCACTATGAAAACAATCTCCAAATGAGTTTCCCTGCCTCTTGCCTCATCCCTTCCAAACAAATTTGCACCACTGCCAGGGTGGTCTTTCCCAAATATAAACCCGACTGTCATTCCCATGTTTAAAATCTTCCAGTAGCTCCACATGGCTTCCAGGATAAAATCCAAACCCCTTCACATGACATTCAGGGTCCATCTCCCACTGCTGCCCCACATACCCCATGCTCCAGCAACGCCCAGCCCCTCATGTTTCCTGCACCTGCCACACTGATTTACACCTTGAGGCCTTTGCTTACTGCGATCCTGGAAGCTCCTACCTACTCCAGTCTCACCCACCTACCAGCATTGATGATCCGCCAAATGCCTGTGCACCTGACCAAGAACCAAGCCTGCTAGTTCACTGGAAGGCCCTCACCTTAAGAGAATGGAATTGCCAGCTCCCCAGAGTCTTCTGTCCAGTGTCCATGGAGCAAAAGGAACCCTAGGAAGCCTCCTATTCTTCCTCTCTTCCTAACTCACTCACTTATTCCCTCAGCACATATTTATTGAATGACCACTCAATGTTAGCTACTGAGCCAGTGCCAGGGTGGGGCAGTAGACCATCCTCATGGAACACGGGACCAGCTGAACTCCCACTGTCTGAGGCTAGCCTGCTTGCCCAGGCTTCTGCACCATCTCCTGAATTCCACTCCTGTTCATCTCCCCACCCCCAAACAGCCAGCTTCTATCTCTGTCTTTCTTCTCCTCTCCCACAGGGGATGGCATCCTAACTCCTGCATCCTTTCCTCACCTGGCCTGATCTTCATCTCTGTCATCCACCCATCCCTGGGAACTGCTCCCTCCTAGAGCCCTTGGCACTGTGCCTGACTCCATTCCTTGGACCAGATGCCTTGACTATTAACGCTGGTCCAGGCTGGATTGGAGGTGGCCACTCTCAATGACCCTGTGACTTTAACTTTTAGCTCTTCTGTATCCCAAAGTATCTGGTCTGATCACCACCACTTTCAACCTCCCTTCCACACCCCACTGTTCATTTCTCCACTCATTGGGTCACTGCAAGTCTTGCTATTTATAATTCCTTCTTCCCCCATGATTCCATGCTTGGCAACTTTTACTCTTCCTTCAGACTGTGCAAAGGTCGTCTCCTCTGAGAAGTCCCCATCTCGCCTCTACTTTTCCTGCACACTATCTTTGGGGTATGCTCGTATCTTTATTAGCTGTTACCCAATCCTACTGGAACTGTCTTCCCCACTCAACCGCAAACTCCATGAGGCTGGGTCTGTGTCTTAAAGCATTACTGTACTCCCATGCCTGGCCCAGTATATGACATAGGGTGGAATATAAGATAAATATAAATGCAGTAAATGCAAGGAGAAAATCCAAATCCCATGCTGAATTCCTATCTCTAAAATTAGATCACCTTCCCTATGTTCCCATTTCCATTAATGGCACATAAGTATTCATGCAAACAACAATGCTGGTCTTCTCAGCCCTACTTTCTAAACCTAACCCACCTTCCATTTCTCCTTTTCCCTTCACTCAATGGCAAATATTAAATGGCTGGCTCTCCAGGAGAAAAGCCCTGTTTTGTAGTGTTTGCCATTTTCCATGGTGTAGACAGTCCCACCACCACTGACTTCAAGCTACCAAGGTGATGGCGCTAAACGTGGAGCTGGGAAAAGGTGTGCGCAGTGACTCATGTGAGGCAATAATAGGAGCCAGCTCCAGCACACCACTGCCTCTTATCACCGTGAGTCAGTGCCAAGTCCAGCTAACCCTCCCTTAACCCCCAACATCCAATTCTTCTTCATCACTTCATGCCTTCTTTCCATACTGCACCTTTCTCCAGGGGAACCTGTCTTTCCAGTGTTACAGTTTTTCATTGCATTAGTTTTCCTGCCGCTGCTGTAACAAATTGTCACCGACTTGGTGGCTTAAAGCAACACAAATGTATTTTCTCACAGTTTGGAGGCTGGAAGTCTGAAATCAGTTTCACTGGTCTGAAATTAAGGTGTTGGCAGGGCCGTGTTCTTTCTGGAGACTCCAAGGAAGAATCTGCTCCTTGCCTTTTCCGGCTTCTGGGAACCGCTAGCATTGCTTGGCTTGTCGCTACATCGCTCCAATCACTGCGTCTCTGTGGTCACACTGCTTTCTCCCCTTCTGTCTGTGACAAATCTCCCTCTGCCTCTAACAGAGACACTTGTGATTGCATTTAGAGCCCACCAAGATAACCCAGGATAATGTCCCCATCTCATGATCCTTAACTTAACCACATCTACAAAGACCCCTTATCCTATAAAGCAACATAACAGGTTCCAGAGATCTTTAGGGGTCATTATTCAACACACTACATTCATTATTTTTAAAATGCCTAGCGTTCAAGAATATGCAATGGGAAAAAGATAGTCTTTTCAAAAACGGTGTTGGGAAAACTGGAGAGCTACATGCAAAAGAATGAAACTGGACCACTTTCTTATACCACACACAAAAATAAACTCAAAATGGATTAAGGACCTAAATATGAGACCTAAAACCATAAAAATCCTGGAAGACACCACAGGCAGTAATTTTTCTGTCATTGGTCACAGCAACGTCCTTCTAGATATGTCTCCTGAGGCAAGGGAAACAAAAGCAAAAATAAACTAACTATTGGGACTACATCAAAATAAAAAGCTTCTGCACAGCAAAGGAAATGACCAAGAAAACTAAAAGACAACCTATGGAATGGGAGAAGATATTGCAAATGACATATCTAAAAAAAGGGTTAGTGTCCTAAATATATAAGGAATTTATATAACTCAACATTCCCCCCAGACAAATAATCCAATTAAAAAGTGGGCAGAAGGGGCGCCTAGGTGGCTCAGTCAGTTAAATATATGACTTTGGCTCAGGTCCTGATCTCACAGCTTGTGGTTTCAAGCCCTGCATTGGGCTCTGTGCTGATAGCTCAGAGCCCCCAGCCTGCTTCAGATTCTGTCTCCCTCTCTCTCTGCCCCTCCCCTGCTCACGCTCTCTCTCTCCTTCAAAAATAAATAAACATTAAAAAAATGTTTAATGGGCAGAAGACACGAACATCTCTCCAAAGAAGACACACAGATGGCTAACAGACATATGAAAAGATGCTCAATGTCACTAATCATCAGAGAAATGCAAATCAAAACCACAATGAGATATTACTTCACACCTGTCAGAATGGCTATAACCAAAAACACAAGAAACAAGAAGTGTTGGCAAGGATGTGGAGAAAAAGGAATCCTTGTGCACTGTTGGTGAGAATGCAAACTGGTGTGGCCACTCTGGAAAACAGTATGGAGGTTCCTCAAAAAATTACAAATAGAAGTATCATAATATCCAGTAATGCCACTGCTGGGTATTTACCCAAAGAATATGAAAACACTAATTGGAAGGGGTATGTGCACCCCTATGTTTACAGCAGTATTATTTACAATAGCCAAATTATGAAAGCAGCCCAAGTGTCATCAATAGCTAAGTGAATACAGAAGATGTGATATATATACAATGTAATATTGTTCACCCATAAAAAGAATGAAATCTTGCCATTTGCAACAACATGGATGGATCTAGAAGGTACAATGCTAAGTGAAATAAGTCAGTCAAAGAAAAATACCATGTGATTTCACTCATATGTGGAATTTAAGAAACAAAACAAATGAGCAAAGGGGAAAAAGAGAGAGAAAGAAACCAAAAAAGCAGACTCTTAACTATAGAGAACAAACAGATGGTTACCAGAGGGGAGATGGGGGTGGGGTGGGGGTGGGGATGGGTGAAATAGGTGATGGGGACTAAGAGTACATTTACCTTAATGAGCTCTGAGTGATGTATAGAATTGTTAAATCACTATATTGTACACCTAAAGCTAATAAACACTGTATGTTAGCTACACTGGAATTAAAATTTGTAAAAAAGACAAAAAGAAAAATAAACATTTAAAAAATGCCTAGGCCTTCCCCAATCAGTGTTGTCCAAAGTGCTGACTGAGCCAGAAAGGAGAGTAAGCACCATCTTTTGCTCCCAACAGTGTGCTTGCTGCATTCTCCTGTGCTGTCTTCCACTTGCCTGGCCTTTTCCAGTCTGTTTGGTTTTCACCTCTGGTGACCTTTCAGCCATTAATGATTTTAATTTCCTGATGACAGCCTTTTGACTCACAGTAAATAGCAAGTTGGCTTTCCAAAGAAAAACAAACATGAACTTATTTTAATGGTTAGATAACCCATTGGATATTAGCTTTTAAGTGTGCTGTGCTCTACACTGGTGTGTGGGGTGGGGGGCGAGCTATGTCTTTCATCAGGACAGTTCTATAGGATGTGGAGAAGTTAAAGACATGGCCCTCTCAATCCCAAGGAAATGTTGATCATTGGTAATAAATTATGTCAGGAACATATCTCTTTGGACACTAGATATAATGATCCCATAGGATGCCCATTCATAAATGTTCATGTACTTAGAAGCCCATCCCTACCCCTAAATGTAAAATTTTGGAAATAGGGCAAGAACCTAAAGCAGCCTAGAGTGTAACCTAGCATAACCACTATTGGCATGTCTGGTGCTGATAAAGCTTTGATGATCATCTTTATGCAAACTGTTTTTCCATATTCAAGGCCATTTCTTTATATCCATGAAGTCCCAGAATGAATGAATCCAACTGAATATTGTTAAAAATATTTCATATCACTTCTGGGCATCAGTGCTCTGTACCATTTTTGGCCCTGAGATCCAGACCTCTTGTAATCAGCCCACCTCTACCTGTTCAAGCTTCCTCTACTTTATTCCCCCATGAGATCCATCCACAACAGCCAGGCTGGTTGGTCTACTGCCTCCCATTTGTCTGTGCTTTGGCTCTGGTATAGTTTCTCAGGTTCCTCCAATGGCCGCTCTTCTCAGACTGCTCATCTCTCGCCCCTCTTTCAAGGACCATTCAAGTCCCCTCTTGGGAAAATCTTCCCTTAAAAAGGCGGCCACTTTAGGGGGTTGTGTTATGCAGGGAAAGAGTATCTGATCTGGAGTCACAGTCTCTGGATTCATGTCCATGAGATGTCTGAGATAAAAGTCACTTATCCTTCTGGGGCCTCAATTTCCTGATTCGTAAAACAGGAGTTATGATCCTGGCTCAGGCTACATTCAAGGTTGCTTTCCAAAACAAATTAATGGGGAAAAAAAGGAAATAAAATAATGAATATGAAAATGTTTTAAAAGTTTCATAAGTGTACAGCATTCTGTTATTTCTTCCTTCACTAATTCTCCTTTTGTCCTTAATGTCTGTGCTACATATTTAATAGTACTTGATATATAGTCCTATTTATTCTTCAATAGCATCATATACCTGGACCTACATTCCTACTTGATATAATGTTGTATAGGAAGATGGCTTATTCCCTATGGCTTGCATGTGCCTCAGCCTTCCTGCTAAATTGGGATGTACAGGAGTAAGAATAGTGTGATTGGCATTGTCTGCTTTTGTTCTGTGTGCTGCCCAGCACAACGCTAGACACAACAAAGGTGCTGAGTAACATTTGACTAGAAGCCTTACTACCACACTATGCCAGCTTAACTTCCGTCTTAAAAAGTTTAAATTAATCATTTAGTTGAGAATTACAAGATAATCTGCATTAGCTACAGGTCATGGTGTACATCTCAAAGATATGTTACTGTGTCCTTCAACAGAAAAATTGCGGCGATGATGGTGGTCGTTTTGTACGCATCTTTCGCTATGGCTTCCAAAGCAACCGGAGAACAGACTTGGATTTATGTTTGGTCAATGTTCTTTCATGGTTCTCCTTTTTTTATCACCTTTACCTACACTTTCTTTTTAAATCATATTGAATAAAGTAACAGGAAAAAAAGTAGGTTAACAAAATCTTCAAAGTGGATTTCAACAATAGAAAGGTAAAAATTTCTAAAATCAGATTCTTTAACAATGACTAGGAAACAATGTAATATAGGTTGCCCACTCTTAAAGAAAATCCAATTGCTAGAAACCCAAATTTGTAAAATTAAAATTGGGAAGTATATTTTCACGGGAGTCTTTTACTAGGAAATTCCTCATTCTTATAAAACTCTTGAATCAACTAAACAGACAACGCAAAAATGTTTCATTTTCACTTACCAAATGAGGCTCATAAGTATCAAGTAAAGTAAATTGCACCTGCACAAACGGGGTAATTTTATACTCATTAAAATCTTAGTTCTTGGTATTCACTTGCTCAGTGAATCATTTGCTTAAAGGTGATCTTGATTTTTTGCTTTTCCTGCTTTGGTTGAAATATATAATAAATGGGGTTTCCTTATCTTAAGCGGAGGCACCAGAATTGGTCTCAATTGAAAGAATTTGTACTCCAACTGAGCAAAGACTGTTCTTTCAACTCTCCTTTGATACTTGGCACTGAAACAAGGAATCTAAAATTAGCTGCCTTCAGAATCCAGGTGTGGACTAAGTGGAAGCAATTCAATTTGCCCCAGGAAGTCACAGAAATCGTTGAAATAGCACATAAGGGTCTGGTCAAACCGCTTCCTTCACTAAAGCCAACTTTTCAGGACTGCCTCCCTCTGCAAGGAACAGAAAACCACCATACTGTAGTGCTGAAGGGGATCAGACAGAGCATCTCATATACACTCTTCATTCTGCAGCTCATGGGAATAAGTGACTGGCCTCTCTGAGCCTGTTCTCACATCTGCAAAATGGGGTCATATTACTTGCCAGTCTACTTCTCAAAGGTACCGGGAAGATTAAGTGAATGGGTTTTTTAAACTGTAAGCATAAGGCATGCTTTATTCATTTCCACAGACATTTTGGTGGTTTTAAGTCATGTCTATACATTCTTTAACATTCCTCCCATCTAGAAATCCCCTCCTTCTGAATATAGGCAGCCAACCTTAAAGGCTTGCTTACAACCAAGAGAATGTAGCCAGCTTCTGAGGCCAGGCTAGAAAAGGCAACTCAGCTTTCACCTGATTCTCCTGGGACACTCACCCCAGGAGAAGCTTGGCACCATATTACAAGCCCAGCTACCCTGAGACCGCCATGCTGGAGGGAAACCACATGTCAGCAATCCTCACCTTCAAGTCCCTCCCAGGCCAGGCACCAGTCATGTGAGGGAGTGATCCTTTAGATGACTCAAGCCTTCAACCATGGAGACACCCCAGATTTTGAACTTTCCTAGTTGATGTCCCAGACATCATGGAATAGGGACGAGCCATTCTTATTGTGTCCCTTCTGAATTCCTGACCCAGAGAATCCATGAACATAATAAAATGGTTGTTTTGTTTTGCAACTGAATTTGTGCTATTTGTTACACAGCAGTGGAAAAGCAAACAGTCACACTGAGTAATAAGGATCACAGCAACCACAGAAACAACACCAAGCACAGCACTTGCTATGTGCCAGAAACATTGGCAAGCATGGCACACATGCTTGCCCCGGGCAGGGACCCACTCCTCCCATGTGGTGAGTGACAGTCAGGCCCTCAAGGCAAACCTTTGGTCTTCCACTATAAGGGCCTTTCCCTCATGTCCAGTCTGTTTGGTTCCAGTCTATTTGGTTCCTCTAGTTCCTCTCTTTTCCCATCTGCCACTTACAATCCCCTTCTCTCAAGAGATGGAATAAAACTTGGTTTTTCTGACTTGGTCAACTTTCAGACTGGTTTGGTATCACCAGGGAGGTTTCTAGCATTCTTCTGGCAGCCATTATGCCCATCCTGAATGCTGAATCAGCCATGTGGCAATATCTCAGAGCCCTGCTTTGCCTCATAGGCCAAGCCCATCAGATCTAGTTTTTTCTGAGCCGCCTGGAGAAAATAACAACTCACAGAGCAACTCATTCACACATTCTAATCTCAAAAACATGCTGTGTGACCCATTTGCTCTTGGCCCCCAGAGCCATTAGCACACTTGTGACAAATTATCTAGAAGTTCTCCATACCAGTGCCAGCTCTTCTGGGCTGCCAGCCTCCAGATTTCTCCTACACAAGGGTGTGTGGTCCAGGCTGCTGCCCTGGCAGGCCTTCCCCATCTGGAAGGGAAAATCCACTCCAGCTTTGGCCCTGATACCCCAGATTCCTTGAATCTGCAGATCCACCCAAAGGCCCCAGGTAAAAACGTGTCTTTGAATGTCTTTAGGAACAGCACTCAGAATGAACCTCTTTGCCATGTATTTAAAGATCTACTTTGGCTTTTCAGGTTTATCCTCTGAACAGTACCACCTGCACACTCAATTTGACCAGCCCTCAGCAAGTGCAAACTTCAGGCACCTCTGTCTGGCAAGGGGCTACTCTCTTCAAAGGCGGACTTGAAAGAAAGTAGGCACTAACTCTTCCACTGAAAACGGTCACTCCCACAGAGTGTGAAGGGAGCTGGCTCATCCATCCTAGCAGTGAAATCCCCTGTAGAGTCCACACCTCATCCTCTGTCACGTGATGGCAATGCTCCTAAAAGGGCTACGACTAAGCAGCTCCAAGTACCTTGGAGCTTGGAATGGCCCCAGAACTCATGTGTGGGGGGCTGGGAGGTTTCAAGTCAGCACTGAGCTTCTACTAAGTGTTGGGCATTGAAATTACTAAGATGCATAAGACAAATTCCTGCCCTTGCTCACAGATGATGAAGACATTGGTTCTCAATTGACTTCCAGGTATACCAACGGGTGTCAATCGGTTGTGAGATGTGTCACAAGTAATTTTCTGTTGATAATAGGAAGTACCAAAGATCTGAAGTAAGAGTGGACTCGTGGTTATACATGCGGTATTGTTGCTTTCACTTGTCCTGACAGAAAAAGGCATTTTACAGTGGGGCAACATGGTAAATGTCATACTTGTGTCATCTATCTTGTGCCTCAAGGAGAAAGGCTGAGAACTGTCCTGAGTCCAATGAGGGCAGGGTGTGGGCCTGCTACATACACAGACATAATCCACATAACTAACAAAAGAGCCTCCTCTACCCTTTCTCATAGAGAAGAGACTGCCAGCAGTAAACTGCCTTTCCAGAAGCTGACAAACCAAAAGAGACTGTTATCTTTTGACTCTGGCAAGATTTTGTTCATTTGTTGTTTGTTTAGGAAAAGAATAGTGTACCAGTTACAGCTGTGACAATGTGTTTATTATGATGACCATCACCTCTCCTAGCTGGTACCTCACAGGTGACCCATGACCAACCATGTGGCAAACGGTGCTAACTTCATCTCTTCAGTAATAATAATGCTATTTACTTTTATAGTGCTTTAAACTCACAAAACATTTTCACATTCATTGGCTCTGGCAGGTTCAACTTGAGGATGCTCTGAAGTAGGTCTTACCCCCCATCTACATGTGAAGAAATCACTTTGGAGAGGTCTTGCTCCAAGTCCATAGCAGGTCAGTGACAGCTGAGATTCAAATCCAGGTCTTCTGTTTCCAAACTGTGCTTCATGTGTTTACCCAGACTGTGTTAGACTCAGCCTCGTGAGGGAGAGGAACAAAGGTGCAGCTATATCTTCAGTACAACATCTAAAGGGAACGGCGGCTGGTTTCATATTGTTAGATGATGTTTCACCAGCTCAGGGAAGCCTGTTTCTCTGTAGTAGTGATACATCAAGCTTTCTCTGCTTGACCTGTCTTCTTGGCTCTATGTTGTAAGCCCTCTTGCAGAATTTCCTCTGCTTTAGGTACACACACACACCTCCCCCCAGTACACTCATACACTTATGACTGTTCCAGACCTGGCAGGGAGGAGTACTTCCACTTAGAGCTTTAATAAGCAGTTCAAACCACAGGTCTGAGAGCCTGAGAGCCTACAAGTCTTACTTCCTGCTATTGGAAGACCAGAATACGTACCAGCTGACATGTTGCCTACTGGGCTGGCATTTTGACTCTTTTGCATGTGGACTTAAGGGTACTTCACTGTGACTTAAATCACAGGAGATTTTGCAGAGAAGGAATAAAAAATGCTCCCATAGCTTTACCCCTTCCTCTCAACACACACACACACACACACACACACACACACACACACACACACAGGCAGACAGACAGACACACACACATACACAGACACACACACCTGCCCTAGATCAGGCTTTGGCTCTGTGACTAAGATGATCTACCCAGTCACCTTCAGCCTGGAAGAATGTGGTGCCCATACTGTGACATGGGCACTGCTCATCATGTGCCATTTAAAGCCAAGGACCTTTCACCCCTCAGTTTAAGTGTTTCTCAATCAAAGTGCTTATTGAACTTCAAACCGAATGGTCACTTAAAGGCTGATTGCAGCACTCCCACAGTCAAAGAAATGAAACTTTTGGCTTTGTTAATGCTGAGTCTTGGCTCAAGGTTTGAAGGCTGCATGGAATTTTGCCCTGTTCTTGCAAACATTTGGAGAACTGCTCAGTCAGCCTTCCGGGAAAAACACGCCCGCGTCCTACTGTATGCCTTCAGCTTTGGTCTTGTCAACACAGGGATCATTGAGAGCCTAACTCTAAAGCTCTGCCCTCCTTTGTTCTCTGAATGTGGAGGACAAGATGCAGAGTAATCGGAAAACAAATGATGGAATTATGGTTATCAGTGGGGATGCACTTCATCTTTCCCCAGGACTTGTATGATATCATTGGACCCACATCTCAGAGGTGAAGTTGAGCTAGACTTTTTATCACCATTATGTGGATGAAGAGTAAGAAATGTATAAATACATAAAGAGATACAGAGCAAAAGAGTGTGTGTGTCTGCATGTCCAAGTGCACACATGCACTCTCATAAAGAAGGAAATACATAATCATTTAAAATTATCCAAGTTGACATCTGATGATAGGGGCTTTTGTATCATTTTAATTTTTTGTTTCATATTCCACATCAGGGTTATCTGGAGTCATGTTAACTGCAGGGCTCAGGCCAAAGAGTGGGAATCCCCACAGGCAGGAGCCAGCCTGCAGTTGAAGTTCACTGCTCTTGACAAATAAGCAATGGGAGAATATGCCCCCTGTCATGTGGGCTGCATGGCTCTCCCATCTAGAGCCTCTGACAATTTGAGTGGATGGTAAACAACCAATAATAACACAGACAACATGCAAGAATCGATGATCAGAATTTTACAGCTATGTTTAATATTAGAGGACAAAATTAAGCTGCTTTTTAACTGCATGCAGTGTTCCAGGATTGAGTTTTTTCCCTACCCTGTGTGTTAGTGCCCTTAGTAGCATGAGTTTCTCCTCTTCCTGAAAACAATGTCTGGCCCAGGTCATCCAAGGGCTATTCTTGGAGTGCTCACTCTTAACCTTCTCCCCTCTACTCTGTCCCTGCAACACCAACCCCTGGTCTAATAATCAACCTTCTAACTAGTATAAAATTTTTTTTTAATGTTTATTTAGGAGAGAAACAGAATCCGAAGCAGGCTCCAGGCTCTGAGCTGTCGGCATGGAGCCCAATGCGGGGCTTGAATACCATGAACCACGAGATCATGACCTGAACTGAAATTGGATGCTTAACCAACTGAGCCACCCAGGTACCCCCCTAACTAGTATGGAGCCTTCCTCACTACATGCTAGAAACCAGCCTCTGGCCAACCTGCAGAGCCCAGTATCTGCTTTATGTTATACAGGTTATTTCAAACTTTGCATTTCACTTTTCTTACTGTCTGAGATCTCTTGGTTTTGGTATAAATGCTGATGAAGTAAATTAGTATCTTATGCTTATTTTTCAATTTCAACTGAAATTGTTATAAAATCTATTTTTTAATGTACCTTTTATTTTTAAACAAAAACATTAACAGAGACTGAAGGGGCCTTGGTTGGTTCCTAAGAGGTAATATATCATTTGGACAAAAGTATGTCTGTACCCATTGTCCCTCCTGCATAAAGCACACCCCAGGGAATGCCCAGCTACAGCCTCTGGGAAGAACTGCAATGGTTTTTGGCACTAACAGCACTCAGAGAGTCCCGTGGCTTTTAAAATGATTCCCCTGCATTCCTATGGCTGCTATGTCAGGGACTATGTAAAAGTTAGCCTCAAACGTGGGGATGTCTGGACTTATAAAATTTGCACTCTAGGCTCCTAGGGTTGCCTGGGATGGGAAAGGGAGAGATGCTGAGCTTTACAGACCTCTCTGGGGTCAGGGAAGGGTGGGAGGAAGTGAGGAGTACACAGTGACTAGTTGTGGTCCAGCTCAGCCTCCAGGTAAGAAAGTCATAATGGCCGGGGTCTGCTCTGGACCTGATGGGCAGGTGTGTGTTTCTGGCCCCTGGGTTCTGGGGAAACAGTGCCTTTGGGTTCCTTATTGACGTGCAAAGAAGAAAACCCTCACTTCTGCTTCCTGTCATAGTCAGGGGGATTGTGTTCAGACTGAGGAAATCTAGCGGTCTTCAAAAGAAGCTCACAAAAGAAGCTGAGGGACAAGGCCAGGCCAAAGAATGGGGCTAGGCCTGGCTGACAACCTCCCTTCAGTTCCTCTCTTTTCCCAGAGTGGACCATACAGCCGCCTCTAGTTTCTCTTATCCCCACTTTCGCATTTACACCCCACCTATCTAATTTCCTGGCCAACTTCAAAAGGAGGGAAGTAATGACTTTGTAAGGTAAGTTTGTCCAGACACAGAATGAGATGGTTTCTTCATTAGGTGTTTAGTCACCTGTTAGATAAATGGTCAGCCCTCTCTAGAGAGCACCATGACTCTTCAGTGCTTCTCTACCTCTTCGAGAGGGAGGAGACAATCCTCCCTGGGCTGCAGAGGGCCAGGCAGGTGTCCTTTAGAATTAACTCCTTCTCCCCTGGGTCATTCTTTCATCAACCTCCCCTCCTGGTGGTAGGGCATCCCCCTATTTCTTCTCCCCCACCAGCCTCACTGGGGTTGTAAAAGCAGCCTGCAGACTGCTCATGCCTAGACGTCAGCTGACCAGCCTCCTGTCCAATATCTCTAGGTGTCATGGGTTGGGTTCCCTGGCAACAGACTTTGAGAGAGAGATCTACATGCAACTGGCTTGCTGAGTAGTGTTCTTGGTGTGAACACCTGTAACGGAATGAGGGAAGACGGCTCAGGCATACAGTGGTCAGTGTCCAGTGTACAGAGGCCTCAGCTGATCCCACAGGGAGCTCTGAAGCTGGGTTGGTCCTTCAGAGAGGTCCTGAATGGAGGCAAAAGACCCAGAGCTTGGAGCTTCTGCATCATCCAGTCACTTGAATGCAGTTACCCTGGCCTGGGGGTATAACCTTGGGCAAGGCAGGGCCCTTTGGCTAAGGGCAATTTCTAGGGAGGGACCCAGCTACACCCCCCATCAATGGACAACACTCCTGGCAGTAAGGAGAATGAGTGCCTCTGTTCTGAAGAGAAATCTGGGCAACACCTTCCTGCCAGGGACCAGAGAAAGCTGTGGCTTCTAGTTCCCACTGTGGTTCCTAGTTCCCGCTGTTTCAGGTCAAACTCTTGGCCTGACCGGTCAGGAGATGAGGCCAGCAAGGGGAGGAGGGAAGGAGAGTTTTCAGGCAGCCCTGCCAGCGGCTGGAAAAGAACAAGCATTAGGTGTTTGCTGCTAGGCAGACCTGACCTATAGAAGATGAACCAGCTGCCATCTTGGGGAGGGAGCTCAAGTGACCTGCCTTAGGCTGAGGTGGAGAGTCCAACACAGCCCAATAATTCCTCTGGGAAAAGCCGCTAATTGGGAGCTAGTTCTGGCATGGTCTAAATCTAGGCTACATTACTAGATTCCCAAATGTTATTGTAACCCAACTCTGCTTTGAGCTTCCCGGTGTATGTCACTTTTATTAAAAAAACATTAAAAAAAAAATTTTTTTTTAACGTTTATTTATTTTTGAGACAGAGAGACAGAGCATGAACGGGGGGAGGGTCAGAGAGAGAGGGAGACACAGAATCAGAAGCAGGCTCCAGGTTCTGGGCTGTCAGCACAGAGCCCGACGCGGGGCTCGAACTCACGGAGTGTGAGATCACAACCTGAGCCGAAGTCGGACGCTTAACCAACTGAGCCACCCAGGCGCCCCGCCCCCCCCAAATTTTTTTTTTAATGTTTATTTATTTTTGGGAGAGAGAGAGAGAGTATGTGTGAGCAGGGGAGGGGCAGGGAGAGAGGGAGACACAAAATTCAAAGCAGGCTCCAGGCTCTGAGCTGTCAGCACAGATCCCGATGTGGGGCTCAAACCCATGAACTGTGAGATCATGATCTGAGCCAAAGTCAGACACTTAATTGACGGAGCCCACCTAGGCCCTCCACCCCCCAGTATATGACATTTTTAAAGTAGGGCAGTCTCGGGGCACCTGAGTAGCTCAGTTGGTTAAGCATCTGACTTTGACTCTGGTCATGATCTCAAGGTTCTTGAGTTCAGACCCCACATCGGGCTCTGTGCTGACAGCTCAGAGCCTGGAGCCTGCTTTGGATTCTGTGTCTCCCTCTCTCTCTGCCCCTCCATCACATTCTCTCCCTCTCTCTCTCTCAAAAATAAATAAACATTAAAATTAAAAAAATAATAAAGTATGGCAGTCTCATGGGGACCTGGGAGGAGAATATCTGAGAAATGTTTTGAGAAATACTGACCAAAGCTAGAAGCAACATCTGCCTATCTTTTTATCTTTCTTCATTAAAAAAAAAAAAAAAAGTTTATTTATTTATTTTGAGAGAGAGAGCATGTATGCGTGAGCAAGGGGAGGGGCATAAAGAGAGATAATCTCAAGCAGGGGCTCAATCCCGTGAACCCTTGAGATCATGACAGAATCAAGAGTCAGATGCTTAACTGACTGAGCCCACTTAGGTGCCCCTCTTTTTTATCTTTCTTGTATGTATTTATCTTCTTCCTTCAAATAACCTGACTTCACCAAGTCACTTAATCTGATCCAGTCTGTCTCCCCTCTATCTGTTCACCCACTTGGCACCATTGCCACATCTTTATTTTTCCATCTCATTTGGGAGGAGGGACAGTGGGTGGTGGCTGAGGAGCGGCTGTGTGAGTACAGAATGGGAGAAAAGTCCCACACTTTGCCACCGCCAACCCTTCTCCAGGCAAAGTAGGAGAGTGGTTGATGAGGCAGGTGAATGGTGGAAGGTTCCGGGCTTGTATGCCCCAAGAGCACACCCCATTATCTCTCTCCCTATACTACCAGGCAGAATTGGATAAAACACCAGCTCATTATCCCCTAAACTAATCCCACAGAGGACAGTCTGATGCAACACGAAGCCTGTGACACAGTTAGCCAGCCCCTGGCAACAGCGTTCGAAGTATGGCAAGGGTGGAATATTGCCCTACTGGCTGAAAGAGCCTTTGCCACCAACAAAGAGCCATTGTGACAACAGGAAGACTCCAAAAGCTGGGTGCAGTGTAGACAGGAAAGAGCTCTCTCTACTTCTCCCCCTCAAGAAAGAGAGGTTTAACCCTCCAGTGTTTGGCTAATTTCCTAGGCCCATCCCCATCTGGGCACCCAGGAGGGGCCAGCGGCTCTTGGCTGTAGGGCTGCCTGCTGGGCAGGTCAGGGATGGCACCTGGGCCTGTCACCAAGTGGCTTCTGTAGGTGCTAGAGGAACAGAGAGCCACAGGAACCTTACGGGTAGTTTTTGTTTTTTGAAGCCTACTGCTTTTCCTTGTTTTCATTCCATCTGCATCAATTAAACATTTAAAAAATCAAATGACAAATGTTTATTGAAAACGGACACTCTCTGAACACGAACACGGACACTCTCTGAAAAACCCTTGTTCTCTTCTTATACCTGCTTCTACCCATCAGGTCCTCCTCCCTCTCCTCTGCCGAAATACCCCTTCACGACCCAGCCTGAGGTCCACCCCTTTCTCCAAGGCTTTCCCGGTCACCCCTGCTGGTGACAACTTCCCTTCCTCTCTCTTTCCCTCCTGCATCGTGTTCCCAGCCCTCTCCATCCCGCCTGGGTGTCCCCAAACCTATTCTCTTCCCTCCACGTTTTCATGTCCCTACCACCCCTGGTCTAATGATTGCTCGCTCTTTTCCTGCTCTTCCTGCCTTTTTTATCTCGCCCCTTCCAATCTGTTCTGCATGCTGAACTATTTGTTACAAAAGACAAATATGACCGGGTCATCTACCGGTCTGAATGTTTCTATAATAGCTAACACTTACTGAACGTTTGCTGCATGCCATGCTCTGTGCTAAGTGCTCTGCATGAAAAACTCATTCAAAGCTCACAGTAACCCTATGAAGCAGGCACTGTTTTTCCCATTTCACAGATGAGGAAACCAAGGCCCAGAGAAGTTAAGTAACCTGCCCAGGATCACACAGCCAGTAAGTGGCAGAGCCAGCATTTGAACCCATGCAAAGAGGATTCAAAATACCACCCTCTCTGGGGGTGCCTGGATGGCTCAGTCATTTAAGTGTTTGGACTCTTGATTTCAGCTCAGGTCATGATCTTACTGTTTGTGGGATCAAGCCCCATGGTAGACTCTGAGCTGACAACATGGAGCCTGCTTGGGATTCTCTCTCCCTCTCTCTGCCCCTCCCCCACTTGATCTCTCTCTCTCTCTCTCTCTCTCTCTCTCTCTCTCTCTTTCTCTCTCTCTCTGAAAATAAATAATAATAATTTAAAAAAACCCCACCACACTCTCAAGCAATGGACCATAATTATACTGCTTCTCAATGGCTCTCCACAGCTCTCAGGATAAAGTCCACACTCCTTAGCACTCAAGGCTTCTCATCTTAGGCTCATCCCTTTCCACTTGCTGATATGTACCCTTTACTCCCCTACACCCCAGTGGTGTGCAGCTAAAGGTTTAACAACTGGACCTCTGCAAAATAAAGCCCTGATTGGTAACATTTGCCAGTCTCCATGGTGTCAGTCCTCCCACATGGACAATTTCAGGATGTGACCACAGCATCACTGAATGTGGAGTTGGGGAGAGGTGGGCACAACCAGCTGGCAGGAGTAGCTCTGGGTTCAGGCACCCACACACTCCACCCGTCTCTATCACCCACAATGACTCCGCCCACCCAGGACAGTCCCTTGGACCACAGACCACCCATCTGCCCTATCACTGACCCATGGTTCATGTGTGGATCTGGAAAGCTCCACTAAAAGTCGACAGACATTCGTTTCTTCCTGCTCACTACCCACCACGGGCAGTCTGAGAGCAGGGCTGAGAACATCGACTAGGCCATGAAGTCTGCTGACCATCCTTCGAACAGGCATGTGTCCCCCTGCATCTCTCCCACAGCCCCTGCCCTCCACCCAGAACACGCTACCCACAGCAGTCACATCTTTGCCCCTAAGACATAGGCCCAAGCTGCAGAGCATCCCTGCTGCCCTACTGCACCCTGCCCACAGCAGTCCTGGCCTCTCATCAGTGGATAGCTGCCTGAGGCTCATCCCTTAGCCTCTCCTCTTCTCAATCCACCCACACTTCCAGGGGCTCACGTCTTCTTGTTTCATGATGTGATAATTTCTGAATATAGATGTCACTGGATCTCCGCTCAGACATCCCCCAGGCACCTCACGCTCAGGACCTCTCAGGCCTCATCTATCCTCTTTATCCACAGACCTAGTCTTTCCTCTCCAGCCCCAACCTCTGTGACTCCACCCCATAGTCCTTGGGAGCAGTGTCCTTCCAGCTGCGGCACACCTGTGTGTTTGCATCTCCTGTCTGAGCAGGGACTCACCCACAGGCCAGGCAGCCCCTGGGTGTTCCTTCTCAGAAGCTGGAGAATCTCCCTAAAGTCAGGCATGAGCTAGAACAAACACCCCAGGGGGTAGTCCTAGCAGAAGGGGACACCGCTGTCTTCTCCCTGCTCCTAATTAGAGACCAGGTAGTTTCCCCAAGGCAAGTACTGGCTTTCCCTTCAGTGTCCCTGATGCAAAGTGCAATGACCCACTCCTGCTGGGTGTGTGGCTTAGGAGCAACATCTTCTTATTAATTAAATATTTAATATGGTATGACTATGTAAATTGTGGATGCCATACACGAATGCCAGTTTTTACAGGTTCATGAATGAAACTTAACGCTTCCACGAGACTACAGAAATCTGCTGTTCTTGGTCATTCTGAATTTTGTGGTACTTGAGGCAGCATCTTTAAAAAAATTTTTTTTAATGTTTATTTATTTTTGAGAGAGAGAGAGAGACAGAGACAGAGCACGAGCAGGGGAGGGGCAGAGACAGAGGGAGACACAGAATCTGAATCAGGCTCCAGGATCTGAGCTGTCAACACAGAGCCCAATGTGGGGCTCCAACCCACAAACTACAAAATCATGACCTGAGCCGAAGTTGGACGCTTAACCGACTGAGCCACCCAGGCGTGAGGCAGCATCTTTAAATGCAGCTCAAGGTCACAGAGATCTGTGGGACAGCAGGTTAAACACAGAGAAAGTTTACACAGAGGAGGTTCTGGATTCACAGCTGAGCCATCAAATTGCACTGATGCAATTTGCCCTCCGGACCAGTGCAGAACCCCGTGGGGCAGTGACTGAAAAGCACTTCAGAGAAGTGAAAAATTGGGACAAATGTATTAGGTGGCACTAAGAGTGTGTATACGAGTGTGTATGTAGGGTGTAACTGCCGTGAGCAGTCTCAGAGATTGTCCCGATAATGACTGGGCTGCCAGCTGCCTTTCCAGCCACGCCCCAAGGTGATTGTGCCCAGGAAGTGGGCGGCTGTAACTCTCTAAAGGTTTATCTGCACAGACATTTCTCTTTCTGAATGGAGGAATGTTGCCTCTCCTATTGCCTGGTCCAATGACCTCTGTTCAGAGGAAGCCCTGACTTCAGTGCACACCCAGCCAGAGGCTGATCACATCTGCCTTCTCACACTTCCCTCCCAGCTCCTCTCCTTGGAGCCCTCTTCCGGTTATTTAGGTAACCACAAGGTCTCCCCCATTTTGATGGTGTCAGCTGGAATCAGGTCATGATAAACCAATTGTGCTGGATCTTTCATGTCTATCTGTTGAAGGTTTCCAGGGAATTTTTCTAGTGCTTATCTGATTAACTGGGGCCAATTCACTAAGCTCCCAAGTAATGGAATCTGCTTTAAGCTTTGAGACATTGAAACAAAGACACTTACACAAAGATGGCGGAGATAAAAATTCATAGTACAACAAAGGCTATGTTGTAGGGACAGAAAGACAAAGACCTTAGGACAGAATTTATATAGCCACAGGGGTAGGGGAGGGGAAGGTACCTCAATCTTAAGAGGCAAATTGGTGTCAGAGTGAAACAGGCCTCCTCTTCTATTTAGCCAGCGTGTCATTGTTTTTGAAGCAGCTGAATGATTTTGAATCTGGTATAAGATTATCAAGATCCATCAAGAACTAAGAAAGAGCTACAAGAAACTAAGCACTCAACTTGATTTACTCTGCTATTTTGGAAATAAATATAATATCCAATTCAACATTTTTATCAGGCAGATCTTCTAAAATCAGAGTTACAAAAGTACGTATTTCTAGGTGTGGAAAACACCATCTGTGAAAGAGCTCTGAGCCCTTTTGAGCTCTGCCTTAGTCTAGGGGCAGGGATATTGTGGGGCTGGCACCTTTCATGATGGGTGGGTCAAGGTGGAGAATAAGTGGGTTCCTGCAGGGCCATACTATCAGAGTCAATGGCCAGGGCAGTGATGAATAACCTTATCTGCAGAGAGAAACCCTCAGGGAGAAACCAAGTGCCAAGGAGAGAGGCTGGCAAAGTCCTACCCAACAGGCTGAGTGAGACAGGAGGGATGTGGACAGCTGCCAAAAAAGCAGGTATGCAGATAGGAGGGAACCAGTAAGTGGAATCCATGCCAAAGGATGAGATAAGCGAAGACAGAAAATTGCATCCTGGGGGTTTTCAGCTGAGAAGTGTGGTGTAAAAAGTATACAGCCCACGTGGGGAAGTCGGAGAGGCACTGGCCACTTAGAGCCAAGCTGGACAAGTATCTGTGGGAGAATGCCAGTAAAAACATCATCGCCCCCCTATTCTAGAGGGGGATGTGCTGAACTTTGGGAAAGTGGAGAAGTTAGAACTAGAAGCAAAAGTGCGATCTGGTCACCCAAAGAGAGAATGCATAAACAAAGTAAGAGGGGACTATGTAGAGGAGAAGAGTTTAAATTAAAAAGTCAGCAGCTATGAGAGATTTGATTTCAGCCAGGCCCCATTCTGCGGGGCCCCCCTGGGGGGATGTACAGATAAGGCAGCCTCAGAGGAAGGAAGGCTAGAAGGGCTCTTTGGGGCTTCTCTTCTCATGGAGTTAAGGTGTCTGGCAGCCTCCAGAATGGGGCCCTTCATGGAAGAGATGCAGGTTCCCCTCGAGCCATAAAATCTCTCCTCTGGTTCCCCATGGGCTACAGTAGGTCACCCAAGGGGATTGAACAGCCACAGATAAAAGCCATCCCTTTTAGCTCAAAGGCCATCCTCTCTTGCCCTGTTCATGGCCAGCAGGCTGCAAGACGTGAGATCTGAGAGTTACCACAGGTCCCAAGGGCTTTGAGTCCTGTCTCAGAAAGGCCTTTGAGTGTTCTGGGCTCTGTGGGGTAAGGTCAGTGTGCACACTTCCAAGACAAGCAAAGAGAGCCGGCTCTATAATTTCCTAACACGAAGGGAGGAGACAGAGGAGCGCAGACCATATAACTTCCCGAAAAGCACAGCTGGCAAGCTCACCCACACTGTGAGGTTACAACTCCCTAAACTAATTAAAAGGCAGAGCATGAGAATGTCTGGATTGCTGCATAAGCATCTCTTGGGGGAAAATATGTTTATGGTATTGCATACCCAAGGCTCCCTCTTCACTTCCGAGAGCCAAGGCTGACACAGGTGATTATGGCCTAGAAGTGTTAAGTGTGAGTAAGTGTGAGTGTGTGTGAGTGTGTGAGTGTGTGAGTGTGTGAGTGTGTGTGTGTGTGTGAGAGAGAGAGAGAGAGACAGAGACAGAGAGAGAGGGAGAGAGAGAGGGAGAGAGATGGGGTGGATAAGAACTCAGGTAGAGAGGTATATAAACATAAACAAATAAAAAAACATAAAAAAGAACTCAGGGAGAGAGAATTACACTGTGATGGGAAACAGCTAAGACAGGATACATCTTCCCTGTGATTCTCCTCAAGGACACAACAATAAGCAAAGGACTTGAATTGCTCCAAGAAGGAACTGGCATGGCCATTAGGGAAAAAACAAACAAACAAACAAACAAACATTAAAAACAAAACCAGAAAAAATTTAAAACCAAAAGAATCCTACAACCTATAAGGGGGTGTTTCAGCATTTCAGTCTCTGGGAGGTGTTGTTTTACTCTCTAAGTATAAACAGCTACTGGAGCGACTGGGTGGCTCAGTCAGTTAAGTGTCTGACTTCGGCTCAGGTCATGATCTCTCAGTTTGTGAGTTCAAGCCCTGCATTGGGCTCTGTGCTGACAGCTCAGAGCCTGGAACCTGCTTCAGATTCTGTCTCCCTCTCGCTCTGCCCCTCCCCTGCTTGCACTCTGGTGCATGTACTCTCTCTCTCTCAAAAATAAACAAACATTAAAAAAATTTTTTTTAATTTTGAAAAATGGTAAGAAACATGAAACTCCGTGAGACAACTTGGGTCATGATATCATGGAGCTTCCAGGGAAAGCCATCTGCTTTAACTGCTGGGACCCAAGAGTTCTGTTTCCTTAAGATCCTGCCTCATTACCTACAAAACTGGGACTGGTTATATGACTTCTCCAGGTCCTTATTTATTTTCCCAAGGGAACAGTTGAGTGGAGCAGGCATTGTGGGTGGATTTGGAATAGGTAAAATACTCTGAAGCTGCTAAGGAAGAAAAATTAGAATCAGATACTAGGAAATCTGCTCTGCTTTCTAACTTGCATGGTGTTGTGGCCTAGATGAAATTATCACAGATCTTCAGAGCTATTGAGACCTGCAGATGTTCAAATCCATGGTGTGAAGGACCTTCTGTGTTATTGGGGTGAATGCCTCACCCAGCATCAGAATGCTTCCAACCATACTCCTGAGACGGTGCTGGGACCAGGGAACTCTCTAGGTCACCAGGAATCCATCCCTTCTCTGTCAAGGCATCCAACATAGCATGCCATGGTGCTCGCCAAAGCTGCTTCTTAGATTGCACTGTATCTATCTCCCTCCTACCAGAGGCTAATTCTGCCTTCTGTAAAGGCTGGAGTAAATCAGATCCCACTCGCCCACGGCAGCACTTCACAGGAAGGTGAGTTATTATGCCCCCAGATGCTCTCTTCTGCAGGCATTCAACCTTATCTCCACAGCCCTCACCATCCTTGTCTCTCTTCTCTGAATGCACTTGTTCCCCTACGCTTCCACTGATTGTACAAATATTTAAGGAGTGTCTACCAGAAAGACAGTACATGTTGTGTGTGGACAGACAAAGCACAATCCCTGCCTTGAGCGGCCCCCTGGCTTGGAATGGGGTGGGGGGCGTCAAGCAGCTGCAGTATGGTGTGGGAAGTGCTATGACAGGGCTCCGGAAGCTCAGAGGATGGAGAAGCTGGCAGGCAGAAGGGCACACACGTGTGTGTGTGCATACGTATATGCATGCACACGTGTGTGTGTGTGTGTGTGTGTGTGTGTGTGTGTGTGTGTGTTAGAAACTGCATTCTAGAGGAAAGAGACAGAAGGGCAAGTTCTGGGAACAGCTGTGGTTTGGAACTGTTAGAGTCAGGGTTGTGGGTCAGTGAAGGGCCAGAGGTAGGCTTGCGAGGTCAACTGGGGCCAGATCATGAAGGACTTTGCATGAGACTATTCTGAGGGCAATAGGGAGCTACCGAAGGCTTATAAGCAGGAGACTGACACAATCACATTTAGATTTTGAGAATAATTACTCTGATTGCAAGTTGGAGAGAGGACTGGAGGCAGACGTGACAGGAGGCAGGAGATGGCATAGCCATTTCAGAGCAGACCCAAGCAGGACTCTAACCTCCCTTATTCTGAAAGCTGAACTTTTTTTTTTTTTTTTCAATTTTTATTGAAATTTATTTTGAGATAGAGAGTGTGAGGGGCAGAGAGAGAGAGAGAGAGAGAGAGAGAATCCCAAGCAGGCTCTGCATTGTCAGTGCGGAACCTGATGCAAGCCTTGAACCCATGAACAGTGAGATCATGGCCTAAGCTAAGGTGGGACGCTTAACATGACTTGAGTCACCCAGGGGCCACTGAAAGATGATGAGTTTCTATCAATGCTGCTTGTGATTATGAACTAGCCAGTGTCCACAGCTCACTCTTGTTTCACATGCACGGGCCACTGAACCTTTTCTGTAGGGACAGCAATGCCAGCTCTTTCCCAGCATCCATCTCTACAACCAATCATTTCAAATTTAATCTTGTCAATTTCAGTTCCTCCTTTCAGGCTATTGAAACTGTGCACATCTTGATTCAACCCCTGCATCTTTACTTAAGGGGAATTACTGAAGGATTTGCCCAAGGACAGGGGTTAATCGGTGGTGGAAGCAACCCCAGAAACCTGAACCCAGGTTTTCTGACTCCTACACCAGGCAGCCTGTTACTCTGCCTCTCTAGGAAATCGATCTGTTTAGAGGAACTGGAATCAAGATTTACTTGGAAGAACAAGTCTTAGTTTACAGACCCCAAAGGCAGGAAGGGAGGACCCCTTACCCCTTTCTAGTATTTCCTCCTGCTGACTGAAAGGATCCCTGAGTTTGAATCTAAGATCAACAGGGATGGCGTTACATGTCCTCAGGCAGCTGAAGGTCACAGTTGTTCAAAGCCAATCACGGAGGCACTTGACAATGTCAGAAGGCTGAGAGAATTTCATAGGGTGAAAAAAAACCTTACAAGCTAATGAATGCTTAACAAAAGCTCCTCTATGGAACTGAGCTAGTTCAGGACGTAAAAGCTGTTCAGGGAGACTGGACAGGTGATGGGAAATGGGACACCCTGTGGGTGGGGGCGGGAGAGAGAAAAGGGGAGGGGGGCTGCAAACAGAAAGCTTCTCTGGCTGAATGCCCAGAGAATCAGGGTCTTTCTCAGCTGGGATCTAATCCACTTGGCCTCTGGACAGGATTTTTTGGGTGACTGGTTTTCCCCCGGGCCCTGCTCACTAGTGTCTGACCCTCGGTGCGCGGAATCGGCAGTGGATTACATGCAGAACCCGGTGCTCAGATTTACCAGCGTATCAGTCCACCCCCACACTGCACACCATACCTTCATTAGCTCTTTTCCTCTTTTCTTATTTTTCTTAGATGTCAATGCCTTCTTTCTTTCCTTTTTTTCTTTAAAAAAAACAAAACAAAACAGCCCTCATAGTGTATCTCCTCTGGCGAACTCATGGGAAGCCCACCCCTTCCGAAGACCCAACCCCTTTCCCATAAGCCATCCTCTCACACGTCACTTGAATCCTGACCTCAGGTTCCATGAGCGCAATGCTTTTTCTGTTCTTAAGCCAAATGCCATTATGGAAACCTTAGACCTGTTGGCTGAGCAAGAATTTTATGGATCCCTTCAAAATAAGCATATGTTTGTCTTTTAATAACTGTCAGTTCGCCCAATTTCATAAAGGGAGCTGAAAGCAATAAGGAGCAGGAGCAATTCCAAAATATACTCTTCAGGTAGGACTGTGCGGACAACCTTTACCTACTTGTCAAACACCAGGCACCATAAGCATTTTTTTTAAAGAGGAGAAACAAATGAAATCATATGCATTTTGCTGCGGGCCCCAAGCTGGAATAGAAGCCCCACACAGCCTGCAGGAGTCCTTGCCCTCTCCCAAAGCCTTTCCCTGCAGTCTAACAAAACTCTCCTCGTTGAAGCAGGAGCCTGAACTTATCCAGTTTAGGAGATCAGGTGGCAAGAGCTTCACTAAAGCCATCGACTGGAGAATACTTGTTTCAATAGCATTTTCTATAGCTTTCTGTCTGGTTTCTCACACATCTTCAATGACACCTAAAAACCTTTGTTGAAGCGAAATGTGTTTGTCTGTGCCTGGGTGACTCAAATTGCTTCTCTTCCTTGCCAGGAAATTCCGATTTCTGGCAAGAAACGCCCACATAAAGTCCCACATGGCAGAAAAGAAAAGCCTAACTGACACAGAGACTTCCAGAGCATTAAACACTGACTGCTTAAATTAAAAAAAGAGAGAGAGAGAGAAATAAAGAAAGAAAAGAAAGAAAAAACTAAAATAAAAGCTTACTCTGCTTACCTACTCAGTGTGCCACTTTTTTTTTTAATTTTTAAAAAATGTTTATTTATTTTTGAGAAACTGACAGAAACAGAGCATGAGCGGAGGAGGAGCAGAGAGAGAGGGAGACACAGAATTCGAAGCAAGCTCCAGGCTCTGAGCTGTCAGCACAGAGACCGATGTGGGGCTTGAACCACAAACCATGAGAAAATGACCTGAGCCAAAGTCGGATGCTCAATTGACTGAGCCACCCGGGCACCACAGTGTGCCACTTTCAGAGACAGAGAGATACTAGGCACTGAGCCGCCCTTGGCCATCAGGGCACCAGTCCGCATGATCATTTTTGTGTCTCACTTTCAACATACTACCAACTGAACCATTGCTACCTCCTGGCAAATCTGAGTTTAACATCCCTCAGCCCCAGTGTCCTTTAAAGCCAGAGGACTTACCTAATGATTGGATGCTGATGCTTCACCTCTCCCGGGCTGGGGCATCATACACAAGGGGATCCAGGGGTGTATCCACCACCCTCATCTGGGAAGCTGTCTGCTTTCACCTGCAGAGCTGCCTCAGGGTCCAGGCATGACCCCCACTGCCCAGCCTCTAGCTGCCCAGCAGCAGGAGAATCACCAGGTGAGTGGTCAGGTACAGGAGGTTTGCTACGTGATTGCTTCATGCCGCAGACCACTTCCTGTCCTGAGTTGGAAGAATGAAGGAGGGTTTTTTTTAGGAAACACAGATTTTTCAACAAAATTCCTTTTCGATGTGTGTACAAGAAGGTGCATTGCAATGTTATCTGTAAGAGGAAATAACTGAGAAAAACTGCTTGCCAAGTGGTGACTGAAATAAATTATGGTACAATAGTTCCCTCTTGCCCTTATAAGCCAGGCGTATGTTCCAAGACCCCCAGTGGATGCCTGAAACTACCTATACATACATACTCTAATAAAGTTTAATTTATAAATTAGGCACAGTAAGAGACTAGCAACAATGATAATAAAACAATTATGACAATATACTGTAATACAGTTATGTGACAGGCACCTGGCTGGCTCAGTCAGTAGAGCATGTGACTCTTGATCTCGGTGTTATGAGTTCAAGCCCCATGTTGGACAAAGAGCTTACTTAAAAAAAAAAAAAGTTATGTGAAGTGGTTTGTCTCTCTCAAAATACCTTATTGTCCATACTTACTATTCTTCTGGTGATGATGTGAGATGATAAAATGCCTATCTAATGAGATGAAGTGAGGTGAATGATGTAGGCCTTGTGATGTAGTGTTACACTACCATATGTCAGAAGGATCGTCTGCTTCCACATGGCAGCTGACTTCAGATAACCGAAACCACACAAAGCAAAACCTTGGATAAGAGGACCTACTATATTTCCATAACGTGGAATTAAAGAGAAGAAAATCTATATTTGCTGCTGTGAAAAAGGTCTCAAAGATATACTGCTGGGTGAGGGGAAGAGGGCAAGTTGCAGATAGTATTTGTGATAAGGTCCAAGTTGTGTTTGTTTTTGTATACGCTGAGAAAAATGTCTAGAGTGATTCACAAGAAATTTGGAACTTTGGAGGCTCTGGGGAGAACTGGGAAGGAGAAATAATCTTACTTTTTTGGCACTTATTGGATTTTCTTTTTTACCCTCTTTATGTACATGGTATTTTTACAATTAAAAGAGGTTTTTTTTTTAATTCCTTTCTTGCCTAATGAAAAATATTTTTTTCAGCTAGCCAGGAGCTTCCAACAAACAAAATTTGTCCATTAACAATCAAGCTGCAGTGGATGACTTTGTAAAGAGAAACTCAATATCCCACAAAAGTAAATTAAATAGTGGACAATAGCCAAACTACGGATAGAGCCCAACTGTCCGTTGACTGATGAATGGATAAAAAAGATGTTGTATATATGTGCGTGTGTATGTACACACACATACACACACACACACACACACACACACACACACACAGTGGAATATTATTCAGCCATAAAAAGATGAAATCTTGCCATCTGCAAAGATGTGGATAGAGCTAGAGTGTATTATGCCAAGCGAAATAAGTTAGTCAGAAGATAAATATCATATGATTTCACTCATATGTGGAATTGAAGAAACAAAACATGAACTTAGGGGAAGGGAAAGAGAGAGAGAGAGAGGGAAGCCATAAGAGACTCTTAGCTATAGAGAACTGAAGGTTGCTGGATGGGCTAAATGGGGGATGGGCACTAAGGAGGGCACTTGTGATGAGCACAAGTGTTATATGTGATGAATCACTAAATTCTACTCCTGAAATCAATTTTACCATATATGTTAACTAACTACAATTTAAATAAAAACTTTGGGGGAAAAATATTGAACAGTAGAACTCAGGGAGTCCAGGGGAGGGAGATGTTTTCAGAAGATAGATTCTGATAATGCCCCAAGTTGAGAAACACTGAATGAACATACTGCATTTTTATTTTTATAATCTTATATGCCAGAAAATTTAAGCATATAAGGTAGAGAAAACACTACAATGAACCCTCATGTACCCAAACCTAAGCTTCATTAAATAACATAGCTAATCTGTTTCATACCTAAACCATCCCTTACAGTCTTTCCACCTTCCAAACATCATGTCATCTTATCTGAGGGTATGTATTCTGTTAAGAACCCTCTCTTTTTTAAACATTACCATCATACTATTAAAATAGATTTTAAGAAATTATCCATAATGCCTTTATACCATTAAATATCTACTAGTATTCAAATTTCCAAACAAAATCTATATATTGTATTTGGTTGCTATGCCCATTACGGCCACTTTAATTTATAAGTTTCTCTCCCTCTGTTTTTCCCTTGCAATCTATTTGTTGACGAAACCAAGTCATTTGTCCTATAGAATTTCCCACATTCCGGACTTTGCTGATTATATGCCTGTGGTGTTTCTGAGTGTGCTCTTCTGTCCTTCTGTTTCCTGTAAATTGGTAGTTAGATCTAGACTTGTCTGATTATGGTCTAGTTCTTCAGCAATAATATATAATGCCCTAAGGGCGCCTGGGTAGCTAAGTTGGTTAAGTGCCTGGCTCTTGGTTTCGGCTCAGGTCATGATCTCATAGTTCATGGGATCAAGCTCCATGTTGGGCTCTGTGCTGACAGTGTGGAACCTGCTTGGGATTCTCTCTCCCTCTCTCTCTCTGCCCCTCCCCCGCTTGTACTCTTGGTCTCACTCCCTCTCAAAATGAATAAATATACATTCAAAAATTTTAAAAAATATATATAATGTCTTGTGTCTTTGAATTGTGTCCCCCTAAAAGATATGTTGGAGTCCTAACCTCCATGCCTGTGGATATAATCGGTTAAAATGAGGCCCACCCTAATCCAGCCTTTATAAAAGGAGGAACACTTATTTAAAAAAAATTTTTTTTAATGTTTATTTATTTTTGAGAGATGTTTAATGTTTATTTATTTTGAGACAGACAGACAGGGCATGAGCAGGGGAGGGGCAGAGAGAGACACAGAATCCAAAGCAGGTTCCAGGCTCTGAGCTGTCAGCACAGAGCCGGACGTGGGGATCGAACCCATAAACCGTGAGATCATGACCTGAGCCAAAGTCGGGCACTCAACCGACTGAGCCACCCAGGCACCCCTAAGAGGAGGAACATTTAAACACAGACTCAAGAAGATGGCTTTGTGACCACAGAGGCAGAAATTAGAGTATTGCATCTACAAGTCAAGGAATGCCAAAGATTGCTGGAAAATAACAAAAGCTAAAAAAGGAAAGGAAGGATCCTCTCCTAGAGTTTCAGAGGGAACATGGTCCTGCCAACACCTAGATTTCGGACTTCTCCAGAACTGGGAACCAGTAAATTTTTGTTTTAAGCCACCAGTTTGTGGTACTTTGTTATGGCCACCCTAGGAAACGAATATTCTCATCATTGTCTAGAACCATTACTTCTTTAAAGGCTTTGAGGATGGTGATATTCCCTCTAGACCTTCCTATAAAAAGAAACATCTCTCCTACTATTTGGTTACCCTGAAGTTTACTTTACATGGAAAGGTATATTCTTTCTCTTTACTCACCTGTGTTCAGAACAATAAGTTGGTTCTCGAGCATCATACAAAGGTGACAATGGCAATATTTTTTCTATCATTACGAACTTGTGAATTTTCAACATGATTCATGTGTTTTAATCTTTTTTAGTTTTTCTTACTCATGTTTAAATGGTCCCATTTGTGTCACTGAAAGCCTTGATAAGTTGACTTCTGAGTCCTTTTGACATAATCCCAGAAATTTGGGGTACATGGGATGCTGTAGGCTCATCATATATATTCCTGCTTCGGACCAGAACCACTCATTTCCCCAAGGAGCCCTGGATCCATTTAGTGAGAAATGCTATTTGAATACTGTGAGCTGGCACTAGGGGCATGCATTGCATTTGATTGCTCATTGTTTCTGGGACTTTTTAATGGACAGAGCTAGGAAATAGGTTTCTCAAAATAAGAAAAGTCTATCATAAATTCATACCAATACTTTTTATTCAAATTTAAGATTATAAAATGTTTACTAAATTTTTAATATATTTTTCCATTGAAGTATAATTAATATACAGTATTATATTAGTTTCAGATATATAATATAGTAATTCAACAATTCTATATATTACTCAGTGCTTGTCACAATAAGTGTACTCTTAATCCCCTTTATCTATTTAATCCATCCCCCTACCCACCTCCCTTCTCTGTATTTAAGAGTCTGTTCTTTTGTCTCTTTTTTGTTTTGTTTCTTAAATTCCACATAAGAGTGAAATCATATGGTATTTGTCTCTGTTTGACTTATTTTACTTAGTGTTATACTTTCTAGGTCCATCCATATTCTTTATATATAAAGAAGAAAGATCTCATTATTATGGCTGAATAATATTCTATTGTATATATACCATATCTTCTTCATTCATTCATCTATAGATGGACAGTTGGGTTGCTTCCATACCTTGACCATTGTAAATAATGCTTCAATAAGCATGGGGGTGCATATATCTTTTCGAATCAGTAATTTTGTTCTCTTTAGGTAAATACCCAGCATTGGCATTACTGGATATTATGGTATTCCTAATTTTTTGAGCAATCTCCATACTGTTTTCCACAGTGGCTGCACCAATTTGCATTCCCACCAACAGTGCAGAAAGGGTTCCTTTTTCTGCACATCCTCGCCAACACTTGCTATATCTTGCCTTTTTGATTCTAGTCATTCTAGGAGGTGTGAGGTGGTATCTCATTGTAGTTTGGATTTGCATTTCCCAGATGATTAGTGATGTTGAGCACATTTTCATGTGCCTGTTGACCATATGTACGTCTTCTTTGAAAAAATGTCTGTTCAGGTCCTCTGCCTATTTTTAATCAGGTTATCTGGGTTTTGTTTTTGTTTTGGGGGTTGAATTATTTTAGTTCTTTATAGTTTGGGGGCATTAACCCCTTATCAGGTATATCATTTGCAAATACCTTCCCCATTCACTAAGCTCCCTTGTTTTGTTGATGGTTTACTTCACTGTACAAATGGTTTTTATTTTGTAGTCCCCATAGTTTATTTTTGCTTTTGTTTCTCTTGCCTAGGGAGACATAATTAGAAAAATGTTGCTACAGCCTGTGTCAAAGAAATTACTGTTTATGTTTTCTTCTAGGAGTTTTATGGTTTCAGGTCTCACATTTAGGTCTTTGACCCATTTTAAGTTTATTTTTGTGTATGGTGTAAGAAAGTGGTCCAGTTTCATTCTTTTGCATGTAGCTATACAATTTTCCCAAAGCCATTTGTTGCAAAGATTGTCTTTTCCCTAGTGTATGCTCTTGTCTCTTTGTCATACATTAATTGACCATATAATTGTGGGTTTATTTCTGAGCTCTCTGTTCTGTTCCATTGATCTGTGTGTCTAATTTTGTGCCAGTACCATACTGTTTTGATTACTGTTGCTTTGTCATATATCTTGAAAACTGGGATTATACCTCCAGCTTTGTTCTTCTTTCTAAAGATTGCTTTAGCTATTTGGAGTCTTTTATAGTTCCATACAAATTTTAAGATGAATTGTGTTAACTCTGTGACAAATACTGTTGGTATTTTGATAGGGATCGCATTAAATCTGTATATAGCACGGGGTAGTATGAATATTTTAACAATAATGATTCTCCTAAGCCATGAACATGAAATAGAATATTTTCCCATTTGTTTGTATCATCTTCTATTTCTTTCATCAATGTTTTATAGTTTTCAGAGTACAGGTCTTTCACCTTGTTGGTTAAGTTTATTTCTAGAAGGTTTTCTGTAGATTGAATTTTTGTCATAGGAAAGTTTCAGGGAAAAAGTAATGTTACTGTTACAAGGGGACCCATAAATTACCCATGATTATGAGCTTATTTATCTTAGCCTCAATTAAACCATGAAACAAAACCATGGAGTCACCAGAACCATTGAGAGGCTGGATTCTCTTGGATTCTGGGACCTCTCACCTCTAGGAGCTAGGTCCCTTGGTAACCCTCACCCTCACCGCACACCCAGATCTGGACTCAAGCTTATGACGTTTGGTCAAAAATGACCCAGCCTTTCCATTTCGAGGCCTTTCACTGTTTTCCTCAAGCAGCCCCCTCAGGTGGCCTGTAGGGGGGGGGAAAGTTCCAGTAAGTCAGCCTGACTGGTGTGAAGCAGCCTATAGCAAGTGGAGTGGGTTTCTTGGTGATGAAGAGCTGGGTGGCTGGGGACAGAGCAGCTGCCTCTAGGAGCTGTGGTTCATTCATATGTCTGTTGAACACCCAGCGTGTCCTGGGCACTGCACAGCTACTATTTAGGACAAGATAAAACATGCAGTTAATAGTTACTGTGGGGCAGGCATTTGGCTAAGCATTTTATCTATGTGGCCTCATCCTAAAGTCACCCTAGATACTACTACTCTCTTTGCAATAAGGAAACTGATCCTCAAATGGGCTAATTAGCTTGCTCAGGATCATACAACTAGTAGTGTTGGAACTATGATTCCAACCTGGTTGTTTTTGGCCATAGCTTTAGCTTTATCCACTTCTCCCATGTCCTGCCAAGCTTCTAGCCACCTGGCACTTCTGGTTCCTCCAGCAGGCCCCATTCATCAAGTCTCGGGAACTTTCCCAAATACATTCTTTTTCCCAACCCTTCCTTGCTCAGCTAAATCCTACCCATCCCTCAGTTTATACTCAGATATCATTCCTTAAGGGAAGGCTTTCTGAAGTTGGCTCCTTCCCTATTGTCCTTATCATACTATCATATAATCACATTAATTATCAACCCTCCCACAAATTCTGGCTCTTAGGAAGAGGAGAGTGTTTGTTTCAGTTATTAAAAAACCTACAGCTTTGGTATGGAGTCATGGTAGGGACCCAATTTTCTGACTCTGATCTCAGGTTCTGATATCTTGGTCAACATCAAAAAAAGGAGGTTAGGAGGAAAGGCAAGAAGGGGAGAGGGAGTGGTCAAAGCAAGAAGTGGAATTTCTAGCAATCAGATTTAGTTGTATAAAACTGAGAGAGACACTGTGGGCACTGACTTTTAGGCAATTCACTTTTTTTTTCTTCTTGGAGGCATGGTGAAGAGAAATTACCCAATGGTTAACAGAAGCATTGTAGGAACAACTTCTGAGAAATGAAATCCTGCAGGGCCATGTGTACGCCAGGAGGCGAGTGTGCTCTGTTCACCACTTTCATCCATCTAGTCATTCATTCATTTGTTCACAAATATTTACTAAGCTCTGCTAGTGTCAGGCACTGCTCTAGGCTCAACGGAATAGGGCAGAGAACAAAAGGAAGCCCTTGATCTCTTGGGGCTTACATTCTAGAAGGGAAGATAGTTAACTAATAAACAAATACAGAAAGTGTCAGGGGACTTAAGTGGAATTAAGAAAAAGAAATCATTCCCTTGGTTGCCTTTTGTTGATTATTTCCTTTGCTGTGCAGAAGCTTTTTATCTTGATGAGGTCCCAATAGTTCATTTTTGTTTTTATTTCCCTTGCCCCCAGAGACATGTCAAGTAAGACGTTGCTGTGGCTGAGGTCAAAGAGGTTGCTGCCTGTACTCTCCTCTAGGATTTTGATGGTTTCCTGTCTCACTTTTAGGTCTTTCATCCATTTTGAATTTATTTTTGTGTATGGTGTAAGAAAGTGGTCCAGCTTCATTCTTCTGCATGTTGCTGTCCAGTTCTCCCAACACCATTTGCTGAAGAGACTCTCTTTTTTTCCATTGGATACTCTTTCCTGCTTTGTCAAAGACTAGTTGGCCATATATTTGTGGGTCCAATTCTGGGTTCTCTATTCTATTCCATTGGTTTATGTGTCTGTTTTTGTGCCAATACCATACTGTCCTGATGATTACAGCTTTGTAATACAGCTTAAAGTCCAGAATTGTGATGCCTGCAGCTTTGGTTTTCTTTTTTAACATTACTTTGGCTATTCAGGGTCTTTTCTGGTTCCATACAAATTTTAGGATTGTTTGTTCTAGCTCTGTGAAGAATGCTGGTGTCATTTTGATAGGGGTTGCATTGAATATGTAGATTTCTTTGGGTAGTATAGACATTTTAACAATATTTGTTCTTCTGATCTATGAGCATGGGATGTTTTACCGTTTCTATGTGTCTTCTTCAATTTCTTCCATAAGCTTTCTATAGTTTTCAGCGTACAGATCCTTTACCTCTTTGGTTAGGTTTATTCCTAGATATCTTAAAGTTTTTGGTGCCACTGCAAAAGAGACTCTTAGATACAGAGAACAAACTGAGGGCTGTTGGAGGGGAGGTGGGTGGGGGAATGGGTTAAATGGATGATGGGCATTAAGGAGGGCACTTATTGGGATGAGCACTGGGTGACATATGTTAGGAATGAATCACTGGGTTCTACTCCTGAAGTTAAGACTACATTGTACATTAACTAACTTGAATTTAAATTTAAATAAATAAATAAATAGTTAAAAAAGAAGAAGAAAAAGAAATCAGGGTAAGATGATTGCAAGTAACAAGAAGGGCTGTTTGGGTGCAGGGCTCAGAGAAGGCCCCTCTTTGAGAGGAACCTGGGTGAAGAGCGGGGTGCTGCACAGATACCCGGGGGAAGGGTGTCCCAGGGTTGTATTAGTCATACCAACAGAATGTCATTTGAAACCTGAGCCTCCTCCTTCAGCCCTTTTAAGTAACTGCTTAGTATTGAATTCATCCAGGAAATGAGGACAAACTTACCAATGTCTGTACATGCACTTTGCTAAAGCTTTTTCCACCAAGGCAATGGCTTATGAGATGCTATCCATCTCCCAGCCTGCAGTGTCACCAGGCTTCTCCTGCAGGCTCCTCTCCCTCCTCCCCTGGCCCCAGGACAGGAACCACCCTACCCCAGCATCTCATTCAGAATTTGGGGCCAACTCATCCTGGGGTGACTCAGGTTCCTGCCACCCTCAGCCTCCACCCTAAAGGCAAACCCCGCAGGGCAATGCCTTCTCTGCTCTCAACCTCACATTGTTTTCACCATCCTTTCCACTAATATCACACCCCTACTGCTCCTGAACTCCCTCCAGCCCTTCGCTGTAGGTCCCCTGTGGCCCACACCCTGGACCTCCACCTTTCCCCCCAGTGCTCTCTGATCCTCTGTGAGAGCCCCTCCCAGCCTCCCTTTACTACCTTCTCCAGGGCAGTCTGCTCATTGTCCCACATCCAGGGGACCCCAAACGGACCAGCTGTCCTAACTCTCCTGGTGCTTTGCAACATCCACTGATTCTGAAGCCTCTTTTCCTCTCTGCTTTTCCTCACCGATGCCCCCATCAAATCCTGGGTCTCCCATAATAGTTATTGAGGAATTGGCTCATAGTGTTCCTCCCACTCCAGCACTTACAACCACCTTGGGGAATCTGGCTGAAGAGTCTCTTAAAACCCTGGCCTCACAATTTCTTGGCTTCTTCAAATGCAGTGACCTTCATCTGTTCCCTGCTTGGCCACCCACAGCAATCAAGCTGTCCAAAGCACAGAGACCACAAAAGAAAATAAAGATAGACCAACAGGAAGCAAAGAGAAAGCAAAACCAAAATGGTGGGAGCCAGGATTTTCTCTAGAAACGGTGAGGACGCTCAGAATTCCCTTTTGAGGGTGGACTTGACATGCTCTATGGATGATTTCACTTGGTTTAAAAATGTACATGGTTTGGTCAGAAATGAGAGCATTCTGGCTAATAAAACTTTTTTTGTTTAAAGAAAATGAGTCATGCATACATTATTCAACATACAAACAAGAATAAATTATACTGAAACCGCAATGAATATCACTTAACCCTTATCTGCTGAGTAATGCCATCCCTCACATTTACATAATGCTTTTGCACATTTTATTTCATTTTATCTGAAAACAGTCCTGTCCTGGCTCCCCCGTATGATCCTTCAGTGACTCAGACTCGTTCAGGAATCTGGATATCAGTGCATTGTATCAACTGAGGCACTTCCTATAGGAAGGGAAAGGCGGCCAGCATGCACTGGGCTGTGGAGTGGAGGAGACAGCCCAGTGCTGCAGGGCCCAGCTGACTAAAGCTTTTGCCCCTAGTCTGATGGGTCTGTGCCAGGGGTCAGCAAACTCTCTGCAAAGAGGCAGAAACTAAGACAATGCAAAGGAAATAGCATGGCTATGTCCCAGTAAAACTTTCTTTACGGACACTGAAATTTGAATTTCAGTTAATTTTCACACATCATGAAATATTACTTTTACTTTTTTTGATTTTTTCAACTATTTACAAACGTGAAAAACATTCTTAGTTAATGGGCCATTACAGAAACAGCTAGTGAGCTGGATTTGGCCCATGGGCCCCAGTTTGCTGACCCCTGTCCTGTGCCGATATACCTCTAAGGAACTTGACAGCTGGCATTCTGTTCACAGACTAATAGTGAGAACAACAGCTGCCATTTTGAACACTTTATTCATGCCAAATACTACGGAAATATTTTACATATTATCATGCAAGTTATTATGGTATCCCCACTTCACAGATGATAAAAACAGGGCTCCCAGAGAAAAATCTGCCTGAGATCATGCCACCAGTAAGGTTAGAGGGTTCCTCACCTGTCTATAGAGACTGCTCTTAACTAATATGCTGTAGTGTCCCTCACACCAGCTCTCCGCCATATACATTTCTGGGTCTCAAGTCCCCTTGCTCTACCTGCTTATCCTCCTATATCATCCTGTTGTTTGGCTGTTTTGATTCTTGCTTTCACCTTCTCTTTATTCCCCACTTTAAGACTTATCTTCTCTCCGGCCTAGCGACCATTCAGGCTGGATACCTAGACACTTATCTCTTTAACTTTATCCAAATCTATGGGTTTGGGTCATGGAAACTTGAGCCTGGATAAGCTGGAAGCATGCTGCCTTTCATGAGGCAGATTGGAGCTGTTGGAGCCAAAGGTGAGTTTCACCCAAAGCCCTTACAAGATGTGCCAAGTATCAAAGCCGGAAAACCCAGACCAATGTGAAGTCTAAAGGTGGGGAACCCAAGAGGGAGGGGCACCAAAGGCCAGGACCTGGGTGGAGCCAGAAGGGAAGGGAAGGGAAGCAAAGTTAAGTCCTCCTTGGTTTCCCTGGATGGAGCCAAGCTCCAAGGCTCTCCATTGTGGTCAGTTTTGAAGGGCAGTGGGCAGGCAGGCCTGGCTTGAAGGTACATACATGGTCAGAACAGGTAGGCTCATCTTGGGGCTCTCTTCCTGTGAGCAGCAATATTCCTGAGCACTACTCAGCATCTTTAGCTCCAGTCCATGTTATGGACCCTAAAGGCAAGTATTCCAAATGAGTCCAGATGAAACTATCCACATACTGTAGAAAACTGGAGCCCAACCTGGCCAGACTGATATCTAAAGGGCACTTCAGAAGTGCTGACACTGTAGGGCACTGTGGTTCCCAAGAAGTCAGTTCATTTTGAGGCCAGTCCACAGATGGCAGAGTCCAGTCCTGGGTGGAGAGGGGTAGAGAGGTCATGGAAAGAGTCCAATCTCAGCAGAGAAAGTGGAGTCCATAATACCCCCAAATCACAAACCGGAAGAGCTATTATAAGACTGATTAATTTAACTACAGAAAACGTAAGAACATCTATTGAACAAAAAGAAATAAGACAAGCCATGAAATGGGGCAAGATATTTGCAACACCTACAACTGACAAAAGATTAGCGTCCAGAATATATGAAGAACTCCTATAAATCAATTCTATAAAAAATGAGCAAGGGGTGCCTGAATGGCTCAGTCAGCTGAGCGTCTGACTCTTGGTTTCAGCTTGGGTCACGGGTTCCAGCCTTGTGTCGGGCTCTGTGCTACCAGCGTGGGGCCTACTTGGGATTTTCTCTCTCCCTCTCTCTGTCCCTCCCCTGCTCATACTCTCTCAAAATAAACAAATAAGCTTTAAAAAAAATAGTTTGGAAAGCCATTTTTAAAAAGATAGGCAAAATATACAAACATGCATTTCAGAGGAAAGAAAACATGAATTAGCAAAAGCTAAGACGAATGGCAATATCAAAGGGTGTGGAGCATTCCACTCTGGCAAAGTGTAAACTGGTTCAATCATTTGGGAAAACTGTTTAGTATCATATAGTAAAGCTGAAACTACAGATACGATACCCCATCACCTGGGACTTCCACTCTTATATATATATACCTGACGCTAGGGTTTCTCAGCTTCAGCATGGCTGGCATCTTGGACCAGATGGTTCTGTGTTGTGGGGACTGTCCCATGTGTTGCAGGATATTTGGCAGCAGCCTGACCTCTACCCATCAGATGCCAGTAGCAATGCTCCCTACCTAGTCGTGGAAATCAAAAATGTCTGGGACATCTGCTAACTGTCCCTGACTTGACATTTCTAAAAATCACCCCTGTTTGAGAACCACTCCTCTAGGCTCTTGTGCACCAGCAGAGTTCTACAAGAATGTTCACAGCAACACTGCACAACACAGCAAAAAGCATAAACACATGAGCAAAAAAAAAAAAAAAAAAAAAAAGACTGTAAAACACAAATATCCAGCAAGTGAATGGACATCTAAATTATAAATAATTGCATGCTCGCTTCGGCAGCACATATACTAAAATTGGAACGATACAGAGAAGATTAGCATGGCCCCTGCGCAAGGATGACACGCAAATTCGTGAAGCGTTCCATATTTTTACTCTTATGTGGATCCTGAGAAACATAACAGAAACCCATGGGGGAGGGGAAGGAAAAAAAAAAAACAAAAGAGGTTAGAGTGGGAGAGAGCCAAAGCATAAGAGACTGTTAAAAACTGAGAACAAACTGAGGGTTGATGGGGGGTAGGAGGGAGGGCAGGGTGGGAGGGAGGGCAGGGTGGGTGATGGGTATTGAGGAGGGCACCTTTTGGGATGAGCACTGGGTGTTGTATGGAAACCAATTTGACAGTAAATTTCATATATTAAAAAATAAAAAAAAAATAAATAAATAAATAAAAAAATAAAATAAAAAAAAAATAAAAAAAAATAAATTATAAATAATTGCAAGGAAAGATCACACAGTTCTAAAAATGAATGAACTTCTCCTAAGAATCAAAATTACTCTTATAAACATTGGGGAAATAAAGTTTTAGAAGAACAGATTTAGTATAATTGTTTCTACAAAGTTTAAAACATAGGGGTGCCTGGGTGGCTCAGTAGGTTATGCATCTGACTTTGGCTCAGGTCATGATCTCATGGTTTGTGAGTTTGAGCCCCGTATCAGGCTCTGTGCTGACAGCTCAGAGCCTGGAGCTTGCTTTGTATTCTATGTGTGTCTCTCTCTCTGTTCCTCCCCTACTTGCTCTCTCTCTCTCTCAAAATAAATGAAGATTTAAAAAATAATAAAATAAAACATGTGAAGTTAAATGGTTTATTATCTAGGAGCACCTACATAGATGGTGTGGTAGACTGTACTTCCCAAACATGGCTGCAACAGTATCTCTGGTTTCATATGCTCTTCCAGAACCTTGTCACTCTTCACTCAAGGTGGAGTCAGTGTCCCTTCCCCCTTGAACTCAGGTAGGACTTTGTGACCACTTCAACTAACAGACACTATGAGGCTTCTGAGGTTAGGTCATAAAAGGTGATAGAACTTCTGCCTGGTTTTCTCTCCTGGGATGCTCACCCCTGAAACTCAGCCACCATGTTGTGAGGAAGCCTGGGCCACATGGAAAGGGCCACGTGGATTTAAGCAAGACTCTAGGCCTCACCCCAGCTCCAGCAGCCAGCTGAGGAATCGCTTTGGAAGTAGATCCAAGAGCCCTCAGTTGAGCTGCCCCAGCTGATGGTGTGAAGCAGAGATTAGTTTTACCTATAGAATCCTGCCCAAATTACAGATTTGTGAGGAAAAAAAAAAAAAAGAAGAAGAAGATCGTTCCTGTTTTAGGCCACTAAGCTTTGGGGTAAGCAGCCAACAGCCATCTAGAATAGATGGTAAAAACTATAATGAACAATATGGGTTGAGAACATAAAACTTGGGACCAGAGTTACTAATGGGAGAGGATGGGGAATGTGATTGAGCAGGTGCATGTGGGGAACTGCCTGCCACAGAACGTTCTAGCCTGCTGGCTGAGCCTACCCTCCTAGATGAGTGAAGCCACACACCTCTCCTACTCCTAAGCACCTGCTGTGTGGAGGGTGAGCAGTCCTGTGTGGCATTCAAGAGCTAAAGAAAAAAGTTCAGCCCACAAGGGGAAGAAAGTGCCTCGATTCCATGGTGTGGACACAGCTGGCCCCACCAGTCTGCTGCCGTCTTCATGCAGGCCCGAGCTTTTCTGAAGGGCTAGACAGAGACTGTGCAGTGAAGGCTCTCCTTAGGCAATGCTCTTCTGGCGGTTTAATCAACACTTACAGTTATCTGTTGACACTCTGGAAACAAAAGCAAGAACCCTTGAAAGGACAACAGTGAACACTCTGTGTCTGAGCCACCAGGAATATTCAGAACTGATCCTCAACAGTAGCATGAACACTGGACACTTATCTTCCAGAGAGAAGGTCTTTGTGTGCAGACCTGGCTCTTGGCAAGGTTGTGGTGGTGGAAAACTGACACTGATACTCCCTGTATGAGATTCCCTTACTCCTATTGAGAATTCCATGTCCTGTGGATCCAGTGTTTTTCAGGCAGTGAAGATGGCAAATGCAAGGTCTCAAGAGGAATTCTGCTCAATCGTGGGGATTCCCAGGAGGGCCAGTCTGGGAGGGGTAAGGCTGGAACTCAGCAGCGGGATCATGCTGGAAGCTGAGGCATATCACTCATTCCTGGTCTCTAAATGAGTAGAGACCTGGGGCGCCTGGGTGGCTCAGTTGGTTAAGCGTCCGACTTTGGCTCAGGTCATGATCTCACAGTGCGTGGGTTCGAGCCCCGCATCGGGCTCTGTGCTGACAGCTCGGAGCCTGGAGCCTGCTTCAGAGTCTGTGTTTCCTTCTCTCTCTGCCCTTCCCCAACTTTCACTTTGTTTCTCTCTCTCTCAAAAATAAAACATTACCAAAAAAATTTAAATGAGGAGAGAGCTGAAGATGCCCTTCAAACAAGCAATGGTGACCTAACAGTGTCCACCAAAGAGAGAGCAGATTTAAAAAGAAAGAAACCCCAAAAGGTAGCTTTTTATAGAAAGTGCTTTGAAAATTAAAAAAAAAATCACTATTATTTGCTATTTTTCTATGATAGAATCTGGGTCTATTTTTTCTAAAGCAGAAAAGCCCCAAAGTCAAATGCTTCTGAGACATAAAATGTAATGAGTAAAGGGTAATAGAGAGTGGTGGAGACTGTAGCAAAGAGACTAAGGACAAGCCTTTACTAAGGGGGCCACCACTACTCCCCTTCTGCCTGTTGCTGAGATGAGGAAAGCTTGCCCTGGAATGTACTCAATCTCCTGGTTGTAAAGAGAAGCCAGAAGTTCAGACGCTCACATAAAAATTCACAATTTCCAAAATAAGATGCCAGCTAAAACAAACATGTATATGAGTAGCATTTGGATGTGTGAAGAGGTAAATAACTACCTCACGGGGTTGTGGAGAGGATGAGTGAGATAGAATTGAACCAACAATCTTTACTTACTAAACAGGCATCAGAAAAACCTAGAAATGAAAATAATCAGCGTCTATTCACTGTATTTTCCAAAGACAGCCACACTGGTACCTTCCATCCCACAGGCTATTTTTATTATGTAATCTTGACATTCCTTCAAGTGGTGGGGCTCCTTTTCCTCTCCTGAACCTGAGAAGGACGTTATGACTTCCTGAAGCAACAGTATGGTGGAAGTGATACTATGGGACTTTTGAAGCTGGGTCACAAAAATGCCATGTATTTCTGCCTTGCTCTCGGAAGATGGTCACTCTGTCACCCTGCCTCCATGCTAGAAGGGAGCCCAAGCAGCCTGTGGAGGCCGATGTTGAGTAGAACCAGAGCACCCAGTTCACACATCCAGCTGGGCTCCTCGCCAAGGCCAGCTCCAACTCGCCAGCAATATGAGCAAACCATCTCGAAAGTACGTCCTCCAGCTCTAATTTAAGCAGCCCCAGCTGAAACCATGTCAAGCAGAGACAAACCAGCCCTGCTGAAGCATGCCCAAATTGCAGATTCATAGGCAAAATAAATCAGTGTTGTTGTTTTAAGTCATTAAGATTAGGGTGTTTTTTTTTACACAGCAATAGATAACTGCAACAGGTTCAAACAACAAACTATTAGCCAGAGACACTCCCGGAAGAGTAAAGGAAGAGATCCAAGGTCAATTCAGGATCTCCTATGGCAGAGAAGCAAAATTTTGTGAGTCAAAAGGAAAAGGTGTTTTTCTTCCAGATTTCCAAGGCTGAGGCAGAACCCAATGAGACAAGTAGTGGAGGGGAATGGACACACTGAGCCCTAATTCAACCTAACAATCAGACTGAAGAAGGCACTGTAACCCTTCCACATCTGAGTGTACAGTCCAAATCCTTTTCAAGTTTGAACAGCATTTCTATTTATCATCTGGACAAGTGTTCCCCAGAACAGGTTCTCATACTACCCTCCCTCTATATCCAACTTTCTTAGAAGGGGGTCTGGGAAACTGCATTTTTTAAACCACCCGCTAGAGGATTATCTGTGCCAATTTACATCCACCCATCTCTCACGTAACGCTTTCAGACATTTTCTTGGGGTTATTATTAGGATAATGCTTATGGCTTAACATTTAGACAGCCCATGGCTCTGTCAGGGGAAGAGCAGGTGGGTCATTTTTTTTTTTTAATGTTTCTTTATTTTTGAGAGACAGAGAGAGACAGAGCATGAGCAGGGGAGGGACAGAGAGAGAGGGAGACACAGAATCTGAAGCAGGTTCCAGGCTCTGAGCTGTCAGCACAGAGCCCAATGCAGGGCTTGAACCCATGAACCGTGATATCACAACCTGAGCTGAAGTCAGACGCTTAACTGACTGAGCCACCCAGGGGCCTCAGCTGTGTTGTTTCTCAGCCAGCAGAAGCCCTACCTCCTCAGTGACTGGGTATGATGGGCTTGGCATTAGGCTTCAAGAGGTGCAGGGAAGGGAGCATCCAAGACAGATGGTGGGTGAAAACTTAAAAATCAAATAAAGTCAGAGACAGTTGTGCAGACCAGAGCCTCAGTCCCCCATCACCCCATTCTTTGGGCATTCACCACCTTTTCCCTTCACCAAGTCACTTGCTCAGTCCCAAAGAGGACCCCAGCTGCACCTGCCTTCTCTTCAGTAGTAGAAATAGGCTACAAGAACTTAAGCTAAAAGTTAAAAAGTATGTGATTTTAGTAAAAGTGATAACTGAAAATGTCATTAAATATGTTCTCTTGAAGCAAAAGGAAATGCTTGCCAGCCAATGAAGATATAGAATCTAACACGTAAAAGCCTACTATGCGCAGGGCACTTTGCTAGGTACTCATTGCTGGGGAAGGCAATTGGACCATCTGTATCGGACAAAAGCCACAAAACGTTACATGCAAGTTGCAAAAATATACCTACAGGTATATGATGGTATCTTTATCAGGTAATCTGGAAGCTGAAACACCAAGCTAATCACTGTGGTTGTAACTTGGGGTTGGATGGGGTGGGGTTGGAGTGGGAGGCAGTGTGAGATTGTGAGGAAATTTCATTCCTTTTTTTTTTTTTTTTTTTTTTTTTTTTTTAGAGAATGAGAAAGGGAGCTCATGCACAGGGCTTGATGCAGGGCCCAACGTGGGGCTCAATCTCAAGTTGTAAAATCAAACCCGATGTGGGGCTCCATCTCAGGACTATGAGATCATGACCTGAGCCGATATCACCAGTTGGCATAACTGAGCCACCCAGGTGACCCTGGAAATTTCACTTTCTAAAATAAATTTCTCTGGGGCGCCTGATTGGCTCAGTCAACAGAACGTACAACTCTTGATCTCAGGGTTGTGAGTTTGAGCCCCACATTGGGTGTAGAGATTACTTAAAAATAATATCTTAAAAAAATTTTTTTAATGAATTTCTCTGAAATGTTTCTCTTCTGTTTTTATATTTTGGTGATGGCAGTGTATTAAGAAACTGTAATAAGAAATATAATAAAAACTGTAAGGATTATTTTAAAATACAATACTAGTACTTTAAAACTATCTTTGTGGGGGTAATATTTGTACACAAAAATGTACCTATTTTAAGCATACACTTTTGTTTGGTGAGTTTTGATAAAAATACACACACCTATAAACACCACCTCAATCAGGATATGGAATGTTTACATCACCCCAAAAAGATTTCTATCCCTTCTACCCCAGACAACCATTAATCTGCTTTCCTCACTAGAGATTATTTTTGTCTACTCTAGATTTCATAGAAGTTAGAAGAAAATGTAATGTTCTTTCCTGTATCTAGCTTCTTTTACTCAGCATGTTTTCTTTTTTTTTTTAATTTTTTTTATGTTTATTTGTTTTTGAGAGAGAGAGAGAAAGAGAGAGAGAGAGAGAGAGAGAGAACATAAGCAGGGGAAGGGCAGAGAGAGAGTGAGACAGAATCTGAAGCAGACTCCAGGCTCTGAGCTATCAGCACAGAGCCTGATGCAGGGCTCAAACCCACAAACCGTGAGATCATGACCTGAGCTGAAGTTGGACACATAACCAACTGAGCCACCCAGGTACCACTCTTGCTTTCTTTTTTTCTTAATTGATTTATTTTGTGTGTAAGAGAGAAAGGGAGCACAAGTGGGGGAGGGGCAGAAAGAGAGAGAGGGAGAGAGAGAATCCCAAGCAGTCTCCATGCTGTTAGCAAGAGGCCAATGAGGGGCGTGAACTCACAAACTGTGAGATCATGACCTGAGCTGAAATCAAGAGTTACATGCCTAACTGACTAAGCCACCTAGATGCCCCTCACTCAGCATGTTTCTATGATTCATTCATATTGTTATGGACTGGTCATCTGTTCCCTCTTATTTATGAATAGTGTTCTATTGTATAAATACATAGCAGTTTATTCATTCCTCAGATGATGGACATTTGGATTACTTCTAGTTTTGAGCCATTTTGTATAGCATCAAATTGTTATGAATATTTATGGACAGGTCTTTGTATGGGAATATGCTTTCATTTCTCTGACGTATATGCCTCAGAGTGGAATTGCTAGGCTCTAAAGTAAATGTATGTTTAATTTTATTTTTTTAAAAATAGGTGTTTGGGATGCTCAGTTGGCTAAGTGTCCAACTTTGGCTCAGGTCATGATTTCATGGCTCGTGAGTTGGAGCCCCACGTCAGGCTCTGCACTGACAGCTCAGAGCCTGGAGCCTGCTTTGGATTCTGTGTCTCCCCCTCTCTCTGCCCCTCCCCTGCTTGCGCTCTGTCTCTCTGTGTCTCAAAAATAAATAGACATTAACAACAAAATAGGTGCTTGCATTTTGAAGCAGCAATTCTCCCATCCAAGTACTAACCAGGCCCGACCCTGCTTAGCTTCAGAGATCAGACGAGATCGGGCGCATTCAGGGTGGTATGGCCATTCACTGAAGCAGCAATTCTCACAATTTACTCTAAATAAATAATCATGGCTGTATAGAAAGATTTAGCTATCTGGATCTACATTACAACATTGCTTATACATTTGCTACAATTTAAGGTATGTATAACCCTGTTATGGATTACCACATGGCAATTTAAAGGGATATTTCAGCCTTCCAGTTCAGGTTAAAGACTTAGCATAGGTATTTACCTTCTCAACTTCCACCATTAAAATAACAGTAAGTGGGTTGAAATGGCATAGACCCACAATAAACAGGGACAGGGGCCATCAATAGTCAGAGATTTCGGGGAGACTGGAGGAAGATGGCAGCATAGGAGGACTCTGGGCTCACCGCGTCCTGCTGACCACTTAGATTCCACCCACATCTACCTAAATAACCCAGAAAACTGCCAGAAGACTAGCAGAACAGACTCTCCGGAGCCAAGCGTAGACGATACGCCCACGGAAGAGGGTAGGAAGGGTAGAGAGGCGGTGCACGCTACATGGACTGGCGGGAGGGAGCCAGGGCGGTGGAGGGGCAGCCAGCCTACCCGGCAAGGCAGAGCCCCCAAATCTGGCTTGCAAAAGCAGAGGGGCCGGATGGAGTGTGTTCTGACAGCCAGCAGGACTTAACATCTGGAATGTTATAAGTCAACAGCTCTACTCCAAGAGCGGGAGGGCTAGAAGACAACGGGAGGGAGAGTTGTTGAGCTCCAGAGGACAGAGCTCAGCTTGGCAGGGAACAAAGGTGCTGGAAAGTGCCATCTCCCTCACCCATCCCCCAGCCAAAATCCCAAAGGGAACCAGTTCCTGTTAGGGAACTTGCTTGCAACGCGCAAACACCCAATGCTGTGCTTCTGCGGATCCATCCCTCTGACGGGTCTGCCTCCCTCCAGTACTGCAGAGCCCCTCCCTAAGCGGACCACCGAAGGCAAAGCGAGCTGAGTCTACCCCTCCCGCCCCTGTGCACCTTGCGGATCCACCCCGGCTAATACGCCAGATCCTATCAAAGCAGCACACAAGCTTGGCAGTGTGCAAGTAGCCCAGACAGGGGCCACACCACTCCACAGTGAGTCTTGCCCCTGGGAGAGGGGAAGATAAGGTACACACCAGTCTGACTATGGCCCCAGCGGCGGGCTGGGGGCAGACATCAGGTCTGACTGCGGCCCTGCCCACCAATGCAAGTTACTCCAGACAGCACAGAGGAAGAGCCCTGAAGTCCCGGGCCACCCCAGGGACTATCCAAAATGACAAAACGGAAGAATTCTCCTCAAAAGAAACTCCAGGAAGTGGCAACACCTAAAGAACTGATCAAAAACGATTTAAGCAATGTAACAGAAAATGAATTTAAAATAATAGTCATAAAATTAATCACTGGGCTTGAAAAAAGTATAGAGGACAGCAGAGAATCTATTACTACAGAGATCAAGGGACTAAGAAACAGTCAGGAGGAGCTAAAAAATGCTATAAATGAGCTGCAGAATAAAATGGAGGCGGCCACAGCTCAGATTGAAGAAGCAGAGGAGAGAATAGGTGAATTAGAAAATAAAATTATGGAAAAAGAGGAAGCTGAGAAAAAGAGAGATAAAAAAAAATCCAGGAGTATGAGGGGAGGATTAGAGAACTAAGTGACACAATTAAGTGTAATAACATACGCATAATTGGGATTCCAGAGGAGGAAGAGAGAGGGAAAGGTGCTGAAGGTGTACTTGAAGAAATCATAGCTGAGAACTTCCCGGATCTGGGGAAGGAAAAAGGCATTGAAATCCAAGAGGCACAGAGAACTCCCTTCAGATGTAACTTGAATCGATCTTCTGCACAACATATCATAGTCAAACTGGCAAAATACAAGGATAAAGAGAAAATTCTGAAAGCAGCTAGGGATAAACATGCTCTAACATATAAAGGGAGACCGATAAGACTAGTGACGGATTTATCTACTGAAACTTGGCAGGCCAGAAAGGAATGGCAGGAGATCTTCAATGTGATGAACAGAAAAAAATATGCAGCCGAGAATCCTTTATCCAGCAAGTCTGTCATTTAGAATAGAAGGAGAGATAAAGGTCTTCCCAAACAAACAAAAACTGAAGGAACTCATCACCACTAAACCAGCCCTACAAGAGATCCTAAGGGGGTCCTGTGAGACAAGGTACCAGAGACATCACTACAAGCATGAAACCTACAGACATCACAATGACTCTAAACCCATATCTTTCTACAATAACACTGAATGTAAATGGACTAAATGCTCCAACCAAAAGACATAGGGTATCAGAATGGATAAAAAAACAAGACCCATCTATTTGCTGTCTACAAGAGACTCATTTTAGACCTGACGACACCTTCAGATTGAAAGTGAGGAGATAGAGAACTATCTATCATGCTACTGGAAGTCAAAAGAAAGCTGGAGTAGCCATACTTATATCAGACAAACTAGACTTTAAATTAAAGGCTGTAACAAGAGATGAAGAAGGCCATTATATAATAATTACAGTGTCTATCCATCAGGAAGAGCTAACAATTATAAATGTCTATGCGCCAAATATGGGAGCCCCCAAATATATAAAACAATTAATCACAAACATAGGCAACCTTATTGATAAGAATGTGGTAATTGCAGGGGACTTTAATACTCCACTTACAACAATGGATAGATCATCTAGACATAGGGTCAATAAAGAAACAAGAGCCCTGAATGATACATTGGATCAGATGGGCTTGACAGATATATTTAGAACTCTGCATTCCAAAGCAACAGAATATACTTTCTTCTTGAATGCACATGGAACATTCTCCAAGATAGATCACATACTGGGTCACAAAACAGGCCTTCATAAATATACAAGAACTGAGATCATACTATGCATACTTTCAGACCACAATGCTATGAAGCTTGAAATCAACCGCAGGAAAAAGTCTGGAAAACTTCCAAAAGCATGGAGGTTAAAGAACACCCTACTAAAGAATGAATGGGTCAACCAGGCAATTAGAGAAGAAATTAAGAAATATATGGAAACAAATGAAAATGAAAATACAACAATCCAAACACTCTGGATGCAGCAAAGGCAGTCCTGAGAGGAAAATACATTGCAATCCAGGACTATCTCAAGAAACAAGAAAAATCCCCAATACAAAATCCTTTAGCACGGCTAAAGGAAATAGAAGCAGAACAGCAAAGACACCCCAAACCCAGCAGAAGAAGAGAAATAATAAAGATCAGAGCAGAAATAAATAATACAGAATCTAAAAAAACTGTAGAGCAGATCAATGAAAACAAGAGTTGGTTTTTCGAAAAAATAAACAAAATGGATAAACCTCTAGCCAGGCTTCTCAAAAAGAAAAGGGAGATGACCCAAATAGATAAAATCATGAATGAAAACGGAATTATTACAACCAATCCCTCAGAAATACAAGCAATTATCAGGGAATACTATGAAAAATTATATGCCAACAAACTGGACAACCTGGAAGAAATGGACAAATTCCTAAACACCCACACACTTCCAAAACTCAAACAGGAAGACAGAAAGCTTGAACAGACCCATAACCAGTGAAGAAAAATTGAAGCAGTTATCAAAAATCTCCCAACAAATAAGAGTCCAGGACCAGATGGCTTCCCAGGGGAGTTCTACCAGACGTTTAAAGCAAAATAATACCTATCCTTCTCAAGCTATTCCAAAAAATAGAAAGGGAAGGAAAACTTCCAGACTCATTCTGTGAAGCCAGCAGTACTTTGATTCCTAAACCAGACAGAGGCCCAGTAAAAAAAAGAGAACTACAGGCCAATATCCCTGATGAATATGGATGCAAAAATTCTCAATAAGATACTAGCAAATCGAATTCAACAGCATATAAAAAGAATTATTCACCATGATCAAGTGGGATTCATTTCTGGGCTGCAGGGCTGGTTCAACATTCACAAATCAATCAATGTGATACATCACATTAATAAAAGAAAAGATAAGAACCATATGATCCTGTCAATCGATGCAGAAAAGGCCTTTGACAAAATTCAACATCCTTTCTTAATAAAAACCCTCGAGAAAGTCGGGATAGAAGGAACATACTTAAACATCATAAAAGCCATTTATGAAAAGCCCACAGCTAATATCATCCTCAATGGGGAAAAACTGAGAGCTTTTTCCCTGAGATCAGGAACACGACAGGGATGCCCACTCTCACCGCTGTTGTTTAACATCGTGTTGGAAGTGCTAGCGTCAGCAATCAGACAACAAAAGGAAATCAAAGGCATCAAAATTGGCAAAGATGAAGTTAAGCTTTCACTTTTTGCAGATGACATGATATTATACATGGAAAATCCGATAGACTCCACCAAAAGTCTGCTAGAACTGATACATGAATTTAGCAAAGTTGCAGGATACAAAATCAATGTACAGAAATCAGTTGCATTCTTATACACTAATAATGAAGCAACAGAAAGACAAATAAAGAAACTGATCCCATTCACAATTGCACCAAGAAGCATAAAATACCTAGGAATAAACCTAACCAAAGATGTAAAAGATCTGTATGCTGAAAACTATAGAAACCTTATGAAGGTAATTGAAGAAGGTATAAAGAAATGGAAAAACATTCCATGCTCATGGATTGGAAGAATAAACATTGTTAAAATGTCAATACTACCCAAAGCTATCTACACATTCAATGCAATCCCAATCAAAATTGCACCAGCATTCTTCTCGAAACTAGAACAAGCAGTCCTAAAATTCATATGGAACCACAAAAGGCCCCAAATAGCCAAAGTAATTTTGAAGAAGAAGACCAAAGCAGGAGGCATCACAATCCCAGACTTTAGCCTCTACTACAAAGCTGTCATCATCAAGACAGCATGGTATTGGCACAAAAACAGACACATAGACCAATGGAATAGAATAGAAACCCCAGAACTAGACCCACAAAAGTATGGCCAAGTAATCTTTGACAAAGGAGGAAAGAACATCCAATGGAAAAAAAGACAGTCTCTTTAACAAATGGTGTGGGAGAACTGGACAGCAGCATGCAGAAGAATGAAACTAGACCACTTTCTTACACCATTCACAAAAACAAACTCAAAATGGATAAAGGACCTGAATGTGAGACAGGAAACCATCAAAACCCTAGAGGAGAAAGCAGGAAAAAACCTCTCTGACCTCAGCCGCAGCAATTTCTTACTTGACACATCCCCAAGGGCAAGGGAATTAAAAGCAAAAATGAACTATTGGGACCTCATGAAGATAAATAACTTCTGCACAGCAAAGGAAACAATCAGCAAAACTAAAAGGCAATGAACATAATGGTAAAAAATATTTGAAAATGACATATCGGACAAAGGGCTAGTATCCAAAATCTATAAAGAGCTCACCAAACTCCACACCCGAAAAACAAATAATCCAGTGAAGAAATGGGCAGAAAACATGAAAAGACACTTCTCTAAAGAAGACATCCAGATGGCCAACAGGCACATGAAAAGATGCTCAACGTCGCTCCTCATCAGGGAAACACAAATCAAAACCACGCTGAGATACCACCTCACGCTAAAATGAACAAATCAGGAGACTATAGATGCTGGAGAGGATGTGGAGAAATGGGAACCCTCTTGCACTGTTGGTGGGAATGCAAACTGGTGCAGCCGCTCTGGGAAACAGTGTGGAGGTTCCTCAAAAAATTAAAAATAGACCTACCCTATGACCCAGCAGTAGCACTGGTAGGAATTTACCCAAGGGATACAGAAGTGCTGATGCATAGGGGCACCTGTACCCCAATGTTTATAGCAGCACTTTCAACAATAGCTAAATTATGGAAAGAGCCTAAATGTCCATCAACTGACGAATGGATAAATTGTGGTTTATATACACAATGGAATACTACGTGGCAATGAGAAAAAATCAAATATGGCCTTTTGTAGCAACGTGGATGGAACTGGAGAGTGTGATGCTAAGTGAAATAAGCCATACAGAGAAAGACAGATACCATATGTTTTCACTCTTATGTGGATCCTGAGAAACTTAACAGAAGTCTATGGGGGAGGGGAAGAAAAAAAAAAGAGGTTAGAGAGGGAGAGAGCCAAAGCATAAGAGACTCTTAAAAACTGAGAACAAACTGAGGGTTAATGGGGGGTGGGTGATGGGTATTGAGGAGGGCACCTTCTGGGATGAGCACTGGGTGTTGTATGGAAACCAATCTGACAATACATTTCATATTAAAAAAAATAGAGATTTCAACAAATTTCTTGGAAACAGAAAGGGTTGGGTAAATATTGACTAATACAGCAGGGGGACTGGACTGTAACCAATGAGGGCTCAAGTCAGTCCACAGACCCTGAGAGATGCCTCAGCCTGCAAGTGAAAAGGATTCCAGACAGCAGACATGGCAAATGGGTCTGAAAAACCACTGTAGTTCCCTAATGCAGGAGCCGGCACCTTTGCTCCCTGATTGGACGGGGCCAATCACTTTCTCTGGGTCAAACACTGAAGGGCTCATTTCTGAACAAACTGTACACACCCCCTGGGAGAACTAGGGCAGCCAATGGGGAGTTTAGAAGTCCAGAGTGGAACCTTCAACACTACTGCCTTCAGGGACCCCTAACAAGAACAACAACAAACACCTGTCTTCCTGCCAGCTTTGCCTGTAGAGAAGCCTGGGAGCGGACCAGTTCTGCCTTGGCTCTTCCAACCTCCCATCAGCTCCTTAATGCCTCAGTCTTAAATAGGAATGAAGAACCAAGAGTAAACAGATATGGGAGGAAAGTTGGCAATAGAAAAAAATTAAGAAAAAAATGAATCAGCAGGCCAATATGATTCTAGAGGAAATAGAGATGATTCATGGGACAAAAGAGGATTAAACAAAAACTTTTGAAAACCTCAGCAACAACTGGGCAAATATCACAGTGGTAAAACAAGAGAAGGTGCTATGAAGAAGAAACAATCAGAAAACAAAGAGTTCTTTAAAATCCAAAATATGTTTGAGAAAAAATGCTACTACTAACAATAATAGGGTTAGAACATAAAGTTGAAGAAATTTCCTAAGTATAGATTTTAAGATTTTAAAACAAATGCAAAATATGGCAGAAAAGCCAAAAGAAAGAAGGGGGTGATCTAGAAGTTTGAGATCTAAGTAAGAGGAATTCCACAAAGGGGCGCTTGGGGGGCTGAGGCCATTAAGCGCCGGACTTCGGCTCAGGTCATGATCTCAGGGTTTGTAAGTTCGCGCCCCATGTTGGGCTCTGTGCTGACAGCTCAGAGCCTGGAGCCTGCTTTGGATTCCATGTGTGTCTCTCTCTCTGCCCCTCCCCCGCTCACACTCTGTTTCTCTCACGCACTCTCAGAAATGAACATTAAAAAAATAGTTTAAAAAAGAGGAATTCCACAAAGAGAAAAAATAAATATAAAAATAGTAAATAATTTTCTAAAATGACAAAGGGCATGTCTTTGACTGCCAGGGCCCAGTGAAAGCCCAGCACAGAGAAATGAAAAAGTATCCACACATGGCCATAATCACCAGAAGCTGTCAGAACACCAGGAATAAGGAGTGGATGCTAAAAGATTCCAGAGAGAAAAAAACCCAAGTCTCCTCTGAGGGATTTGATGTTGGATTAGAATTGCAGACACAGCCAATTCATGAATCAAGGGGAAAGCTGAGTAAAGGTATTTGCAGTATCAAAGTATTTTATTTTATTTAAAAAAAATTTTTAACGTTTATTTATTATTGAGAGACAGAGAGACACAGAGCATGAGCAGGGGAGGGGTAGAGAGAGGTAGAATCCGAATGAAGCAGGTTCCAGGTTCCAAGCAATCAACACAGAGCCTCACACGGGGCTCGAACTCACAAACTGCGAGATCATGACCTGAGCCGAAGTTGGTCACCCAACCAACTGAGCCACCCAGGCACCCTGTATCAGAGTATTTTAAATTCTACCTCACGCATAGTTTATCCCAGGGAGTTACCTGAGGACATGCTCCAGCAAAATGAGAAAGGAAATGAAGAGAGAGGAGGCTCTGGGGGTCCTGAGAAGAGTGACTCTACTCACTGAAAGCCACAAAGGGAATCAGCTGCAGACCAAGAGAAACAGGAGCAGGAACATACGGAACTACAGAGAGCGACAGGCAGTTGGTTCTGGCTTTGCTTTCTGGTTTGCTTTGTTTTTGGAGAGGAGGTGGAAAGGAGAGAGAGAGAACCAATAGAAAAATAGCATGATTGAAAGCCTGGAAAACATGATGAGTGGATAAGATTAAGGAAATCAGTGAAATGTAAAAAAAGAAATAAATTTGTTCCAGAACATTCTCCTTTGAGGACAGACATTGGCCCCATAAAAAAAGTACTATAAACCTAGTTCCTACTTTGATCTGCTATGAACTGTATTTACGCAGCCAACAAGGGATAAACATCATTTTTTGGTCTTCAACTCTTAGAATCAACCTCAGACCCAGGTAAACAGCAATGATAATTTTAGAATATGTTGGGAGGTGGAAGGAAAGATAGGAAGGAGTGCCATGTCCTTACCTTACAAAGTGAGGAGTAAAGAGATACTATCTATAGTTGACAGGAAGTGGGGGTTTAATTATGTCCTTTGAAGTTGCAGGGACCAGGAAGCTTTGGGAATGGGGGCTTAACTATATTTAGAAGAGTGGAGGGAGGAAGTAGGAGTGGGAGAGCAGTGAACAGATCCTCACATATCACAGTGGGAAGTCAACAGAAAACACTGAAGTTGCTAAATAACAAAGAGCAGCTTATTTAGAAATGTGCAGGTAACCAACAAATGAATTTGAAATAGGAATATTTAAAATTTGTCCCAGGGGAGCAAGACTGGGGGGGGGGGGGGGGAAGCAGGTGACTCTCATTTTGCATATAAGGTCTTTGGTATTATTTGATCTTAAACCATCTGCATACATTACTACTTGAAATCTTTAATGTGGAATTTCTCATAAGCAGTTTATAAGACTATGGAACATAACGGCCTGCAAAAAGTTAGAGGGATATAAAGCCAACTGGTGTTGAAGTCATTGCTGGGTCTTTGGATAACAAATTATTTTATTTTCTTGTAACTTATACATATATACATCTTTTTTTTTTTTTAATTTATTTTGAGAGAGAGAGAGAGAGCTAGTGAGACTGAGCTGGGGAGGGACAGAGAAAGAGAGGGAGAGAGAGAGAATTCCAAGCAGGGTCTACACTGTCAGCGCAGAGCCCAATGTGGGACTTGAACCCTCGAACCATGAGATCATGACCTCAGCCAAGACCAAGAGTCAGTCACTTAACCAACTGAGCCACCGAGGCACCCCTACATCTTTCATAATAATTAGTGTTTTACTCTTACAGTAACAAAAAATAACTTAAAAAAAAGTTTATTTATTTTGAGAAAGAGAGCGTGAGTGGGGGAGTGACAGAGAGAGGGAGAATTTCAAGCAGTCTCTGCACTCCCCGTGCAAAGCCCAACAAGGGGCTCAGACCCATGAAGCTGCGAGATCAAGACCTGAGCTGAAATTAAGATATCGGATGCTCAACCGAGGCACCCAGGAGCCCCCAAAAATAACTTTTAAAGATGGACCCCACAAGTTTCTCCTGGGGGCACAAACTATCTCCAGGGGAGGAATACTCAAGGCGGTTATGGTTATGCCTGATCTGAAGTGCCCACCTCTCCCCTGTCCCCTCCCCGTCTCAGATGCAGGCCACTGGCCCAGGCCAGCCCAATCTGATGTCAGGGTCAGGAACCCTAGGATTCTGCCTGGCTTCAAACATATTACTAAAAATCTTACCAACCTACAGCATCAGCCTCCCCCATGCCGGCATCCAGCAGACTTCCACCGTCCTCCACAGGTCCTAGGACCCTAGGACCCTCTACAACCACCAGGGCTGAGCTCACTGGGCTCTCACCCATGTTTTGGGCCCAGATAGGATTGGTCAGGGAGTCACTCAGCCCGGTCCAAATATGAAGGTCCCTGGACTTCAAAACAAACTCATTTGTGGCTAATGAAACAGGGTGGGCATTTTGCTATAATACACCCCACATTAGGATAAAGATACACGGCATAGAGCTGTACTGTAGAGCTGGAATTCCCTTACATTCATTTATCTGTTCATTCTATAGACAAGAAATCGAGACCCAGAGAGGCTCAGTCACTTGCCCAAGGTCAAAACCTAGATCTGATTCCCAGTCTTTTGTCTATAGAATTTTAAAAGGAAGATAATTAAGGTGTCTCAAGTTCTTTGGATTACAGGTAACAGAATCTCAGTTTTAAGCCAAAGGAAAAAAATGACCAGAAAAACATTAGAATCCAAGGGCATGAAGTTCAGCTCAGGAGGGATCAGAGCGAGGTGGAGAATGCCTACAGACAGCCGCTCACCTCTGTCTCTCTCTCTCCAACTGGCTGACAGGCGTACATGGCTCCCAGGACGTAGCCCCACATGCCTGGGATACTCCTCAGATGGGAGGATGGATCATGCTGGGCAGACACAGGGTCTGGGCCAGCATAAGCACAGGGTGGGAAGGAAGTTATCTGGAGTATCTTTGTTGCAGGGGGTTGGGAGTGAAGTTCTGACAAGCGTTGAATGCTTCTGGGCTATCCTGCTGGGGACATTATTAGTACAGGTACTGTCCTCATTTTGAAGGCAAAGGCCTGAGGCTCAGGGCAGATAAGCACATGGCTATTAAGTAGCACAGACTGTAACTGACTCTCCTTCCTCTTAGTGTAAGACGCTTTCCTTTATGCTCCTCCTCTCTTGTGAAATGATGCTATTAGCATTGGGAGCCCTGGAACAAATCCTGCCTCTCCTATTTGCCATTCTTTGGGGAGACCTGCAGTTATGTGAGGCTCAGTGCTTACTGCTCAAAGCCACCAGGTCTGTGGGCCTCTCTGGGTCCTCGAAATAATGCTGAAAAGCGACTTACCTGCTTTGTTGCCTTAGGGGCTCTCTCCATTTCCTGGTATTTTGTCTCCGTTCAGGAGTGTGTCAGGGAGAGCTCATTCTAGCTCCCAAGAGTCAACTGCTCTCTTTTTTGGAATTTTGCAAGCTAGCTGACATCATGTTGGCTGCCTGAAATTGGCCATTCTGGGAGAATCCTACAGCATGGAAATTGACAAATGCTATCAATCAGGGTTCTCTGGCAATCCCTGTCAGTTGTTAAATATTTACTAGCACATCACTGTCTCCATCTGCCCACTTCCTGCCTGGAAGACTATTGAAGATGTTCATGTGAAAACTCACACTTAATTTTCAGTTCTGAACATCCTTTATATATGCTGAATGGATTTTTAAAAATATCTTTGCAAACATGAATGCTTCGTATCAATTTCGGTGGTAACTCCAGGCCAAATGCCTAAGAGAACAAATGGATTCTTTGTGTAACTCAACTCCCACCCCCACCCCCCACCCCTTTAGCTATAATGCTTAAACACTCTTGTTTTCCACACTCACTGCCATGTCTTTACCTCAGGTCCTTATCTCCCATGGAGCCTGTCACTGAGACCCCTATCTGGTTTCCCTGTCTCCAACCCCCTCTTTTCCTACTCCATCCTCCAGCAGATCTCTGCCTGGTCAATCTTCTGAAAGCCCTGCCTCTGCCACATCTCCTATCAGAGGCTCCAACTGGCTCCTAACAGTTCAAGCTCCTGAGCTGGTGCTCAGACCACCACCCCCCTCTGTCTTTGCGCCCATTAATTCCCAGGGAATTCAAGTCATGAACCTGGACTGGACTGATCTTGGCTTGTGTGCATTCCCTCTCCCTAGAAGGCCTTCCTTCACCCCATCTTTTCTGAAACCTAAGTGTTATTTCATCCATGATACTGTCTGTAAACCCCATGGTCCAGCCAGAGGTGACCCCAGTCACCCTTGGACCTGTTAGAACTCTTTAATTGTGGCTCCCACATGTCCCTCACAGCCATGACTACTCTAAGGTGGGCTGGACACGATCATCTACTACATCACTGCAACTCAAATTGTGGTTCAGACTGGCAGCCCCTGGGACTCTATTAGAAATGTAAATTCTAAATCCCCATCCCAGGCCTAAGTGAATCAGAATTCTGGGGTACCCTCCAGGTGATTCTAATGCACACTGGTCTACACCCTTTCCAGGTGTTTTTTTTTTTTTTTTTTCCTACACAACATCCTTTTTTATGGCTGCTCCTTATAGTATGTGTTTACTGTTAACGTTTTCCCTGCTCATTCAGATTCTAGAAGTCTTTACCTTCTAGGATTGCCCAAGGCTATAGGTGGTTGGTTCCATCTGCCCCAAATCGCATGCCTTTTCTATATTTCACAGGCCCAGGAATGTTCCCTGTGTCCCTCGCGCCTCCTGAGATGTGGAGCCTTGAGTTCTATGCTGCATTCAGCTAGGTGCACCGTCCCTCCTCCACAGACTGGCATTAACTACATTAACTCCCCTCAAAACATTTAGATCAAAGGCCATCTTGTACCTCAGGCAATTCTGTTATCAGGTAGGCTTTGGGTGCAGCCACTTTGGTCAGCCCAGGAGACAGGGCTCCAGAGAGGTTGAAGCCATGTTTCCTGAGGAGAGCGCCTTTCTCTGCCTGGAATCAAGTGTGGCCACCATAAGGCCCAACCTTCAGAGAACTAGGGCAGCCCCTCTTCACCTTTTTGGTAACTTTTTATTTGGAAATAATTTCAAATAATTTGGAAATAATTTCAATAATTTCAAAATTGCAAATAGAGAATAAGGAAATACCATGTACCCTTTACCCAGATTCACCCATCACATACATTTTGCTCTATTTCTTTCATTGTGTTATTCTGTTTTTTCTTAACTGTTTAAAAGCAAGTTACAGACATTGTGCCCCTTTGCCTCTCAATATTTCCTAGAACAAGAACATTCCCTTATATAAACACAGTATGATTGTCAACTTCAGGAAATTTAACACGGATAGAATATAGTTCGAATTCAAATTTCATCAATTGTTTCCCCAAATGTCCTTTACATCTATTACTTCCCCCCCCCCCCCCCCAGCCCAGAAACCCATCAAGGATCAGTCATGTGTTGCATTTAGTTGTCTTGTCTATTTAGTCTCTTAATTTGGAACAGCTCCTCAGCCATTCTCTGAATTTTTTGACCTTGACATTTTTGAAGGGCCCTAGCCAGTTACTTTAATAAGACCGTTTTTGAATGTAGGTAAATGTGGTATTTCGGTGTTAGATTTGGGTAAGCTCTTTTACTGGCAGGGAAATCACAGGAGAGGATGTTCTACCCCTCTCAGTGTAGCTCACTAGGGGATCCATGAGGTAAGTCTGTCCCAAGAGCAGGAATGTTAGCTTTGAGCTCTGGAAAGGCAATGCACAGTTTCTTTGTGAAGGCTGCCCTCTGCTGGCCATTTTCTAGAGTGAGGCGCTACGCCTCTGATGACAGGGAGGACAAGGGGCCAGAAGCCCTGAAGTACAGATCCTGACCCTTTACTGGTTGTGAGAGTATAGGAAAGTTATTCAGCCCTATCGAACCTCGTTTTCCTCATCTGTAAAAATCGGGCGACAGTCTCTGAGTCTGAAGGGGTCCTTTAAATGTGGCCAAGTGCAAATGTCTACACGGGCTGCTAGGACTCCTCTTCAGGCCCAGCCCAGGAGGTCCTTGAGTGCCAAAGCTGCTCTTCCGGACCCCCATCCACTACCTAAAAAGCCTCCAAAGTGTCTCGTCTGTGGCTGCCAAGGCAGAACTATTCTCCTTACCCGAGGGTTCCGTGAACAACACGTTCCCATGAATCGTTTTGTGAAGGAACTCGAGGAGGCCTGGGCTTCCATGTTTCTGTGCTGTGGGTCGTCCGGGGTCCTCTGTGCACCCACCAGCCCTCACTCCCACTTCCGCTGGCTGCTGCCACACCGCCGCTCCCAGCCTGGCGGAGCTGTGGGCCCTCCCCTTCCGGGGCTGCTGGAGCAGGCGCTCTCCACCCCCACCAAACTCCGCAAACCTGGGCTCTCAGCGCGTCAGGCTCCCACCTGCACCAACCCTGGGGAATTGTGCCAATTCTGTTCTCACCGAGACTTTAGGTCTTTCTCCACATTTTCTTCGGGTCCTTTTTCAGAAACTTAGGTAACCACACACACCACACACACATTTCTTCCTGGCTGCCTGGAAAGATTTATTGAGCACCAATTATACCCCAGGCTTTGCATTGGGGCTGCACGGAACCCCACAGAGCTGATGGCTTATGGGGTGCTGGAGACAAGCAGAGCAGCAACGACATCACAAATGCGATCGCTGTGCCTTCTGAGGCAGACTTCTCATGTCCCACGAGAAGCAGGGCCATGCTTAGTACCTCCCGTGTGGCCCAGGGCCTCCTTTTGAGGGCTTTATTTTTATTAAGTGTTCCCCCAGGACACCAGAGAGAGTCATTTTGTATGCCCCCAGGAGAAGCTCAGAGGAGAATTATGAGAAATAAGTATATCAAGAAAGAGAGGAGAGAAATATTTCTCAGCATGGAATCAATGAGTGGTTTCTTTTCTTACTTAAATTTACTCTTCAGGGGCGCCTGGGTGGCTCAGTTGGTTAAGCATCCAGCTTTTGATTTCAGCTCAGGTCATGATCTCACGGTTTGTGACATCCATCCCCGCGCTGGGCTGTGCGCTGGCAGCCTGAAGCCTGCTTGGGATTCTCTCTCTCCCCATCCCCAACTCTTGTGCATATGCACAACTCTCTCTTTCAAAATAAATAAATGTTTATTTTAAAAAATACTTTTCAGAGCAGAGGTATCTGTAGTAGTAAATCTGACCTATTCTCTGGAGCATCTGTGGTCTCTTCATGTTTGGAGGATCTTGGGATTCTTGAGAACCCATAATTCAATGAATGGAATTCTGAGCCTGCTCAGAGGAATGAGTCTCACACAGACAAGTACTCAGTATATGCTGACTTACAAGTGAACTTCACTTATAAAGCTAGTGCCCAGGTTAGGCTGTAAGAGGTCAGGCCAGAAGGCACTGGGGGGGGGGGGGGGGGAGCTGGGGGGTGGAGTAGTCCCAACGGACTTGATGAGAAGCCTCCCAGCTTCCCCTCATTTACATGACAGACAGAAGTCACTTCTCATGCACATGAGACGTACCACTGGCTGACCAATCTGCCTCACAGGCTTCTCAGGGAAAATGAATTCCAACATGGAAAGGGCCAGGTACCATTTGCGTGAAGATGCCCTACATGTAAACAGATATACAGAGAACGTGCTTGGGCCAGAAACATGAATCAGGAGTCACTTTACAATGTAATTTTGTAGGGATTGATTAGGGAGCAAACATACTTGTCTTCAACTAGAGAGGGGCGAGTTAGGACAGAGTGCAGCTTACGCAGCCATGGTCAGGGCCTGTGTTGGGTTTATCCTGGTCTATTTCCACCTGCCCTGCTTCCTCATTTGTGTGTATGCTCCCCCACAAAGGATGCTGGGGAAGAATGTGAATGGAGCATTCACAAATGCATCACTACTTCCTAAAGAACAAGTGGGTAAATAATTAAGTCATTCTGCTCTGCAAAGGGGTGAATGCTATTTGGGAAAGTACACTAGAAAATTCCATGGTGGTAAGGACTATGCTGTCTTGTTCACCACTTTGAAGTTAGTATCACACCTGGCAGATATTAGGCACATTAAAAAAAAAAAAAATTAGCTGTGGTGGAAGCCCACCAGGACCTACTTTATTCTATCACCGTAGTGTAACTCCTTCTCAGGAACAAACAGAAGGATAGAGTTCATGTTTTCTCGTGACCATATGCCCCAAGCAATACTTTGAAATAAACGATGCTGCAATTTCCAGTTTTGTTTTAATTGGTAATTCATAAAATCCTTTAGAAACCCAAACCGTTTAAACAACCAATTGATGGTAATACTGATGGCATTTAAGCTGTTGTCAGCTTAGTTCTTGATTGACAACGTCAAAACCACCACCATAGCTAGGGTCACAATAACTCAGGAATGCAAAAAAAATGAAGACAGAACAAAATGAACCCCCTCCCCGCCCCCTGCAAACTATCTCAGCTATAATTATACAAACAGGTAGTAACTTGTATTTTACTGAAGTCCTGAAACTGCCTTGAGGGGCAGGTGAGCAAACAGTACATTAAGAAAACCAAAAAAGTTATAATAATAAAACTAGTTTGTCTGTCCTGAGCCTAGGAGGGCAATACCTTCCTGATTGCTCCACAACATTTACTCTTTGGCCATCTATTTTCCTGGTCCCTTCACATCCTGTGTTAGTAATCCCTGCTGTGACTTTATGGTAACTCAGGGTGTCTTAACTAGCTGGGCTGTGTACCTGGGCTAAGAGTCTACTGTTACAACTTTGTGTCTCCAGAACCAAATTGCCTGGACGTGTATCCCAATTCTGCCACTTCCTAGCTATGATCTGAGCAGGCTGCTTATCCACTCAGGGCCCCAGTTTCCTCATCTGTAAAAAAGGGATAATAGTACTATCAATCATTCATCAACTATTTATTGAGGACCTATATGCCAGGCATTATTCTAGGTGCTGGGAATAAAACAAATACATCAGGAGGCTTACATTTTAGTGGAGAAACAGACAAGTAATGAAGTAAACATATAGTATGTCAAAGAGTGAGAAGTGCCATGGATGGGCATAAAATGGGTTGGTGAAGAACTGTGGTTTTTATTTTAAGTTTATTTATTTATTTTGAGAGAGAGAGGAAGGGAGACCATGTGCATGCATGTGTGCACGAGCAGGGGAGAGAGGGAGAGAGAGAGAGAGAGAGAGAGAGAATCCTAAGCAGGCATTGTACTATCAGTGCAGAGCCTGATGCGGGACTCAAACCCACAGACCGTGAGATCAGGACCAAAGCCGAAACCAAGAGGTGGGTGTCTAACCAACTGAACCACCCAGGTACCCAGAGGAACTGTGGTTATTAAACAACATGGTAAAATGACCTTGGAACATAGACCCTTAAGATTCTGTGATTAAATTATCAAATGAATTAAGCACTTCAACTGTGCTTGGTACATGGCAAGTGGTACATTTTTGTTAGATATGAGGTATTATCAATGTATGTTAGATTTTTTTGTACATGTCCATGTTGTACGACTGCTAACCAATTTATACCTGTCTGCTATGACTAAGCCACTTGCAAAGGAGCAGTTTCTAACTCAACCTGGAGGCAGCAATCAAGGAAGGCTTTTGGGTATGTGCGTGCTTGATCAGGGTGGTGATTGACCAAGAATTGGCTGGGAGAACAAGGCGGGGAGGGCCAGGGACAGTATGGGCAAAGGTACTGAGTCACTAGAGAACAAAGAGGGTTCAGATCATCACAATGCTTTGATATGGCTCCAGAAAGACACTTGGGTGTTGTTGATAAAGATAAGACCAAAGGAGCAGGCAGGGATCAGCTCATGAAGTGCCTTTGATGTCCTGCTACATAGATTGAGCAGGGGGAGTCATCTGTAACAGACATCTGTGGCCACCTACCCACCAACCAGTCACTACTCACCCTTTTCTCCTTAACTAACAGAACCCCTTTCTGTGGTCACAATCCCTACTCCCGCATGGTCCTGTGCTTCTCAGAGACAACCATGGAAATGCCATTCCCTTGCCAGTGATTTAGGAGACCCACAAGTCCTGAGGGCAAGTCTGCTGGGGGCCCTGGGAAGGCTTTCCTCCCTGTTGTACACAGAGACAAAGACTTTCCTCCCAGATACACAGGGACAAAGTGCCTCTTCTGCTGCTGGGTGTGGAGGTGCCTGCATGCAGCAGGCATTGTGCATACCTGAAAGGGATCCAGCCTGGGAATGGCACAGCAGAAGGGAAGCACTGGGGCTCCCAGACCTGGAACCACTGAATTCGTCTATGGGGAGCCCCTTCCTCAGGTTTCTTGTTGGGTGAGATGATGGGTGTCTTTTGGCCACGCCGGTTTAGTCAGGGCTTTCTAGCTCTTAGAAGTCACGTGATGACATTAGCATTTAGTAAGGCTTCCTCTAGGAGTACAGAAAGGTGAGTGAGGGGAAGACACCAGCAGAAGGAATCCCAGTTAGGAGGCAGCCGTGTCTCCTTCTGGAAGGGTCCACTCTCAGAAGCCTTTCTTTTTCACCCTTGAAAGGATTGTTGACTATCTTGGAAATAGTGAAAAGAAAAGAATGCAAAAAAGTATTACAAAACCAAGTAGTGACCCACAAAAGGACCGACTATGTTTCTGCTCTGTTCTGTCGCCACCAGAGTTAAGAAGACCTGGTTCTAGTCAGCCTCCATCTGGTTGGGAAGTGAAGAACCAAAGAGTTTGCTTAACATACCTACAGGACCCGCTTATTGTTCACCTATCTATCACCTCTGACTAGAACGTAATCTAGAATGTAAACTAGAATCCAAGAGATAGAGACTTTGTCTTGTTTGCTGTCTTAGTAGACAGTCAACAAATGTTTGTCAAATGACCAAATGAACCCCGGGCCATCATGCCAGGCATGGCCCACGCGGCCTGGCCAACTGCACCCCCTGCCTCCTACGTACTCCGTGCCTCCAGTGCCCCTGCACTAGCCCCGGGAACTGTCTCCACCAGTATGTTTAGGACTCCCAAAGAATAAAATAGTATAGACAGAAATAACTTCTTTCCACATTTTCTCTCAGAATTCCCAGTGCTGCTACCCCGGTCTCTGTGAGGTGAGGTTTGGCAGGAGCCTGTGTTTTTCCTCAGCTGGCCAGGAGGCGGAGGCTGACTCCCTCAGCTAAGGGGAGGGCAGAGCATTCCGATGGAGAGGGCTGGATGGGGCTGGACTCCACCATGGAGGCTAAGTGGGGGGTTATACCCTCCAGACCTCTGATGACAACTCTCCCTGTCAGAAGAATCACTTACCAGGAACCAGCCACTCTTCTCTCTCCTGAAGGCCTCCCTCACTCTTGCTTAGATGCACCATCCTTCACCCCTTTGTTCTTCTGCCTCCTCCTGGCAAGGGTCCTCTTCCTCTCTTGGCGGCCCTCTTTCCCTCCTACTCTGCTTCCTGGCTTTATTCCTCTCAGCTTTCCCGTCACACTAACCTCTTTGTCTTCTCTCATTGCTCAAATGACTTCTTTCTTTTTACCCCCCCCCACCCCCCCCCGCCGATCTGTAAGCCCATAGCTGCCTGCCGGGGTCTTTCCTCCTCTTCATTTCTTCGGTCTCATCAAAAAAGCCACCTAATCTGGATTTAAAGTTTCCTACTGGGCAGGTGGTTCTGTGTGCCCAGGTGGTCTGAGGCAGACTCTGTGCGAGAGGCAGCTTTGCAAGGCTTGGCTGTGAGCCACACACACCTGAGTTTTGTTCCCAGACATACCCTCCCTCACCTCCTCACAAGTACTGACGGAGACCTCTCAGTGGGGTTTAGTCAGCTCTGGGACGGATTCCCCGGGCAACGTATAAGTGGATGGCATTGTTTCAACACCCAAGGTCAAGTCAGGGAACCAGTACACACAAAACTCCACTCCATAATACAAGATAAAATATTTGAGTGCTAAATGTGTGTCCCCAAGCCAACCTCAGGGCTACAGTCTCACTTCCAAGGCCATCACTGCTGGGCCTCCACCTAAGCTGGCAGCTCACCACAGGCGGCCTGAACTCTGGGACTCATCTTGCCCCACCGCACTGCTTTGCTTTCAGGAGCTAAGTAGCAGCCTCTGTGGGCAGATTCTCCTTCCTACCTGCAGGGAGGTAAGGCATTTTGCAGGTTTAAGCTCCTCCCTGGTAGAGAAAAGCAACCAAGGCAAAAGTTAAGGTCTCTTCAGAGAGAGAACCAGAGGTCATCCAGCAGGAGGCAGTAATATTTCTTTTGTGAAAAGCAAACAAGGCCATGCTCCCTGCCTTTCTGCATTCTCTTCCTGCCCCTTCTGGTGGAGATTCAGGATGGCCCTTTTCACTATCCTCAGCTCAGCCTCCCTCCTTCCCCAGGGCCAAAGCTTTGGAATCAGCAGCCACTGGCTGGGCACTTCCACGTGAAGCAGAGCAGAGGCATTTAGAGGGCATGCAACATGAGTGAAGCTTGTTTGGCCCTCCTTACCCCATTTCTGTTCTGGGCAACTCAGCCTACTTGGCCCCTCTAAATCTGTGCCTACTTTGGGTTTCAGCCAGAGCATGTTTCTGCCCTTGTTTGCCCCCATGGCAGCCTTTCTTGGTGTCCCAGACCACAGTTCCAGCCCAGTGGAACCATTGCTGGGTTTTGGAGGGATTCATTTTTCAAAGAGAAAAGCTTTCAAAGAGAAAGAGAAATCTCTAACTTTTAACTCATAGAAGGAGCTCGGTAAACATGACCTGAATTTGGTGGAGAATGGAAGGAAAGAAGGAAGGAAGGAAGGAAGGAAGGAAGGAAGGAGAGGAGGGAAGGAAGGTAGGAAGGGAAGAGGGAGGGAGGGAGGGAGGGAGGGAGAAGGAAAGAAGTTCTGGAAGGGAGGGAGGGAGGGGAGGAGGAAGAAGGGAAGGAAAGCAGGGAAGGAAGGGAAGGAAGGTGGGGAGGGAGGGAAGGTGGGGAGGAGGGAGAAGTCTGCTATCTCGAGTGCCCTGCCATGGGAAGAACCTCAGAGCCAGAGCTTCTAAAAGGTCCAAAGCTGGGTGTCTGGGGTGGGCGGAGGCAGTGGAGAGACAGAGCAGAAGGAACCATCTCCTGCAAGAAGGCAGGCCAAGGGCTGGGCACTCTGTCTGCCCCAGAGCTCCTCTGCCTAGGTCCTGAGGACCCCAGGGGCCACACCCCTTGTCTACACTCCTGCTCTCTCTTCTACCTGAGCTGCTCCTTCCTCTCCTATTCATGCTTCCCATTCCTACTCCTTCAAGACTGGCTACAAATGTCCTGTGAGACTTCCCACTATCCCTTCCCTGTCCCAGTGGCCAGGACTCTTCCTCCTGGGCTGGCCATCAGCCTTGCTCACATTCTCGGAGTAGTGCCTGACCGAACATATTTGTTTCTATGTCTCTCCCCTTCACAGCTTTGCTTATCCATGTACACATCCATGCCTCGTTCATCCCAGAATCGGCTCCTCAGTGACGGAGAGAGACCCGGCTCCCCAGGGCTGCCAGGTAGCTCCCAGGCCAGCGAGGTAGGAGCAGACTTAATGAGGAGTTACGAGATGGTGACTGTTTTGAAAAGGAGGGCCAGGGTGCTGTGGGAGAATGTAAGAAGGGGGTGTGTTCAGTCGGGCTGGGGCGGGGCAGTCAGGGATGGTCTCCCTGACCATTTAAGCTGAAACATGCAGAATGAGGGGGTCCAGAGAGAGGAAGGGGTGTGCGTGTGTGTGTGTGTGTGTGTGTGTGTGTGTGAGAGAGAGAGAGAGAGAGAGAGAGAGAGAGAGAGAGAGAGAGAGATGGGGGTAGGGTCCCAGTTCACACTGAGCATGTGCATGTGCAAAATCTCGCCAGGGAAGGAGACAGTGCTCCAGGTGGGAGGAACCCAAGCACAGCCATGCAGCCAGGAGGGAAATAGGCTGGAGAGTTAGGTAGGAAAAGATCAGGACACACTGGGAAAGCCATGTTCACTGCCAGCTCCGGAAAGGGAGGGCCTTATTTGTTTTTGTATTCTTGGGGCCCTGCAGAGTAACAGGTGCTCAAGAAGCATTTATCGAAAAAACAAAGAAATGAAAACACTTTAACTAGGGAAACAGAATTTAAACAGGATACGGAGATATGACAAGTGAAACAAAACCTCTCTCAAAGCCAGCTGTGCCACGATGAGAGCCATTTTGACCTTTAACTAGGAGACCAGGAAGCACCCCATCCTTCTGACTGACGCAAAGACAGGTTTGTAATGAGCACATGTGGCATGATTTGAGTTGGTCAGATGTAGCAAGATACATGTGCCAGCTAACCAAAGCAGGCCTATCTGGAGCCAGTGGGGAGAATCTAAGTGACATCTGCCAGGCGGGGACTTCACGCGGCAGGGAAGTCTGGCAGACAGAGACCCAGCCAGGGGCTGTCTTGATGCCACTCATCAGAGAGGGGCTTTCTCTGCTGCACCCTGCAGTCTTGCAGCTCCAAAGATTTGAAGAATTTTAGAGCGAGGGAGGAGTCTAGGGGCCATCTGGTCGGCCCCTCGTTTTACAGAGGAAGACACTGAAGCCAGAGAGGTTGAGTGACTTACCTCCACCCTGGCTCTCAGGCCTCCGGGTTCTACATCTGGGCCTCTTAGAAGCACATCTAATAGGAAGAAAGGAGGGGGAGAGGAGAGCAGGAGAGGAGGGCTGGAGGCATGAAAGGAGAGAAGGAGGAGACTATGCCAGGGCCATCTGGTTAGAACTAAAAGGGCAAGCAGGGGAGGGGTAGACTAGGAAACATTGCTTGTAACGTGCTCCTATCCCTATTTAGGCAACATGTTGAAAGGCAATAAGAGAGAACCCAATATTTGTCTCTCAGAGGAAGGCTTATCTCTGGGAGGAGAGTGCCCACCTCATAGATCCTGGGTGCCACTGGCTGCAGCTGGGACCACACATCCTCCTTCTTAAGGCTGTTCCATCCTTAGCCAGTAGGTAGGAGCTGGGATCTGGGACCCACCAGTCAAGTTTATCTGAGTCCTCACACTTGCATTATCTCCCATACCTCTCATCTCCTTCCTTCTAGTAGAACTGAGTTTTAGCTGGCGCATGGCTGTCTGGAATAAAGACTACATTTCCCAACTCCTCGTAACTGAGTTGCCTCTGTGACTAAGTTCTGATCAATGGTATGTGAGCAAGGGATCAGGTGCGGCCTCAGAAAGTCAGCAGTGGTTCTCTATCTGGAGAGATGGTGCCCTCAGGGGACATTTGGCAATGTCTGGGGACATTTTTGTTTGTCACACCTGGGAAGGAGGAAGTCAACACTGGCATCTAGTGCATAGAGACCAAGGATGCTGCTTAACATCCTACAATGCACAGGAGAGCCCCTACAATAATGAATTATCTGACCCCAAATGCCAGTGGTACCAAGACTGAGAAATCCTATCTCAAAAGGAGAGAGCATGCTCATCTCACTCCTTCCTCTATACTACTGACTGGAGTGTAGACATGAAGCCTGGAGTCTGAACTGCCATCTTTGATCATGAGGTAGAAGCCACATGTTGAGGATGATGAAGCAGGAAGAGAAAAGGAGTCTGGATCCCTGATGATCCCCAAACTGCCATATCAGCTATGGACAGCTCTCTTCCAGATTTCTCTACCTACAAGTTAATAAAGTTCTAGTTCACTTAAGCCTCTGTTGCTTTGGTTTTCTGTCACTTACAGCTGAACTTAATTAATATACCTTCCCCTCTTGCTCCTTTTTCATTCCTATCAACTATGGGAGCCTCTGTTCACCTAGCCCTTGTTCCTGGTCTCTCCTCCCTTTGTATTCCTTTGTTGCTCCCAGGTTTCACCCCCAGATTTACCTGACAGCTATATTCATTCATTCTCAGTTTGATTTACTTTGAATTCTGACATCTGCTCCAAGATCCATCTTGTTGCAGCTCTGAGACTATCAGGTTCTGCTCCTTCCAGATTCCCAGTCAATCAGGCTCTAATCAGTCCTATGAATCAGCCATAACATTTAGATTCTAAACATTTCTTTGTAACCCACTTTGCAACATGGAGCCACATTCTCCCAGACTAGGCACTATCTGTAATGACCAGCATATAATGGGTGCCAGTTCAGCTGAGTGGAAGCTTGACCAAAGGAATAGACCCTGACCCTTACTCCATACAGGCACTACCAACTGGGTATCAGCCCTGGTCATATTGTACCTGAAGAATTCATCCATCCATCTATCCATCCATGCATCCATTTATTCAACACCTGCATGAGTCATGTTCAAGGCTCTCGCATGGAATCTGTTATGACAATACCCTGGAGGTCTTTCTATTTATCATTATTATTTACCCACAGGCTTAAAAATGACAAACCCTTGGCTACCAAGTAGGATCACCCAGAAAAACAGAGGGGAATAGCTGCACCTCTCTTTATCCCTTTGTGGCTCCCCTTTGCTAGCATTGAAGAACTTGGTATTCATTAGCCCTTTCCTTTCTGGGAATTTAAAGTCTGCTACTGAAGAGCTGAGAAAAAAGTCATGGTGACCCCACCACTATAAAAATGAATTCAGTTTTACAGTCACAGAGTCAGGGATCCAAAAGTAAATCATTTGTATTCAAGAGCAAATATTCCAGAACAAGGAGGAAAATTCAGCCAGCACACTTGCTATTGCTTGAGATTGTCCACCTGACATCTTGAGAATATAATAAAATGCATAGAACAAATCATTTCAAGGGGAAAGTGGGCAAGGACCAAAGAAAAGTAAAACAAGGAACATCCCTGTGCGCCTCTGTAGCCTTCAGATGAACTGGGATAAATTATGAATCTAGTCCCAAATTTCTGAGTCATGACTGTAAATCTGATGTGAGGGTGGAAACTTCCAGCTCAGCCAAAATAATTTAGTGTGAGAAGAACAAAGGTGAATCATTTTAACTGTCTTCCTTTTCAGAGTATTTGTTGGTTGAAGTAGAAGAGCAAGAATATGGCTGTCATATTAAAAAGGGGCAAGAAGTAATGTTCTGGATGCTATGGAAGCCAACTTCTGTGATGGACGCCAATATTCCCACCTCCAGGTATTCACACCACTGTGTAGTCTCCTCCCACATTGTATTAGAGTTGGTCCATGTGACCAGTAGAATACAGTGGAAGTGATGGTATGTGATCTCTGAGGCTAGGTCATAAAAAAATATGTGGCTTACACCTTTCTCTCTCTCACTCTTAGATTTTTCACTATGGGGGATGTAGCCCCGTGGAGGGGTCTGTGGCAAAGAACTGAGGCCTCCTGCCAACTGCCACAGGAGTGTGTCATCTTGGAAGCAGATTCTCTAGCCCCAGTCAAACCTTCAGATAACTACAACCCCAAACAACCTCATGAGGGACCCTGAGTGTAAACCATTTGGCATATGCTCCCTGACCCATAGAAATTGTGAGGTAATAACTTTTTATTGTTTTAAACTGCTAAGGTCTAGGGTAATACATTGTTGGTGGTGGTGGGTTTTTTTGTTTTGTTTTGTTTTGTTTTTTTAATTTTAGAGAGAGAGCCTGAGAGGAGAAGAGGGGCAGAGAGAAAGAGAGAGAGAATCTCAAGCAGGCTCCATGCTTAGCATGGAGCATGACATGGGGCTTGATCCCATGACCCTGATATCATGACCTGAACCAAAACCAAGAATCAGACACTCAACTGACTGAGCTACCCAGGAGCCCCAATAGACAATTATTATATCCTTTAATGTCATGTCAGTGTGTTAGAAGTTAATTCCCATGACAATCTTGTGAAATAGAGATTATTTTCTCCATCTTTGAAGTGTGAAAATTCAGAGAGGTAATTTCCTAGGGTTGTACAACTGCCTCCAAAGCCCACTAAGCCACACTGCCTCACTTAGCCAAGCCTCTCAGGCTTTCTCCCTCCTCCCACCGACTTGCAGAGATGAGCCAGGCTGTCCTACAGACAGGGTTTAATGATGATATTATATGATCATAGGGTGGAGGTGGATGAAGATTTGAAAAGTACCTCTGCCTACAAAAATGTTATTCTTTCACACTTGGTGGAGACAAGGTGAAGCAAATGGCATTCTAAAGCAATGACAAATAAATGAAATAACTAAAAAATGGACAAGATGGGGTGCCTGGGCAGGTCATTCAATTGAGCATCCAGCTCTTGATTTTGGCTCAGGTCATGATCCCAGGGTCATGGGATAGATCGTCGAGTTAGGATCTGTGCTGAGCATGGAGCCTTCTTGAGATTCTCTCTCTCCCACTCTGCCCCTCTTCTGCTCGTGTGCTCTCTCTCTCAAAATAAATAAATAAATAAATAAATAAATAAATAAATAAATAATGTTTCTAATTAGAATCACTACTCTGATGCCAAATAACAAGACTCCCATTGAGACAAAGGGTTGTTGGGGTCACTTGGGGGTCTATGACAGACATGCCATGGGGAAAGAGCTGAGACCCTAAAAGCTTGGACACCTCTGCCTGGAAGATTTCCTTCTCACTCATAAGCCTTGTCCCTCAGTCTGACTCAGGAGAAAGGCAGCCTGGAGTGATTCTTCTGCCAATCTTGGAATGGACTCAACCCAGGTTCTGTTGGACGTCATTAACAACATACCTTTCCTTCCCCAATTCCCCACACAGTGGGAAGTAAAAGGGCATAATTTCCTCTGAGCTGATGTTTTGGGCCAATAAATCAGATTAGTCCTGAACTTTCTGATGTAGTTTTGAGATCTCCTTGAGAATTTAAATTAATGCTGATAACAGAAGCCCAAGTGGACTAATGAGAATCTGAATACCTAAATCCCAAACCAGTGCTTTTCAAACTTTAATGCAAATGAATCACCTGGCGGATCTTATTAAAATACAGATTATGGTTTCACCCACCCCAGCTCATCCTCTCCTTGCCCCACAAACTACCCCCACACATACCCCAAGCCACATATTGCATCCTGTGAGCCTTCTTTGCCCCCTTGGAAAAACACCACACTCCACCCGCCCTGAAGAAAAAAAAATGCAGATTCTGATCAGCAGGTCTGGGGAAGGTCTGAGACCTTGCATTTCTGTCCATCTTACAGGCTCTGCTGATGCTCCTGGGCCATGGTCATCACTGTAGTAGGAATGGGCAGAAAGCATTTGTTCTCATACTTGGCTGCATATGAAAATCACCTGAGGAGCTAAAACAAAACAAAACAAAACAAAACAAAACACAACACAACACAACACAACACAACTAGTGCGGAGCCCCGCATTTAGCCATGCTCAATGCGTAAAAGAACAAATGTGCTATCTGCAGGCGCAAAGCCTGACCAAACCCAGACTAGGGTCAGGCTTGGCCTTTGTCCAGCCATCTCGACAGCAGATGGTGACTGCCACCTGCAGGATGGTCCTACATCCTTCCTGAGCTCTGCTCTGCTTAGAAACCTGCTCAGCAACCCAGTCAACCCAGCCACAAGGTCCAGAGCTGGCGCTGCCTTCCTCAGAACATGAATACCTGCTTCTACCCCACTTTCCCTTTGTGAATAGACCCCCCTCCCCCGAACACCAGCCTACTTGTCTGAGATTTTCAACCAGCATTTCCCAAGCCCTTCCCTTTGAGGGCTCAATCATGTTCCATTTATCTTCAGCTGTGATTCTCGTCCTCTTGAGAATGGGCTGATGGCACAGAACCACGGAACTGACCCACACTTGACTTTGTCACTAGCACCCTGAACCCCAGTGACCTACTCTACCAGCACCAAGGCCAAATTAGCTGCAACCAAGGCCAAGTTAGCTTGACCCTTTTTCACACCATGCATTGGACTGCTCAGCCTCTACCATTTTCCCAGACTGGTCTTCTTCGTCACATCCCCCAGGCTGTATGCTAATCCCTGCCAGTATCCCTGAGCACAAATTGGCAGTAGGTTAGAGAATGTTTTCATATGTGGCCTTCCTCCCTAATTCCCTCTCTCTGGATGAAATCTCTCTCCCCTAAAGTCCCGTTCCGCCTGTACCTCACCTGGAGACCTCTTGAGCCAGCATCACAGTTGGTTGTGTATCTGTGTTCATTTAGATTAGGCTTATAAACCAGGCACGTGTCTTTTTTCTTTGGATCTCATGTAGACCCTCAATCATCACTTGCTGAAGAGATGAAGAAGCATAGGAAAACACCAAGTATGCATTTAATGAAATGCATACCCTTTGACCCTTGCCCCACACCCCCATTCAGCCTGCACGCCACCTCCTAAATCATTTTCTAAAGCCCAGTCATTCTAAAGCACACACCAAAAGAACCTAGTAGCTCCCCATTGCCTGTTGCATTACATCCACATTCCTCATCCTGAACCAGGCCTGCCCAGGCTGCTTTGTCACACTTGGCCTCAATCCTACCTGTCCAACCTAATCTCCCAACACATTTAACTCCTCACCCCCCATGGTACTTCTGTAAGGGCCTATTCGTCCCTCTTTTCTGTCCTAATGTCTATATTTCTTCATCTTGGAAAATCTTATTGTCTTTTCCTTATTCCCATCTTGCCACCTATGTAGTTTGGTTATTGGTCTAGCTAATACTTCCGTGCTAAGATTTTTTAGGATGAAAAGGGCCATCATTTAAATGTTGAGGGATTTTGTCTGGCAAAAAGTTTTCGTTTTGGAAAACCATGCGGTTGCACAAGTAGAAATAAGAATCCACTCAAGGTTCTTTGAGACAGAACTGAGGAAATCATGAAGCTGAAGGTAAATGTTTCCGGCTTTCAGACTGAGAAGCTGGGTGTTCTGTTTGGTAACAGACATGATGTCTACAGTCCAGTAGGAGCTGGGTCATGGGTTGTGACAAATTTAGCTGATGCTGTATCTGAACTCTGGTTTGTTCCTTTAGGCTGTGGCTTTTTTTTTTCTTAATTGAGAGTTTCTTGCTAATAATAACAGCAAACACTTGTTACACACTTACCATGTGCCAGGCCTGAGATAAACCCTTGCAAGGATTAATTTCTGCAATCCTCAAAACAACTTTGGGACTTTTTCAGATGAGGAAAGAAAGGCTCTGGGAAGTTGAGGATTATGTCTTTCAAATCAGAGTCAGAGCCAGGATGTGAACACCAGGAGTGTGACTTTACAGTCTGTGCTCCAAACCTCAGCATCTTTACTTTTTTTAAAAAATCTCATCCTTCTAAAACTTCTAATTGGGGTATGCTTATAATTAATATAGTAGTACATACTTACTATTTGGGAGTGGAAACTGAAAAACCTTACACTGGCAGGGGTGCCCATCACACTTTGCCATTTGTTTTCATATGCTGTACTGCATTATTTGCGTATTGCTTCATTGTCATTGGTCACATTTCTCCCAAGGAATTGGGAGTCTCCTTGGATTGTGTCTTAAACTTCCACTCTGTCTCCCACAGTAGACCCAGGTATATCCTCCCTAAACACTCCATGAACTGAGTTAAATCCATACTCCAATGACCTTCTCCCTCTGAAGCAAAGCAAAGCTAGCGAAAATACACAACACTATAGATTTCTAGGCCTTCTGGGGGAGGCTGGAGCTACTAGTAAGCACTGCAAATAGAACAACATAGTAACTTAAAAATAATTCTGCTGTACAAACATGAAAAGTGTGACTGCAGTCTCCCAGGGATGGATTTGAACTTTAAAACACCAAAATGAAGTTCTATTTAATTTAGGGCTTTGCTGTTCAGGAAACTCGAATTGGGTGTGATCAGCGTGAGTGGAGGTGGTTACAGTTCGTGCTTTGGCTCCCTCTGTCGGCAGGAAGGAAGAGGTAATTTTTTTTTTTTTTTACTTGGAGTAATTCTTTTTTTTTTTTTTTTTTTTTTTTTCGTCTTTGCGTGCAGTCTTTATTCCAAATATTTGTTAAAATACCATTAGGTTATTCCTCAGGACAAGAGCAAAAATCACCCCCTGCAGAAACTTTGGACTTGGAGTAATTCTTGGCTCCGGTTTTATAATGGCTGCTGTTTACTGTATGTACTGTCTGAAAAAATTCATCTTTTAAAGTTAGGAAAGGCTTAAGACCTTAAAACCTACTGAATCTTTCTTCTCAGATGGAAACTAAATACACATTTTCATTCCCTTTACGTGCTAACATTACTGTCTCTGAAGCTAGATTCACTATAAAGCGCTTATTAATTGTCATAGAACACACACAGAGCTTGTTCCACTGTGGCTTTCCCAGTCTTCTAACTGTAGGGGGTAAAAAGTACAACCTCGATTGCTAGCAGAGTTTGTTACAAGCCTCATTTTCCCACACTGTCTGCTAACCCTGTATCTTGGTAGTGTTTTCCATGACAGGAGAAGGAGCTTTGATCTCAACTAGTAAAAGGAATCAAATATCCAAAATTCTTTGTTTGATTCATCAAGTGGAATAAGGAACACACACATCATCCTCTAGCATGCTGTCTCTTTCCCAATGTCCCCTACGCAGAACTTTTATATATGAGTCTGAATTGTTACTTATGTCAATGAGAGTTGGCACCAACACCTCCAGACAAAATTCCTCTGCAAAGTGTTTCCACAGGGGCACTGAACACCTGTCTCTTCCTCTGTTCCTCCATGTTCAACTCCAAGAACCAGTGAAGACAGATGCCACAAGTGCCTGGTACATTGCAGAGTTCAGTAAAGATTTATGTAAATATGATTTAAAGTCATATTCTATTTTACAGGCTAATTTTGCACATGTAAGAATTCCTTGATGCTTGCAAAGACATATTTTATTTCATTAATCTTTATTAAAGAGGGCATAACAATGTTATACACAAAATGCTTGTTGTCAAGGAATGTTACTTATATTATGGTGGAATGAAACAAGCCTGACAGCAATCAGGGTCCTGCCACTTACTGTTTGGAGAGACAGGTAACCATGGGCCCTCAGAATCCTTGCACACTAAGGATCCTTGCACTAAGATGCAAAAGCCTGCTCACTTGGGCCATTTCTCAGGGTTGTGCTTACAGTGAGCAAACTTGAGGGTGTCTCCCATAGGACAAAGAGCAGTCTTGCTTACTGCTTGCTATAAAATGGTGGGTTCCCCAAGTTTAGCATTTCTCTCCTGTAATGCAATCCATTTTGTGTGCAAGCATCCGTCTGGGCCCATCTGCTTCATTCCTGTGAGAATTGGGGTTCGGAACCCAACACAAACATGTTGACACTGCGGCTACTGCTTTTGCTGTAAGTCTTTCATTTATGACCCAGTACTCTCGTGTGCTCTGTCAGCACCCATGAAGCTGTGGCAAGCTAATGTGTTAGCCTGCAAGGAGGGTAAAATCTCAGATTCTTCACAGTTCTTGATACTTACTAGCTGGGTGTCCCTACACAATTAATTTAACCTCTCTTAGTTGCAGTGTCCCTTCTTTCTGAAGGGGACAATAGTAGCTGCCTCATAGCACCGTTGAGGAGTTAACGGTGCTCTTTCCCTCTTTAGAACACTGAGAGACTACTCTGCTTTGATGCCTGATGATGCTAGGCAGGGACGAATGGCGTGAGGCATGGCGTGAGCTGTGGCTGCTGGTGGTTTGGTGCAATGGTGGGCCGAGGACAGACCTGAAGAGCGCGCACAGCTGCAGAGCCGAAATTTCTACGTGGGCGGGGCTCGGAAAGCCGCAAACTGATTGAAGAGGGAGGCCCTGGGGTTTTGTCTGCAGCGGTTGCATAGCAACCACGCAGTATTTACTTAGACTGTCTATTTCAAGTGGCTTCGGGGTCGCGCTGTTGGGGACTACTGGGGCACTGAGCCCCCCCCCCCCATCACCCACCTGATTCGTGGCGACCACGCCATTCCGAGGAGCCACTGGCTTGGCCGCCTCCCGCCGCCCCGGGAACCCCGCGGCAGCGCTCGGGCGCGCGCCCTCCAGCCGCACGCACCCGCACACGCATGCTCCCGGCGCTCCCACGCGCGCAGCCACCCTCACGGCTGCCGCCCACGCAACCGCGTGGTCTTGAGGCGCGGACTGGGGGCGGACGCCCGGCGCCCGCGGACACAGCTCCCGGCCCTCGGACAAGCTCTCAGGATGCCAGGCGCGGGGCGCGTCGCCCCCCTCAGTCCACCAGAGCCCGGATACCTCAGAAATTCGGCTCTGGGTCTGTGGGGAGCGAAATGCAACCCAAACCCCGTTTTACCGAACCCTGCGCAAATAAAACACGCACAAGCACGCACACAGACGTCGCCGCGGCCCGCCAGGGAAGAGCCAGGGACCCGGGAGGGGCCGCCGCTCGAGATCGGCGGCTAAAAGGTGCGACGTAAGTGCCCGGCGTTACCGGCCCGGCTTAACGGCGCAACGGCCGGCCTGGTTCCGTGTCGCCGGGGCCAGGGCGGGGCGGGAGCGGCCGCCGGAGAGACCCGGTAGGCGGGGGCGCTCGGGGCAGGAAGGGACCGGGGAGGAAGAGCGAAGGTGTGATTTGTCCTGAGCGGCCAGATACGGCGGCGCCCCGGGTAGGCCCAGGACCCGGCTCTGGCAGCCCTCGGACCGACCGGCTGGGGCCCGGCGGAGTCGCAGGGCTCGGCGACCTCGTGTGAGGCGGCCGCTGGGGAAGGACGGGCGCCTTCGGCTCACGTTTGGTGGCCGCTACCCAGGCTAGCAATACCGTGGTCTCGGCAAGACAGACGGATGGCTGGGGGGACGGCTCAGGGGGCGGTGGGAAGGGCGCGGGGCCGTCGCCTCTGGCTTAACACAGCAGATGCGCGAAGACTCCAACAGGTGGCTCCGTGGCGCAATGGATAGCGCATTGGACTTCTAGAGGCTGAAGGCATTCAAAGGTTCCGGGTTCGAGTCCCGGCGGAGTCGCAGTTTTTCCCGATTCCCCCCCGAAATTATTTTCTGACCCCATCGTTTCTCTCCCCGTTATTTTTTTTCCCTAAACGGTTGAACTTGCCTCTCCATCTCTGCCCTTTCTCCTTCTGCATTGGGCTTCTGCGGCCGTTCCACCTCTAGCCGCTCGCGCCAGTGCGCTCGCCCCCCGCCCCGCTTCCTCAGCTCTGTGGCTCAGGATCTGGGCCCAGCTGACAGCGGAACCTGATCCAGGACCTGGGAGGAACGGCTCCGGCCGGTGGCCCAAGCGAGGCCTCGCCATTTCGGCACAAAGTTGGCCCGGGTCTCGGCTGTTCCGGAGGAGTGTCCCCCACGCTCCTGTGCTGACAACCCCCTAGCTCGGAGCGCGGCGGTGAGCACTAGGGAGGGCGCGGGAAGGATGAGAAAATGGGCCTACACCGTGACCTGCTCTGTGCAGGCTGACTGCCCTTCCAGTCCCGGAGGCTTCAAAATTGTCACGTACCGGAATCCCCAGTAGGATCCTGTCAGAAATGCAGATTCCTGGGCGTCGTTGAGGGCCTCGAATGGAGTCGATTGGGGATGGGGCCCAGGAATCTGCATTTCTGGTAAGAACGCCCGCTCCTCAATCCCAGGATTCCAGTGCTAAGAGGTCCCAGGTCCGTTCTGCCTGTCAGCTCCTCCAGGCAGGGATTGCTATCTTGCATCTCTTCTGACAACTCATAGGTTTGCATGTGATTAGGGTTCCACCTCACTAAATGAAAGTACATCAATGAATGGGCTTTTCAAAATTCACTGTAACAAATTTGATGCAAAAAATTAAAAATCCAAAATTGTCAAAAAAACATACAGAGAAAAGTAAGCGTTGTTGTTCCTATACCTTAGCCTTTCAATTCTCTTTATAAGCTTTATATAAGCTTACAAGCCTTTCAATTCTCTTTATAACCATTAGTGAAAATGGTTTCTTGGAAATATTTTCAAATTTATTTTATGCACATGTCAATTTTTATATCTGTTGTCTCTGTTGATGTTGTTGATATACAATTGGTAGTATGCTACACTTGCTCTTTCACTTAATATAGGTAGACCTGCCTTGTTCCATTGTACATATGTATTGTAATGATTTAACAGTCTTCAGTAGTTGGAAATTCAGGTGTAAATATTTTCCTGTTACAATGCTTCAGTGAACATGCTTGTTCTTACATTGTTGTAGACAAGTGCAAGTATATCTATAGGATAGATTCCTAGGAAGTTGGATTGTTGGGTCAAGGGTTGGTTTGTTCATTCTTTGATAGATATTGCCAAATTGCTCTCCTAGAGATTGTACCCACTTTACTCTCACAGACCCATGTGTTATCAAACAGGTGAAAAATGGTTTCTAGTTGTAGTGTCAATTCATGTCTTTTATTACGAGGGAAAGCTGAGCGTTTTTTCATATGGGGAATGATTTGTATTTCTTTTTTGTTATTTATCTGTTCTTAGGTTTTGTTCATTTTTCTGTTGCATAGTTGGTCATTTTCGTATTGGTTTGTAGTTCTTTACATATTCTGGAAACCAGTCCTTTGTTTATATGTGTTACAGTTATTCTTTCTCAATTGATTTGTCTTTTGATTTCCTATATAGTATTTTATTTTATTGCCTTACAGAAATTCATATATTTGGATTTATCAGTCTTTTCCTTTATGGCTTCTAGGTTTGGGGTTATACTGCACTCAGATTCTTAAATAATTTCATTATGTTTTATTTTAGTGCTTTATCTGGTTTTATTTTTATACTTAAATTTTAATTTCATCCAGAATATACTTTTGTATCAAAGGTAAGGTGGGAATTTCGTCCCAGAATCACTGGTAATGAACACCCTAACTCTTCTTTTCTATACTCATTTATTTGAAATGCCTATTTTATCATTTTCTAAATTTCCACTTGCATTGGGGTGCTTGGATTCTCTATTCTGTTCCATTGATCTGTCTTCATTCTGATTCACCAGAACTGTGCTGTTTTTATGTCTAATGGGGCCAATCCTTTCTCATAACATTTTTTGAAAATTTTTTCCTCAGCTATTCTTGAATTGTTTTTCCCACATAATGTTAATAACTAGCACTTATTTAGCATTTATTATATACCAGGTACTATTCTAAGTGCTTTATGCATTTTAAGGCATTTAATCCTCCTGACAACTCTACCAGGTAGATATTATCCCCTTTCATGGAAGGGGCATCTGAAACAGAGAGGTTAAGTAACTTGACCAGGAATACACAGCTAATAATAAGCAGTATGCCAGGATGGGAACCCAGGAAGCCTGGGTCTTTGGGTAAAACCGTAATTCTGCGTTGCCTTTTCACATGAGCTTTAGTTACAGCTAGTCTGGTTCTAATCTTAGGAGATATTTGTATTGGAGTCATGTTATATATAGATTAATATAGGGAGAATTGAACTGATTATGTTGAATCTTACTATTTAAGAGCAGAAAGGAGGGAAAAAAGAACACCTATGCCTTTCCATTTGTTCAGTTGCTTTTCAGGAGTATGTAAAAGTTTTCTATTATATATCTTGAATTATTTGTTAACTTTATTCCTACTTTATCCTTTTTGTTGGAGTCTTTTATTCCATTATGTTTTCTAAGTGATTATTGTTTGTATATAAGAAGGCTTTCGATATTTTAAATAATAAATTTATATGTAGCCATCTTAATTGAACTGTTTTACTATTTAAAATGGCTTTTCAGTTCCAAACCATGGGATACCACTTCACATCCACTAGGATGGCTGGAATAAAAAAGACAGACAATAACACACGTTGGCAAGGATGTGGAGAAGTGGGGATGTAAAATGGTGGTATCTTTTTGGAAAAAAGTTTGGCAGTGAGTCAAAAATTTGTACAGAGTTACTATAGAACCTATCAATCTCACTCATAGAGAAGTGAAACCTGTGTTAACACAAAAATTTGTACGATTGTTCATAGCAGCATTATGCTTAATAGACAAAAAGTAGAAACAACCCAAATGTCCATCAAGTGATGAGTGGATAAACAAAATATGGTGTATCCATACAGTGGAATATTATTATCCAGCAATAAAAAGGAATGAAATAGTGATTCATGTTGCAACATCGATAAATCTTGAAAACATTCTGCCAAGTAAAAGAAACTAGTCATATAAGACCACATATTATATGATTGCATTTAAACAAAATATTCAAAATAGGCAAATCTATTGAGACAGGAAGTAAATTAGTTATTGCTAAGTGCTGGGGATAAGGGGAATATGAAGTGACTGCTAATGGGTATTTAATGGGATTTTTTGGGAGTGATAAAAATGTTTTGGAATGAGTGATGACAATCGCTCAACTCTGAATATACAAAATCCCAGCGAGCTACACATTTTAAAGGGGTGAACGTTATGGTATGTGAATTATATCTCACTTTTTTAAAAGGAAAAGTTTTTTCAGTTAACTACATTGTGGTTTTTGGAAATCTATCACCCACAAATAATTATAGTATTATCTTTCTGTTTTTTATGCCTCATTATTATTTCTCTTGTAATAGCATCTGCTAGTATCTCTTGAAAATGTTCATTTTTGTGATAATGGTGACAGTAGACTGAGTCGTCCTGTTTCCGATCATTATAGGAATGCTTCTCCACTAAGCATGATGCTAGCTTTTGGGGTTGGCGTGCACACACACACCTATTTAAGAGCACACACACACTTTATCACATTAAGAAACTATACCTAGTTGTCAGTAATCTGTGGAGATTTTTCTCCTTTGATCTATAATATTGTGCAGTATATTGAGAGATTTTCTAATATTCAACCCTTCTTGCATTCCTGAAGTGAATCCTACTTGGTTGTGATGTGTATTTATTTTGGTATTCTAGTATTTTGCAGTTTTTGCATATTTAGAAAGATTGACATTTGTTTATATACCATAAATGCAGCATTATTTAGAATGGCCCCAAACTGGAAATGACCTAGATGTCTATCAATAGTGAAGTGTTTGAAAACAAACAGAAGCAGTCTCCTAAATACACAGAATGAACTGGTGGTTGTTGGGGGTGGGAGGATGGGCGATAAATAGGTAAAGGATGTTAAGAGGTACCAACGTCAGCTATAAAATAAGTCACAGGGATGAAAAGTACAGCACAAGGAATATAGTCAATATTGTATTAACTTTGTATGGTGACAGATGGTAACTACACCTATTGTGGTGAGTATTGCTTAATGTATGGAATTGTCAAATCACCATATTGTACACCTGAAACTAATCTATGCCAACTATACTTCAATTGAAAAATTTAAAAAACAATTTAACTGTTTGAAGCAAGTATGGTAGAGCCATATAATTGAATACAATGCAGACCTTTACAAAACGAGGAAGATTTATGTATACTATGGAAAAATATCCAAGATTATATGAAGAAAGCCAATATGAAAATGAGCATGTTTAATATGATTCTCTTGGGCTAAATAATGCTAATAATAATAGTAATAATGTGTATTACTGTGGTTGTATGTGCGTAGAAAATTTCTGGAATCATATGCAGTTAACAATGCTGGAGCAGGAAGAACAGTGATATGGGGGGGGTGGGCCTTCTTTTTTTATATCTCATTGTAATGTTTGAATTTTTTCATATGAAGTCTATCTTATCCTTGTAATAAAAAAGTTAAGTTTTGAAAGGGTAAAGCAAAAGAACAACAAAAACAAAACCTAATGTTAATGATGAAGGGGAAAAAAAACATTTTGTCTGTTCCCTAGATCACTTTCATATAGGCAGCCTTGTGATACTACTTGTCCATTAAAGATTTTCTGAACTTCATCCAACATTTATTGACTACTTACATTTTACTATATGCTGGATCTCAGGCATAAGTACACTGTTTAGGAGCTCCTCCTGTTAAGAGTGGAGAAACATGTAAACAAAGTATCTCTTTACAGTGATTCCAGCAGGCACTGTGTCCTGAAGGTCTTATACAAACATGTTAAGGACTGTGGACTTGACAGAAAAGGTAGTGGGAAACCACTGAACAGCTTTTTAGGTAGGAAGCAGTGTGACTATTCAATGTGTGCTTTCTGTCCCCACTCTGGCTATAGTGTGGATATCTGGCTGGAACAGTGCAGGACTGGAAGCTGGAAGACCAGTTCAAGGGACTTTGAGTTGTTTAGGTACGAAAATGATGGAGGCTGGGGTGCCTGGGTGAGTCAGTCGGTTGAGCATCCGACTTCGGCTCCGGTCATGATCTCGTGGTCTGTGAGTTCAAGCCCTGTGTCAGGCTCTGTGCTGACAGCTCAGAGCCTGGAACCTGCTTTGGATTCTGTGCCTCCCTCTCTCGCCCCTCCCCCACTCATGCGCGCACGCGCGCGCTCTCTCTCTCTCTGTCAAAAATAAATAAACTTAAAAAAAAAAAACGATGGAGGCTGGAACCAGGGGTGGTGTGGGGAGAAACCCAGAACACAGGCATTTGATGGATAGGCAAAGAATGAGGTTTTCAAAGAGTCCAAGAAAGGGTAGCCAGAGAAGTAGGAAGAAAACTAGGAGGAAGTATTCTCTCCAAGAATTGATGGAGCAAGGTGCCTCTAGAGAAGGGAGTCGAGGAAAAGGCAAACGTCTAGCAGTTTTCCAGACAACTGCTTATGCCAACCAGTTTAGCCCTCACCATTTAATTACTCCCCAGATCCTAGCAAGTAATGATTATCCCCGTTTTACAGATGAGAAAATTAAGATGCAAAGATTTTAATTCTTAAACTTGCATCTTAAATTAAGATGCAAAGATCATCAGGAATAAGATGAAAAGAGTAGCCTAGAGATGATGGGAAAATATCTGCTCTTCTAAGGCAGGTAGGAAGAGAGGGGGATACAAGCATGAAGGTCAAGGGAAAACCAAAGGTGTTCATTTTTGAAGACCTATTTTCTTTGTGCTCTTTTCCAGCTCTGCTCCACACACCCAGGACTCCAGGAAGGTATTGACAAAGAAGGAGTTGCCTGAAGGGGTGGAGACACTCTCATCCTACTGCTGCCTGTGGTCCATAAAGACTTGAAAGACCAGAGGCCGGGAGTGGTTTCATTCAGCTTCCTCCTGATCTGGGGTTCTCCATCTTAATATAAAATATTAAGAAATATTTTATAATCTCATTCATCCTCAATTTGATTTATATTCTTGAGTACTAGCATAAAGAACCACGTAGGAAAGACATACAAAGGTGAGATAGAGTGCATTTTCTTAAGAGTTCACCCTAGTGTGGGGCAGGGAGCCATGGATCGATACTCCCATTAATTAGGATTGGCTTTGGCTGTGAGTGGCAGGAAACTCAAACAGTGCATTTAGCAAGATAGAGGTGTCTTCCTCAGGTGAAAGATCAGGCAGTGGCAACTACTGGATCAAGAGACACCCAGGCTCCTTTTTATTCTTTCACCTTAAAATGCAGCCTCCTCCTGATGTTCCGAGACGATTGCTCCTCTCCTGCTATCAGGTCAACATACTAGTTAGTGGGGAGAAAATAAAGGGACAGAGTCCCACTCCAAGCTCACTCATCTCAGGGACACTTCCCAGAAGTTGCACATACTGTTTTCACTCACATCCCATAGAAAGGTGAGAATCATAGCTTTTTTTCTTTTTCCAGGTAGCCACATTCTCAGCTACAAATTATGTGTTCCGTAACTAGTAAAGAAAGGAACAAAGCTCAGCAGATTTTGTTGGTGATGTGGAAACAGGTATGCAGATAGTTATAGTGCAAGGCTAAAATACAAGTGTGACAAGAGTTACACTTACTAGTTCTGTGACCTTAGGCAAGTTACTTCTTAAGCTGTCTGTGCCTGTTTCTTAACTTACATAATGACGGTAATAGTAACATCTACTTCGTAGGTCTACCTGAGGTTACCTAAATTATATATGTTTTGTATGTACACACATATACAGTTACCTAAAAATTTAACTCCCCTCTATATCAAGGCAGCTGAGATGAACTTTTGCGAAGCTCAAGTCAGAAGTAGTGGCAGATTTGGCTGGAAGGGCAGACGTTAGACAAATTAGCCAAGGTTTTGATGAGCTTCACATTCCGGAATTAAGCTAGGACTTGTTCTTCTCAATGTTCATTGCTATTTTGGCAACGTCTATGTGTATAAATCTGAGTACACACACACATACATACATACATTTAAGGGAAAAAATAAGTCTTGCTGATAATACGCTAACATTAATATCTACAAAGTCTAACCACAATGTGTGTCTTTTTTGTGTTTACTTTAGCATGTTACTCTATGGAGGGTGGAGGAGTAGGTGTAGGAGAGAATGAGACTGAACAAAACTTCATACATTTCTTTTCACATGGGTGACTACAAGCACATATTTCTTTCCTATCATTTAAAAAGGTCGAGGAAAACACCTTCTCATCATTTGTAATATTCTTCACTGCATATGGTAACTAAAATTCTCATGGTAACTGGAACCAAATCTAACCATAGTTTTCATATCCATATTTCACTTTTTCTCCCCTTAATGAACAAGATGTCAGAATTTCAGTATGTTGCATGGGGTCTGAGGTCAGATTTGGTGCCTGAGCCCTACCAGTCCCTCCTTTGTAATCCTGGTTGTAACCATAAGAAAAGCCCATGGGAGGGAAAGTACCACTCATCGCACAGCTGGGGACACTGAAGGACTTCTCAGCTAAGTTGTGAGGGAATAATTTTTATTCCCATCATCCCCTACTTTTAGTAGAGAAAGTGAGGCTCAGAATAGCCCCAACTCCAGTTTCCCATCTTCCCTGGAAGAGCGGAGGTAGACCTGTACCCTAACAGGGCAAGAGTGACTGCACATTTTCAGACTTGTTAATACAGCAATTCTCTTCACTTACAAAGATAGAGCCCAGTATCTTGGGTTCACTTCAATCTTTTTTCCTCCGGAGGGGTGAGTAGGAAGGAGGCAGGTAGGGAGAATTTCCTAAATACTATGCGTTGAGCCCAAAATAGAACATTATAAGGTGCTAACATGTTAGGGAAGTATCTTGAACCATCCAGATCTACTCAGCTACTAGCTGAATACCAGAGTGACCTCATCTTAATACCATGTGGAGCCCAAATCACCCAGCCACGCCTTGACCCACCAAATCATGATTTATAAAAACACAGTGGTTGTTTGTTTGGAGTCACTGAGCTTTGGGGGGTAATTTGTTACACAGCGATAACTGGAACATACACTATGCACCACCCATCACCTGTACCTAAAATAATTTTGCCTTCCTCACTGTTGATGTATTTACTAATCACGTTTTTTCCACGTCAGGAACTCTCCACTGTTATCTAACTTCACATCTCCTAGCTCGTTTTGAGGTTTCATTTCTTTGATACAACACTGATCTGCTAGGATAGTTAATAACAGGTCATGCTATAAACTCTGCTTCTTGGAAGCTATTAATCGGAAGCATTCCTTCTTCACTTTTAAAACTAGAAACCTTTCTTCCTCATTTTAGCTTATGTAATAATGAGAAGACCTGCATCTTACATTTTAATTGGTCAGATGCTTGGGGAACAGCTATTTAGAATGCATTTTTTGTTTCAGTCCTTACTGAAAACTTCCAATAAAATGTCCTAGGTTGTTACTCTGAACGGTAGTTGTCTGTAATGGAGAAACTGAATGGAAAAAGTACCTATACATACCTCAGAAATGGTATTAACATTTTTTTTTTCATTTGTTTTCTTGCAACTTACTGTTTCTAAAAGTGGGAATCCCATAAATTTATCTCAGTTACTCAAGTTTTTATTAAACTTTTCTATATAGCTCTCAACCCCCCCCCCCCCCTTTTCTTTTTAAAACTGCCATGGATCCTTGACAGCCAAGTATGGCCTCTCATCAGACATCCTTGTTATGGGGACCCATGAGACAGTTTCTCAGGTCTTAATAATAAGGAATAAATGTTTCTCTAAAGCAGTTTTTATATCAATACTGCACGTAGGACTGATTTTTGTGTTAGACATTAGGAAGCTCAGGCCCCACCTTTACCGTTACACTTGGTTTTACAGAACTGTTTACTGACTTCACCCTGGCTTCATCTGATTTCTACCATCCTCCTTTTCTGTTCCCTCATTTCCTCACTTAAGCCTGTGCAACAAGGTAGGGCGTTTTAGAAATCTTTCAAGGTCTTACAATGTGTTGATGTCCCTTTTATCAGCACACTCTACCATACTGGCACTTTGTATGTTTTATAATGCTTTTCAGCTGAGGAGTCAAGTTACTTTCTCAGTCATTAAGCCTTAGTTCAGGTGAACCAAATTCAGGGACACAAGCCAAAATCACCAAAAAACCTACTTCTCCATAGAACTGCTTTGCTTAAAAACAAAGGACAAATACATCCATTATTCAAATATACAGATATTTGTAGAAGGTTATTTGTAGATTTCCTTCTGACCTTTACTATAATTATACTTAGATATCTTTCTTTAGTTTTGAAGGTTTAAAATAAATTTAAGATCATATTTGAGATGAAACTATAACATATAAATGTTAATAGAGATACCTTTAAATGATTTTTAGTTGAATTGTTTATTCCACTGAATAAGTTTTGTTAATTGTTAAAAACTCTTCTTTTTGTTCCAAGTTATTTAAGTGGCTCCACAAAAATACATATAATGAAGTAATGTTAAAAATGAATCCATGGGGACAGAACAAAAGAGAGCATGTTAAAATGTAACTAAAAGTAAACCCTCAGAACACCTCTGTGGTGGCTTATGGACTGACTGAGCTGGACTCGGCACGTAGGCTCAATTCTCTTTCCTCACCACTGCCTCCTAACCTAGAGAGCTCGAATGCTTTTTTTGTGTGGCAAAGATCAGAGGTCACTAATCTTGTTTTCCTTGTAATATGCACTGGACATCACAAATATTTGTCATAGCTGCAGTTTTCAAATACCAAATATTCAACCCATCATGGCATTCATGAGTCAGAAACCATAACGAAAATCATACAGTAGATAAGAAGTTGATATCCACCATGACGCTGAGAAAAGCTGGGTAAGTCCTCAACCTTCTGTGCACAGAGACATCATACTGAATGATTATAACAATTTTGAATCTTCTTACAGCATAGTAGCATGAGTTGAAGTAATGTTCTGAGAACAGCGACTCCTGGAAGAATCTGCGAAGGTTAAACTAACTTACTTCCTGTTTTGATTATTCAATGCTCTCATAGTGGGGTCCTTATTTTACCCAGTGGGAAGCAAAACTTAATATTCTTGGAATAAAAATTTTTCTGTAAAAGAGAACAGATGCAGATACTTGCCTAACTCCACCTATGAATGCCACTGTCAGTTCTAATACTAGGTTGGTTATGATCCCAAGCAATAAACACAAAATACGAGATTTTATATTTACTGAAATCCCAAGGAAGCAGTTTGCTGGAAAAATAAGAGGTTCCATAAATGATGACATTAAAGGGAAGAACCCACGAAGAAGCATTATAAGAAATGGCCAACACGCCTTGGGTACCACAAGTAGGTTAGCCAGGATGCATACTTCTGCCATTGGAGAAGGAGATAAACGCAACCACTTTAAAATTATTCCTGGCCAAATTAAAATTATACTGATTTAATCCTAGTTCACCTGAAACACAACACTCAATCTAGATAAAATTAATCTTTCTTCCCGTTTTAGTTGCTAGGGAAAGAAAACAGTTCTCCTGTGTCTTCTACCTTTAACCCAAACTTTCTGGGAAGTCTTTGTTACCTTTTTAAGACTTTTTTATAATTTCATTTAGCTTTTCAGTCATACTGCTCCAAAAATACTTTGGTTCCAACTATGCCTTTTATACTTGAAACAACTGTAGCTTCACCAATTTTCTGGACCTAAACTTGGAAATGGGCATTTCCTGTCTACCATCTCCACCCCCCGCCCCCCACACCCCTACGTGTGAATCACGGTATTGTTTAGCTTTATTATAGAATTTTAAAGTTTTTGTATATGTTAACAAACTTTATACTTTCTAAATGTTTTTTAATTCAATTTTCTTTAAATAACTAAGTGTCGAAAACTTTACAAAAATGTTAATCATCTTAAAATGGTTGATGTTTTCCTTTTTCTCCCTCAAAGGGTCTAAGGATGGGTGGGTCTTTTGTAGACACGCTTGTTTTTATCCCAAGGGGTATGTGATTGATTCTCCCTCAAGTCAACTTCTTTCAGACAGGGCCATTCTATATTAATTTGTGTGATGATGTTAGTTCTCAAAAACATCTTGAGTAAACAAAGAGATGTAAAATACGTGGCTTGCTCGGTGAATCTCAATTGCGAAATTTCTTCTTCTTTCGAAACTTCTTTCCTGCTGCATTTGCTGCTTTTTCAGCCATGATCTCTGAGTACTTCCTTCGGTTATATCTAAAAAGAAAACCAAACCTTTAAGTTCTAAAGTATGACATTAGAAGTTAATGTAATGGTGGCTGTATAACTTCTAACCCTCAAAACATTTTTTGCATTATCACTGTTTAATCACATTTGTACTAAGTTGCACCATGTGAAGCTGTACCTGGAGCTGGGAGACTGAGCAGTGAACAAGACAGCCACATTCCCTACCCTCATAGAGCCTGCAGTCCATTGAGGAAAAAATGGCAACTGTAAGGGAGGGCTTTTGAAAACTTTCAACCACTGGACACCCATGCACTATATCCAGTTATCAGATGGTATCAAATGCTTTAAACATTTTTTGTAGGGTGAAAATGTAAAAATAGACTAATGCAGAAGCAGATATGAGGCCCTATCTATCTTTAAGCCAGACATTAAAGAGATCTGCACTAAATTATTTTTGTTTTGTTCATGAAAATATTTGTTTTTGTTAATGTGTAATGGGATATTATTTTAAAAGGAATTAATAAACATTTTTAAAGTTTCTTAATTTTAATTGCCATTATGTCAAATATTAATAAAATGTAGTACACAAAAGTTCAAAAGAAGGGCTTATCAGTACAGTTAATTAGGAAAAAGTAAAAATTCTCTAACCTGTAAAATTAGCCAGAAAGTTCTAGACCACTTTCACTGTTACATAAATCTGTTATTACTAAAGCTGAGGATTAGCTAATACTCTCTTTAAAACAGAAGCTATTTAACAGTTTTAAGAAAAGCAGAGGGGAGGGGACCTGGGTGACTCAGTTGGATGTGTGACTCTTGGTTTTGGATCAGGTCATGATCTCATGGTTCATGAGTTGGGAGTTGGAGCCCCGTGTCTGGCTCTGTGCTGACAGAGTGGAGCCTGCTTGGGATTCTCGGTCTCCCTCTCTCTCTGCCCCTCCCCTGTGCACAGGCTCTCTCAAAAATAAACATTTAAAAAATAAAACAGAAGCTATTGAAGCCCATTACAATATTACAACTCACTCAATCCCACAAGAAGTCAGCACCACAATTTACACACATTCTAACAAATGTAAGATTACATTAAAAATGAAACAAAATCAAATGTGTTCAAACTTCAGTGACATTAAAGTAATATAGACTGCTGTACACATGGGATGTTACCTATGAATCCAATGATGACCACAAATCTAAAACCGTAACAGATACACAAAAAATGAAGAGAAAGGAATCCAAGCATAATACTAAAGAAAGCCATCAAACCATAAGGGAAGAGAGCAAGAGAAGAAAGATCAGAGAAAAACTATAAAAACAACCAGCAAACAATTAAAATGGAAATAATTACAACCTATCAGCAATTACTTTAAATGTAAACGGCCTCAATGTTCCAATCAAAAGACACAGGGTGAATGACTGAATAAAAAAAGAAGACTCCTCTATATACTGCCTACAAGAGACTCACTTCAGCCTGAAAGTGAAGGAATGGAAAGAGATATTCCATGCAAATGAAGTGGGGTGGGGGTGGGGGGGCAGGGTAGCAATACTTGTATCAGATGAAATAGACTAAAAAGGCTGTTGCAAGAGACACAGAATGGCATTATATAATAAAGGGATCGAACAACAGGATATAACTATTGTAATTTCTATGCATTCAATATAGAAGCCCCTAAATAGATAAAGCAAAAACTAACAGACATAAAGGGAGAAACTGACAGTAATACAATAATTGTAGGGAACTTTAACACCCCATTTACACCAACAGATAGATCATCCAGATAGAAAATCAAGGAGAAAACAATGGCTTTAAACAACACGCTGGATCAGATGGACCTAACAGAACGGTCCATCCCAGGAACAACAGAATACACATTCCTTTCTTTTTTTTTAATACGTAATTTATTGAAATGCTTTTCTTTATTTACTTTTTAATGTTCACTTATTTTTGAGGAAGAGAGAGAGAGAGAGAGAGAGAGAGACAGACAGAGCATGAGTGGGGGAGGGTCAGAAAGTGAGGGAGACACAGAATCAGAAGCAGGCTCCAGGCTCTGAGCTGTTAGCTCAGAGACCGATGCGGGGCTTGAACTCACAGACCATGAGATCATGACCTAGGCTGAAATCAGACACTCAACTGACTAAGCCACCTAGGCGCCCCATGAATACACATTCTTTTCAAGTCCACATGGAACATTCTCCAGGATAGGTCATGTGCTAGCTCATAAAACAAGTCTCAATAAATTTACGACTGAAATCTTACCAAGCATCTTTTCTAAAGATAATGATGTGAAACAAAATGAATTATAAGAAAACAAACACATGGAAGCTAAACAACATGCTACTAAACAACCAATGGGTCAATGAAGAAATCAAAGAGGAAAAAAATACATGAAGACAAATAAAAAATGAAAATGGTCAAAAATCTTTGGGACACAGCAAAAGCAGTTATGAGGGAACTTTATTGTGATAAAGGCCTACCTCAAGAAAAATACTTCAAACAATGTAACCTTACACCTATGGGAACTAGGAAAGAACAAACGAAGACCAAAGTTAGTAGGATGGAAATAAAGATCAGAATGGAAATAAATGAAACAGAGACTAAAAAAACAAAAAAGCTAGACTCGTCAAGAAAAGAGAACTCAAAATCAGAAATGAAGGAGAATTAATAGATACCACAGAAATACAAAGAATTATAAGAGAATACTAAAATAAAAAAAGTATATGCCAACAAATTGTGGACAACCAAAAAAAAAAAAAAAAGATAAACTGCTAGAAACATAAAATCTTCCATAACTGAATCAGAAATAGGAAATTTGAACAGACCTATTACTAGTAACAAAACTGAAACAGTACTCCAGACTCTCAACAAAGTTCAAGATCAGATGGATTCACAGCTGAATACTATCAAACATTTAAAGAACAGTTAACATCTATTCTTCTCAAACTATTCCAAAAAATAGAAAAGGAAGGAAAAACTTCCAAATTCAATCTGTAAGGCATTTTCCTGATACTGAAGCCAGACAAAGACACCACAAAAACAAAAAAAAACCCAAAACACTATATGCCTCATGAACAGAAATGTAAAAATCCTCAACAAAATATTAGCAAACCAAATCCAACAATGTTAAAAGAAATCATTTACCACCATCAAATGGGATTTAATCCTCAGATTCAAGGGCAGTACAATATTTGCAAATCAATGTGGTGCATTAGTAGGAAAAAGGATAAAAACCACATGATCATCTCAGTAGGTGACCAAATACAACATCCATTTATGATTTAAAAACTCTCAACAAAGTGGGTTTAGAGGAAACCTACCTCAACAAAATAAAGGCCATATATGAAAAACTCACAACTAACATCATACTCAATGGAGAAAAACTTTAAGAGCTTTCCTTCTAAGATTAGGAAAAAAACAAGGATGTCCACTCTCACTAGTTTTATTTAATATAGTACCAGAAGTCCTAGCTGCAGCAATTACAGAAAAGAAATACAAGGTATCCAAATTGGTAAGGAAAAAGTAAAACTGTCACTACTTAGATGAACTGACATACATATAGAAAACCCTAGACACTAACAAAGTGTTTAACCCTAGATACTAACAAAACACTAACAAAACACTAACAAAGACACTAACAAAAAATAATCAGAATAAATAAATTCAGTAAAGCTGTAGAATACAAAATTAATATGGAAGTTGCATTTCTGAACACAAATAATGAAGTAGCAAAAAGAGAAGAAAACAATACCATTTACAATTGTACCAGAAAGAAAATACCTAGGAATAAATGTAACCAAGGAGACTGAAACGACCTATATGCTGAAAGCTTTAAGACACTGATGAAAAAAACTGAAGACAACACAAATGGAAAGATGTATCACACTCATGTACTGGAAGAATTAATATTTGTAAAATGTCCATAGCACCCAACATAATATACAGAATCAGTACAATCCCTGTTAAAATACCAACAGCATTTCTTGAAGAGCTAGAACAAATAAACCTAGAATTTGTATGGAACCACAAAAGACATCAAATAGCCAAGGCTATCTTTAGAAAGAAGAACAAAGCTGGAGGTATCATAATCCCAGATTTCAAGATATACTACAAAGCTATAGTAATCAAAACAGTAAGGTACTGGCACAAAAACAGACACAGAGATCAATGGAAGAGAATAGGGAACCCAGAAAATAAACACACACTTACACGGTCAGTTAATCTAGGACAAAGGAGGCAAGAATATACAATGGAGAAAAAGTCTTTTTAATAATTGGGAAACCTGGATAGCTACATGCAAAAGAATGAAACTAGTCCACTTTGTTATTCCATACACAAAAATAAACTCAAAATGGATTAAAGAACTAAACATGAGACCTATAACCATAAAACTCCTAGAAGAAAACATAGACAGTAATACTTTAGGACATAAGTCTTAGCAACATATTTATGGATAGGTCTTCTCAGGCAAGGGAAAACAAAAGCAAAAATAAACAAGTGGGACTACACCCAAATAAAAAACTTTTGCAAAGCAAAGGAAACCAACAAAACAAAAAGAGACAACCTACTGAATGGAAGATTTATGTGGAAATGGTATCTGATAAGGAGTTAGAATTCAAAATACGTAACTTCCACAATTCAGACCAAAAAAAACCAATCTGATTAAAAAATGGGCAAAGGGACCATAACATTCTCCCAAAGAAGACATACAGAAGGGCAATGCACATGAAAAGATGCTCAACATCACTAATTACCAGGCAAAATCAAATCAAAACCACAGTGAGACATCATATCATACCAGTCAGATTGGCTAGTATCAAAAATACAAGAAGCAACAAATGTTGGCAAGGATTTGGAGAAAAGGGAACCTTCGTGCACTGTTGGTAGGAATAGAAATTGGTGCAACCCTGTTGAGAACACCATGGAGGTACCTCAAAACATTTAAAATAGAAATACCATATGACTCAGTAATTCCACTAGCGGGTATTTACCCAAATAAAACAAAACCTCAAACTTGGAAAGATATATGTACCCCCCCCCCCCGTGTTTATTGCAACATTATTTACAATAGCCAAGATATGGAAGCAACCCAAGTGTTCCAAGAACAGATGATGAATAAAGATGGTGTTAGACACAGACACACAGACACATAATGGAATATTACTGAGCTACATAAACGAATGAAATCTTGCCATTCATGACAACATGGATAGACCTAGAGGATATTATGCTGAATGAAATAAGTCAAAGAGAAAGACGAACACTGTAGGATTTCACTTATATGTGCAATCTAACAAACAAAAAACAGACTCTCAAATACTAGTCAGAATGGCTATTATCAAAAAGAAGTAACAAGTGTTGGTGAGGATATAGAGAAAAGGGAACCCTTGGGCTTGGTTGGTGGGATGTAATTTGGTGCAACCACTATGGAAAACAGTATGGGGGTTCCTCAGAGAGAGAGACAGATAATAAACTGATGGTTGCCAAAGGGAGGCTGGTGGGGGAATGGGTGAAGTAGGTAAAGAGGATAAAGAGGCACAGACTTCCAGTTGTAAAATAAGTCATGGAGATGGAAAGCACAGCAGAGAATATAGTCAAAATTACAAAAATATATGGTGAGATGATAACTACCCTTATAGTGATGAGCATTTTGTAATGTACAGAATTGTCAAATCACTACATTGTACACCTGAAACTAATAAAACACTGTATATCAACTATACCTCAACAAAACCAAAAACCACATACAACGCTGAAAATCACATTTCCTTCTGTATATCACACTTACTTCTTCTGTTCCAAGACATTCCTACTAATGGAACATATGACACATTAAAAATGTTAAGTTCCCGGGGCGCCTGGGTGGCGCAGTCGGTTAAGCGTCCGACTTCAGCCAGGTCACGATCTCGCGGTCTGTGAGTTCGAGCCCCGCGTCAGGCTCTGGGCTGATGGCTCGGAGCCTGGAGCCTGTTTCCGATTCTGTGTCTCCCTCTCTCTCTGCCCCTCCCCTGTTCATGCTCTGTCTCTCTCTGTCCCAAAAATAAATAAAAAACGTTGAAAAAAAAATTTTTTTAAAAAAAATGTTAAGTTCCCTATCCTAAAGTAATTCAGAGGCCAGAAACCTCTTAAGGAGAATGTTGTAGAAAGAATTAAAACATTCCATGGGCTAGTAGAGTGTTTCACATAGTGTGATACATAAATTTAGGTGATAGACAATATTCACCTAAAGCAATGTATTTATCTTCAGGTACATTACAAAAATTATAAGCCAACTAACCCATTTATAGTAGGCAATATAAAGTTCCCTTTTATTTTTTTCTTAAAAATTTTTAAGTTTATTTATTCTGAGAGAGAGAGAGAGAGCGCGCGAGTGAGCGCATGCCAGCAGGGGAGGGGCAGAAAGAAAATCCTAAGCAGGTGCCAGTGTCAGCGCAGAGCCTGATGTGGGGCTTTCATGAACCGTGAGATCATGACCTGAGCCAAAGTCAAGAGCTGGATGCTTAACCGACTGTGCACCCAGGGGCCCCTCAAGTTTCCCTTTAAAATAAAAGCAGGCAACATACAGATGATGCAAACATGAAAATGGTACTCAGTGACTGAAGTATAGGAACAATGAACTGTAAGACTACCTGTAACCTGCAATTTTATGAGTTTCATTCTACGAAATTTCTAGTTTACTGCCATCTTCCTCATGCTATTACTTTTTAGTGAAAGCACTATCAACACTGCTGTGATTTCTGAGATTGCTGGCATCGAGATTACAAAATACAGGCCAATTTTTAACCAGAACATATGGATCACACTTAGTAAGCAAAGAATCAGCTTGCACCACACCTCTGTGGGGATGGAGAGAAAATGACAGGCTTGAGATAGAACAGGAGAGACAGTCTGAATGTGGGATTAAAGGAAGTGCTAACGGATGGATGGTGATGCTGTTCAGTCATGAGGTACAGAGCACTGGGAAAGGATCAGACTGTATTGCAAGGGTGGGGTCAGGAAAGACCAAGTTAGCCCTTAGAGGTGCTTGTGAGATATCCACTGGATGCTCCTGAGGCAGCAGATGGCTATGTGGGTATGGACTCAGGAGAGATCCGGACTACACATAATACATTTGGAAGCCAGCAGTATATAAATTATAACTGACGCCCTATGGGGGATGAAACTCCCAAGGAGAGAGTAGTGAGAAAAGAGCATTGCTTATTTCTAAAATTTTTACCATTACCCAGACTAATTAGGTTATGTTACACTTGGGTTAAATTTGTTTTCCATGCTGACAAAGTTTTTAAAACCCTTTGACAGACCTTTTCGCTTTTGCTATTAAACCAATCTGGAAGTTCAACACGGGTTTCTGTATGAGGTATGCTTTTAAATCTCCTAGAATACACACATAGCTGCTTTAAGGACATTTAAACATACTCCCAATTGCTCCCATCTTAAAAAAATCCTCCAACTCCACTTCCACTTCACAAACTTCAAAGAACTGTCTCCATGTCTCCAACTCTCTCCAATCCAGTTTCCTCCCCATCACTCCCCTAAAACTCCTGGCAAGAATGCTGTGACCCCCACGTAAATCCAAAGGAAGTTTTTAGTTCTTATTTGATCTCTCTGCAGCATTTATTCCTGTTAACCATTCCCTCCAGTTTATATCTGCTTGTAACACTCTCTTTCCTGCCTGCTATGACACTATGCCATCCTGGTTGTCTTAATGTCTGTTGGCCATTCTTGCCCAGTCTCCTTCACAGGTTCAGTCTCCTCTAGCCAGTCAAATATTTACGAGCTTCCATGTAAAGCAGTAGTTCTAAACTGGAAACTGCTTATGCCCCACAGGGGACATCTGAAAATGTCAGTAGTCATTTCTGTCACATATTGGGAATGGAGTGCTACTGGCTTATAGTGGGCAGACACCAGGGATGCTGTTAAACATTCTATAATGCACAGGACAGTTCCCCCTAATAAACAGTTATCTCATCCAAAATGTAAATAGTGCTGCCATGCTAAAGCATTTAAAAATTACCTGAAATTTAAAAGTTTATGTATGTTCGAAAGGAAAGCATATGTAATTCAAAATGAAACATAAATTCCTTTACCTTCTGAACTCAGAATCAGCCAGCAGTTCTTCCACAATAGTTCTCTTCCTTTGTTTTTTGGGAATTCGGGAATGGTAGAAGTCAGCTGGATTGTCAACAATGGTTCCAATCTATGAGCAAATGATTGAAACAAGTCATGTAATACTTGAATGCTAAGTTGCCTTCATATTTCAGGGTAGCTCTAACAAACTGTATTTATAGAAAGGAAAGGAAAACCCAACTTAAATTGAACTGATATTAAAGTTAGTTTTGCCATTTTTTTAAAGCAAAAAGAAGTCACTTATTCAATTGGCATTGAGTCCTACTAATGACATTTCAATAGAATTTATAGTAAAGTCAAAAATCCTTTTATGTAATTTAGTGCTAGGCAGTACAGCAAACTCTTGATGAACAGTGTAACTAGAAAAGTGGCACAGAGAATTTAAATTCTTTTACGTTTTAGTTTCTCAATATAACTGACACATAAATTCTACTACACGCTTATTTGATCTCATACGTTATCATAAATGCTACCTTCTTAGTAACCACTCTGTTCATACATTCAACCAAGTAAAACTTACAGTGTCTACTATGTGCCAAATACTGTGCTAAGTGTTTGGGAAACAAAGACAACATCTGGCTCCTGCCAGCAAAGAGCCCACAGTCTTAAGGAAAATCCATAGACAGGTAACTAAAAGATTAAAGCATAACATATTATGCTGAACAAAACACTGCAGATGCCATGAAAAGATAAGTGACCACTTCCACCTAAAGTAAGTCAGCGTTTCACAAGGATGACATTTTAGCTTAGATTCGTATGGGCAAAATTTCACCAAGCAAACATAGCAGAGCTAAGTACATCATGCAAAGTCGGAATGCCAAGACCAGTCTGTGTATATTCTGAAAAGACAGTGGCTGAGTGTGTTGAAGCTTAAGAGGGCTATGTGACAAAAGAAGGGCTAGTTAGCCAGTTGGAGTGCAGACTGTATAGACTCTACCCTCTATGTCATAAAGAAACATCGAAGGTACCATTGCATGATACCTGTGATATCACTGAGCAGAGGTGTATCATGAGCAGACTGCCTTTTTTTTTTTGTAAAGAATAGATGACTGGCTACAATGTAAAGGATAGACTATAAGGGAGAGCAGACCTGGAGGAGAAGGACTACTATAGTAATTCAGATGACTGACAAGTAAGGTAATCAACAAGAACAGAATAAAGTTGACAGCTACCAGAGGGTGAATCAACTGGATTTTCATCTGCAAACACTTTGAAAACCAACTTTTAACTTATTTTCAGCATTTGCCTGGAGATGACCCTCTACCTGGAGAAGTGGAGTTTGGTGCAAATGATTCTCTATGTCCTCCTCCATCTTGTAAGGATTCTTGCTGTTTAGGCTAATATTATTTATACACGATACACCCAACTTAGAGGTTCCGTAACTTTTAGAGGTATGACCTGGCAACTTAGTTACCATTTGCAACACCTTCTCTCTATAGAGAACGCCATTACAAGTTGGTGGCCAACTGGGTTCCGGCCATTATTACACAGCCTAAGCAGATGTGCGTCATAAATATTCATCTGTGTTAAGAGTAAACAGAAAGAACACTATAGTGCTCTCCAAACTAAAATCCACAGAACATCACCACCACCATTGTTGTTTCATACCTGGAAGTACTTGGGGAAGCCATCCCTATCATTTTTCTTGTAAAACCTTTTTGGGTCCATGCTAGCTCTCATCTTCAGTGCTTTGAGATCATTTTTAAGTTCATCTGTCAATTCTGGAGCTTTCATACCAAACCAGCCATCACCTGCTGATTTTTGTCGTTCTTTCTGAAATTCAGATTTCAAGAACAATTAAACTGAAAATTCTGACCTTAATAAGCAGTGTATAAACTATACCTCATTCCCTCCAAAATTATATATAGAGAATTTCATGAATTAAAAACAAAAGAGGTTACTTTACAGAATATATTAGTCCTCAGATTCACCTTTCATAAAAGAAACTGAATCACAAGTGTTTACTTTGGTAAATTAGGCACAGTATTATCAGTTTCATAAATGAGGGTTCCTTAAAATTTATTTTGTGTCTTAGTAAGAATTGCTGATTTGCCGGAGAATAACCCACACCTTTAATCTTTATTCTGTAATCTGGCCTACACAAGAGATAGTGTATAAAAACATTTTCACTTCTGGAGCTTGTATGTTAACATTAACATTTTTATTCAGTCACCCAGGTGACTCAAAGTCACTTAGTCTGACCAGTCCAGAAATTTATGTTATTTCTAAAATTAAAAAAAAAAAAAAAAAAAAGGATTCTATTCTTTGAGAAACTCCCAGCAAGTTATTTACCTAATTTTATTTTTCATTCATACAACATTATGGAGTGTCTACCACATGCCCGTAATGCTCCATCTTAGTGCTGAGACATTACCAGGGAACAGCCTCAAATTTCCTTCAAGCTCCCTTGATAACTTTACCCTTATTAGTTGAAATGGCAGATGGAAACAATCCCGTATTTTTACAAAAGAAACTAGTTTGTTAGGGGTGCCTGGGTGGCTTAGTCGGTTGAGCATCTGATTTCACCTCAGGTCATGATCTCACGGCTTGTGAGTTTAAGCCCTGTGTCGAGCTCTGCGCTGACAGCTCGGATACCTGCTTCAGATTGTCTCCATCTCTCTCTGCACCTCCCCTCTGTTTGTGCACTCTCTCTCTCTTTCTCTAATATAAACTTGAAAAAAATTAAAAGTAAATAGTTTCCTACCCTCTCAGTGGGCAGACTACAGAGACCTGGGTTTTTTTTTACATTAAGTTCCCTACGACAGCTTACAACAGAGCTCTTAACTCTTTGTGAACAGTACCTATAAACCAAGAGGTGTGGACAGTAACCTTATATGCTGGCTGTCTAAGGAAGGGGAAAAAAAGATTTTCACCAAGTGAAAATCTATATAAAACGTGTTTATGAAACTGTATTTTATGGGCCCTTAAATTTTTGTGACAACTTTCTTTGCAAATACATTTTTTTTTTAAGATTTTATTTTTCTTACATAATCTCTACACCCATTATGGGGCTAGAACTCACAACCCTGAGATCAAGAGTCACGTGCTTTACTGACTGAGCCAGCCAGGTGCCCCAAAAATACATATCTTTAAGTTACACAACCATGGTGTATAAGCTGAATATATATAGTCAAACGCACCTAAACATTCTAAATAATGAGAGCCACTATACTTACTCTGCGTTTTTTCTGAAGTTGATACTTTGATTCACTATACGGTGGGACACAGTAGTTTTTTTCAAAATCAGGAGTAATGATGGTTTTCTGCAAAAGCTGCAAAAATATTAAATTGGTTTTAAAAATATCAGAATATCATATAATCTTTTCCAACATCTTTTACCTTCTAAGCAAAACATCTCCCACACTGAAGACTACTCCAAATATATTAGCCCTCTTTATATACAACCATACTACTGCAAAGTTGTTTCAGTCCTTAAGTTTGTAAATTCTATTACAATAAAAATGCTTTAGAAAGCAAACTGAAGGATTATTTTAGGAAACTTCATCTTAAATTTCTTTTTCTAAACTAAATCAGCACACATCAGATTTACATTAATTTGTCTAACTTGTTTTCATGGATTTGCAAACAGCCACTTGCACCAAACTGGAAAATAAAGTCAACAAGAAAAATCCCATAACAGCTCTTGAAATCTCTGAAAAAAACAAGCAAAAAAACCCTAGCCTTTAGTAAGTTCTTTTGATGTTGGTAAAACAGCTTCCTCTGATCTGAGGAGTTGATATTAAGTACAGTGATATAAATCTGATTAAACAACACCCACTTTTTTATATCAACGAAATCATCCTCTCGATAAATCGGCTTTGTACAATTCAACAACATATCTCAGACACTCTTTTAACATCAATTCACACATAGATCAACTTCATACTTTTTAATAGCTGTTACGCACTATAATTTTTCTTCCAATATTTAAGTGTCCATCAAACCTTTTCCCACTTAAACACTATAAACATCATCTCTACACACATATGATTATTTCTGTAAGATTCTAAGTTTTGACAGGTACTGCTAAATTGCCTTGTATTCAAGTAAGGTTAAATCCTACCAACGGTTAATCAGTGCCTTTTTCTTTACATTGCTACCAACACTTGGTGTTTTTGTGTGTCGTTAGTGGTGCCTTATGGCTGTTTCCATTTGCTGTTGATCATCTTTTTGTGTATTTATTAGTTATATACAAGTCTTCTGTGGGAGATGCCTGTACTTTTGGGGGTTCTTTTTCAGAGGTTCTTCTGCATTTTTTGTTTGCATACGATAAACAAATATTGTCATAATACTATTTATGTTACTAAAAAGTGCTTCAGGGTAATTAGTCCTCTCCCATAGTGTAAGAACTAAAGAAGACTGCTCCTGAGCCCTCAAAATAGTTCACAGAAATATTAATTTGGTCAATAATATTTGAAATTAATCAATTCAGAAATCCTCAATTCAGGTTCAGGAGTGGGAGTTTCTGGATAGTAGAGTAGCAGTCTAGACTTTCCTTTCACTCAGAAATGAGAGCATGACATTTATTTAGCAGATTGTTAGGAGCTTGTTGTGTATCAAGTACTATAGTGTGAGTGAGTGTGTGTGTGTGTGTGTGTGTGTGTGTGTGTGTGTGTGTGTAGAGAGAGGTTGGGGGGTGGATGCCACTGACCAGTAGTGGGTAGAGGCCAGGGATGCCGCTACATATACTAAAGTGAACCAGACACCTTCCTACAACAAAGAGTTACTAGCACAAAAGACCAGTATTGCTGAGGTTGAGGAATCCTGTTTTAGAAACATAAACCCAAAAGACAGGAAAGTAACAATTACATTATATGATCAATAATGAGTCAACTCTATATTGGGTGTTGCAGAAGCACAGAGATGGTGGAAAAGACTAGAGTTGGAGAATGTCTCCCAAAGGCAGTGGTCTATGAACTCTGCACTGGCTTTGGAAAGAGCAGAACATGTTCAGGAAACACAGCATGTGAACACAGCTGAAGGAACAGAAGCACCTTGTTTTGAAGAACCACTGAAGGACTTAAACAGGAGAATTTCATGGTTAGATTTGTGTTTGTGTGTTTTTTTAAGTAAACTCTACACCCAATATGGGGCTTGTACTCACAACATGGAGATCAAGAGTGGTATACCACATATACAACTTCCAACCGAGCCAGATTTGTATTTTTAAAAAGAGAAATCTAGCACAAGTATGGAGGGTGGCTCGAAGAAAAGAATAAAGAGACCACTGCAGTAGTCTAGATGAAAAAACAAAGCCCTGCACTAGCCAATGACAGTGGGGTGAAAAGGAGGGAACAGAGGACAAGGATGTAAGAAGCGGCATCCTTTAGGCTCAGTGATTGACTGCAAAAGGAAAAGAGATTTTGGCATCATTAACCAGCACAGAGAATACTGAAGAAGGAGCTGGTTCCAGCCAGAAAGAGAAGGAGGGCTATTAGTGAGGTCGAATGCCTGAGCAAATCTGAATAAAGAGTCCACAGGCACAACAGGATTTAGACACAACAGGCACAACAGACCTGAAGGGACAGCAAGGCTAGAAAATACAGATTTGGGGAAGCCATGCACGGTTGTGATGAAAGATGAGGGTTTGGGTGAGGTTGCCTACCTGGGATTTCCTTCTGCAATTATATGTATAATTTTAGGTCTACATGCAGGTATGTATTTTTCCTGATGGGGGGAGTGGGCACCCAGTTTTCAGATTCTCAACAGCATCCAGGACAGTTAAGAACTAAAAATATAGCAGGAAAAGAGAAGAAAACACAACCCCTGGGATAACTGGTAGGTGCAAGAAGAGGAATGCTGATCCTGTATTATTTTTCAAATGTCATCTTTTATAGCTAGGACTTTGAGGGAGGGAAAAGGAGCACAGTAGGCTAATGTGGTTTTCCTGCAGGAAAATTAGTCTCTTATCAAGGACTAATAATTTCTAGAAGTGACTGCATAGTTCTGTGAAAACCAACAGGACACTCCGTGTAACTTACCGTGTCTTTCTTTTTCTCCTTGATCTGTGTTAGGGTTCTCTTGTTTGACTGTAGTTTGTCTGCATTGAAATTAATATACAAACCACCCAACTGCTTGATACTCATACCAGGGTCTATGCTGCTGCTTGTCAACTTCAGACTGAAAGAGAAACAATCACTTAAAGATCAAGTAATCAAATAAAAATGGAAACAACTGAGACTGTATTTTTATTTTTTTTTTTAAACTTTTTTTGAGAGAGTGTGTGAGTGAGTGGGGGAGGGGGTCGCAGAGAGAGAGAGGGAGAGAGAGAATCCCAAGCAGGCTCTGTGCTGTCAGTACAGAACCCAACGCGGGGCTCGAACTAACAAACCGTGAGGATCATGACCTGAGCTGAAGTCAGATGCTTAACCGACTGAGCCACTAGGTGCCCCGAAACTGTATTTTTAAAATCACCTTTTTCTTTCTCTCCTTTATTGCCAATGACCTCTCCCCCTACAAAAAAAAGAAAAATCTTACTTTTACAATGGATTCTGAAAAACTGAATACATGTTTTAAATCTAATACAACCATTTAGAAGAACATTCTAGGATGAATAATGAATGAAAAGTTTTTTTGATTTCCTAGATTTTCTTAAAGATTAAGACCACATAATATGCCAATGTACTTCATAAAGGAATTTTATAAAGAAAAGAATTACAGAAAAGAAGAGATACATCTGGCAGTTTAGCTCAACTTCATACACAGGCAGTGAGTTAACAAATATACACCTGCCATCGCTAATAACAATGAGAAAGGTTTTGAACTTCCAAGTTACCCAAACTTAAAACGTTTTCCTGGGTAACTAAGGGCATTTGGTAATGCTTCTAAATCAGTGAGTTTTAAACAGTAATGAGTATCTGTATTTCCCACTGAAGGTTTTTAAAAATATAGAAGTCATATTCCAGGATCTACCAAATCGGAATCTTCTACAGTTGGGTCTGGGCTCCTGCTATATTTATGTAATAAGAATTTCTACTTTTACATTACTGAAAGGTCCTGTTTATAAGCAAATACATTTGGACTTAAAGTTACTTTCTTACCTAATTATTCATATAAACAGCAGTTGAAAGCTTTGATCAATCTCTACTGGAAAGTGAAATCACTACTGTAGTGGTTTGGCAGTGATTCTCAACCCTAAAGGTACATCAGAATTATCCTGGAGGAGAGTGACTTTAAAAAATAATAAATATGCCTGCGGCTAGCCTCAGAGGTTTATTTCATTGGTTTAGAGTGAAGACTGGGCATCCATTAATGTATAGGCCCTTACCAAGGATGTCTGTATTTCCAGTGGATACACTGCCACCAGGGACCTGTGCCTAGAAAAACAAATTTAAAAGAGAAAACAAAAGAAACTAAAGAAATAGCCCCAAACATTGGTACTTTTCAATGGGTGACAGATTATAGGTGATTATTTTTCCTCCAGCTTTTCTCTATTTTTCAACTTGTCTATGATCCGCATGGAGGAAAAGAAAAAAAAAAAGTTCCTTTCCTTTCATGTTGTTCTTAACTATCATGTAGGAAAATCTTTAATAGATTTCTAATAGGTCACTGGTGGGAGAAATACGACTAACAAAGGCACACACAGAGACCAGGGAAATGGGGGATAAAAGAGCTCTTTCATAAAGAACCTGAGGCAGGGGCTCCTGGGTGGCTCAGTCCGGTAAGTGGCTGACTTGTGCTCAGGTCATAATCTCACAGTCTGTGAGTTGGAGCCCCACATCTGGCTCCCTGCTGTTAGGGCAGAGCCTGCTTCAGATCCTCCCCCCCCCCCACCCCCTTCCCCGCTCATGCTCTCTCTCAAAAATAAACAAACATTAAAAGAAAGAAGAAGAACATGAGACAGTAATTTTCTCAATTCCCTTGATTTCTTTTATATTTTTATGGTAAATTAGCCACTTGAAGTATGTATCAAAAACCTACTTTTAAAAATAAAGGTAAAACTTACAGTTTAGACTTTGTGCTATTTAATAAGTCGTCTTCATCACTAAAGTCATCATCTTTATTTCTGTCAAGGTCTGATGGTTCTTCACTTTTTTCATCTTCTTCCCCCTCTTCTTCCTCAGTGGCAACCTCACTTGCCTTGTCTCCCTCATCCAGGTAAAAATGTTTATCAGTACTCAGTCCGGGAGTTGTGTCGATTACAAACAATGGGTTGTCACAAGACATATTTTCTGAGTCTCCATTTAATGACTCCTTTTGACCATTATTTTCAACAAAACACACAGTGTCCTCTTCGTTCTCACTGTTTTCAGACTGCTGGCTCTCATCACTGCTGAGCACTAATAAAACAGAATCACCTTTATCCAGAGATGTGTTGAGCTCAGACTTGAACAGTTTGGTTTCGCTCTCAAAATCTATATCCCTTTCGTCATTCATGTCTTCATGGATACCTTTGACCGTGCACTCTTCTTCTTCATCACTACCACCACCAAATTCTGTCAGGTCACTTGTTTTTATGGTGTTCTTTCTCTCTTCATTCCATCTGTCCACTTCTACCACTGCAAATGTCTGAGCTAACGATTTCATTATAGCCTCACAGTTCAGATGTGAGGACTCTGATGTAGTTTTGTTATTTTGGGGGGTTGACTGCCTCTGAGAAACTAACTGCTGAATGTCAGTGTCCTGAGGTTCAGAAAGGCTCTCCAACTGAGAATTTTTCTCATTTCTTTCTTTCTCCTCCTCTACCATTCCTTTGGATTCTTCATCTAAATTCTTACAATTCTGTTTTGTTACTTCTTTGAGAGGTACAACACTGGCCTGTTTTTCCTCTCTTAGATTAGAATGTTGACGTTTTTGCACTGCTTTTTTTCCCCCTGAATTTCTGTGGAAGGAATCAAAGTCTTTATAAGTTTCATTACTATAGAAATTTGGCTTATTTATCTGAGAAAGAGATCTTGCAAGTAAACAAGCTGTTTGTCTGGTATCTGAATCCTCTGAATTCGTTGGCAAATTTATAATCTGCTTTTCAGTTTCTGGTACAACGTTAGTATATTTCTCCTCAGTTTGTGACTGTAATTTCTTCTGCATACTTCTTGTTGTTCTCATAGTTGTAACTTCAGAAAATGAAGAAATGTCTGAGTATGATGATTCAGCATCAGAAATAATTTCTGCATATAATTCTTGGTTTGGCTCACTTAGGGATTTAGCCTTACTTCTTCTAGTTCTTGTAGTTATTAATGTGGGCGGCACAATTCTAGAAATACCTGAGACATGTGATTCAGCTTCAGAGTCATCGTCTTCTTCAGCATGAGACTGATTTATTGGAGTTATTTTCAGCCTTTTCCTAACACTAGACACCGGGGTGCATGCAACCAAGATCTGCCGTCTCCTAGTTACTCTTAAGATGGGATCCTGGAGCTCAGACACAGAAGAACAATCTGACTCTGCCTCAGAGGTCTCTCCATCAGTATACAGCTTGTTTATCTCTGGTAATGAGACTGTAGTTCCACTCTTCCTCTTTCTGCTTTTAGGAGTTCTAGGGACTGGACTTTGTTTCCTCGTGGTTTGTGATTCAGCAGTAGTTGGGTCAACAGGTGGAGATTCTTTCCTGCTTTTTGGATGTGCCTGAATTCTTTTAGCAGAATTCTGGAAGTCAGAACAAATACACTGTCATTTAGGTAGGGCTGGAATTAGGGCAAAGCGAGTGAAATACTCCTCTCAGGAGCAAATTTTAAGAGGGCACTAAAAAACTCCAGTGAGATTAATACAAGGACAACCACCACCACCACCCACAATTAAAGAAAAAAAAAAAAATCAACTTAAATACTGGATCTGCCCCTGCATTTGCAGGACCCTTCCTCATAACAACGAGTACCCATGATTTTAGAAAGTAAAAATAAAAAACACATTGGATCTGACTCTACATTTGGAGGACCCTGCCTCAGTCTCCTCCCCAAGACCTAGATCTAACTTTAGGGACAAAACAAGTAATTGAAAATTTTCTGCACTGAGTTATCAAATGCCAAATATGCTTGGTGGACCTGCATTCCGACACACACAGGAGAAGAGAGAAGAAGGGAAATACTAACTCTGAGCACAGATGTGTTTAGGAACACACACACACACACACCAGTGGAATCAGTCGCGTCCCTTACCTTCACGTACCTAAAGGAATTAACGCTCCATTCCCTTGGCCGCACAATCAGACCAACGGACCACTAGCGCCACTAACAGCCACCAGGCGGCGTCACTGAAGCTCTCCCCCACGCCGAAAGAAAGTGCTGAGGCCATTACCAGCTCCCCCACGTGAAAACGGTCACCTTCTTTTCACCCTCATCAACTCGTATTTGGTTGCCGAAATTAATCCTCCTTCGTACAGTGCTAACAGGTTAAAAGGCCGCAGCCGTGCACCTGCATTACGGAGGTGTTCTGCCCGAAGCAAGTTACCTGACCTCTCTGTTCCCTGCTGAGGACTGCCTTAAAAGATAACAGCGAGGACCGAAGAGGTAGCTATGGGCTTGGCAACGGGCCTGAAACAAGGCAGCGTGCGACCGGCTCGGGCCCTTCCCGCCGCTCGTCCTCACGCTGCTCCGCCGGGCCTGCGCGCCGCCCTACCACCCAAGCACCGTTCTGCGAAGCGGCGGGCAGAAATGACGGCACGCTGCGACCCCTACCTTCTGCTGGGAGTCTTCAGCCAACGTGGCTTGGATCGTGGCCTGAGGCCGTCCGGACCTGGTTACCACCATCTTCCCGGCTCGCGGCCACCTCGGTTCCGGCGCCCCGGAAGTGCGTCAAAGAAGCGACTTGCTAGCCTTTCCCGCGAGGATTCCGGAACTAGCGAGACTCTCGTGCCAGTCTCCGGCCCACGGACCTAGAAATTCTCAAGGCCACGGCTTCTAGCGTTCGCTGCGGTGTTTGCTGTGGAGGACTGATCCACCGGCCTTCTGCAGGGAGTGACCTTCGTGGCGGCGGCGGAACCCGCAGTGACCGAGGGCCCCGTGCCAGTTTCACACAAAACTGGAAAATTGCATCTTCTTTCCAACTTCATCCATCCTCTTATTTGGCAGTTCTAAAGATCTTAATGTAGTCATGGGTGTGACCGAAGGAATCATTTGCATTGTTTATAATACCTTTTTTTTTTTCAACATCCTTCCCTTATTCGTACAGTTAAATAGTAATAACATTGAAAGACTCTTTGAGGTAAAGATGTATTTGTTAAATGTCTCAGAAACACGGAGACTAGTTAGGAAGCTGTGTGATCTAAAGGTGGGATGGTAACTAGTGATCGGAAATAAGCAGAAAAGAAGAAATGTAAATTGTAAAGGAGAGCGATCGTTTTGTTTTGTTTTGTTTTTGTTGCAGTGAAGGAAATGACCAGAATCAAAAGGCGTTTCATTTTCTTTTAGGATGAAGGATGGAGACCTAGAATATATCTGAGGAGAATGGAAAAGGATTGAAGTAGGTAAACGGATATTGGAAGTGAGAAAGGATGAATGCCTCATCAAATCTATACTGTTTTATAAGAGAAAACCAATTTCTCTTACTGTCACAAAACATACTTAAGTGGGCACATTGCCATCTAGCTAAATAGGTCCTTTCGGTAGCTTCCCTTGCAGCCAAATGTGGCTAAATTTTGGCCAATTACATACAAATTAAGGGTTGTGTAGTTATTTAGGGACTACATGAAAAGTAGGGATTTTTCATATAGGGACTATATGAAAAGAGAGGAGGTCCTCCCTGCCTTCTTTAATTCATTTTTCTCCCTGGAAAGCTATATTCTCCGGTTTCATGCAGCAAGTTTGTGCCATGAGGATAAAGCCAAACTTTAGGGATGGCAGAGCAGTGAGAAAGAAAAAGTGAGTCCCTGACAACTGATGGAGCTGCCATTTCAGTCCTAAACAGCCTACTTCTAGATCTGTTTCACCTGAGAGAAATACCTGTGTTTTTATTTTTTTTCTTTTTCAAGTTTTTATTTAAATCCCAGTTAACATACAGTGTAATACTAGTTTCTAGTGTAGAACTTAGTGACTCATCACTTAAACTGTCATCTGGAGATTTTCTGTTACTTGCAGCTGAGCCTAATCCCTACTGAAGAATGGAATAAAAAATAGAAATGGAGGAGTTAGTCACAAAAGAATGCTCCTTCCTTTGAGGCAGGAGGGAAGAGTTGATATCAAGCACAGAGAGAATGTGAATGCAAGGAAATTAAAGGGGAGGAAAGAAGAGGGGCTTTTGGATGGATAACCTCAATTTTCTCTGTAAATAGAAGATTCATCTACTTAGAGGAATGGAAAAGGTTTAGACTGACTCTTATGGGGAATGTGGTAAAACAAAGGAGGAATTTTAGTATGGCCAAGTAGCAATGAGACTATGTAAGGAAGAACATGAAAGAAAACAGGCTAGATTTAAAGACAAGATAGAATGCTGTAGAGGAAGGAAAACGAACCTATTGGAGGTGGGTAGTGGAGATCAAAAGCATGGAGGACAAAATGTCAATTATAGTAATAGCAATGAGCTTGAATTTGCTGGGTACTAAGTGCTTTACATGCATTAACTGTACAACTTTAACACGAACAAATTCATGAAAATAGCAATTAAGATCATAGGAGTGGGTATAGAAAATTGGGAAGTATTAGAAAATCAATGTGTAATGTTCACTTGTAAGTATAGCCCCTTTAAAGTAAAACAAATAGGGGCACCTGGGTGGCTCAGTTGGTTAAACAACTGACTTTGGCTCAGGTCATGATCTCACTGCTTATGAGTTGGAGCCCTGCATCGGGCTCTGTGCTGACAGTTCAGAGACTGGAGCCTGCTTCGGATCCTGTGTGTGTCTCTCTCTCTCAAAAATAAATAAAACATTAAAAAAAAAAAAAAGTAAAACAAATAAAACCCCCAAACATTACAATCTTAACAAGCTCAAGAAACAAAATGCAAAAATTAAAATGGAAGTACATATTCATAATCTGAGAAGACAGAGCTGGTCTACTATAAACAGTCTGCTGATAATAGGCAAAACTGTGATGTGTTCTGTTTTTATGTGGGCTAATCAGGTCTGCCATGTTTCTATTTCTACCTTTATTGCCTACCCTCTTTATCCAAGGTGGATTTAGGGCCAATTCAGTATACCCAATTTTAGTTAGATATAGTATGAAAATACAGTAGTTATCACTCAGGCTCAAAGGGAAATTCTCCCTTGATAATATTTTACTAATTAAACCTTTAAACTGAAGGTTTGAATCTCCCTGGAACTTCAAGCATTAACCAAAAGATGGGGGTTTTAGTTCATGAGCCTTCTAAAACTAAATACTATTTGTAACCATTCTGTATTAAATAAAACACTAAAGTTTGGCTTGTAAGATGGTCCCCAATGGTCCAGTTTCCCAAGTTTCAAACCTTTGAATGTGGACTGGACTTACAGTGAAAGGAGTAACAAGTGATACATATCTATTTTATGATTAGATTACAAAAAAAAGCTGGCTTCCATCTTGCAGTCTCACTTGTTCATTTTGTGGGAAGCCAGTTGCTTGTTATGAGTTGCCCTTTGGAGACACCATGTGGCAAGGAAGTGAGGGAGGCCTCTTGGCCTATAGCCAACCAGGAACTCATTCCAGCCAACAACCATATGAGCAAGCTTGGAAGTAGACCAACCTCAATCAAGTATATACATGAGACTGTAATTCCAGCTGATGCTTTTTTTTTTAATGTTTATTTTTGAGAGGGAGACAGAGTGGAGTGGGGGAAGGGCAGAGAGAGAGGGAGAACAGAATCTGAAACAGGCTCCAAGCTCTGAGCTGTCAGCACAGAGCCTGACGTGGGGCTCAAACTTGGGAACAGTGAGATCGTGACCTAGGCCCAAGATGAACGCTTAAGCGACTGAGCCATCCAGGCACCCCCTGACACTTTTGATTGCAACCTTTTGTGACACTTTGAGGTACCCAGACACAGCAATAAATCAAAGTCACTATCGAATAATTCTGCTTTAAAATTTCAAGTAGGTGCTCTTTAATGTCTAGCTTCTTGCACTCCGCATGTGTCTGAGATTCATCTATGCTACTGTATGTAATTTTTATTGCTGAGGAGTATTCTATGATAATACAATTCATTTATCCATTCAGCTGTTGATAGCATTAGGGTGGCTTCCAGTTTTCAGCTATTATAAGTGCTATAAACATTTATGTCCTTTTTGGACATATGTTTTTATTTTTCTTGAGTAAATACTTAGAAGAATGATTGCTGGGTCATATAGTAAGTGAACACTTAATTTTGTAAGAAATGCCAAGGTATTTTCCGTAGTGGCATACCATTTTACATTCCCACCAGCAATATCAGAGTTATGCTTGCTCCACATCTTTGTCAGTACTTGGTACTATCAGTCTTTTAAAATTTTAGATATTTTGTGTTTTAGTGACATCTCATTGTGGTTTTAAATTGCATATCCCTGATGTTAAGCATCTTTTAATGTTTTTTTTTTTTTAACGTTTATTTTGAGAGAGAGAGAGAGAGAGAATGCATGCACGCACGCACTGGGGAGGGGCAGAGAGAGAGGGAGAGAGAATCCCAAGCAGGCTCTGCACTGTCAGCACAGAGCTCCATGTGGGGCTCAATCCCATGAAACATGAGATCATGACCTGAGCCAAAACCAAGAGTCAGATGCTTAAATGACTGAGCCACCCAGGTGCCTCTATTCATGTTATCTTTGGAGAAAAATCTGTTCTAACATTTTGTCTGCTTTTCATTGGGTTATTATGAAGTTATGAATTCTTTATACAATCTGGATACAAGTACCTTACACATGATTTACAAATATTTTCTCATTCTGTGGGTTGTCTTTCTACTTTCTTAACAGTGTACTTTGAAGTGTAATTTTAAAATAATTTTATGTCCTATTTTTCCTCAGAAATATGTACTAAAAATATTTTCCCTGCATCTTGTATTTTCACTTTCTTAATGTCTTTTGAAGGATGTAAGATTTAAACTTTGATTAAATCCAGTTATCTGTTTTCTTTTGTGGTTAAGTTTTATGTTATCAAAAAGTTTTGCAGCCAGCTTTAATTTCCTGCTTTGTTCTAATTCCAATCATATCAAAGTAGGTTGAAATTTTCAACTAAAAATAAAAAAGAGACTAGAGAAAAAGACATTACTTTTAGGGACAGAAATCCAGATTTTCATCAGGAAGAGTATATATACTGGGAATCAGTGTAATATTGTCTTCAAATTGCTCAGGGAAAGTATTTGGAAACTTAGAATTCTATAATGTCAAATGATCATTTAAGATTGAGAACTAAATTAAGATGTTTTCAGACAAAAGAGACCTGGAAAGTTTACTGCCCAATGACCTTCCAGGAAAGAATTACTAAGGACATATTCTTAAGCAAGAAAAGTTGAAAGAATCAACAGTGAGGAAAGAAACAAGGAAAATATAGTTAAAATAAGTAATGGACATTGTCAAACATGAACCTTTCTAAAATAATGGACCAACAGACACACAAAAATCTTGTATGACATTTTATACATTTATTCATTGTTGAGAGATACATATTAAAGTTTTGTTTGACTTTTCTGGTAGTGAAACTACGTAACAGCCATATTCTGATCTATGTGGGGGATTTGGGCAAGTTTTAGCCTCTTGATTATAAAACGTTACTTTTCCAACCTTACTCTTGTCTCAACAGAAGCCATTCCTTTTTATCTGTAAGGGCAAGCTCTCTAAGAAAGTGTTTTCACTGAGTTGAGTTTCTAAAGTTTACATATAAATTGTTCATCATTCAATAAAAGCATATTTACAAATGAGGCAAACAAAGGCCTCTGCCAGAATGCCCACCTATCCTGTCATCCTACTCTAAGACTAATTTCTTCAGGGAGTCTCCTAGCAGTAGATATTCCCTAGCCCCACTTCCTTCCATATGCCCCCAATCCCTTTTCACTACTTCAGTCATTAACAGATGCAGCCTTTATTGCTTATTCATGTACAGATCTCTCTTCCCCCCCCCCCCCCCCATATACTATATGCTCCTTGAAGACACAGGTTCTTTTTCATTTCTATGTTTATCTGCCAATACCTTACACAGTGGTTGGCATATAGTAGGCATTTGATAAATCATTGAATGAATGAATGCATGAATAGCTTTATGGCTTGGATACTTAAAAGCTATTCATAATTTTCAAATCATACTGTTTATGAATTCAAATAGGTCAAAATCAATATAATATTCTAGATGCTTACACTATTCAACTCAGTTAAAAAATATACAACACACTTTATTAGGTAATTCATTAATACTCATAGGTGATATTAAAGACTATTATAAACATGTTTATTAATGCTTTTATTTTGCCTGTATTTCATGATACACTACTACAGACACATAAAAGTAGAATTATGTAATGAAAACATTTTCCCCTAAGTGTATTTCTAATTCTGAAAACTATAAAAAATATTAGTGAAAATTATGTTACATAGTTTTCAAAAATAAAACTGACCTATCCCATCATCAACTTTATGGGGGAAATGACAGGTAAAAGTTCTGGTACACTAGGAAGTTAACTTTAAAAAAGAGGTTCAGAATCATAAGTTGGTATATTTGCTTATGAAAACAAATGGTTTAAATTCTCCTTAAAACAACTTCAGATTTCTGTAAACATACAATTTGCAGAGAGATCAACTGTCAGCAAATATATAATAAACTGTCAATCACTTACATTCCCCAATATTGAAAATGCTAGGTGGAAAAGTTGGAAAGAAATCTGTTAAAAAATGAGATGTAATTAAATGAGACTTAAGCCTTTATCATTGAAAACAAAGATCTTATTTCAGTTACTACTTGGCTCTGGTAGGGAAAAGTCTCAGCATTTATGCAAAATAGAGTAACTTTATTTTCTATTCCATACATAGCTGTTTAAGTGATCTTTGAGAACAGAAAAATCATTAGCTAACTTGTGATTCAATCTAGCACCCGCCATCCCTAAATGGATACTCTAACTTGGATACCAGCACAATGTAGTCTTCAGAATTTACACAATGTGAACGTATTTTATAAGACACCTTGGTCCTTCTGGTGACTATAGTTTCTTGGATGGGAATTCAAGATAGACTCATCATAGAACAAATTCTAAGTTACAGTACATTGTGTTAAAGTAAGGCTCCAGTGTATTTTGGAAATGTAATAACAAGCTGTAGCTTCTTTTCATGTTTATGGGGAAAAAAAATTATATAAATTCTTTCTATATTGAGTCATGGACACACCTCTCCTGAGAAAACGTATCTGTTATATACACTATTGATAACTTAGCTTTCAGCTTTAAGCAATTATTTGGTAGTATTACTGCTCTTTATTTTATGGCTTTTTAAACATTAAGTCCTTAAGTATTTGGAAAGTATTCACTATATTCTGATAGTTTATGAAAAAAAGATGCAAATATCAGCTTGGAAAATTGTAAAGCCTTAAAAAAATCATTTTTACAGGTTATTCAAAAACAGAAATTAAAGGTACAGAAGTGAAACAAAAAATAATCTTAAAATTCCATATCTACCTGATCCCCTTCACAACATGAAACTATAATCTTGCTTCTTCATTGAGAGGGGGGAGAGAAGAACACACAAAAAAGCTCCTCTGACACTTGCATAAATCAGCAACATTAGTTTTTTTTTTTTTTAGTCTTCAAAATAACCCTTCAAACAATCCATTTCTGTAAGTCTAGGGTTTAAAAAAAAAAAAAATGTGATATTAAAGTTCCCTCTTAAAATACCTTGACCAATTCACTGTTTAGGCTTAAATTAAAATGAACATTTGTTTAAAAACTTAGGTTGTATGAAAAAAATGTTGTACATTTCCAGGTTAAAAAAAAAAGTTAACTATATACATTCAATAACATATACAATTACTAAAAAGGCTATATAAGGCTTTAGGAAGCTCTAAGTTTAAATGAGTTTTAGCAAGTAATTCAGCTGATTTCACATTATAATTCTAATGATGAAATTATCCAACCAGTAAACTATAAAACCTTGTTTAGAATAGGAAGAGTCTAGTGTATTTACTTTGAATATGAAACCATATTTTTTTTTGTCTAAGTTGAAAAAACTTCGGCAAAATTAGTTTTATATCTTAATTTTTATAAACCATGTATTAGGACACATGGTTTAAAAGTACTGATTGAAATATGAGATTTTTGAAGAAATTTTCAAACTATTTGGATGACAGACACAAATTTATAGAACTATGGAGACATATAGTATATATCAGAGGTCATGGCTTATTTATTTGCTATTTTCTGGTTCTTAAACTAATGAGGAATTATAATAAATAATCTACACCTCTTCTAGTTCTAAAGTTTGTATTATACCATTTTGCTTTTAAATAGTTAAGACTGCATCTCAAAAAAGTTGTCCAAAAAGACAATGTTGGCCCTGAATTAAAGATTTTTTTCACTCCTTTTCTGGCTTTTAGTACCTCCTAGCCAGTTATTAGTGGGGAGCAAATATTACCTATTTTACTCAGCTGGTTCTGAATGCTTATGCCCCCCACTTCCCATAGCCCACAATGCCCAGTACATGGTAAACACTCAATACTTTTGAATATTCTTGAATGAGTAGCAAAATATTAAGGATGGACCAAGAATTAAAAAGAATCTGGAGATGGTAACAGTTGCTTTTATAAAACCCCAAATAATAATTTCAAAGCTTCTAGTCTCCTTTTTCAGATTTGCTTTGGTTTGTCTTGGAAATCATTGCAAGGAAAATATGGCACAAGAATACAAGGTTAAATCATTATAGGTAAATACAAGCAAGGACACATAAAGTTTAAGTTTTCATTCATGTATTGAAGAAATGACTTTTATTTACACTACTGTGGATCCCAGCTACTCCAGTTACTCTGGATATAATCATTAATAACAGAAAAAATATCTTCCAGTATTTCAATCTTAACAATTGTAATTGCTTAGTTATACTATAGAATAAGAAGCCTTTAATTAATTTTTGGAAATAAAAAATATGTATATACATTACCCTGATGCCTAGGCCCAAAATATATGCAACAACAAATTTTCTTGATTTCTATTAGTCATAAAAATAAAGGAAAAATATATTGCAAGTATTTTCTTTATAGGCAATTTCAATTAGAAAATAATAGTTTAATGAAAACAATACAGTGGTTCAGGTGAGTGAACTGATATGGAGGCAGGAGAAGTATTCAAAACTTGACGGATAACATGTTGTCAAATATAACTGAAGAATATCTGCCTCCATGACAGCATTTACAGGAAGTAACCAGATTTTTATACATCTCAATTTTATCTTATATTCAAGGAAACTACAAGTCAGTAAGTAGGTTATGATCCTAAGTCATAGTTAGGAACCCCTTCTTTTAGCTTGTAAGATGTAGCCTTTTGATTTGATAATTCCTCTACTTTTAACAATGACTGAATACCGCAGTAGCCACAGGGGCACCCACTCGTGTGCTTGAATGTCAGGGATGCTTTCCTGAAGAGCTTCTTGGAAACTGGCTTCAGAAAGCAGTTCTTAAAACAAACAAACAACAAATAAAAACCCAAAGTGTTAAATTTGAAAATAACAACACTTTACCATGTAGGTAAGCATTTAGATACAACAAAAGAAACACTTCAAAGAAATATAAAATATGAAGAATATAAAATATGCTTTTCCTTAATGTATGCTATGAATCTGAACCAGAATATCAGAAAGAGCCAGGCAGTTCTTTAAGGTATCTACACCTGTACCCCGGCCTATTTAATTCATAACTTCTGATGAGTGGAGCCTGCATAGTTGTTTTGGTTTTTTTTGTTGTTGTTTTGTTTTTGAAGATTTCCAGGCGATTCTAATGTAGAGCCAGTGAAAATACAGGAAAGTTACATACAATGATGAAAAAGGAAAGTTATCAATAATCCTATCAACTGGAGACAGATCATTTCCATTGCCACGTATTTCCTTCCAACTTTTTTTCTGCATCTATTTTCCATATCTTAAAAATCATAACTGTAGTTACAACCTAATTTATTTTTTCAACTTATATTATGAATCTTTCCATGTAATTATTCTTTGGATGCATCACTTTTTTTTTTTTTAATGTTTATTTTTGAGAAAGAGAGACACAGGTGAGTGGGAGAGGGGCAGACATAGAGGAAGACACAGAATCCATGCTCCAGTCTCTGAGCTGTCAGCACAGAGCCGACGTAGGGCTCAAACCCACAAACTGTGAGATCATGACCTGAGCCGAAGTCAGACGCTTATCTGACTGAGCCACCCAGGTGCCCCGGAAGTATCACTTTTAATAATTACCCAGATACTACATTATCTAGATCTCATAATTTATACATTTCCTCATTGCTGACCAAAAAAATTAAATTTTTCCTAGTATTTTGCTAATAAAAATAATGCTATGCTGAACATCTTTAAAATGGATGCCTGGCTATGGAATAACAAAGTCAAAGTACAAGTACATTTTGAAAGCTTGATCTATAGTATACTCTGAGTTGCTTTCCAGATGGGCTGTACTTTACAATTCCACTAGCAGTTGATAATGTCAGAATGCCAATCTTATATTCTCTCGGGCACCAGTGATCATTTAAAAACTCTTTGGCATCTCTTTGATAAAGTAATTATTTTCTGATTCTACATTTACATCCTGCTCTGATGTACTACTCTCTTTCTCACTGCCTCTTCTCCAGCCACACTGGCCTTGAAATCCTCAAGCACATTCACACTTTTGAATCAGTTGATTACTCTTTGCTGAATCCTCTTCCTCCAGATTCCCACAGGTTCTCTCCCTTCTTGCAGGTCTCTGATTAATGTCACCTTAGCAGAGAGGTCTCCCTGACTATCCCATATAAAACAACAATCCCTAACCTGGGCACTCTTTTCTCCTTCAGTCAACTTTTCTCCATAGCATGTACCACCATTTATCACATTTAACATTTATCTTATGGTCTGTCTCCTCCCATCATGAGTGTTGGAATTTATATGACTTGGTCCTATATCCCTAGTATTCTGAACACTGCCTGACACATAATAGGTACTCAAATGTCTGTTGAATCAACCAATCAATGTGAAAAGTTTCTACTAGGGTCAGAGCCAACCACACAGATAGGGATTAAGTGACCATCTAGACTGTATGATTTGGGAGCGCTAAAGGACCCACTTCCCCCAAAAGAACTGCTGTGATATTTGAATAATGTCAATAGTAAACTCTCAGTAAATGTTTGCTATTATCATGTGCTAGGCACTTTTCTGAGTACATGTATTAGCTCATTTAATCCACATGTTAACCCTATAAAATAGATATATTCTCCCCTTTTCCAGGGGGAAACTGAGGCAGAGAGGTTAGATAACTTGGCAGCCTAGTAAAGTGTAGCTTTCATAAATGGAAGGCAAATGTCTCTTTGGGAAAGTAACATGAACATGGATTTGCTTATCAGACCATTTGACAGAGAAGAGGATTCTGGAGGAAATGAGACATAAAGCAGATCAGACTTAATGGGAGTGAGGGGAGGGTGAAACAAATGAAAACGGGAAGGTTCTGAGTCAGGATCACCCACTTCACAGTTTCACCCTGACTGTAGTTGAACTGTTACCGCAACTTCTAGGGCAAAGAGTAATGGAAAATAAACACTTTCTGAAGAACAGGGTAATTTTAGAACAGAGGAAGGGCTTTAGAGGGGACTTAAAAACAAAACTCTATTTTAGATGACAAGTAGAGTTAAATGTTTTACAACTTGAGTGCTTAAAAAATAAAATGTGACACACATAATCAGAGAGCTATGCTATTATTCATCAACTACACACTTTTACATTAACCATGCGAGCTCTTTAGAATCAGTAAACACAATCTTTTAAGAAAAGAATTGCTTCATTATAGATCAAAGTGAAGATTCACTAATGGTATATGCAGAATCAGCCTATAAATTCTAATCAAAGGGTTTAGAATTAAAATTAGAAAGACATCTGAGTGTCAAGTTATGTCAGTAAAACAAAAAAATATCAAAAAAGGATTAAATCTCTCTTCTCATATATATATGCAATTTATTTCACCATAACAACATGCATTAGCACATAATCCACATGCCAACATTTAGATAACATGGAAATAAAATACCAGACACCTTAGTCTTTTCCTATTTCCTTTCCTACTGGAAGAAGGAAAGAGTTTTTTTCAAGTGGAGCTAGAATGGGGTGCAGGCTCATCCATCAGCTGTTGGTAATAATTACTGTTGGAAAAGCCCCCCTCCTCCTCACCCCCACTAAATAAATAGATAAGTGATATAATATCTACTAACATATGGAAAGTTGGAATTTAAAGTTGGGTTTATGTTTCAGAACAAATCAGCATAGAAATTCTTTGTTAGATTTTCAACTAAAATGACTTTTTAAAAAATCAATCTAATTACTTACGAAAGTAATTACTAAAGGGAGAGGCAAAAGTCATTATCTCCTATTCTGGTATCATTTAAATGAAAACTGACAAGAAAGTAAGGTTTTCAGGCTGAAATACCACAACGCTACCATCTCAAATCAAAAAGATAGTATAGTATAGGGAGGAAGGCTCCAAATTCAGCCAGGACCAAGTCCAAGTTTAAACTCTGTCCCATGCCAGCTGGGTGGCCTTGGCTACTTTCTTAATTCTGAGGCTTACCAATAAAATGTCTAGTTTCAGCTGTTGTGAGGATTACAGATCATCTCTCAAAGGCATTTAGCATGATACCTAGTATCTAATGAACAGTAACTATTAAAACTCCTCCTCTTCATACAAAACAGTGAAAAAATGAAAATGTGGCAGACTGCTAATAAATAGTGTAACATCTTAAGGGGGTATACATGAGCACACTAACTGAATCCAACCACCAGTATAAAGCCATCTTTTTAGACATGGAGGTAAAAGCTAAATATTTTTTCTCTAAGAATCACCTAGAAAATGTAATTTCTTCCAGTATTTATTAAACTAAAACCTCTATAAAAATGTCATAGGTACCTGGGTAGCTCAGTTGGATGAGCGTCCCACTCTTGATCTCAGCTCAGGTCTTGATCTCAGGGTCATGAGTTCAAGACCCACACTGGATTCCACACTGGTGTGGAGCCTACTTTGGGGGGTAAAAAAGGCCAAATCTCTGGGGCACCTGCGTGGCTCAGTTAGTTAAGTGTCCGACTCTTAATTTCAGTTCAGGTCATGATCTCAGGTTTGTAAAATAGAGCCCTGCATTGGGCTCTGTGCTGAGCATGGAGTCTGCTTGGGATTCTCGATTCCTCTCTCTCTGCCCATGTCCTGCTCACGCTCACTCTCTCCCTCTCTCTCTCAAAATAAATTAAAATTTCAAAAAATGTCTTAGGGATTTAAAACTTTCACAAGACATTTCTCACTTAGAACTATACCAAAAACATGGTTTCATTTTTTTCAGTGAAAAAATAAGAATGGAGCAGACTGCTAAATAAATAAGTATAAAGTATAAAACATTCTCTTCCCGGTTTCCCTACTTATCCTGTAAAATGTTAATAAAAATTATTCTACAGAAGGCAGAGAAGCCATTCTCAATAATCAAATGTTTCTGATCAACACAAAACATACGTCTTGATAGTAATGATTAATAAAATACCTAATCAATTACCTATCCTAAGATGCTTAAATTTTAAATTAAATTTTACCTGCCTCTCTTTCTAGATATTTATCCCCTTTAAGTGGCTATTCGGTACAATTTTTGCTGTACTATACAAGATTTTATATGATACTATTTAAAATATCCTAAAAGATCCTTAATATTTATAAACTTCAACAGACTGGATATTCAGGAAATGATCCCATTAATTTTTTTCCCATTGATATAAAGACAAAATAAAGCTTTCTGAAACTAAAATAAAGGCATATGTATTTTGAACTAACCATTAAGAGAAGTTCTAGGAAACATTTATCACTGTACAAAATTAAAAATTAAATTTTAACAAGTAGCTTCTTGTAAGATAAAACCTCATGATCAATCAAGAAATGAAAATCTCAATCTTACCTTTTGGATCATTATGAGTCAATAGCTGTATGTCAAATTGTTTAGCAAATGCAGTCAAATCAGGTGGCATCACACAGCAAGAGGCAAGATTAACTTGGTTACTATTTGGTTTTACCTAAAGTGAAGAAAATCATGACATTGCCACTAAATTAAGTACTACAAAAAGTGGAAAGCAATAAAAGGACACAACTTTAGAAAATATGAAATATTGCATGTATAATGCTTACAGTTTATAAAATACTTTAAATGAATGTATTTATTAACATATGTTTTTCTAACTCATGTTAGTGGTAACAGGGAAAGGAAAGAACTCCAGGTGGTAGCCAATGTAATGCTACACTATTAGAAACTCTCCCGCTAGTACCTGCAACCTAGTACACCTGTCTCAGAAATAAACATGATTCTAAGTGTGATGGTTCCAGCTAAAGAGGGAGTATGTCTTAAAGGTAAAAGATCAAAGAGGAGTGATACAAACATTTAATACTAGAGTATAAAATATGGTTATAGGGGCGCCCGGATGGCTTAGTTGGTTGGGCTTCTGACCAGCTCAGGTCATGATCTCACAGCTTGTGAGTCTGAGCCCTGCATCGGGCTCTGTGCTGACAGCTCAGAGCCTGGAGCTTGCCTCAGATTCTGTGTCTCCCTCTCTCTGCCCCTCCCCAACTTGTGCTCTGTCTCTCTCTCAAAAATAAACAAACATTAAATAAAATTAAAATATGGTTATAAATCAGACACATTTTGAAAAAGAACTAGATAATTTCTAACAGCTGCTCCGGTTAATTTATAGATACATTCCAGATCACCCAAGTCTCTCCAGCAGAATCTTGGCCACATTCTGGCTATCACCAAATCAAAGGGAGAAGGGGCAACATGTTCTCTAGGGTCTTCCTGTCCATAAGAAACTGAAAAATCTGAAAAGGAGAAGATTGGGGATGAAGTATAAGGAAAAAAGAACAACACAGAGAGTAAAGGTAAAATACTAGTTAGTAAGCAACTTCCCTAATAGTTTTGTACATTATTAGGCCAGAGAGTTGTGATTAATTTATGACACCTACTCTGTATCAAATTCTATGAACCTAAAGTCTTTTTTATCTTTAAGTAACAGCAAAATATTTGTTATATATGATATTCCCTTACTTAAGAAATCAGAACCACAATGTAATCTTATCTAAAGAAAAATGTAATAATTTTATCACGAAAGTAAAACTGAAGGAAACAGCCTTAATTCATTTTGGCTATCAGTGCTTTAGGACACATTTTCCAGTGTTTTTGTCACTCATTTTTTTTTAAGTGTATTTATTTTGAGAGAGTGAGAGTGCAAGTGCATGCATGGGGGAGGGGCAGAGAGAGAGAGAGAGAGGGAAAGAGAGAATCCTAAGCAGGCTCCATGCTGTCAGCATGAAGCCCAACATGGGGCTTGATCTCACAAACTGTAGGATCATGACCTGAGCTGAAATCAAGAGTTGGACACTTAACCGATTGAGTCACCCAGGCACCCCAATATGTCACTTATTTGAAATCAAATTAATAATTAAGCTCAATTAGGCACGTATTTGAGACCAAAAAATCCAATGTTTTAGATAAATCTTGCCTCAAAACTCCCACATTTGGAATAGCAAATCAACAGTGACTGTCCACTATTGTGTATGATGCTAAACAGTATGTAGCAAAGACTATCACAGCTGGGCTCCTCCCAGAGTACTTGTGATCTAGCTGTGCTTTACCTGTGCCCACTGATACAGCTGTTCCAACTGTGTTTTGTCTAGATCAGAGGTACCTATTGCAACAATCTTTTTGCTCTGAACTAAGTTTTCTAATTCCTCCCAGTAAGGCTGCAAATGCTCCAAGGAAAGATTAACTCCATCTTCAATAGGAGGTGAAGCAATGATCACAGAATCCAGCTGTGCAACTCCAAGGACTGAACAGGCTGATGTGAAGGAAAACACGAAAAGGATAAATATTTGTTACATAATAAAAACAAGTATTTCTAATGTCCTTCAAGTATCCCACTAAATTCTGTCCATATGGTTCACTAGTTTTCTAATATAGCAGATTATTTTACTCAGTTTCATAATCATTTACAACATTTCCATCTCTTAAAAAAGTATAAGCCCCTGTTCATCTATTGGGTCTGTGTGGCAGACAGGTCAGTTTCTTTGACCTACCTCCTTCCTAGGGACTCACAGTTATTATAGTCCTTCTGGAGAACAGGCCTTCATCTTGTTTCTAAGACAATTTTTTGGTAGCTTCCTTATCTTCATAAAATTCTCTTCTCCAGTTCTACTAGTATCTTATATGGATGACTATAAGAATTCTGACCTCATATTCTGTAATTGGTAGTCATGGCAAAGAATAGTCTTGAGACTCTGAAAAACTAAATTTATGGTTCTAATCTATATTTATAGAGGTAATTTAATTTCTTTTTTAAAAATTTTTTAAGATGTTTATTTATTTTTGAAGGAAAGAGAGACAGAGTGTGAGTGGGGGAGGGCCACAGAGAGAGGGAGACACAGAATCTGAAGCAGGCTCCAGGCTCTGCACTGTCAGCACAGAGCCCAATGCGGGCCTCAATCTCACGAACTGTGAGATCATGACCTGAGCTGAAGTCAGACACTTAACCAACTGAGTCACCCAGGCACCCCAATAGAGGTAATTTCTATAAAAATAATTTAAAGAGTTTACTTTAAATGATTTTTTCATTCCACAGTTATATTATAGAGCTAATTACTTAAGCGTCCAACCTCTATACTGTAAGAACATTTTAGAAGAAAAAATATTGAATAATTGTAATATCACAATAATCTAACCAAGAGCCAAAGATGAAAATGCTTGTTTTGTTGTGGTGGTGGTTGTGGTATTTCATTATAGTACTAAAAGGGCTAAGAATAGGGTTCAGAATTTCTATCTCCAAACATATAGTCAATATTTGATTATATCTTTTACATTCTTCTTATATATCAAAATATGAACCTACAAATGCTTATATGATCTGACATAAGCCTTAAGAAATTAGGCTAGAACCTTAAAGAGTAAAATTGGAATGAGCTCATTTTCTTTTTTTCTGGACCTGAACACAAGACCTAACTAATACACCTATACTAATTTAAAGATCATTATGAAGGTAAAAAGTTAAATTTTTGCTTACCCATGTCAACTGCATTTCTAGTTGATGATGAAGAGTTTGATCCTACAATGAACAGTTTTGCTGGGTAACAAAAGAAAACAAAACTGATTACTACATTTGGGTAACTTTTACTACACAGTATTAACGTTGCCAACGATATTAAGATGACAGAGAATCCTGTATGAATTATCTTTCCTTTCCTAGTCACATAATTTTATAGTTTCCATTTTAAGACATGAAAGTACATTTCCATTGTAATTTTTAACTTATATGTCAGTTGCCAAAAAAATACCCATTTGTCAAAACAAAAAAGCAAATATTAATTTTCCATCTGTTAGAAGGCAGGTCAGATAAATATACAAACTTAAATTACTCAAAATGTATATTTTTATGTATTAAATATTAATGGAGCATATTACTTTCGTCAATAAACTAAAATCAATGCAAAGACTAAATTAAAATTACTTATAATGAGAAGAAAAATGAAAAGAACACCACAACCTCACCTTTCTAATACAATCGTTCTAAGTTTTAGACATTACCTTTCAGTTACTGGTCATATGAAGCAGGGTATAGCATTTATTCCTATCTATTTAGTTTACCTTTACATAATTTTTTTTACATCTTTATCAAGTATTTAGTTCCCTTAAAGTTTTCTTAAAATCATAATAGCAATATATTGACTCTAGAAATGAGAAGAACCTACAAGAATACAAAGACCAAAAAAAAAAAAAAAAAAAAAGCCAATTGTCTCATCACTGAAAGGAGTCACTATTTAGGTTTCTGTATACTCTCTATTTTTAATGAATAATTTTACATACTCATTTTTAATGGCTGAACATTATTCTGTAATTTTGATAGGGTATAACTTACTAAATAATTTCCTACTTTTTGAACACTTACATTAGTGCCAGTTTTTTGTTATTACATACAATGTTAAAGAAACATCTTGGTAACTTTGTTCAACTTTATGCTGAAGCATTTCCCAAGGACAAATTGTCAGAAATGTATTTATGAATCAAAGGGTATGAGCTTTTTTGTGAGTCTTCTTATATTTTATTTACCTCCTACTGTTATATAAAAGATTTGGGGGTGCCTGGGTGGCTCAGTCGGTTAAGTGTCTGACTCTTGACTTTGGCTCAGGTCATGATCTCACGGTTCATGAGTTAAAGTCCAGCATCAGGCTCTCTGCTTTCAGCGCAGAGCCCGCTTCAGATCCTCTGTCTCCCTCTCTCTCTGCCTTCCCCTGCTTGAGCTTGCACTCTCTCTCAGGAATAAACATTTGAAAAAAACCCAAAAAACAGAATTTCTCTCCTAACAATATAGAACACTATCAAATGTAAGTTTTTTGCTAATTTAATAGGTACAATATACACCTAATGTGGTTTCAGGACCACATTAATTGGCATTTCTTTGGTTACCAGGAAAGCAGAGTAGTTTTCTGTAAGACTGAGGCTTTGGCTTGATTTAAATTCAAATTTATTTGTATAGATTTACCTCATGTAAATTCAGTATTCAAAATCTAAATTTACTCAGTAGACAAATAGGTGGAGTAGTGGGAGAGCAAGAAGAGAGAAAATCAGAAAAGGGAATGGAGAAAAAAAACAGGGCTAATGAAGTATTTGTATGTAAATTGCCTGGTATTCAACAAATACAACAAATTTACCTTGTACATTTCTTTTGTTTGTCCCTTCCTCTCTACTGCTAATATTCCTAAAGCATTGCTTTCCTCATGCAGCTTCTCTGTTTAAAAGTCATCACCACTCTCTACCAGGTGAGAGTCAATCTTCACCACTTTGGTCCAACCATAGCTGCCATAGTTATGCTCCATGAAAACCCTCCCCACCACTATCCCTGTGGTCATGAATCTGGGCTATTTGTAATGGTCTCCTTTCTCTGAAAAAGGAGGTATTTTTAGATACGTAGGGAAAGGGAAGCTCTTCAAATAGGGAAAAATTTGATACTTATCAAAAATCTCAAGCCCTCTAGGAACTGAGGACAACCTGTACAAGCTCCAAGATGGATCTAAACCATGAAGAACTGCAATCAACCACAGAGAAAAGGTTGCTTTTACCTCCTTTTCCAACACAAATAGCAATGTGTTGTAAAATAAATGGGTTTTAGAGTCAGGCATACCTGGATGGATTCCTGGGTCAACCACATACTGGTTATATGACAACTTCTAAGTTATTTAACGTCACTTGTGCAATGGGGACAATAGACCTACCTTGTAGAATTGTTTTGAGAATCATGTGAGGAAATATAACCAAATCGTTATATTGCTAACTCAATATAATTCAACAAATGGTAGTTATTGAGTCAAAAGACAATGCCCTATCTCATCTTACATGGCCATCCTAATAAAGTAACAGCCACAACACAACCACAAATGGTAATAAATAACAACTATCTAGCTAGCACTTAAATGTTTTGCCAAGCACTATGTTAAGTGCTTTTGTTATTTCACCTGATTTACGAAGAAGCCTGTGAAACAGATGCATCCCTGTTTTATAAATGAGAAAACCGAGGCTCAGAGAGGTTAAGTAATTAGTTAGCCCAAAATTACACCAGTCAGTAATCTGTATATGAAGGAATTTCAATCTAGCCAAGGTCAAGCTTTTAATAACTGTGCTATGCTGACTGTAAACTGAGGGCAAAAACAGCACATCTCTATTTTTTCATTCCTTGAGCTTAGCATGGTCTCTGGAAAACAGTCACTCAATACATTTGTTGAATGAGTTTAACATGTATTTTACTTCTCTTCATGCAACTTGTTGCCAGACTTCTGTTTACGCTTTCAGATGACTTCAGCCATCGCTCAGCAGTGTTCCACCAGGAAGAGAAGGCTTATGCTCGCTTCAGGTAGACACTGCTCTTAAGCCTTCTCTTTCTTCTTTCCATTCCCTCCACCTTAATCTTCCTACTGCTCTGAAGTCCAACATATAAATTAATGAGACCACCATGAAGAAGAGCAAGGTGAAGTTCTATTCTGACTCTGCTTAAGTAGCCAAAACTGACCTCCTATAACTTCCTCTTGGAGTTTACAAGATTATGTTTAAAAAGAATCTCTGTATTTCTCACACTTAGTGACTGAGTCTCTCATTACCAGAGGGAAAGAAAGGTTTATTCCCATGCCTGACAAAATCTATCACTTCCACTGTATTACAAAATAAATTGTAAAGGCTGGACTTTACCAGAAACTTTCATTTCTTCTCTTTCATCAGGATTTATCTTTTCTACTGCATGAGATACAGTACATTCCAAGACATCTGGAAACTCCTATAATAAACACACAATGTTTACAATAAATATAAAATTAATGTTTCTGATTAGCTATATGTTTTCTATTGTCCATAGTGCCCTTTAAAAGCAGAGAGCCCATAAAATAACTGGGTTCTTTACTGAATGGATGAGCTTCATAAGGTTTGCAAAACCTTGAAACAAAGGTAAAATGCTGTGTGTGTGTGTCCATTTACTGGGAAAAATTATCTAATTTTGAGCAGGTACTCAGAGGAATGCATGATAAAAAACAAAAACAAAACAAATAGTGGTGGCGGTGGGGAAACATGTGAAGAGTTAGAACTACTAGCACAGTACATAATTTTAGTTAAAAAAGAAACCAATGAAAAATGATAAATATTTATCCATTCAGGATAATGACATGTTAAAAACTTCTTATATTAATCACAAACACTTTAAAACAAGTTTTTTTTTTCCTGAATGCAATAAAAAAAGTAAAGGCCATTCTAATGCATTATAATGAATAAATTATGAGGAAAATGATAAAATGTTAGTACATATAAATCAGAAATATATTAACCCACATTTACAAAGTAAATAGTGAGGGCTTCCTCACAGTTCTTGAGCATATTACAATGCCTAGCACACATCAAGGGCTTACAGTAAGTGTTTATCAGTCATGCATAGAGGCAAATGGTCATTTCAGAGAAACACAGACTGATCAAAGACATTAATCAACATCTCCCTAGCAGCTAGAGAGTTTAAACTTGCAGAATGCCCAGGGAAACAAGCGTTTCCAGCACATGTCCTCTTTCACAGTTTTAAAGTAGTCTATGTAATTTGTTATGAGCTTTTGGCTGAATTGGATTCCAAAGAGTGGCTTGCAACCACTCTGGTTTATATATTAATATTTATGATAATAGTCATATATTGGTATTTAATGTGACACCCAGTGTTTCACTTGAAACTGACATTAAAAAAATTATATTGAGAGTTATGATGCTCTACCAAAGCAATCTAGCAACCAAAATTGCTCAACAGTCATTCCTTTACTAGACCAAATATAAACTGGAACAAAATACATTGTGAAGATACCGTGCTGGGAATTAAGCACCGAGAATCCTGATTATCTTGTCTAGTTGAAGATTTGGTGACACATCCTGGATTTTCTGTTTTATGCTTAAGCATACTGGGTCAGGCAGCCAGCCATCTCAGCAAATCAGCTACAGGGAGTTTTATGCTAATTGCCTATATGACTTCCCTATCACAACTGGGGAATTAATTCCCTGCTTACTGCATTTCCCTTTTGACCCACATGATTTCTTCATTCACATTTTACTCACCCTGACCAAATCAGGGCTGATTTGGGAACTCCACTCATTCAAGGTCTTTTGGATACAATCTCGAAGCTGTAAAAGGAATGCGTTTTGAAACTGTTAATCAAACTCTATACATTTTTCCGTACTTCTACAATAAGAATGTATTTGTTTGATAAGTGGAAAAAAGATGTCAATAGGAAAAATCATAAAAACCAAAATTTTAGTTTTACAAGTTTTTTGTTTTCTTCAACAAAAACGTATTTAAATCTGTTTTTATCTTAATCTTCAAATGATGATAAACAGTACTTATTTTAAAAGTATTTTTGTACTAATGAAAGTTTAAGTAAACTTTTGAGACATAAAAGTATTCACAAAGAAACAAAAAGAAACAGGGGTTCAAGTTCAGGGAGGCTGACTAAAATTATTATTAATCACTATGAGATATTCCTCAAAGACAAACAAATGATTCTCTAAGTGTGGCCAGAGGAACTCCTACATTATTCACCTGTGGTATTCATTAAAAATTACAGTACCTGAGCCCCATCTTAGACCTGCTGAATCACTCTAAGGGCAGTGGAAATTGCATTTTAACAAGTATCCCATGTAAGCAACATATAAAGTTTGAGAACTACCATAGTCATATCTTTTTTCTTTCTTTTTTTTTAAACTATTTAAAAAAAATTTTTTTTAACATTTATTTCTGAGAGATAGAGAGAGACAGAGCATGAGCAGGGGCAGAGAGAGAGAGAGAGAGAGAGAGAGAGAGAGAAAGAGAGAGAGAGAGAGAGAATCTGAAGCAGGATCCAGGCTGTCAGCACAGAGCCCAACGCAGGGCTCGAACTCACGAATCCACGAGATCATGACCTGAGCCGAAGTTGGTGGCTTAACTGACTGAGCCACCCAGGTGCCTTGCACTGTAGTCATATCTTAACACAAGTCAACTTGCATAATGTCAGCCCACATGTCATTTCCTAACACTTAGGTATACCTCCAACCTGCCTTCAATATATTCTTGTACAAACAAAAATTTGTTTATACTGACATTATGTATGTTGTAAATCCATTAAAGTGCTCATTCATCTTTCATGTTTTATGTCAGTGTATTTCAAACTTGTCTAATAGTGGTCCAGAGTAAGACGTACATACATTCACATAGAGAGTGACTACCTACATACACAGAACAAAATATTTACAAAACAAATAGTTTGCTACATGCCAAGCATTCTGATGGCTTCTATTAATTAGAAAAAAAATATGCTGTTCTATGACTCAGCAAACTGATTTAGGACCACTAATGGGCAACACTAGCAATTTGAGATCACTTACAAACATCCAAGGACACAGTGCTTTGCATTCTGTGGGCAATCAATGAGAAAATAAATGAGTAACTGGGAGCAAGTCCCTGAACTGCAAAAGCACTTTCCAAATAGCAATAACACAGACTCAGCTTCTGAACTATCTGATCTATGACTGCTTATGATAAAAATGGACACAAGCCCTTTACTGCTTTTATCTTAGTACAGATAATTACAAGAAACTGGTCTATCAATTTAAGAGCTCAGAGTCATCTAGATTAAGCTTCATAATCTACTACAAAACTATATGTGCTATCCACAATAACCCATACGAATTCAATCTACAAGGTCTGTATCTTCATAGAAAATATATAATCAAATTTTAAATAAATAAAATTAGTTGATAATCATTCCAGAGAGAATTACAAGTCAATATTCTTTTCAAAATTAGTAAAAGTTGAGGTAGCAGGTTAAGAATTCTATCAAGTATGGTTTGGCTCATATCATGAGAGAATTTTAAGAAAACTTCCTCTGGAAGGATGGCTTATTTGCATACTTAAGGCTTTCCTGATGAATTCTCCAATTCAGGAAGGAAGTATATTTTCAGAGTATTCACCCCTTCTTGAAACCATTTCTTTAATAATCTTGGATTCTGCAAAATGTCAGAACAGACCCAATGTTACAATAATATGAGAAATTCATTGACTATATCACTAACCTAGTGATTTCTAATCTTTTATATGTATATTGACCCAACATTAACCTTATACTTTTTTATGCTCTGCTCTCTTCAAATATGATCACTGAAGAGAAGTATCATCATAATGTCATGTATCATTAGATCTCATGTTGTTTAAGAGTTGTAAATATACTTACTACGTGAGTCCTCTGGCCAAATACTCTTACAACAAAAAATTAAGCAAAAGTCCTATAATGGCTCATTTAAAAACAAGATTTGACTTCATAAAATTCTAGTGAAAAAAAATTTTTTTAAAGATCATAGAATTGACAAAACACATTAGAGGGGCACCTGGGTGGCTCAGTCAGTTGAGTGGCCAACTTTGGCTCACGGTCACGATCTCACGGTTCATGGTTTCTTGAGCCCTGCGTCTGCACTGACAGCTCAGAGCCTGGAGTCTGCTTTGGATTCTTTATCTCCCTCTCTCTCTGCCCCTCCCCTGCTTGTTTCTCTCTCTCTCTCTCTCTCTCTCTCTCTCTCTCAAAACTGGATAAACATTAAAAAGAAAGAAAAGAAAGACATTAGAACTAGAAGAGACCTTTTTAGGAAACTTGAACTCTCTACTCAATATGTAAATTTTCTTAATAATGAGTGATTTATTCAGTTTCTTTATTCTAGGAGGTTAAACTGTTTCAAGTAGCATATCCTAATTTGGAGCTTTGGGTGATACAAAGTTCCTTTTTACATGGAAACAAAACATGCCTCTCCTAACTAAACTGTCATATTTTCCCTACAATATGCTGCCATATCTTCAAGTTTTCCTCAAATGTTTTCTAGCTTATTTTGTCCCTCTTATGCAGCAACCCAAAATAAAACACCCAAACCAGAATTAGTCCTTTGAACAATGTTTTTCAAATTGTGGAGTATGACTTGTTACATTAAGAAATAAAAAGTGTAGGGACACCTCGGGGGCTCAGTCAGTTAAGCTTCCTACTCTTGATTTCAGCTCCTCTGCACTGACAGTGAGGAGCCTATTTGGGATTCCCTCCCTCCCTCTTTTCTCTCTCTCTCTCTCTCTCTCTCTCTCTCTCTCCCCCACACACACACTCTCTCTCTCAAAATAAATAAACTTAATAAAATTAAAATAAAATAAAATAAAATAAAATAAAATAAAATAAAATAAAATAAAATAAAATAGTGTAGGGGCACCTGGGTGGCTCAGTCAGTTAAGCAAGCATCTGACTTCAGCTCAGGTCATGATCTCACAGTCCGCGGATTCCAGCCCTGAGTCAGAGCCTGCTTGGGATTCTCTCTCCCTCTCTCTCTGCCCCTCCCGCACTTGTGCTTCCTTTCTCTTTCAAAAATAAACAAACTTAAAAAAAAAAAAAAAGAAATAAAGAGTGTGGGATGTGACTTGTTACATTGAAAAGTAAGAAAAAAAATCAGAATACACAGTATATACTAAAGGTTAATATTTTCATAAAACCTTTGAGATTTTTTGTTTTACTTAAGTATAATTTACATAAATAAAATTCACTCATTTTAAGTGCACAACTCAATGAGCTTTAGAGAATTTGTGCAGAGTTTTACAGAGTTGTGCAGCATCACCACAATCCAATTTTAGAACATCTCCATGTGCCTAGTAGGAGTCACTACCCATTCCTACCCCCAGCCCCAGGCAACCGCGCATCCTACTTTCTGTCCTTATGGACTATGAACGCGACTGCAAGGTAAAATTTCTTACTGGGCTTGCAGTCAAAAAACTCTGAAGGCCACTACTTTAGAGGGTGTTGCAGTGAGATAAGAGAGCAAAAGTTTCACCCAATACTGTTAATATACATGGAAAATGGTGCATTGAACCAACAGCGCTGAGAGGAAATTAAGGGACCAGAAATACAGGAATATTTACTTGGGGGAGAAACAGTCTAAGTGGGGCGGTTTAAACAGAAAAAGGTACACACACTGAGGTGGATGGAATCTGGTCACAGAATATGGTGCGGACTTTGATTCCTATTAAAGTTACAGCCCAGAGTTCTCACTCTGATGGGTGCTCGCTCTCAACACCAGGCCTGGCCACGGGCCCAGAGCATACGCAGATGCCCTGTGCTCCTGCACAGATTACCGGCATCTCCAATAAAAGAGCAAAAGCTGCCTAGGACTACAGCTGATAGCGTCATAAGGTTGGCATAGGGCACTTTTTCTTTTAATGAAGCTTTGTTTTAGCTTTCTGACGCAATCAGATGAAAATAATAATGAGATAAATGCCTGCATGGTGAACATTTTCCTATATTCTTTTCATCCTCGCAGCGGGTTGATCAGCTTCAAAGTTGTGGAGACAGACCGAGGGAAGGGAACTTTCTCACAGTCACACAGCTCCTGAACGAAAAGGTGTGTTTCATTTAGTCGTCCCTCGATACTCGATCGTCCCACACCACCGACATGCCTCCGCAACGGGCTGTGCACACGGACTCGCCACGCAGGGATGACCAGCACCGAACCCGTAACACGTGTGTAATTCCAGACTGATCTCTGCCACTTCAAACTAGCGGTTAGTCTTCAGGGAAAATAAACTAAGGGAGATTCACCCTGGGCGAGAAAAATCTGTACCTTATTCCAAAGCCGAACCTGAGCGTTTAGTCATCTGCCTTACAGTAATAGAGAAACTCCTGTCAGCCTCCGAGCTAAGTGGATTATTTACTGCTACCCTCACCTGAATCCCGGAAAAGCGAGTCTCTACACTGTCTTCAGCTGGCCGCGGGGTGGGGAGGGGGGAAGGGGCCGCGGGGCTGGGAGAGGGTGGGAGCGAGGTACTGGCTCTCTCTGCACCCATCCCGCCCATCCCACCCCTGCGAGGAAGAGGGGGTCGGTACGTTCGAGAGCTCGGCTGTCGCCCGGAAGCTTGACAGAGGCGTCCCCCGGGGTGAAGTTGCACCTGCCAAGTGTTTTAAGACGCGCGGCCCCGGGGCAGCAGGTTTGGAGGCGACGTCGTAACCCCAGCGGCCTCACCCGGCGCCCTCCGCCGCGCCCCGAGCCTGGCCGGCCGCCCGCCCTTCCCTCGGGCGCTGCCTCCCTCTCGGAGCCGCCCGGCCGGCGGCCTGCCCCGGGAGCTCCGCGTCTCTCACCTCCTCGCTGTGCGTGGACGGGCATTTCTTCCGCAGGCGGCCCCAGTTCAGCAGGTTCCCCGTCTGCAGGTGCAGGGTGCGGGCCCGCGCCAGCAGCGCCCCGGCCGCGCGGCTGTCGGTGCCCATGGCAGCGGCCGACCGAAGGGGCCAGGAGGCGACGGGGTCGCAGGCGAGGAAGGAGGCCGCCCCGCAGGACGCGGTGCCCGAGGCGGGAGAGCCGAGCGCGAGGCTGCCGGCCCCACGCGGCGGGACCTCGGCCTGCGCTCGGGACCGAGGGAGGCCGGACGGTGACGGAGCGGCGGCCCGGGAGGGACGCGCTGGCGGCTGCGGCTGCTGCTACTGCGGCTGCCGCCTCAGAGTTGACTCCCAACTGAAGGGACCGTTTCCTGGAAGACAATGACTAAGCAGAAATCGCGGCTGAGAAAGTGCTTGGTAACCGTTACCCGTCCCGCGGCGGGGCCGGGCGGGGCGGGGCGGCGAGAAGGCTGCGGGACGCCTGCCCGCGGGTGACTGGCCCTTGGCCTGTGGCGGGCGTGGCGCCGGGCGGGCGCGCGGCGCAGAGAGCGCTGGGCGCGCGGGGCGCGCGGGGCGCGCGCGGCGGGGCGGGGCGGGGCGGGGCGGGGAGGGACCCGGCGCTCGGCAGGGCTCCCCCTGCCGGTCAGAGGACGGAGCGCCGGCCCGTGCCCCCTCCACCTAGCGTCACCAGCCGCGCTCGCGGTTTCGCCTCCCAGCCAATGGGCGGTCGCGCTGGTGATTTCCTTCCATACCTCTTTAAAAAGACAGCGAAAGCATCTACCATGGCTTTGAAACACTAGTTGGTTTTAGTACCTAAAGGCAGGTGTTAAGCCAAAGTTCCCCTTCTTTGCTTTTCTACCCTTTTAGTTCATTTTCTTTCTTAAGGCCTTTTCCCCCAAACTGCGGGTGTTTCTTCATGTTCGTTAAGGTCTCTTGATTTGCACTATTTGCTGGACAGTGTGTGAAGTCAGAGTAAAACTTAATCTTTGTCTTTGAGAAGCTAATACTCTAGTTCTAAAAGTAAGGCCTAAGCGTATGAAAGGGTAGCGTAGGGCAGTTTCCTGATGAGTTCAGATTAAAGAGAACACTTCGACCGGTGAGATCAGGGAAGATTTTGTGATTCTTTACTACTAAGTTTCATATGTAGTAGACTTGGTATGAACCTCAAATAGAACATTTATTGAGCTTTCCTCAAGAAACATTTACCCTCGTTAAGAGCAATTAGATATATTAAAAAGCAAAATTCTATTATAAAAGAGATAAATTCCGGTTGGTAAAAATTCAGGGGGAGGTGGAAAGAAGCTGGTAGCAGGAGGTTAGAGATTGAGTCTGATTTTGAGTAAATATTTGTTGGCTGAATGAAAGTAAGAATTCATTGAAAAGGGTAATGCCAGAAGCAGGAGCAAGCATGGAGTATTTTAATTAATGTAAACATTTGGTTCTTTAAAAAATTTTTTTAAAATTATTTATTTTTTGAGAGACAGAGCAGGAGTGGGAGAAGGGCAGAGAGAGAGAGAGAGAGGGAGATAAAGAATCCCAAGCAGGCTCCAAGCTCTGAGCTGTCAGCACAGAGCCCGCCCGCCCTAGGGCTGGAACCCAGGAACCCTGAGATCAGGACTTGAGCCCAAGTCTAATTCTTAACTATCTGAGCCCCTGTAAACATTTGATTCTTGTGTTAATTTGCTGTGGCGTTGTTTCTTGACTTCCTGTATATTCTCTAATATCATGCAAATAATTCTTGATTAAAACTTAGAGGTTATACATCCTAAACTATAGACCTGCTATCTTGCTAGGAATTTATACAGCATACTGGTCACAGATGTAAACCTGTATGCCTTGCAAACCTGACTTTACCAGGTACTGGCTATTTTAACTCAGTCTCTCTCTTTGACTTTCTCCATTCTGGGCAGATGATAGTTTAAGCCATATGAAATTGCTGATAATTGACCATTTTTGGCCTACAGAAATGGTTCCATAGTTCCACCTGACATAGTATCTACCACATTGAGCAGGTGTGAGGAATTAGAGAACTTACAGTCCTTAGTATAGTACTTGCCTCATCGTAAAGGTTCAGTAAGTGAGAGCCCCTATCATTAACACCTCCACTCTTTTCCCCTTACAATCCAGTTTTCACAACATTGGCAAATTCATAAAATGAATTCATAGCAGCATTGTGTTATGTTTTTAAAATTTATGTTATGTAAACTCATTTACTCTTCACAGCAAGTCAGATAAACTTACTGAAAATCTCACTACTAAAAGGAATTGGGGCCCCAATCAAAACCCAGACCCCTTATCTTCAAACTCCTTACTCTTCCATGTTACAATTTACTTTTGACACAAAAAGTGTATTTATTGATGTGATTTTAATTCTTGAGTGTGTGCATGAATGCTTTATATGCTTTTTATACCTGTACAGCTTTAAAAAATCTATATAATTATACTTACTGATAGCCTCGTCATAATTTCATAGTATTGAGAAAGGGAAACTTAATCTTCTAAATTTATTTGGTGACAAAAACAAAAAATGAAAAATCAGAAGAACTTTATCATACACAGTTATTTTGAAGGAATCTTTTCTATAGAAGAGGAGTAATATTGCTGACATTTCCATTTTTTGGGAATAGCATAATTTTGGTTTTACCTGCTTTAAAGTTCTTCTACAGATGTTTGTAAATACAAAAGTCAGTAACATCCACCACTTTTTTTTCATTTTCCTTGACCTCTCCAGGATCTGATACTATAATCCATGCTTCCCTTTGAGAACCATTCTCCTCAACTGGCTTGTAATTACACTACACCCAAATTTCCTCAACATATTTGATCACAGAACAATTTAAAAAAAACGTAATGAACTGTTGGAAGCCCAACAAGAGCTCATGAGCTATAAGTGTTTAGATTCAAGCAAAGAGCAAAAATGTTCTCATGAGTGAATTAATTGTTGCAGGAAGTGGTCACATTTTTATTCATAGTCTGTTTTTATATTATCCAAGAATAAACGAAATGTGAGAATTAGAATTAATTTTACCTTATTAAGGAATCACCTGGTACATTTTATTCTTAATAAGGTAAAATGGGTTCAAATTATCAAATCTTGGTTTAATATTATTTTATGCAATTGATTTAAATTTTTTTAATTTTTACAGTTTGTTTGTTTGTTTGTTTGTTTATTTATTTATTTATTTATTTAGAGAATGCAAATGGGAGGGGCAGAGAAAAAGGAGAGAATCCCAGGCAGGCTCTGCACTGACCGTGCGGGGCTGTTATCTCACAAACATGAGATCATAACATGAGATCATGACGTGAGCCAAAATCAAGAGTCTGACGCTTAACTGACTGAGCCACGCAGGCACCCCACTCTCAATTTTAAATTTAATAATACACTATTATATTATTCTCCATAACAGACAATACAGTACACAGATGTCTATCTTGTCCATATTAAACACAACGTAATACTCCATTATATGAACATACTATAATTTATTCATTTATTTATTTTCCAAATGGTTATTTTATCAGATTGTTTGAACATTAAATTTATCCTTGTTTACAATCCAAAATAGTTACCTGAAGTTTGTTCCATGTGTGTCTCTGTGTGTGCGTGTGTGTTTACTTTTATTGTATATTTGTTTTTAAACCCTTTGGCACATGTGCTCGCTTCGGCAGCACATATACTAAACCCTTTGGCACAATTTTCTGGGGGTGTTCAGACTGCCACGATACATGTCAGGAGAGACCTTTCTTTTGTGCTGCCCATACTATAATTTATTTATTCTCTGTATTTAATGGCCAGATAATTGCTTTCAGAATTTTGCTAGAATAAACATTGTGGCCATAAACATTCTTAGTACTTGCCTCTTTGTACACAGGGGAACATTTTTCTCCAATAACTAAATGTAGTACTACAGTCTTAAAGGGTGTGCATTTCCTGCTTTTATTAAAGCTACTGCTGAACCAATTTACACTCAAATTTAAATTGTGTAAGACTACCTATTTCCTCCCACAGTCACTAACACTAGATATTATCTGTCTCTTCAATTTTTGCCTGTCTGATGGGTAAGTGTATCTTGTTATTCTTTGATTACTGGTAAGATTTTATTGTTTTATGATATATTGTGATCATACTCTATGTAGTTTTATATGCCTTTAAAATTAATATTGTAGCATAAGCATTTTTCCCATTTTTATACTGAATTATTTTTCCAGTCTCTCTTGACACACAGACCAGAACATTGCTAATTTGGGGCATGTTTTTGGCCTTAAAGCATGTTTGATCAAGGCAACTAGCACATATCTATTCAGTATGTAACCCCTGGAGACAAACAAGCTTTTAGTAAGGAGTAATTGAGACATGTTTTAAAAAACTTCACAGGCCAAGTTTCTTCCCTCCCGGTTCCTGTTTCTGTAGCAATTCCAATGAGGCATGTTAGACAACACTCCATGAAAGACCGGAGGCTGCTGTTCAATTCCTGGGGTGGTGGTTTGCCGGTGGAACACAGTCCGCAGTGCCTCACTGCTATAGGAAGTCCATGCTACGTTATTTGATAATGTGCTCTGTGGTAGAAATCTTCGGTTGGCACTCAATCCCCAAATACCTTCCGGGGTGCCTTCGTGTGCAGCAGAGCGTGGAAGCGAAACCCTGTCATCTCAGCATCCTTTGCAGCCCTCCTTCTAGGTACAAGTTAGATTATGTCAATGCCATGTGCGAGTTTTAGATCTCAAAGTGTGATGGAGGGTATCCTGCATCTTGCGACAGCCACGGTCTCGTGTCCTATCCCCAGCTTTACAGGTGTCAGGAGGCAGTTTGCGCCGCTTCCTGATCCCTGGAACAAAGTGATAGTAATACTTTCTCAAAATCAGCAGGTTCAGTGGCAGCCTGTTGATTGCTCACACTTCTTATTGTGACACAGGAGCAGTTCTTTTGGAAGGACACTTAGGTTAGCAGTGTCACTCTGGGAGTTATTCCTAGAGGCCCAGACTCAAAGGTATCTACTTTGTTTTTTTAAAAACATTTTTTTTACATGACTAGAATTCATACTGTCAACAACTATCTTTATTTAAAAAAAACTTGGAGCACATGGGTGGCTCAGTCGGTTGAGCATCTTACTTTGCCTCAGGTCATGATATCATGGTTTGTGGGTTCGAACCCCACATCAAGCTCTATGCTGACAGCTCAGAGCCTGGAGCCTGCTTCGGATTTCTGTGTCTCCCTTGCTCTCTGCCCCACCCTCCCACCCCCTACCTCATGCTCTGTCTCTCAAAAAAAACCAGTAAACAATTTTTTTAATAAAAAAACAACATCATAGAAGACATTTTCTTTTGTTATTAAAGCTACTTTTAAGTACATCATTAATATTTTTTTAAACTTTTTTTGTTGTTAAATTCTTTTTAAGTTTATTTATTTATTTGGAGAGAGAGAGAAAGAAATAGTGACAGAGAGCACAAGCAACAGAAGGGGCAGAGAGAACGGGAGGGGGAGTATCCAAAGCAGGTTTAACGCTGTCAGTGCAGAGCCAGAAGCTGGGTTTGAACTCACCAACTGTGAGATCATGACCTGAGCCAAAACCAAGTCAGACGCTTTAACTGACTGAGCCACCCAGGCACCCCTGTCATGTTTTATTTTCTTACTGATTTGTAAAAACTAAGGACATAATTGCTTTGTTAGTCTTATGTCACATGTAATTTCCCATTTGGAATTTTCTTTTTAGTTTTGTTAAACCAAAAACAGTTTTGGTTACTGTGTTAATTGATTTATGGAAGCTTTTTATTTCTTTAGAAACGAATCTGATATTCTTTTCCCTTGTGGCTTTAGCTTTTGGTGTTATGCTTAGAAAGGCCTTTCTACCATGAGGTAACATAACAATATCTCCCTCTATTTTCTGCTAGTACTTTTATTGCTTCAGTTTCTACACTAAATCTTTATTCCATTTGGCATTTTTTTGATACAAGATATGAAATAGGAATCTTCTAATTCATCTACATACTTGGATTTGTTTCTAGTCGTTCCCTTCTATCTCTGTCTTCCATCCAGTGGCACACTATCATATTGTTTTATTTCATTTATTTTAATCTCGTAGTACGAGTTCACTTGTATTGCTAACACCATACCATACCATTTGAGGATGCATACATAGGTATTAAAAGTAGAGGGACGCTTGGGTGGCTCAGTTGCTCAAGCGTACGACTTCCACTCAGGTCTCGAGGTTCATGGGTTCCAGCCCCGCATCAGGCTCTGTGCTGACAGCTCAGAGCCTGGAGCCCGCTTGGGATTCTGTGTCTCCCTCTCTCTCTGCCCCTCTCCCGCTTGCACACGCTCTCTTTCTCAAAAATAAATAAGCATTAAACAAACAAGTAGAAAGTAAAGAAAAGCAGTAGTCCCAAAAGTCAAGACAGTGGTCACTTCTGAGAGTGAGGGCAGGGTTGTGAGTTGAGAGGTGCACACAGCTGGCTTCTGGAGTGCCGCCAACATTTTACTTTCTGACCTAGGTGAGGTTACACAGGGGCTCACCTTATGATAATTCAAGCCGCACCAATGTTTCACTTACTTTTTCTGTAAAGAAGATGTCCCACATCAGATAGAACAAGCCAGTTTCTCTGGGGTGTGGCTGTTATTCTCCAGCTAACGTGTGTTAAAAGTTGATAGGGTTTGGATTCTACTAGATAGCTTAGGGAAGGAGAAACATACAACACACAATTTCAGCAAATTCTAGTTACTACAAGCCTTCAGACAGGGGGAAACAGGGCAGTGGCTCGTCCTTGAGAAGTTAGAGCCTTGTGTGGTGTGCACCATTGGATGACTCTTACACCCACGTCCTTGCTGGACACCTCCACTTGGAGTGCCCACTGGCACCCTGAACTCTTGGCCACTAAACCTGGCTCCCCGTCTCCCTCCTAAACTGTTCTGTATCTCACTTGGTGCACTACCTTCTAGCAGTTTCTGGAATTGTGGGAGCCCAGGGAGCCCTCCTTGCCTCCTTTATGGCTTCCACTCCCCACACTGATTTTCTTTGTGAAAACCACCTGGTTTCCATCTCTGCTTTTGGTCCCCTCCTTTCAACCCTTTGCAGAAGCCTTCTCATGCTGTGGATCTCCACAATGCCACCGAGGTGATCTTTCTCAACTGCAAATGGGCACCTCTCGCCTGCATTTAAAACCTGTTTCTGAACTCCCGGGATGAGAAGTCCCTCCTCTCCTGTCTGCCTGCTGACAAACTCATCCTTGGAAACACAGCATGGGTGTCTTTTCTTCTGGGCCATCTTCGCTTCTCCCAGTGAACTCCTCTCTTCACCCCTCCCCCACCTGTGTAGCTACCCTGCAGGTCCACCACTGCGGTCTCACACTGGCTGTTGCTGGGGTTTCTATTGTGTCTTCTGTACTAGCCCAGGTGCGCTGGGGTGGTGGGTGGCTTACTTGCTTTTGGATTGCTGTACCCAGCATGCTGCCTAGCACCTAATAGCAGATGCTCAGCTAATGTCTGTTGATCTGAACATGTGAATAAATCATTGTTGGCTGGTAATCCAGCAGAAAGATGGGATATGCTGTCTTCTCACATAAGCAGGGATCTTGGAGCCCCCGAACAGCTAGTAGCCACTGCATGCCTTTGCCCTGCCCCATCCTTCTGTGCGTTTAACAGGGCAGTCCTCCTCTTCATGCTCCGTCCGCTTCCCATCAGCCACCTTCTCCATGTTAGTGAGCGTATTTCCCCTCCTGTCTGTGTAGTGTCATGGAAGGGTCACTGAATTTGCAGTGGTAGACCTAGGAACTTCTCCTGGCTCTGCTAGCGGCTAGCTGTGTGGCCTAGGACAAGTCAAATATTTTCCTATGAGCCTCGGGCTTTTCTTCTGTAAAGTGACAGGTGCAGTGGGTTAGACCACAAGGAGTGGTTTTAGAAGTGCTCAAGGGTCAGGTGGGCAACAGCTGGAACTGGGGCCTCGACCCTGCCTTTAGCCAGAGCAGCTCTGTCTTAGTGTGTTTTACTTACACATCTTGGTAAATATTTCATGTGAACAAAGGTTTCCCTCCGGCAAAACCTGTTCAAAAATCCACAGCTTAGGTGAATTTTCAAATCCTTTTCCTTTGTTTATTATCTCAGGAACTACAAAATCTCCACTTGTTAATAAGAAAAAGGTCTTGCTCTTCTGAAAAGGATTCTTATCTGCTGGGAAGGCTTCTCCTCCTATAGTTGTTGGTTTTTTGTTTCTTTTTTTTTATTAAAATTTAATCATAGGTCCAGCTGGTTCTCTAACTAACCTGACTTGTACAATCCTGGCTTGTTTGTATTTTTATTGTCTTTCTAACCTTTGCTCTCGGTTCATGCTGAGATTTGCTAGCTGATTATAAAACACAGTTCTGCAGTGAGGTCATCTTGGAGATTAGCTTGCTGCTGCAAGAGATCAGAGGCAGGCCCAAACTTGCTTTCTGTGAACTGAGTGGGAAGAGAAGCATGGGGCATTGGCAAAATTCATTTTAACATTTGCCGTCTAAAAAGCATTTGTTAAAAAAAATCCAAACAATTAGGATACGAACTAAAATTCAGTGCATGTGAGTATAAAGAAAAAAAAAGCCATTTGTTGTGTAACTAGCACATGCAGGTGAGGAGAGCCGGGGACAGAGGTGGGGACTAAAAAGCAAGACTCTGCTATGTCTTCTGTTACAGATCAGAAATCTTCCAAGAAATGATCCAGCTAACCCCGAACTGTGAGGTCCATAAATGTTTGTTTCCTATTGGAAATAAAGAAAACTTGTGAGCCATTCTGACCTGTTGGTATAACCTTCAGAGATAAATTTAGTTCAGACTTGCTCTTTGTCATCTGAATCTGAATTCTTCGCTGTTTTTACATTAATGGTTAAAGCACATTACAAAGTCTGTAATAACTGTTATTTGGTGACTTACTGTCACTTGTTTCTTTAAATGAAGCAAAGTTGCCAAAGAAAGCATGGATTTTTGCCTCCATGCTTTTGCACCTGCTGTCCCTCCTTCTGGACCCTCTCCTGTCCTCACATACCCTCACTTTGGTTATCTGATTCTTTAAGTGTCTGTTGAACGTGTGACATCTTTTGGCCCCTTGTCTGGGTTATGCACCCCTCTCGTGTCCTGCTAAAACATCCTGTACTAATGCTGGCTGTAGAGAGCACTTTTATCAGGTTCATGATCACGACAGTCTGTAGTACTAACTTATACATAGGATTTACTGGCTACTAATCATAAATACAGTGAATTCACCTAAACATTAATTCACTTAATCCTCTCATAGCTGGGAGGTGGGTACTGTTATCACCACTGTATACAAGAGGAAACTAAGATACACAGAGGTTAAGTGACTTTCCCAGGATCACATAGTTAGCATGTGGGAGAGCTGAGATTCTGATCCAGGCAATCTAGCTGCAGAGTCTGTACTCTTAAGTATGATAAGTCCGATGCCTTTCCAATGCCAGGACAGTCTTGCTCACAGCTAGCTGTATTCCAGAGCCCCGCAATTTCCTTGTACTTAGAAGGCAATAAGGCATACTTGTTGGAAGAGTGGATGAAGCATGACACTCACCTCCAGGAACTTTCCTACATGGTGGTTTGGTCACAGAGAGATCTGTGAGTCGGAGGCAGAGACTTACCTATGGCTGAGGGCCTGAGGAGGAAGGAGAGACTCGTGCTATCTGGGAGCTGGGGGCTGACGGTGGGCTCAACATTCTCCCATGGGGAACTGGGGGCTCAGCCAGACAGTGACAGTCCCTCTCTGGTTGTGTCAGGACATCCTGGAATGCATCTTGTTCTGAATCTTGAACTAGTCACCCAGATGACCTCAATTTAAGAGAAATATTATACGTTTGATTTGCATAAGTCTATTAAAAACAAAAGCAAAATTCTCAGTGCCGAAGAGTGAAGAAATTAAACTTGCAGAACCATCTGAACAGTAGTTTCCAAAGAGCAAAGAAAGAACAACTTAAAAAAAAAAAAAAAAAGGATTTTGAGTCCAAAGAGCTTGTGTGGAGGAAGCTGTCATGAGCCGCCCCACCTTGCAATGCCTGAGGTCCATGGAGGGAAAGGAATGTCAGCAGAGTTTGGCTGAGGAGACCCACTTGGGAAGACACATGCCCTCCTGGCAGCTCTTCCATCCTGAGTGCCCGGGCAAGGCATTTATAAGAGCTGCTAAAATTAATAGGTGTTTTGACAGCGCTCAAGTAGCCTTTTATACATGCTCTGGTAGCCTTTAATTTCCAGATTAGATACGTTACAGGAGGGAAGTGAGAACATTTGCTGTAGAAAAGTCTGATCTGGGTCTTGCCCCTGCTTCTTGCACATGTAGGACTTCTTCCCAGCACGTGGGGTCTTTGCCTCTTCCCCTTCCCCGGGACCCTGCAAATCCTTCCCCTTTTCCAAACCTTCCCAGATAAATCCACTGCTTACTAATTTCCTAATTTTTGGAAATACTACATCATTTGCAATTTGTAGTGAAATGGTAAAGGCAGTATTATGATACCCTCCCACATCAAGTTGTGGGGTTTAAGATTGTTTCTGCCGATTTCTTGAGCATGCCACTCAACCCCTTGGAGCCATCATACTAATAACAGTTTCCCGGTATGGGGTTATGAGGATTAACTAAGGAGATACATGGAAAGTGGTTGGCACACTGCCAGGCATACACCATGCCCTCATGGGCCAATTTTGTTTATCAGGGCCCCAGAAGCTTCTCTTTGCCTCTGGATCCTTTCTGGTCCTGGCGGTATCCCAGAAGTGACTCTGGGGTTCGAGGTGGTCTTGTCAACCACCACATTCAGCAGACACAGACACAGGGAAGTTGGGTAGGGACTGAAGCTACTAATCTAGTGTCCATGTCCCTTGGAATGAGGAGGATCCCTTCTGGGCTACAGAATAGAATGTGCTAGAGCAGCTTAATCCCTGGCTTATTTATTAACCAAGTCAAGGAGAGTTTGGCTGAGGATGTCTTTTTTCGCTCTACTCCATGCCCCATCTTGATCCTTTGGTTTCATTTAAATATAAGAAACTGAGACCAACCCAAACAGCAAAAAAAGATTTATTGGCCCAGAGCTGGCAGAGACAGCTCTTTGTCCAGGGGCCACTCGTTATCATGCATTCCCAAGGTGTTTATAACTTCCTTGTTCTTACTCCCTCACAGGGATTTTTCATGAGATTCAAAAGTAAGTATTCTAAAGGTTCCCCTATGAACAAAAGCTCACTGGGGGAGAGGCATCCCAGGCTCAAAGTCAGTAACTTGGAACTGGGCCGCCTGATCTCAGGGCTGTACTGCTAGGACAGAAAGAAACCGCAGATCCGAGCTGTGGGGATTCCTGGGTTTGGGTCTGCCCCTGTGGTCAGGAGCGGGACAGTCTTTGCCTGGAGATTTTCATTTTCACAACTCTGAGTTCTCCATTGTTTAATCAAAAGTAGCTGAAACTATGGGGCGGTAAGTGAGGTGGCATGACAAGACCTGAATTCTGGGCTGTGGGATCAGGATTTGGTTCTGACCATGATTAATGGGGAAATTATTTTAAAAACATAAACCCCATTGCTCTGTGCCAGACATTTCCAGGCTGTTAACAGTTGCTAGCATTTGCTAAGCACTTAGCGCTAAAAAGGCCCTGTGCTGGATGTTTGTCAGGTGTTTCATTTAATCCTCATAACAACCCTTCAAGGGAGGCCTCCAGTATGAGCATTATATCCCCACTCTACAGATTTGAAACAGATGCAGAGAGGCTGGTAACTGGTCCAAAGTGAAATAATTAGAAAGCGGCAGAATTGGGACTTGAACTCACATGTGATCAATATCCAAGCTAGTGTGCATTTGGTAGAATTCAGGAAAAATAGCAGCAAATTCTCTCCTTTTCCCCCAGTTCAGTGAAATCGGTGGGAATAGATGTGCTCCCCTCTTCCTTATAATGTGGTCCGCAGTCTCCCAACCCTAGTGCCTTGGAAAGGGGGCGTGGATTTACCTCCAGCATTGTCTCAGGGAGGGAGGCTCAGGCTGGTGACATAGCCCAGCACCATGGGTCTGGTAATTGCCCGGTCTGGGTAGAAATAAGGTCCAAGCACAACTTGTACTGTGGGGAATATGGTGTGAGGAGGTGTCCTTCCTGTCCTTCCTCTTAAAGGAAAGGTGCCAGTTCAGTCTAGATTTGTTTGTTTGTCAAAAGCACCAACTGCAAGGTCTTGGTGGGAATTTTGCCCTGTAACCCAGACTGTAAATGCCCACTGTAGGGGGGTTTGTTTTAGGGAGGAGGATTTGAGTTGGGCCATATCCAGGGCTGAGGTCAAGGTTGAGTGGGGCCCAACTAATGTGCTTTTCAGATCGCTCAGCTTCTCTCCTGCCTCTCCTCCCAGGATTTTAGCGAGGACCTGACCCAGCCCTTTACTTCCTAGGCCTGGGACAGACAGGCCAGAGAAGTGAAGGGATCTGCCCAAAGTCACAGTGCTTTGGGGTGGCGTCAGAGCCAGAACTCCAGTCCCTTGGTATGCCTTTCTCTGCCCTGCCGGGCTCTTTGTTCCTGGTAAATTGACACAGTGAGAACTTCATGAGGAAAGTCTATATGCCATTACTTCTGTTGGTATGTAACTCTCTTTTTGTGTTGAAGTTTCTCTTCCAGGAAGAGACACTTTAGTAAGGGCAGTTAACTGTTGGGGTTTTCCCACCATCTTTCCCTCAGGAACTCTGAGGAGGTCATGGTGAGCCAGCAAGAACACAGTGGTGCCTGACCTGAAGGTGCCTGATGGGCTAGGCCAGGCCAGCAAGTTACTCATTCAGCAAATGTTTATGGAGCCTAGGGCCCAAACTGGAGGTCACTGTGGTAATACTATCACCCTGGCCAGGACAATAGCTACCAGGCGGGTGGGAGCCATGGGCATGTAATCAGGCAACCATTCTACAGAGTGGTAATGTTTCAGAGATGACCCAGGCTGTTCCAGGAGCAGAGCTGATGGTTTCTCACTCAGTGGGGGACTCTGGCAGGACTCTGAGGTAACAGTGCAGCTGGGGATAGAAGAAGGAATGAAGGGGCAGGCAAGGGGTTCCAGGTGAGAGAGGTGACAGTCTGGGGACAGCACGTAGTTTATTGCCTGGAGCAAGAGCTGGAAGAGGGGAGAGATAGGCTGGAGAGGAAGTCAGGGGCCAGGCCTTGTGAATCTTGATGAAGACGTTGGACATTTTCCCGAGAGCAGCAGGGCGTGAGACCTCGATTCCATCTCTTGCTTGCAGCTTAAGTGGGTGTGAGAGAAGCCCTTTGAGCCCACAAAAGAAGGTGTTTTTTCAAAAGAGAAAAAGGGGCAGAAAAAGTTCTGGCCTCTATGCCAGGGATTATAACTAACTCTGGCACTCCATGCTGGCCACCAAACCAGCTTTTGCCCTTGGATGTGGTTCAGTTCCAGACCTGGGGCTAGGGAATCTCTTGTGCATCTTACCCCTCCGTGCTTTCTTCCCTGCCACAGGCTGCAATGTACACTTGATGACGTGATTGTGGGTTCGTGCTGTCTGTCACCAGCACACTTTCAATCTCTGAAAGCCAAATGCTACATCTGGTGCCTTTTTGTTTGTTTGTTTGTTTGTTTTTCTAAATGGGACTGTCTTCTTGTATGTTACTGTTACGAAAGTAATATATGTTCCTTACAAGAAAAAATTAAACATCACAGAAGTGTATACAATCAAAAGTGAAATTTCCTGCCTCCTTTTATAATCCCATTTCCCTAAGAAAATCATCCTTCCAGACAAAGGAATGCATATACATGTATGCCTAGACATTTTCTATTGCAGGATCCCACGTAAAAATAGGCTCCCTGGTCCCTTAAAACGTCCTTCAGTTCTTTTTGGAAGTCCCCAGAAGGGTGTCTCCCCTGTGTCCATAACCCTGTTGGTTGTCCCTCCACATAGCAACTTCTGTGTCCCCTCTCCCATGCTTCTAGTGTATCTGCTGTTCACAGAAGCTTGAAGAAACTCACAGAAGCCAAACACCAAAGTCCAGGTCATGGGTGCCATGTCTTCAAAGCTTCCTGTCCTTGGCTGGCAGAGTTGAGACAGTGAGTTTCAGGCGGGTATGGGGAAAAGGTCATCTGTTCACCATGTGCTGACCACCCTTTGTCATCGGGGGCCCAAGGCTGCTCTGCTTAGACCCTGAGACTCAACGCGTCTCTTCTGAATGGTCCCATCAATTTCTGCTGCTAGGAGCCTAAAATTCAGTCTGGGAATCAAGTGGGAGGGGAGATGCTCTTCTTGTTTTATTGCTCCTTTCCCTTTTTTTTTGGCCCTGTCCACCCTCACAAAGAAAAATCTCTTCCTTCTTGTCCTTTGTCTTCAAAGGGTTTACATTAATTTGTAGAAGCTCTTTATATGTTATCAGTATCATGTATTATTTACCTTTACATATTATCACTTTTAATCTAAACTGAAAATATTTCTATCAGTTTAGCTTTCACATTGTTAGTCTTGTCCTTTGTCCTTAAGAGATTCAAAGTTTATTTAGTCTAATCTACATCATTTTTCGTTTATTGCCTCTATGTTAAGGACTCTTCCACTGCAAGATTACAATAATATTCTTTTCTAGTAATGTAGGAGTTGTATATTTAAGTTAAACACTTGAACCTGTCTGGAATTTGTTCTTGTGAATGTTGTGTGGTAAGTGGAGTTTCTTTAAAATTCCCCAAATGTTGGCTGTAGAAGCTAAAAGCTAAGAGAAGAGATAGACCAAGAGACTCAACTGGCTCTTGGATGCTCTATGTGGGAGAAACTTGTTTGCTGAAAACATAGAGGATTGTGCTCTTGGCCACTTTGCAGTTCCATCTGTTTCCTGCTGAGAATGACTCTCAAACTTTGTGTCTTTAGAGCCAGTCTTTTCCAGGTGATGTTAGTCCAGGCTTCAGAAGTTTGGATGAATTCAGGGCTGTGTTTCGCTGCATGTGAGGTAAGCTGAAGAATCACTGTAGATAAACTGAGGACTGACTTTCAGAGGAGGCCAGGGCTCTCCTGTCCACAACATCCAAACCTACCCTGGTGGGGTGGGCAAGTAACCACAAGTTCTGAGCTGCCCTGAGACCCTAAAATCCTCAATGACTCTTGGCTAACTTCATCAATGTTGGTAACTCTCTGTACCTGGCACTTGTTGGGACCTCAAAAATATTCATTTGTTGGATTATCAGAGAGCCATTAGGAAGAAAGTATGGATGCCAAAGAAGATGATGGCCAAAATAGGAGAACTTTCACAGCAGTTCGGTATAGGGGAGATGACATCCCTCCATCATATATTCAGCAAATATTAGTTGAGTGCCTACTATGTGCCAGACACTTTCCTAGGAGCATAAGTGTGTCATTTTTTATCAAAAACCAATTCTCCAATACCAACTGGGTGTCCAGCAATTCAACTCAATTATCACACTAACTGTTGGAAGTTAGCAAAGACCCCAGAGGTTAAGAGTGCAGTCCCATAAGACTGCCCCGCTTTAGATGCCAAGTACAAATGGGGTCCCCAGGGTACCAGTATTTCTACCCAGCTGACTACAAAACTGGGGCTTCCCATGATCCTCTTACCCCCTCAGTTTTGATAATTTGCTAGAACAATACTCAGAACTCAGGAACACATACTTACGATCACATTTTATTGTAAAGAATATAAATGGACCTGGGGCACATGGGTGGCTCAGTTGGTTAAGCATCCAACTTCAGCTCAGGTCATGATCTCATGGTTTGTGGGTTCAAGCCCCACATCGGGTTCTCTGCTGTCAGCTCAGAGCCTGGAGCCAGCTTCGGATTCTGTGTCTCCCTCTCTCTCTGCCCCTCCCCTGCTTACAGTCTATCTCTCTCTTTCTCAAAAATAAATATTAAAAAAAATGTTTTAGGGGCGCCTGGGTGGCGCAGTCGGTTAGGCGTCCGACTTCAGCCAGGTCACGATCTCGCGGTCCGTGAGTTCGAGCCCCGCGTCGGGCTCTGGGCTGATGGCTCGGAGCCTGGAGCCTGTTTCCGATTCTGTGTCTCCCTCTCTCTCTGCCCCTCCCCCGTTCATGCTCTGTCTCTCTCTGTCCCAAAAATAAATTAAAAATGTTGGAAAAAAAAATTTAAAAAAAAAAAAAAAAAATGTTTTAAAGAATATAAATGGAACAGATGAAGAGGTACATAAGACGAGGTCCAGAAAGGTCTTCAGTGTAGGAGTTTTTGTCCTGGTGAAGTAGTGGTACCCAACGCTCCCAGTATGTGATTATGGTTATCAAATTTGAAGCTCCCAAACCCTGTTGTTTACAATTTTTATATGGGGTTTCTTTATATAGGCATGGCTGAAGAAATCATTGGCAATTGGTGATTGAACTCAACTTTCAGCCCTTCCCCCTCCCACCCCCAGATCTAATCACATGGTTGCTTCCTCTGAAGCTATGTAGGGGGCCCACTACTAGTCACCTCATTAGCATAGATTTAGCCAAGGTCAGAAAGAAGTATGCTATGAATAAAAATACCTTCATCATCATAAGGAAGAATAAAATTATATGAAATGAAATTAAATGAGATAACCATGAAACCATTGAAGAGATAACCATTAAATGAAATAGAATGAGGTACTGTCATTGATTAAGTCATCCAGGAGACATTGAGGATCTTAGGGTCTCAGAGCTGCTCAGAACTCATGGTTACTTGCCCACCTCACCAGGGTAGGGATGACATTGTGGGCAGGAGAGTCCTGTACCCCTCTGAAGCTCAGTCTCCATGGTCTATAGTGATTCTTCAGCTTGCCCCTATATGCAACAAACCCTGAACACCTCCCTCCAAACCCATGGGTGTTAAGAGAGATAGGCTTAGGTTTAAATCTTAGCTGTGTCTCTCATTAGTTCTATAGCTTGGTAGATAATTCAATCTCCCGGTTTGGGTGGCTTTATCTTAAAAGCAGGGGTAAAAATAACTACTTCGCAGGGTTATTTTGAAAGCTTCTAGCTCATAATGAGAACTTGACAAATGTTAGTGTTCCTCATTCCTATTATGTCTCTTCAGCCTACTCTGTTTGCTATGGGTGGGAGGTAGTTAAGGAGTCACAGCCTTTGTCACACAATTATTACAGCTTGAGGCATTTGGGGTTTATTTGAAAATGGGAAGGACTCTGCCCAACCTGTCTGATATCCAGTCTCTGAGAGGAAACAGCCAGGGGCACATAAAGCCTTTTGTATGGCTGTTAAGATGAAGGGCAGCACAGCTGTTTGTGTGCACGTTTCAGGAGTAAATATTAATCTACTGAAACTCACTTTTGTCATTGGGTGTCTGAAAACCTGTCCTGTGCTTCTGAGTAGTGTCCCTGGGCTGAAGGCATTTGGGAAGGGTAGAAGTGTGGCAGTGGACCCCCTAACCTTTGGTTCTGGCCTTATTGGCACTGGTTTAAATATGCCAGGGGACACCCTAGACCAGTAGGACACATATGACCAATATGTAGAGTTTTTCGTTGTAATTTTTGTTTACACCAGCTGGAAATTCTTGACTATAAGATCGAGAAACAATTGTGTCTTCTGGATAAAAGGAGCAAACCTAGGTATCATAGGTGTGATGTGATAGAAAGTGTAGCAGAAGGAATATGAAAATTGGGGCAGACAGATCTGGGTGAGTCCCAACTCTGCGACTTACCAGTTATATGATCTTGAGTCTCTCCCTGAGCCCCAGGTTAATCCTCTTAATAAAAGTTGGGATAATAATATCTAGAATTAAATGACATAGAATGAATATCGTGTATGTGAAAGTATCTTACATATATGTCCTTATTTTTTTTTTTTTTTTTTAATTTTTTTTTTCCCAACGTTTATTTATTTTTGGGACAGAGAGAGACAGAGCATGAACGGGGGAAGGGGCAGAGAGAGAGGGAGACACAGAATCGGAAACAGGCTCCAGGCTCTGAGCCATCAGCCCAGAGCCCGACGCGGGGCTCGAACTCACGGACCGCGAGATCGTGACCTGGCTGAAGTCGGACGCTTAACCGACTGCGCCACCCAGGCGCCCCTATGTCCTTATTTTTGACAAAATAGTTATAAGATGACAAGAACATATCATTTTGAAGACTACTTAAAGGTTTATTTTAATTAAAATAAACCAATTCCTGAATCCTAAATCTTAAAGTTCTCTCAAGATTTCAGATATCTTTATTCCATATCACGATGGGTGGTGACAGTGCCCACCAGTTAGGTGAATTACAAACTCACCAGGCATTATGGACAGCAAAGAGACCATCATCATTGGATTGTCCTGACCTCTTGGCCTCTGTACCAAGACATAGTGTACTTGATTGGGTCTTACTAGGGCCAACCACTCAACTCCTCATATTAATGAACTGTAATGACATTATTACTTTAGTTCTTTAGAGTAGAATAGTATCTTTGATAGCCATTTCTTCAAGCTTGAATCATGGTATTGAAAGCTGATTACAAATGCTTGACTCTCTATAAACTCACTGTTAATGATAAATATTTTATATGTTTATTTGAGAGAGAGAGAGAGAAATTGTGCATGAAGGGGAGGGACAGAGAGAGAGGAGACAGAGAATCTTGAGCAGACTCTACACTGTCAGCAGCAGAGCCTGATGTGGGGCTCGATCTCATGAACTGTGAGATCATGACCTGAGCCCAAATCAAGAGTCAGACACTCAACCAACTGAGCCACCCAGGTGCCCCATGATAAAGATTTTTGATACCTATATTGAAACTTATCTTTTGATTAATTATATGAGGTTGATGTTTCTTAGATTTTTTAGGTATTGACTACACACTCACAAATGTCATTAGATCACATACAAATGATTTTTTAAATGTTTATGGCCTGGAAACTGACAGACAAGTTGAAACAGAAAAGCCAAAATATTTGAGTTAGGTACCTTGTAGCTGCTTTAAATGGAATCATCTCCTACTGGCTGTTTAAAGCAGTTGAAAGTGATTATTTTTCCATTTTCTTCTCTAGATCCTCAGTGGTGTTCCACCAGAGTGTCAATGAGGCTTAGTCACAGCAAATGCCAGTCAGGATTCATCCAGTGGTGGGGCAATCCTGCTAAGTGTAAGCCAAAAAAAGAAAAATCTAGGGAGTGTTCAAGAAACACATGTCTTGGTCTAGAAGCTGGTGACTGGGTGGCTGCAGGGCTGAGCTCTTAGCATGTTGGCTCAGTGACTGAACATGGGCCCAGACAGAGGCCTCATGGTTGTTTCAAGCATGCTCATTTGAGTGGCCACTCATTGGCGTAGGGAATCAGAAAAAAGAAGCCTGAAACATATGGTTCTTGCCCTCTGAGATGGCAGAATATGAAATGAAATGTTACAGACGATGGCATTGTGCAATCCTGGGGGAAACACAGCTTTGCCATGGAAGAGGCACGGAAGATGCGACCAGGGCTGGGCTCTGAGGGTTCATCCTGGGATGCACGTGGGTGGTGAGCACCAGGGTAATGTGAACATTACCTAACCTTCCATGCTGTCAGCCAGTGTCAGTCGGCTTGGGTTTTTTACCAGGCTCAGAATCACCATATAATGAGCAGGCATTTTTTCTGCAGAAATCTTGCTCAGTTGGTTAGGCAGCTCCAAGGGGGTGAGTGGGCAGGCTCTTGGTTGGAATGTCATTGTCATATTTATCAATGCATTAATCACCACTGGCTGTAGGAAACTGGGCTACAAGCAGGGTGAGTTCCATTCTCTGAAATGATAGACTTGGCATTTCAGGTAAGTAGCTGACATGGCCTGCACCCAAATTCCCCCTGGGCTTTTGTTAACCAAACGAGCACAGGTTCTGTCCTGTCCAGAGCTCCTGTGGCCCTGACTAGACTGGACGTAGACCTACCCCAGGCTCCAGCCCCCAGCACAGCCTGTATTCTCTAGAATCCAGAGGTCCATCAGTGGACCTAGGGCCCCAAAGCTTTTGTATTTTCGCAGCAAGCACTGGTTGCCCTGGGTTTGGGGCTACAAATGTCGCAAGGAAAACAGTCCAGGAGTACTCAGGCATGACCCTCCCAGGGGCCTCTTTTCTCAGGAGTCTGTCTCTTTCAGAGCCTACTCTGAGCTCTACACCCCATGGGTAGCAGAAGGTTACTGGGGGATTATCAAAGGATTAGGGAGCTTTGCTGAGTGAGCATGGATGGGGTACTTTCTGCCAGAATGACTTTTCTGAAACAGATCTGATCACACCACCCCTCTATGGCTCTACATCTCCTACAGCTGTATTTAGACAAGTGTTGTCCAATCATCTTCTTCAACAAACTCATCCAGCAAAGGGAGTGCTTATAAAAATGCAGATTCCTGGGTCCACTCCCTGACCTGCTAAATCTGAATTTCTGTGTGCAGCATTCGGGAACCACAGTTAGAACAAACTCCCCCATGGATATCTCCTCTTACAGGATAAAATCCAAACTGCAGAGCCTGGAGTACAAGACCCACCAGGATGCGGATCTGTCCCTATCTTCTCTCCCCCTGGAAGCACCTGCTCACCCTGTACTCCCAGCTTCTAGCCAGACTGATGCACTGCACAGAGTTAGGGTCTTTCACCCCGCCCCCCCCCCTCCCCCCGCTGCTCCCACTGCTTAGAACATGCTCCCTCCCATTCCCCTGCCTCCTTCCCTTTGTTTTCTTTTCTCCTTTTAATAATGTACTCAGCCATGTCTCCTTTGGGTTAAGCATGCTTCTTCCACTTACCTCTTAGTGGTGCTTATGCTGACTCATAATCATTTGGGTACTCATATTTCTCCCCATTGGACTATGAGTTCCACAGGAATGGGGGCCATGTCTTGTCCCTGGTTCCTGGCCCTTAGTAGAGGCTCCGAAACAGTTGCAAATGAATCGAGTTCTCAAGTTAGAGGCACCAGAGACTTGGGTCTACTGGGTTTAGTACATATTCTTAACAGAACTCCAATGGCAGTAGTGGTATTTATTTTAAATTCTCTTAAGGACAACAAAGGGATTAATACAGAAGCAGCTCAGGCAGTAAGATTAACCATGCACACTTTAGTAGCCATGATTAGGCATACTATATGCAACAAAGTACAAATGGAAGTATAATCACAAGTCCCACTGTAGTCCTGTCCAAACTATGCAAAACCATGCTCAACAGGCCCGTGGTAGGACTGGTAGGCCACTGGGGTCGTTGGTTGGGGGTAGGCTATAGTGGGGGGTCAGGGAACCCAGAAGCTGAAACTAAGATAGAGGTCCTACCCCAGGACTTTCAAGGAGAAAGGAGTGACGGTCTGGGTCAGCATTGGCGGGCACACCAAGGGTTGGCGCTCCTAAGATCAAGTAGCGTTGCCAAGTCCTGAAGGCAGCAACTGTGGAAGGGGCCACAAACACCACCATCAGCAAGAGTCCGGAACCAGACAAAAACTGGGCCAAGAACTATGAAGAGTTTGGAAAAGGTAGAGCTAGCACTACCTTCCATGAGCTCCGGGGACAGCGTGGCAAGCCCGTGAGGTGAGGTTTTACGATGAAGGCCTTGTTTTGGGCAGTCCACTGAAGACTAGCTGTGGGCCCTGTGTGTGTTTGTGGGAACATGACCTGCGGGAGGGTGGGCATCTGGGCCTGGTGTCGAGAAACCAACCCCTTGATGACAATCTTAACCTCCCCCCTCCCCTTTTAAATAAGCAACAAAATTTTATTTCTCACGGTTCTGGAGGCTGGAAGTTTAAGAGCAGGGTGCCAGCATGGTGGAGTTCTGATGAGGTCCCTCTTCTGGGTTGCAGACTGCTGACTTCCCTTGTGTCCCCACATGGCTGAAAGCAGAGAGAGGAAGCAAGCCTTCTCCCTTCTTGGACTCTGCTCCAGACCATGGCTTTTGTGGTTTTAAAAGAGGCCACCATCCCTCTTTCTGCTCTGGCCAACCATAACTCTTCTTTATCTGTCGCCCACATGAAGGCAGATCACGGAATAGGAGGCCTATGTGTTTTCACGTTTAGAACATTCTCAACACTCCTAAAGCTGCGAGACGCAGGCTCTGGAACTTCCACTGCCGGCTTTACCTCTGCCTGCCTTTTGCAACCGCAGCCTGACAGGAGGCTCTTGTCCAGCCTCTCCTCGCTCGTGGAGTCTGTTCCCAGAGCCCCAGGGCATGTCACGGCTCCGGAGTGTTTAGTCCAAGTGTCTCACCACCTCTGCTGCTTTAGCTTTCTTAAATCCTTTTGTCTCTTCTAGTTTGGCCTGATATCTGCCATTCTTTTCACCTCATCACAGAACCTCATGAAACAATGTTTGTTCATCGGATTTCCCATGGAATGATGCTGTTGGAGAGTGTTGTGAGGAAATACTGTCCCTGTGTCCCCCAAAGTCCGTTCCAGCCTGATGCTCCCTGCTCAGTTCTGTGCACGACCTCAGCTACCTGGTCTCTCTGCACACAGTTACGGCACTGTTTCAGATCTCTTCTCCACCTATCCTCCTGCCCAATCCCTAGCTTTGCGTCTCATTAGTGTTTTAAGAACTGCAAAACCTATCCCCTTCCTCTCTTCTTTCCTTCCTTTCAGCTCTTTGTTGGTAATTATAGAAATACTATGCTTTCTGAGAAGAGGGTCTGGCAAGCATATACATGCAGTTTTGGCCTTTGCTTGATACCCATCTGTTTCTCTTTTTTTTCCTTTAAAATTTTTTTTTAATTTTTATTTATTTTTGAGAGAGAGAGAGAGAAAGAAAGAGTGAGCAGGTGAGGGACAGAGAGAGAGGGAGACACAGAATCCAAAGCATGCTCCAGGCTCTTAGCTGTCAGCACAAAGCCTGATGCGGGGTTGAAACCCACGAACCTGCAAGATCATGACCTGAGCCAAAGCCAAATGCTTAACTGACTGAACCACCCAGGCGCCTCTCTCTGCTCTTCTTTTTAATTAAAAGACTTGAAGGTGTGAGCGTTGGCTGAAGACCGATGGGGGCCATTAAGACTTGAGCCTAATTCTGGCTCCGACATGGAGTCTCCCTCTGGCCTTGGGCAAGTTCCTTAAATCTTTTTATTGCCTCTAATGAAGAGTCCAGGCTGTTTCTCAGAGACAGGCTGAAAACTGTTGAAAATGCTAATTATTGAAAATATCTTCATAGCTACATCCGTTGGCAAATTCCACACTCCTTTTTGCAAGGTCCAGGGTCAGATACCCTAGTTTCCTTCTGCCTTAGTGCCTTCAGATAGCTGGCCTATTTTTTTTTTTTTTTTTTTATAGAACATCAAAAATAGGCATTCATTATTTGGAGTTATTAAAAATAAAAACACACTCCTGAGCAAATGGGGTAGAATGTAGTTATCAAAGCCAAGGTCTGCTGCTAATAAAAGTGTGTGTGTGTGTATGTGTGTGCACGCACGTGCACCCCTGCTGTGGGCCATGTCTATGTTATGTAACAACTGATCTTTGATCCCTGAGCGTTATCTGGTGAGTAGCCAGTTGGAATTGGGATTCACATGGCTTGGGAGCTGCTAGTAGCCTTGCTCAGAACCGGATAATTTTATGGAGATTCAATCCTGCTTGATAAACACTCTCTCTCCCTGGTCTATCCAACACCAGCCCAGCTGGTTTTTGGGTCCAGTGATGTTGCTTACTGCGTCTTCCTAGAGAAAGAGTTCCCAATGATTAGTGTGGAGCCGGCTGCTGAGCTGGCAGCCGGTCCCAGGCTTGCAGGAAGTGTTCTGGGTTCTCCTGAGGACATTTGTACATCTAAGCAGGGGTTTCCAGGCTTGCTCTGTTGAGAAGCTTTAATGCCCTATGTAGCTGCCTGAGTTTCTTCGGAGGGAGTGTGTATGCTTCCCCACGTGGGATGGGGAGCCCAGTTTCCTTCCCTTCAAGGCAAGCTCCTTGTTAGCTGACCCAGGGCCCGTTGTTGCCAGTGCACAGGGCCTAGGGGCCTGTTACAGCATTGGCTTCTTGGCTTCAGTCTAGAATGGCTCGTTTTTGGCTGTTGGGTGAGTCAAAAATGATATTTCTATCACATCACTTAAGTCAACCAATCTAGGCTGCTGTAAGCAAGATGCAAACGATTTTGGGCCACCTCATAGTCTAGGAGGTGTGTGCTGCATTTTTGGGCAGCTCTGCCCCCTCCCAGCCCCTGCCCCCCGCCCCCCTCCCTACTCAGGAACCCATAGTCCTTCTATCTTGTAGCTCTGCCATCCCAAGTCCTTGAGGTCATTTCCATGGTTGAAGCTGGGTTACCACAAAACCAAGTCCAGATATTAGATTGGAGAAGAGAGCAGGGAAGTGCACTCCGGTTCCAATGGTGCACATTATCACTTCCACTTCATTCTGCCAGAGTGAACTCAGTGACAACACTACCCCTTGCTACAAGTGTAAGGAACGCAGTCCCTACCTGGGCAACCACACACCGAGCCATTACTCTGTTATTGTGGAAGAGGAGGACAGACACTATATTGCATTGTAATAAATCTTAGCCATGACTACAACTATATGCAAGTCCTCCTAGCCAGTCTCTGAACATAGGGGTGGCCTTGGGGACAACCATCACATGCTCCCACCAGTAGTGAGAGTTCCCACAACCCCGTGACTTTGCCCCAGGTTTGATAGCTTTTATGGACTGAATGTTTGTGCCCCCTGAAATTCATGTATTGAAATCTAGTCTCCAATGTGATGGTATTAGGAGGTGGGGGTCTTTGGGAAGTAATTAGGTCATGAGGGTAGAGCCCTTATCCATGGGCTGAGTGCCTTTATAAGAGGCTAGAAAGCTAGATTGCTCTCCTTCTGCATGTGAGGATACAACAAAAATCAGCAATGTGCAACCCAGAAAAGGGCTCTCACCAGAGCCTGACCATGTTGGTGCCCTGACTTCCAGCCTCTAGAACTATGAGAAGTACATCTCTGTTGGTCATAAGCCACCCAGTCTATGGTACTTATAGCAGCCCAAGCTGACTTAAGACAGTATTATTTGACAGTATTATTGACAGTATTATTTGATAGGTGCTAAGTAGTATCCTATTATTTGGATTTCCATTTCCTTGATTACTAGTGAGACTGAGCATCTTTTCATATGTTTAGTGACATATGAGTTTCCTCTTCTGTGAAGTGCCTATTTATATTCCTTGCTCATTGTTCTCTAGGGCTGTTTGTCTTCTCTTTTTGAATCTTAATAGTTCTTAGTATCTGGATACTAGGGGGGAGGAGAATGATTAAAAACAGGGAGATAAGAAAATGAAGGCCTTTTAGGGATTTGGTTTGGCTGGATTATACATATATAATGGGGATTGACAAGGATTAAAACTGGAAGGGTAAATTGGGGACAAATGAAAGGCTATTAATGCCAAGTTGAGGGTTTTGTACCTTATTCTGAGATTTATGAGAATCACTGGAAACTTGAGTAGGTGCATGATCTTTTTGGGAAGACTTCTCTATTCCCTCCTACTTCCTGCTTGTCAGGATTGAGTGGGCTTCCTCTGGGCTCCTATAGGTCATTCATTTATATTCTCTCTCTCTCTCCTTCTCTTTTCCTCTTCCTTCTATCTCAGTCTGTTCAGACTGCCACAATAGAATACTGTAGCCTGGGTAGCTTATAAACAGCAGAAATTTCTTTCTCACAGTTTTGGAGGCTAGAAGTCTAAGATCAAGATGCTGGAAGATTGGGCATCTGATGAAGATCCACTTCCTGATTCACAGATGGCTGTTTTTTCCCTGTAATTGTGTATGACAGAATGGCTGGGGAGCTCTCTAGGATGGGACTAATCCCATTCACAAGGGTTCTACCTTCATGACCTAAGGACCCCCTAAAGGCCCCACCACCTCCAAGTACCAGCACATTGGGGGTTAGATTTCACCATATGAATTTTGAGGGGACATAAACATTTGGTCTATAGCACTCTTCCTACTGCATTGACCTGATCTGTTTCTGGGACAGCTTCCCAACCGGAGTGATGTTAGAGCTTTATTCTTGTTTCATCGTAATTAGCACAGTGCCTATTTCAAAACAGCTGCTCAGTAATGATTACTGAACAGAATTCAAGAGCTTAATTTTGGGAAGCAGAGTATGGTATCGATGGATGGGAGAAAAGACAGATCAGCCCAGTTAGAAGCTGGAACATCACCCAGGCAAAAAGCAGTAAAGGTAGTGGAGAAAGGGAAATGATAAAAGCAAAATAAGAGGGACCGCTGAGAATGACCTAGTGATGCTGGAAGCTGGAAGGAGGAGGAGGAGGTCAAGGAGGAGGGTGACCCTGAGATGTTGAGCCTTAGGGGGAGAAGAGTTCAGAATCTCAGAGATGGATGATAATTAAAAATTTTAAAAATGTACAAAGTTGCTTATAATGGCTTAGCATTCTGTAAATTTCAAGGCTTATGTCTTTATAGTGGTAAATACCACTGGTTACTCCAAAAAAGGGAAACTCTGTCCAAATAGAGGACTAAAAATAAATGCAGACTTCCTAGTTCTTCCCTGACATTTTTGCCCAAGAGCCCATATTTAAACATTAATCAATCTACTGACTGTGCTACTTTGTTTCTATAGAGCTTCTTGGTTAGCTGAGGGAAGGAACATGGATATTTGGAGCTGGGCCCTTAGGCGCTGCTTTAGGCCAAGAATTGACGCTTCCGCCCATAAGATATCCTATTGCATGAGACCTGGTGGATGTGAAGCAGGCAAAAAGCCAAGCTCAGTGACACCCTCCTGTAGGCTGGTTGCTGTCGGTTGTTATTGATAAGGATCATCTTCTGTTTTGGAGCCATCAATCAAGATTGGAGATCTAAAATGATAGCTTCTGAGCTTGAAAATCATCCTCATTCTCCATCCTAAGAATTATCCTTGCTCATTTGGAGTGAAAGTCCCCACTGTATAACGGGAAAGGCAACAAGTGGTTTGGGAGTCCCTAAAAGGCACCCGGAGCTGCTTTTGCTGTCCCTCTAATACTAACTCTGCTTACTCACTGGAACAGGGTGGGCACAGTATGGCCTGTGAGCCAAATCCAGCCTCACCCATTCCATTAAATGCTGTCCACAGCTGCTTCCGTGCTACAGTGGCCAAATTGAGTGTTTCAACCAGAGACTGTCTGACCTGCAAAGCTGAAAATGTTTGATATTTTTCGGAAAGTGGGCTGACCCCTGTGTGAGGATGTTAACACCATGAAGACAGAGGCTATGTCTTCTTTTCTGCTTAATTCCCAGAAAAATGGAACACTGGAATTTTTTCTGTTCCTCTTCTTCTGCCTTCAGTTTCTTTCCTCTTCTCTCTTACTCCTTTGCTTCTCTGGCAGCAGTCAGTATCGTTCAAGACCAAAGAGACTGCCAAGCTATGGTGGAAAACGAAACTAGCAGCACTGCCACACCGCGGGCCGGAATGCTGTCTGACCAGGTGCTACCCATGCTGTGCTTTGTAGATGAAATGTGCTTCCTGAAACTCACCATGACCGAAGACTATGGGATTTGGTAATAGTAAGCTGTGGTTCCTTGTGAAAGTTACGAATGTACAAGATCAAGAGGATGACTAGTTTAGGCCAAGTCCCACAAGACATACACATCCGAAGCTTAATTATCAGGCACCTGCCCAGAAAGCTGAGTGTATCATGGTGAGCTTTGGGAAAGGCTCTGAGGAGAGTACCTTTTGGGAGTTCTCATGTAATATATGTCTCAATTCTTTAAGAATATAAATTAAGTTATGACCCAGCAGTAGCACTGCTAGGAATTTACCCAAGGGATACAGGAGTACTGATGCATAGGGGCACTTGTACCCCAATGTTTATAGCAGCACTCTCAACAAGAGCCAAATTATGGAAAGAGCCTAAATGTCCATCAACTGATGAATGGATAAAGAAATTGTGGTTTATATACACAATGGAGTACTACGTGGCAATGAGAAAGAATGAAATATGGCCCTTTGTAGCAACGTGGATGGAACTGGAGAGTGTGATGCTAAGTGAAGTAAGCCATACAGAGAAAGACAGATACCATATGTTTTCACTCTTATGTGGATCCTGAGAAACTTAACAGGAACCCATGGGGGAGGGGAAGGAAAAAAAAAAAAAGAGGTTAGAGTGGGAGAGAGCCAAAGCATAAGAGACTGTTAAAAACTGAGAACAAACTGAGGGTTGATGGGGGGTAGGAGGGAGGGCAGGGTGGGAGGGAGGGGAGGGTGGGTGATGGGTATTGAGGAGGACACCTTTTGGGATGAGCACTGGGTGCTGTATGGAAACCAATTTGACAATAAATTTCATATATTGAAAAAAAAAGAATATAAATTAAGCTAGCAAACTGCTCCATAATGACCTTCATGATGACAGAAGTTCAAATTCTGACTTCTTGGTTTCCACGGAGCTCCATGTTGGACTACGTTGATGCAGAGCCAACTGCCCCATGGCTCACCTCCCTCTCCTGCTTTCCCAAGGGGCCTCACGTGCCACGTGTAGACATGAGTCTGCATGATTGAAGACCACCTTTAATCCAGGAAAGAGGCCCATGCAGGCCCTACAAGCAGACTTTAGAACATTTGGGAAGGGAATTCCAGAGTTCTGGGCCTGATGCCTCCTTGGACACGGGCGTGAAATAACTGGAGGAAGACCAGAGTGGGACTCGCAGGGAAGGCTGCATGGCCAGCCAAGTAATTTAATCTTTTTGGGAAATGGTTTCCTTTTCCAATAAAATGGTGCAAAACAAAACAGTTCGTTAAGGCCTTAGTTTTTGAACACTGAGGTATTTTGTAGTTCTACAAGGCTGTTCTATGAATCTGAAACTTCTAGCACCTAAGTTTTTCTTAACTTGACAACCACCTTGGACAATATGTGGTAGCAATTCTGCCCTGTAAACATCAGGAGTCACAAATGATTAATCTTGGGATCTGCTTGAGGCACTGAATTATCATATTGAGGAAACCAAGCCCCACATAGCTTGGGCTTAGTGGTCTAAGTCTTTCTGGTGCTTGAAACAGCTGTCCCACCAAGGTCATGCTGCCGTATTTCTAGGGATAATCTTTCTTTCTCCATAAACTTTGCAGGACTGGTGTTACAGAACTGCGTCCTTGTTGGCCCCGGGGCAAGTACCCAAGGTGTTACAGGGTATCTTTCTTCCAAGCCCAAAGCTTGTTGTCTGCCTCACTTTCCCTTTACTGTCTCTTTAGGAGAGCATAATAGCAGGCAAAAGTAAAGTTTTCTAGGAGTTTTGTTTTGTTTTACTCAGAGTAAAAGATTCTTTTTTGATTCTCCATTATTCCAAAATCTTCAGCTCCCCCAGAGAACTGGAACCTGAGAAGATCTGGCAACAAGTCACATTCCTGGAATATCTCCTGAGTGGTCTTTTTTCTGAACTATTTCTCTACCTCTTCTTTGTAAATCTTATTAAATCAGATTGGGAGACCTTTTAATAGAGTAATATGTTCTCAGGATATTTGAGCCACGCTTCCAACAGGAATACTCTTCAAAACCAAATGAAGCGTAAACATGCCTGTTCCTCCTGGATTTTTTTCCCCCTGCGTGTGTTTTGTAATTGGTATTTTTTAAAAAAGCATGGCATCCCTGTTGGTCTACCTGCCCTTTGCTGCTGTCTTTAGCTTTCAGAGGTATCATTTTCTTGGACCTATTTCTTTTCTGCATATCTTTCCTTGCTGGGTTTTTATAATGTTTAGTTTGGCAAGTAATTATTGAGTGTTTTTTGTGTGTCAGGAGCCGGGGAAAATGACAGAAAAGACAGACATTTCCAGTGGAGAGCTCAGGTGTAGTTGAGACTGGTAGCTAAACTGAGCTTCCCTCCCCCAGGCAGGGTGGGATTTCCTCCCATATCTGACTCTTCCCAGTCCTGGACTCCTTCCCCAAACCATCACGACCCAGCACAAATGAGTGATTATGCTCCTCTCCCCACACCTTAGTCTCCTTTGTGATATGGTAGTTGCTGACTTAGATGACAAAACCAAACAGAATGCAAGGGCATGTGGTAAGTATCCACAGCATGCTCTGGGCTTTCCCAAACTATTTTAATTCTAGTTAAAATGGTTTTATGGTTTGGGTCATTGGTAGATTAAAAAAAAAGTCAAAACCAGATTAAGCTATGAGGCTACCAGAGTGGTTTTGTAAATCTGTAGTTTCCTGATAAACATCTATAATGGGTAAAGTGGTGGGCCAGTAACTGTGCAGGATTTAAAGCTGTGTAAGCCCTCTGCTTTCTGCCTCTGGGGAAGCATAGGAGTCTCGCTGAGGGAAAAAAGGTCACCTCCTCATGTTCACTTTCTTCCACTTGCCCTTCTCAGGAAGAGCTACTGAGTGTCAGCATCTCTCTCCTGCTTTCCTCCGTCACCCCAGGACTTTGGATTACACTGAGTGTTATGTGTGTGGAGCAGCCCTGCTTCAGAAAGTGCTTGAACTAGGAAGCCTGTCTGTGGACCATATAGAGAAGACCGTCTTGGCAAGGCACTGTTTGCTCTCTTAATCTACAAGTCTCTTAAAATGGTTTGGATTAAAAACGATTATGTTCTGATTCTTTGTGAGCTTTTCTGTGAGCAATCAGATGTCCTGTGAACCACTACCCCCTAACATCCCTGCAGAAGATGCACACGTCAGCACTGTGGAAATGGCACAGCACTGTATGAGTGAGGCGTCGACATCTTTAAACAGTTACATAGACATACTGGATCTCATATCCAACCGAGGATCCACTCTCACCTGCCCTTGCCTCTTTGTCTCCTGTCCTAATTACACCTATGAGGTAGGCACTCAATAAGCTGGGCAAGCAGACAGGAAACCTAGATTCAGGTAATACCCGGCTGACGATGGATAATGTTTACATGCATTACCAGCTGGGTGTTTTCCTCAAACCCTCTAAAGCAGACTTGCCGTGGAACCTCAAGACCAGTCCACTCACTTCCACCCCAGTGTTGCAGAATCCTGCCGTGACTAGCACTTCTGGGACAACTCTCACAGAAGCTCACACAGCGACAGGAAGCTACGCAGGCACAAAGGAGGTCTAAATACCAGATGACGCACACCGGGGAGACGAGTGAATTCAGTCTGTGATAAGCACGTTTGCACTTTATTTTCTCCTTAAAAATCACACACACACACACACACACACACACACACACACACACACACACACAAGCAGATCCATTGAAAACGAGAGTGATATCCAGTCAGTGCCACTAGGAGGGTAGGCTGGGGTTCTACTTCTGCTGGCTGGATGAAAAGGGTTTCACATTTGTTTGCCCGGGTCAGTTTTACCGTCAGGTGTTCCAGGTGAGCAAGTCAGTCTTGGTTTTTCTCTGAAAGAGTCCGCTTTGGAGTCCGCTGCCTGGCCTGCATGTGTTTGTTTCTGCTGCTGAGCTGGTCTGGTCAGATGACCACATGGCAAAGGCTCCCGCATTTCCAGCTGCCCGCGGTTTCTTTCCGGCCATAGCGAATGAGTGGTATGGAGATCAGACCTGTGGAGGAGGTCAGATGGACTCTTGTCATCCTGGATTTTTGAAGAGATGGCACAATGGCTTTTAGATTTTAAAAGTTAAACAGCTGTCAATCAATTGCTGAAGGAAGCTCCGCTGAGGACAGTAGTTCTGTCAGATCACCAACGTATGGGCCATGCTTGTTTCCTTGTCTGCGAAAAGGTTGGACCAGATGACCCCTCAGGTCCCTCTGGCTCTACAGTGTAGACATTACAAAGACTCATGCCATCTGTGTGCACATGCTTACCTCTTACAGGGAAGCTACACCCTCTGTGCAGTTTCCAAAGGCTGTCATGGTATCTTTTGGTTTGTTTTTAGCCTAAAAACGTTACCATGCTCTTCTTGTCTTGAAAACCAAGATCATAACTTAGGTAATTCATGAGGTACAGAATTCCCTTTGTGTAGTTCCTACAGAGGTGGCTCCTGGGAAGCATGAAAATCTGACAGGGGCATGGAAAGGTGGGAGAAATTGAAGCTGGGGTTAGGATAGCAGGCTCCAAATCAAAGTCAGGCATTACGTCCAGCTCCTAGAGAATCGGACACCTTTTTAACTGCAGAGACATGGTGTCTGGTTAGAAGGTACAGGTTGAATTCCTATACCAGTTATGGGGGGTGGGTGGGAGTGTCAGTAAGGAGGGGGTTGGATGTAGGCCTACCCAAATCTGGACAAAGTGTGGTTTATCAATTCTCTGGTTTAAAAATCACACATCCTCTTAAGGAGATGATTAATCTAGTATTAAGGGCTAAGAACATGCTTTGAGGTAGGGCAAAGATCCCAGTAAAGGTTGACAATACTTCAGAAACTAATTGATAAGGTTATGAGTTATACATGGAAACTCTTTAACAATGTGTAAGATTAAGGATCAGACTCACCACCAGAAAAAAAAAAAATCCAATTAAAAAATGGGCAGAGGACCTGAATAGACATTTTTCCAAAGAAGACATACAAAGGGCCATCAGACATATGAAAGGATGCTCAACATCGCTCAACATCACTCAACATCAGGGAAATACAAATCAAAACCACAATGAGATGTCATCTCATACTAGTCAAAATGGCTAGTATCGAAAAGATAAGAAATAACAAGTGTTGGTGAGGATGTGGAGAAAAGGAAACCCTCATGCACTGTTGGTGGGAATACAAATTGGTGCAGCCACTGTGGAAAACACCGTGGAAAACAGAAATACCATATGATCCAGTAATTCCACTTCTGGGTATTTACCCAAAGAAAACAAAAACACTAACTCACAGGGATACATGCACTCCTCTGTTTATTGCAGCATTATTTACAATAGCCAAGATATGGAAGCAGCCCAAGTGTCCACTGAGAGATGAATGGATAAAGATGTGGTATATTGTGGTAAGCATAGCATAAGGTATAGAGAAGTTGAATTATTATGTTGTATACCTGAAACATAACATTGTGTGTCAACTATACTCAAATAAAAAAACTAAAGAAAAAGATGTGACATAGAAACACACACACACACACACACATACATACATACATACAATGCAATATAATTCAGCCATAAAAGAATGAAATCTTGCCATTCATGACAACATGGATGGACCTAGAGGCTATGATGCTAACTGAAATAAGACAGAAAGACAGATACCATGTGATTTCACTTGTATGTGTAACCTAAAAATCAAAACAAATAAGTCAGAAACACTCATAAATACAGAGAATAAACTGGCGGTTGCCAGAGGGAGGGGTGGGGGGCATGGATGAAATAGGTAAAGATGATAAAGACGTACAAACTTGCAGTTATAAAATAAATAAGTCATGGGGATGAAAAGTATGGCATAGGGAATACAGTCAATAATATTGTAACAATGTTGTATGGTGACTATCATGAGCATTTGTAATGAATATAATTGCCAAATCACTACAGTTTTACAACATTTTATGTTGTACACCTGAAAGTAATATTGTATGTCAATTACATTTCAGTTAAAAAAAATTGCATACCAAAAAAAAAAAAAAAAAAAAAAAGAATAAGGGTCAGGAACTCGTCTGAGTTGTTCCTGATTCTGGAAACACATGTGATGGTCACTCAATCATAAACCGTAGTTGACTGATCATCTATCTACTAGTTTTCTATCAAAACCTTGACCCTTACTTGTTTCCATAAAACAGATTGTGACCCTCTATAAACCTCATCCCAAAAGATATTTTCCAGTACTGAGTACTTTAAGAACTCAAAACATCCTTGATAAGTAGTCACACTGCTCTGAAGATAATGAAATGTTGGTGTGGTCCTTGCTCACAAATTGGGGCTGGGAAGCCACCAGCCTGATTGAATTTCATCAAGCTGTGCTCTCACATTTCTTTGGAGGCAAGTGGTGAATGTTTACTAGAACTTATTGAGAGACATGACCTTTTTCTTGTTTGTAAGAGACATTAAGGGAAATTATTTTAAAGTAGTACAATGTAAACAAGAATGTAGTTACTATTGGTTTCGTGACATTTATTTACATACAATGTTATACAAGAGGATTTTTGCAAACCTTTATAAAGGTAATATATCATTAAGTCAGACTTAGGGTTTAAGCCACAAATTTATTATAAAAATGTGCCAATTTAATAAATGTGTTGCAGTAGGTTTTCTAATATTTGTATACTAAAATGTGGCAAACAAAATAGAAAAATGGTCACATCCAAGAAGAGGGACAATTTTGGAATTAAATGCTGCAGATCACAGACAATCAGCGGCCCCTGCCTGGCCTAGGGATGACCTGGTTTATCCCTTTATACTGGGTGGTGGTGGGGAGACCATTGCCAGTTCTAAGAAATACTTTTGCTGCCCAGTGATGTATTTTAAGTTACAAAAGATATTCATAACTGGAAATGGCGTTCAAAGAATAATTTTCTACAGGTGTAAACATCAAGTATAAGATTTATAAATGAGGAAGAGTGGCCAGAAAATATTAGCAGAACTATCATTACCTGGACAGATGCCTTTATTTAGGCCTTTCTGGGTCCTCTAGGGAGATGGGGTGGGGGCAAGGTTAACCTTGTCAAGTAGCTATTAGATCTCTACTGGTCAAGAGCAAAGGGAAAAATTCATTGCAAGCATGGCCTTGAAAAGAAGTGTTTCAATCCATGGCAAGATTTGTGTGTTTTTTGCAATTAAGAAGCCTGTGGGAGGAATGAGAATTTTATAGGAAATAAGGTTTTGCACATCTTTACTTACTGTAAAACTGCTTTGATTTTATTCTCCAGGTAAGTTTGGATAGAATGGCTGAATTAATTTGTCCCTTTAAAATCCCAGGCTTGGGATGCCTGGCTGGCTCAGTCAGTAGAGCATAAGACTCTCAATCTCAGGGTCCTGAGTTCATGCCCCATGTTGGGCATGGACCCTCCTTAAAAAAAAAAAAAAAAAATTCCCAGGCTTCAGCCAAGGCACTTGGATCCTGGTGCCTCCTGCAGTACTTTGCTCTCTCTCTCTTTCTGGCAACTGGGATGAGGTGGACATGCTCCTTACATGGATCACCATGCCAGGAGAGGCTCCTGGAAGCACCTAACCCAAAGGTTATCACAGGCCAGGACATACCTTCTGTTGCTTCTTCCTCCACCATCTTGATACATTTTTTAAATTAATTATTTTTTAAGTAATCTCTACACCCAACATAGAGCTCAAACTCACAACCCAAGGTCAAGAGTAGCATGCTCCACTGACTGAGTCAGCCAGGGGCCCCTTGACATTTTTATAAAGAACAAAGAGCCCTCTTCCCAAAACAGACAATCTTTGCTCTAACCAAATATGTCCACCATTGAAATGGAGTGTCAATTAATTTCCTTCCTTTGAAACTCAAACATATGACCAAAAACATAAATGTCAAGTATCCCAACAACCCAAGCATTTAAATATTCTCTATTTTCCCTGCGTCATATTTCCAAAATCCAAGTTTTTTCATTATAAGCAAAAACGTACAGGAAAATTCTTTTCAAAAACACTCTCCCACACCACCCAGATGGCTCCCTGATCACAAAAGGAAACTACACAACCACTGACTGAACAGGCCTTAGCTCAGAACTGGTGGGGAGTGGCAGGGATGTGGTGATGTGGTGTGGGTGGAGTTCTCTGTGGGAGGCGTATCTGGGCCTTGGGGTCCCTCAGGCCCAGTGGACCAGTCCCCAAGCTGAGGATGTGCCTCAAATAGTGAACTAGGAGAGAGTGACAGGAGTACCTTGGCTTGTCGGCTTGCTCCAGCAGCTCGAGGGTGCAAAGGGAGGTCATGAATTTCAGTGTGCTGTTTAGCAAAATTCACAAATACCTAGAAGCAAGAGTAGGAGAGAAAGAGTAGGTAGATGTTTCCAGAAGAATGGTATCTGCCACCCATCACTTCCTTTCTCTTTTCCCAGTTAATATACAGCCCTGCTAGAGCAGCCATGTTCCGCAGGAGAGGTAGCCTAGCCACGAGTGCCCAGGATAGGGCTGGTTTCTTAGAATTCTGAGCTAAGCCAAAGGAATTCCTGAGGGAGGATTCAAAGGCCTCAGGGCAGATTCTCAGCTAGCAACTACCCTCCTAAACCTCTAAAGAAACTGAAAACAAAAAAACAAAAACAAAAGCAGGAGTCTGATCTCTTCTCTCTTCTGTTCTTTATTCATCGTGCACTATGGCTAGGACTCTCTCTCCTGCCTTCAACCACTGGCAAGAAGGTGCTGGGGAGCCAGCTCCTCAAAGGGGAAATGGAGACTTGCCTATTCCCATTGCTTTATTAAACAATCTTAAGGATGTTTATTTAAAAAAATAGCAACAACAAAACCCTCAGAAACCACGCAAACATCCAAATGGATGAATGGATAAACAAAACGTGGTATGTACATACAATGGAACATGACTCAGCCTTTAAAAGAAGGCTGACACGTACTACAACATGGATGAACTGGAGGACATGATGTTAAGTGAAATAAACCAGAGGCCGAAGGACAACTGTACGGTTCCACTTACACGAGGTAGGTGGAGTAGTCAGTCAACAGAAAGTAGAACGGTGGTTAACAGTGGCTGGTGGCGGGGGGGTGGGGAGCAGTTAATGGGGAATTATTGTCTAATGGATACAGAGTCTCAGTTTGAGAAGATAAAAGATTTCTGGAGATGGATGGTGGTGATCCAGTTTACAATAATGTGACTGTACTTAATGCCACTGAATTGTACATTTAAGAATGGTTAATTTTGTTATGTATACTTTGCCATAATAAAAAAAAAGTGATCACATTAAAAACCCTGACATACTGCACACAGGTTTATCAAAAATCACTGAATTGAACACTTTGAATGGGTGCATTTGAATGTATGTAAATTAAGCATCAGTAAAATTGATTTGAAAAGATAACAAAAGCTACCACCACAAGGCAGGAAGGATGAAATAAAGTCATAGTATAGTGGGGAAGGATGATGTCAAGTCAGTGAAATTTGCTTGTATTTCTAACATATTTCTAACATATTGTTAGAAAACAATTTCTGATCTACCAAGCTTTACTCTAATGGACAGAGGAACCAGAGTGTTAAAAATCAGGCATGCCGTGCTCCCTATCATGTGGCTTCCAGCCCAGCCTGTGCATCAGTTCTGTACATGGTACCCCTCAGGCAACTTGCCTGGTCCAGTGTGGTCTGCGTGACTGAGTACTCCTCGATGAGCAGGCTGTCCTTGTGGGAGATGAGCAGCCGGAAGATCCGGGCCAGGGAGGAGGAGGAGACCTGGAACTGGAGCATGTTGTAGTGTCTCTCCCTCTGCACGCTGCCCGGGAAATTCCCCTGGAAGAACTGCTCCACTGGATTCAGGTCCGGAAGCAAGTCTTCCTTTGGGGATTTGATTTTCATTGTGACAATGTAGCCATCTCCAAACCTAGGGGATACACGTGGTGGCATGGCACAGACATGTTAGTGGCTGGGTCCAAGACAATTCCAAAATAAGGAATAGATACATCAAAAATACTGGGGATTAAAGGCCCATAAAACAGACCTTGTGTGTATGTTTAAAACTAATAGGAAAAAAAAAAAACCAATGACAGTTCCTGGAGAGATAGATTGATACTAGTTTTTAGAGGTCTAAATGTCTGTGTGGTGAAGTAAGTCACCAGACCTGTGACACAGATGTTCCTTGCTCCCTTCCCTCCCACATCCCTGCTGAAGTCAAAGTGGTTTGAGCCCCTTGGGGAGATCACCACCTACACATGAAGGAATATGGGGCTAGTGTGTACTCAGTGATAGAAATGCTGCCTGGTCCTTCTAAGGGATCTCCAGGAGGGAACAGAGACTTAGGAAGGCAGCACTTCCCTGTGGAAGCTTCCAGAAAAAATGAAGCTGCTAGGGTCAGAACTATAAGTGCTTCTCTCTTCCCCTCACCAGGTGAACTGGTCACCCACATATGAAAAAAGACTGGTCCACCAGGGAGTGCGGCTAGCTGGCTTCCCTACATGCTCATGTCAGGGTATACTGTGTCAGTTCTAATTTATTTCAATGCTCCCTCCATGACCAAGGGTTGTTCCCCTCTACAATAAAATACCTTTCCATTCAGCTCCAGAAAACTGACGGTCTCTCCACATTGGAAACATTCCCCTCTCACCTGTTCTCCCATGAGGACAGTGAGGAGTAAGAGGGAAAGGGGTAGGGAATCCATCGTGTCTTCTGCATTTGGGCCCAGGAAGCTATGACACGGGTCTGGTGGCTTCATATGCTGATGTCCCCCTAGATATTTGTGCAGTGACCTAGCTGTCATTGCTCAAGGGGCCAAACACCCAAAAGCAGCGAATCTACTAGACCTTGCTGTCAATGGCTTATCTGCCCTGATGCATATGAAGGATGATGTGTCCTGTGCAACAGTCCCAGGGTTACATCAAAACTAAGCCTCTTGGCCTACATAAGGTGGGTTATGTACTGTTCTTTTACCAACTAGCACACTGACTTTTATATTCTGGGCTCTTACAAAGTGTTTGTTAAATAAATGAGTGGTAACTATAAATCTACCCTTCCTAGTTTTTAAAGCATATCAGAATGCAAGGAAGCATGGCATTATTATCATAATCTTATTTTAACTGATTGTTGGCTTTGGCACACAAACTATTATTCATAATGCATTATATCTAGTAGTTTACAATTTGTAGGGACAGGGTAATCCTACTGAAGATTATTGGCATTGTTAGTTTGTCATATACTACATTGTTACTTCTCAAACCCCAAAGCATACATGTGTCAGAAAGGAAAACTGATTCCCAGGCCATTTGGTCCCCTAACCATCCCTATGTTGGTCATGGACTCTTCTTCAATTGATCATGAGTGCTGGATCCATGGAGATAAGTGGTGGGATAATGAGGCAGTGGTAGTGACCCTCCCTCATCTCAGCCAGGCTCTGTATGCCCCAATCAGATCCCCATCTGGAGACTCAGGGAACCCTCAACCACAGGCAATTAGCCCAACACAGACGAGTTTCTTTCAGCACAGCAGCTTTCTCTGTTGCTGTGGAACAAGGACCATACCATACCTCTGACTGTGGGATAAAGGCAGCAGGACCCTCCCAAGTGTCAGCAGAGAGCACAGGGCCTGGCTGACTCCCCTCTACTCCCAAGAAAGGTAACAAAGGCAATCCGCTAGCATATCCTTACTTGTACTTGAGGTGCTGAATGGTGCCCAGACACTGAAAGGTGCCTTTTACCATGATGGCCAGCCGGGTACACAGAGCCTCACATTCTTCCATGCTGTGGGGCAGGAGAGAGGAAGTAAGAAGTAGGGAGGACTCCTGTCTGCCTAACTGCTCCATCCCAGCCCCTGGGAATCTCTTGCCTGTGGGATGTGAGGACCACAGCTCTCCCTTCTCTGATGATGCTCACGATGATGTTCCACAACATGCGGCGTGCCTGGGGATCCATGCCCGTGGTGGGCTCATCCTGTGGGGAGACAGAGAGGGCAGTGAGCTAGGCTTGGAGCCAGCCTCTCCTGGTTATTGCACCCTGCTTGGTTGACTCTCTCTGAGCAGCTGTGCTCTCTGCTCTCTGGCACACAATAGGCAAAGTGCCTCCCCAGTGGGCAAGACTTGGGGAATCTAGGCTTTGGATATGGAAGACAGAAGATGAACCAGGAGAATAAAGAGAAATTATGATACCCATTGGCCCATTTCAGCCCATGAATGGGTTAAAGTTGATTAAGGCAATGGGAGAATGATATTAAAAATATAAAAAAGCAACAACCCTACACATACATTTACAAGGAGGCAGAGAGATAGCCCAGGTGACTTTTATGAGTCACCTCCCAGTCCTGAGACTCCTGCCCTCATAAACCCCAGACCACATGGGCACAAGGGCCTTCAGTCTGGTACAGATCCAGTGAGAATCACATGACCCTTTGATCTAGGCCAGTGCTCCTGCCCACTTTGTATCCCAAACAGACCTCCTCAGTAGTAATTCCTGACTGGAGGGACTGAACTTCCCTGCTGTAAGCCTGTGGGCCCACAAGAGAGTTCCCAGGGACTCACAGTAAGAATATGTTGTGACTCCAGTTTCCCCCAAGAGTTGTGAATCAAACACTGGGTTGATTTGTTCAAAACAAGCAGTATAGGAAACCGTCTAGATGAAAAGAGACCGTAGCAGTTTCTAAGTCTACTGCCCCAAACACAGAGATGCAGCACTTATTTTAAGCCCTTGGGCTCATCTGTCCCTGCAGGTCCTGGTGGTCCTTACCAGCAGCACCAGAGGCGGGCAGCCTATCAGTGCAATGGCTGTGGAGAGTTTCCGCTTATTGCCTCCACTATAGGTGCCAACCAGGCGGTCTGCATAAAGAGACAGGCCCAGGCTCTGAATACTCCAGTTTGTCACCTAGGGAAGAGAAAGAGATCCCATTTGGAAAAGATATACAATCAAACACATCAAACCTCCACCAATTCAAAGTCTTGGGCTCCCAGATCTCACACCTTCAGGATAGACCCAGCTAGGCTGAAACAAGGCCACCTGCTGGCTCATGTGGTGGTTCATGGGCTTCAGGAGCCAGATGTCTCCCTTCCACACTGTGCCTGACATCACAGTGTGGCTTGGTGTAGCCCCCTGAGAAATGACCTTCAGCCTTGTGAAGAGCAAGACTATGCTTCTCACCCAGTGTTCCAGACTATGGCTAGAGTGGAAGACTCCTAGGGTCTCAGACCTGTTGCTTCCATCCTTCAACCGGGTCACACTTGAAGTCTCATGCATCTAATATATACTTATTGAGCAACTACTATGAGTCAGGCACTGGAGAATAATGGTGAACACATCCATTGTTGTTGTACTCACAGGGTGGAGGATGACACACAATCAAAATAAACAAAAATGACAGGTTGTAATAGGGCTTTGAGGAAAATCAACAGGAAAAAATGATTAAGAAAACAGTGTGAGAGTGTGTGTGTATGAATGTGCACAGGAAGAAAACTAGACAAGTCTTTGGAGACAAGGCCACCATGCTTCTGCCTTCTGTGCTTATAACTCTGCCTGGAATGTTCTTCCCCTAGATATCCACGTGACTCCCTCTGTCACCTCTTTTAGGTCTTCACTAAGAGGTCACTTCCTCTGTAATGCTTGCCCTGGGCCACCCTACTTGAAAGTGCAATTCCTCCCCCCAACAATTCTTTCCTACTTTATTTTTCCCTTACCGGCTTTTCACTTTCAAATGTACTGTGTATTTTATTTACTTATCTATTATCTGTCCCACTAGAATGTAAGTTTCACTTTTTAACTTATTTGGAATAGTTTCCAACTTATAGAAATGTTTAAAAATAAGAATAATACAAAAACACTCATAAACACTTTACTCTCTTTTCTTTCCTCTTTCCCTCTCTTACACACACACACACACACACACACACACACACACACACACATGCACACATGCACACACGATTTTTTCAGAGCCATTTAAGGTAGTTACATATCGTGGCCCTTTACTCCTAAATACTTCAGTGTCTACTTCCTAAGAAGAGGAATACTCTTACATAACCTCAGTATAGTTATCAATGTCAGTAAATTTAACATTGTTATGATATTTTCATTTGATCTACCCTTCATAGTCTGGTTCTGTCAACTGGCCCAATAGTGTCCTTCATGGCATTATTCTCTTTTCAGTATAGGATACAATCTAGTGTCCATTACTCAGTCACTCTGTCTACTTAGCTCTTGTGGTCAGAACATTTCCATAGCCTTTGTCTTTTAGACTTTGATACTTTTGAAGGGTACAGCCCCTATATATATATATTTTAATAGAATGTTCCTTTAGAGTTTGTCTGGTATTTTCTCATGATAATATTCAGGTTACACATTCCCAATCAGAATATTATGGAGGTGAAGCTGTGTCCTTCCCAGAGTATCACCTCTAGGGGTAGAAATGTCCAGGTGCCCCTCACAGGGGATGTTGATTTTGAACACCCAATTAAGGTGTTGTGTAATTTCTCCATTGTGAAATTATTATGCTTCCCCCTCACAACCAATAAACAATCTGTGGAGATACTTTTAAGATATACAAATATCTTCCTTCTCAAAAAAGTTTCCCCTAGATTTAGCAGCCATTGATGATTCTTGTACAGTCCAATCTTTATTATGATCACTGCAAAATGATTTTTCCAACTCTAGAATTTCTTCCACACTAACCAGTTGGCTCTAAGCATTTGAGTGTAGGCAGAAACCATCCCCTTTTCTCTTGTTTATCTATTTAACAGTATGGAGTTATGAATTCCCATGGCTCTCCCAATGTTTTATAATTTGTCATGGTATTTAATTATTTTGACGCTCAAATTGTACCATATTTGGCTATTGGGAGCCCCTTTGAGATGGTTCCTATGTGGCTATGACATGGTTCTTTTTTTTTTTTTTTTTTTTAAGCACTTTACTTTCTGGTATAATAAGATGTTCCAAGCTCATTTTATACCTACATTTTCCCAGCCCTGGAATTTGTCATTTGTCTGAGGAGTTATGGTTCCTGTTATTGGGGAATGAGATTAGACACCAAAATTTGGGCTTTAAGTTGTACTCACTGCTACTAGAGTATTTCTGCTTCTTGGCCCTTTCAGAGGACAGATATAAACATACACAAACATGCACATGTGTATGTATACACATTTATATGCATATGTGCAATATACACAAGCCCATATGCATGCATGCACAAACACATGCATATCAATATTTCATGAGTTCACAGAGATATTTTAATTCCAATCCAACCCCACAGGGTTCTTTCTTGCTTTCCCCCTTTCCATATTTGTAGGTCTTTTCTTACACAGCGAGAACTCTGGCTTCAAACAACATTAACACATGTATTCATTTACTTAATCCAGTAACACATCTAAAAATGTTTCAGAATTGCTTTCCTCATGACACCATAAAAAAACAAATCAACTAAAAGGAGCTTGGAATTTGTTTGTAGTTCTTTCCCTCTGCTCTGCCTGCCCAAGGCTGAGGAAATATAGTCAGATACTGTGCCCTCAGTTATTTGTAGTTCTTTTCCTCCCTTTCTGTATGGTTATGATACTTACTTCAAATAAAATTGGATTAATTTGTTTCTATTTGCTTTCAGAGTCAGAATTTTCTTTTTGTTTTTATTTTTACCCCCTTCCCATTTTTATTAATTTAGTTTTATTTTATTAATACACAGAACACTAACATGCTTCCAAGAGTCAAAACCATACAAAAAGATATCCTGAGAGAAGTGTTATTCCCTCCCATTTCCATTTTACCCCATTTCCCTATTGTTAGTTACCAAATTCATTGTGTTTTAGGCCAATCATTCCTGTATTTGTATTTGTAAAGCTAAGCAGACATATGTCTGCTTTCTTGGTTTTCCTACTTTCTTACATTAAAAAGTAGCATCCTACAGCCCATTGTAATAGTGTCTTAATGTATGGAGTTGACAAATCACTGCTATACACCTGAAACTAATATAATATTGTATGTCAACTATACTTCAATAGAAAATAGTGGGAGAAAAAAAGAATTCTACATGTGCTCTTTTACCCTTTGCTTTTTTCACTTAAAAATATCTCTTGGGGGGCACCTGGGTGGTTCTGTCGGTTGAGCGTCTGACTTTGGCTCAGGTCATGATCTCACGGGCTGTGAGTTCGAGCCCCGTGTCAGGCTCTGGGCTGACAGCTCAGAGCCTGGAGCCTGCTTTGGAGTCTGTGTCTCCCTCTCCCTCTGCCCCTCCCCCACTTGCACTCTGTCTCTCTCTCAAAATAATAAATACATATTAAAAAATTTTTTAAAATATCTCTTGGAAATAACTGCATTATCAGTTCACAGAGATTTTCTCTCTCTGTGCATGCATGTGTGTATGTGTGTAACAGCTGCATAAGATGTATTCAACCAATCTCCTATGCCTGTATGTTTAGGTAATTTCTAATGTTTTAATTTTTTGTGACTACTAGTACAATGAATAACTTTGTGCATATGCATTTTGCGCTGTGGGAGGTATATATCTGGGGTAAGCTCCCAGAAGTGGGATTGCTGAATCAAAGGGTAAATACATGTATTATTTTGTTAGATATGAAGGCAGGGATTTTCTTGTTTTGTTTACTGCCATACCCCCATTTTCTATAACAGTATTTGGCACATAGTAGACACACAGTAAGCATTTGTTGAATGGATAGCATGCTCTAACTTTCCCACGTCTAAATAAATGCACTCTCACGAAACAGGTTTAGGGTTTACCAAACTTCTGAGTAGCCACAAGAAACCATTTTTTACCCTTTCGATTTCATCTGCTGGTACGCCTCGAAGACGGGCATAAAGATAAAGATGTTCTCGCCCTGTGAGCAGGTCATCGACTGCATCAAACTGAGGACAGTAGCCCATACTTTGATGGACATCAGATATATTGGTTAAAATACTGCAAGAAGAAAAGGCAATTAGCAAGTTTCCTTCATAGAGGGGGTGACGAGAGAACTGGGGCTGGAGAGCTTCCGCCTGTGAGATAAGCAAGCTACCTCTTCTGCTTTGCTTCAGAAATGTGCGCAACATTTACAAATCAAAGCAGAAGCCCTTTGGTTAGAAACTGATGAACTCTGGAATTCTGAGCTTTGAATCCAATAGATCTTTTCAAGTTTCTCTGTCTAGGATAAACTGAATATCTCTTACCCAAAATTAGCTTTACTTTTGGAGTGGATCACCTCACATGTGGGTTTAAAGACAAAGGGAAGATCAAGTGTTAGAAAACGTCAGTGATTTTTGATCCCTTTCAAACATTTGGGCAATACAGAAGATGCATGCTTCTGAAAGGAAGTAAACTTGATCTATCTTTGCCTATTGGCAGATATACAGTAAGCGAAAGAGGAACCAGTCAGATCACTACCCAGAGCCAGACACTGGCAGGGAGCAGAGAGGAAGTGAAATGAGTTCTATTAACTCCCTTTCACTGATATATTCTCCCTCAGTAGAAAATACACTATCTTGATGAAAACAAACTGTCCATAGACTGGTCCAATCTCTCCCTGCTTCCCTTGTAGCTTAGGGTCTATGAACAAAAGATACAGGCAAGGGGCGCCTGGGTGGCTCAAGTCGGTTAAGCGTCCGACTTCGGCTCGGGTCATGATCTCGCCGTTTCTGAGTTTGAGCCCTGTGTTGGGCTCTATGCTGACAGCCTGGAGCCTGCTTCGGATTCTGTGTCCCTCTCTCTCTGCTCCTCCCCCACTCACACTCTGTCTCTCTCTCTCACAAATAAATAAACATTTTTTTAAAATTAAAAAAAAAAGATACAGGCAATATGATGGGAGAGGCACCATGTAGTCCCCCACTATAACAAAAAGTACTTCAGGCATGGCTGGGCCAATTAAAACCACCCAGGAAAGCAAGGACAGTACTTTGCCAAATTCATGGGAGCTGCCCTCCCAGAGAAACCCAATCTTGCATCTTAAATCCAAAGTTGTGTTCCAGTTTCCATTTCATCTAGCTTCCCTCTTGTAAGTATCAGGCTGTGTCTTACTTGGGCTGTCATTTGATGTCTTATGGTAAATCCTATTACATCCTCCTGCCTGCTGTCCCTTAGCCCCTCAAGATTCCTTTTGTTACAACTGTCAAGTTATTTGCTTGGTTGCAGGCTAAGCTGCATCTACAGATGAGGCAGATTAAGCCATGGCCTGGTTGCACCCTGCTTGTTTGTTTGCTTTAAACCCAACAGGGATGGTGGAGAAGGCTGGGGAACCAAATTCGTCCTGTCTGAGCCATGTTCAGTGGACATTCAGCCATGTTGCTGAGGATGGCTTCCAGGAGACAGAAGGAGGCCTTAGTCAGGCAGTTGCTGAGTGAAGTCAGCACTGCCTAACTCCTCTTATAAACCAGGGCAGAGGGTTCCTCAAGGCACATCTAATGCCCGTGAGCTCTGCTGTTTAAGGAGCAGCCTGGAAAATGGCAAACAGCATAGGTTCATGTTCTTGATCCTGTGCCACAGAGGACCAGTGTGTTTACTCATACCTTATTACAGAGAACAGCAGGCACCCTCCAGAATCCAAGGACACATGCCAGTTTTCCCTTTATAAAGCTCCTTGGCCTGGCAAAGCCAAGGATCAGCACAGAAATAGCCAATTCAGACTAAGGCCCCTGAAGGCTCTTAAACCAGCCCCCATTTAGAAACTTGATCCAGAGAAAGGATGCTTCACCACAGGGGTTCTTAACCAGGGACTCAGGGAACATAAATGTGATTCAGGGCACAGTAAATTCCCTTAAACTCTTTGCAAAAAATGTATGGAAGGAGGTAATGGGGGATAATGGTATATGTATGTATGTGCACGCGCACACACACACACACATATAAAGTATGTTTTTAATATATATATATATGGTTTTAAAAAAAAAGATTTTAAAAAAGTAATCTCCATACCCAATGTGGGGCTCAAACCTACAACCCCAAGATCAAGAGTCACATGCTCCACCAACTGAACCAGCCAGGTGCCCCAACAATGGTATATTTTTTAGGAAGACTGCGCAAGTGTTCATCAGATACTCAAAGGAATCCACGACCCCAGAAAGAGTAAGAACCACTGACTTGGTGCTTCCCAGAAGTTTCCAAGAATCCATGCTAAGAGGAGCATGTCTTAACAATCACAATTAATTTCAGTTTCCCAGAGAGTCTATGTCTTATACTTGTGGACCATGCTCTCTTGGAGGTCTACTCATCCACACAGCTCTTCCATGCTCTCAGAGTCACCCTCAGTACAGAATCTGATGCTCACTCTCCCTATGCTGGGATGAGAACATGGCCGAGGACCTGTGACAGGCACCCTGAGACAGGATAAGCAAGACACTCACCTCTTGCCTGCTATAGTGGCATCGCCTGAAGTCACTGTGGTATCCCCAGTAAGCATCTTGAACGTGGTTGTTTTGCCAGCTCCATTCACTCCCAGAAGACCAAAGCACTGAGGGAAGACACACAGAACTGGCCTCATCCTAGAGTCTAAGAAGCCTAAGGAATGTGGAATGTCAGGCCCTAGGGCAGGTGTGTGGGCAGGTGGGAGACATTCTAGACCTGTGCTGCCATTACAGAGGCCACTGGCCATGTGTGGTGCGGGCTAGCAGGATTTGCCACCCCAACATATGCCACTTTGGCATAAGGATGATTTTAAGCTGAAAGCAATTAAGTAGCAGCAGATACGAGAAAAGCTCTCTGTCCTCCCGTTTGCCTAAAAGCAGGACTTAAATTTATAAGGTGTCTCTTCTTCTCCTCTGTACCAGGAAGAACAAAAGTTAACTGCCAGAAACAACTTTGAAACCTTGGCCTGGAGACAGCACCAGAGGAATCTACATAGCAAACTTTGCTAACTAGACTTTATCTGCCATTACTTTCCTCCACATTTGCCTTCCTATAATTTGCCACCCCTACTGACTCCAGGCTCTTTCCCCTTTGTCTTGTCACTTCTCTGAAAACGTATCATTCCTTTGCTAAGATGCAATGCAAGCCCAAGTTCTAACCACCCCATGTGTCATTCACCTCTGATGGGTCCCTTGTGTAGGTGCCACACATGTGCTAATAAATGTCTGTTTGTTTTTCTCTTCCTAATGTCTTTCATCAGTCAAATTTACAGTGGTCTACCCAGAGAACCCAGAAGAGTAGAGGAAAGAGGATTTCCTCCCTTACAGTGACTACTGAGCACTTGAAATGCATCTAGTCTGAATTGACATGTGCTGTATGTGTAAAACACACCCTGGATTTTGAAAACGTAAAACAAAACAAAAAACAAACATAAAATATTGAATCAATAGGGGCGCCTGGGTGGCGCAGTCGGTTAAGCGTCCGACTTCAGCCAGGTCACGATCTCGCGGTCCGTGAGTTCGAGCCCCGCGTCAGGCTCTGGGCTGATGGCTCGGAGCCTGGAGCCTGTTTCCGATTCTGTGTCTCCCTCTCTCTCTGCCCCTCCCCCGTTCATGCTCTGTTTCTCTCTGTCCCAAAAATAAATAAAAAACGTTGAAAAAAAAATTAAAAAAAAAAAAAAAAAAAAAAAATATATTGAATCAATAATGTTTTATATACATTACATGTTGATGTGACAATATTTTGAATACACTGGGTAAAATCAATGATCAAGATTAATTTCACCTGTTTTCTTTTTTTTCTTTAAATTTTTTTTCATGTGGCTGCTAAAAAATTTCAAGTGACCTCTGTGGCTGCATTTTATTTCTTTGGGATAGCTCTGCTTTAGAAGGGAGAAGAGGTGTGCACAGGAGTCCGCAGGGTACCCACCTCTCCAGGCCGGACTCCGACACACAGCCTGTCCACTGCTGGGCTGGAGGAGCCTGAATAAATCTGCAAGATGCAGAGAAACTGGACTGAGAACTGAGAGAGGTTAGAGAGAGCAAGGGGCTAAGGATGGTTTAGGTGAGAACTACCAACATGAGGAGGTTATACGTTGGCACAGGTGTTCGGAGAAGTGTCGTGAGCACTGGGAAACCTCAAAGCCGACCTGCCGTGCAGAGAAGGAACGGAGAAGGCTTAGTGAGGCTCGGTTGTAGGGGCTCTCACCGAGGCCCTGTGCCTGTGCCCAAGATGAATACTAGGGAGAATGCTCTGGAATTAGGTGTTCTTGGAAGACAAGTTAAAACACAGTTCTGACAACCTCGCGTAAATTAGGAAAATGAATTGCCTGTACGGGCATATTGCTGATGATACCAAAGGCAAATTACAATGTTGTAATTATGTTGTTGTGCCATTTCTGGATCCAACTGGCACCTCAAAACTAACTCACCTCCACCTATTCCCTTACCTTGGTCAGTTCATTTAGCCTTAAGATATCAGTTTTATTTCCCCCACTAATAATTCTTTGTCTTTCTTCAGCCACATCATCATCTTCATCTATAATGGGCTCCTTAGCAGGCTCGGCAACCCTACAGGAGGGAAAGGGGACAGGACTGAGTTGGTGTACCGCGTCCCTGGCACTCTCCTTTTCCTATTACTTTCTTCCCGTTCCCTCACTTCAGCTCCAGCCTTGCCTTATATCCCCTAATGCTTGATTCTCAAAAGGACTCCAAACAGAAGAGTTAGACATTAGGCAGAGAAGGCAAGTCCTCGAGTCCAGAGTCAGCCTTGTTCCCAGTTCTGGCCTACCCATGTGTGACCTTGGACATGTCACTAAACCTCTCTAAACGTCACCTCCTTCGACGATATGGTAGGGAGGGGATAACAGTGTCCACCTCATAGACCGTGGAGAAGATGAACTTGGCACAGCCTCTGGCAAAGAGTCAGAACCCAAAACCTGGTAGCTGTTATCATTATTAAAACACTTCATCTACGGTAAGCACTCAGTGAATGTCACCCAGCTCCCACTTATCTTTAGAACTAACTCCTCCACCAACCTTTTGATCAACCCTTGCTCCCCAGCCTATGCTGGTCTTTCCCAATTCCCAGCTTCTGCAGGCATTTCCAGGGCCTCAATGCTCTCTTCCTCCTGCCCTGCCAAACAGAATCTTCCCCATCCTTAAAGACACAGCTTCTTCTATGACACCCTCCCTGACCACCCTGGCCTATAAACTTTCTTTCCTCCCTCACTGGCCACATCTAATTCATGTCTAAATCTTGCCTTGCTTACCATTTATCCAATCAACCTATTTTTCTCCATCTCCCAATGCCCTGAACTCCTATCCAGGCCACCAATGACTCTTGCCTTGCCTTGGTGCCCAAATGGCCTCCTGTCTGGTCTCTCCTTCTAGACCTGGAAGATCACTCACCTGCCTGATCAAAATACCCCAATAGCTCCCTGCTGCCTTCAGACTTAAACTTGAAGTCCTCATCGAGGTGAGAGAGCATTTTAGGACTTGGCTCTGCCTACCTCTCCAGGCTCTTCTCTCAGCCCCTTCTTCCTCCCCCTTCACAGCTATCCTGAACTCTCCACACGTTAGCATGTTCTCTACCAAAAGCACCCTTTCTTCTGTCCTTCCCTTCTTCTCTTTGCCTGGTTGCCTCTCAGCATAGGCATGGGTGTGGGCTTCCTAAAGCCAGAGATTGTGGAATGCTTCTCTGGTGCTGTTTCAGGCCTAATGTGGAAGACTTGCTCAATTGTTTGACACAGAGTTTGAAGCTAATGAGGCTGTTTTGGTAAACAAGTCTGCCTCCTCCCTCCTACCCCAAGGTCTCTTCAAGATGTGGCCAGAGGTACGGAAGGGGGCCTGTGAGGGCTGAGGGTCTATGGACCACTGTCCCTCATAACCAGCACCACTTCCTGGTCATGTCATTTTATTCCAAGTGTGTTGACACCTATTATCTCATTCAATCCTCACAACCCTGTGAGTAGGGAGGTAGATTCATTTCTAATAACTTGATTCCTGGTGGATCAAAACCTAATATGAGTCCTCTGAATCTTTATTTACATGTGACCAGACTCAGCCTGAAAGGATGATAAGAAACGAAACACCGTGATTTGCAGCTTAGGACCCTGTGCTGAGCCCTAATAAAGGTCTGTCAGCCTGGATTGCAGAGGACTGCCTTCTGGAAATCTGAGTGCCCATGTCAGAACGAGGCCAGGCCTGGGTCAAGTGGCCAGGGAAGAATGGCACAGCTGGGCTGGGTCACAGCAGGCAGTCAGCCCCACCTCCACCCCCACCCAGAAGGGCACAATCGCTTCCCCTACACTGCTCCTGGCTGCAGTCACCTTGGATGTCACCCCCATCTTACTACTTGTCTCTACTCTCAAATCTCTAATTAGCAAAGGGCCCCACTTTGTCTATTTTCTTATGAATGCATAAATCTGTTTCCCAGTACTTTGGATCTCCCTTAAACGTTATCATTTGCAATGCTATCATTCAAATTGAAATGAGTATCTGTTAATTAAATGAGAGGGATTAAATATTAGTGACTGAAATTAAAAATTGTATTTTAGGGGCACCTGGTGGCTCAGTCAGTAGAGCGTGTGACTTCAGCTCAGGTCATAATCTTGCAGTTCGTGAGCTCGAGCCCCATATTGGGCTTGCTGCTATCAGTGTGGAGCCCAACTTGGATCCTCTGTCCCTCTCTCTCTCTGCCCCTCCCTTGCTCATGCTCTCTCTCTCTCTCAAAAATAAATAAACCTTAAAAACCCTGTATTTTAAATACTTTAGAGTTTAGATTCTTCACAAACTCCAATGTGCCTATTTTAATGTGTCTCTCCTTGTGTTATTCAGAACAAGCCAGGCTTTAAGAGTGTAAAAACCATCATGGAGTGGGGCTGGTGAGGAGACACGACCACATGGATATGAAGCCAAGTCCCTGGACAGAAGCAAGGAGCTGCCCTTGATACCCTTAGGGCAGCAGCCTGAACGTACCATTGGATGAGAAAGAAGTGGTGCTGGATGAGGAGAGTCAGGAGGAAGTACACCACCCCTTCTACTGCCATGGCAACCAGGTTCTTCCCAATCAGGTTCCACTGGAATGGATTTGAAGAGTGCTCCTCACCTGGGGACAGGAATTAAGTCCATTCAGCTGCCCTAGCTGCCCCTAAAGACCTAGTCACAACATTTGGCCCAGTTAGACCAAGCTTCAGGCAAAGCAGTGAGAGCTGAACCCACGTCTCATCTCAGCCTCTTGAGTCAGAGTAGGGAAGAGTAGGAAGCTAGTCTTGACCCCTCCTGTGGCTCCTCAGCCACAGAAACAGAGGCACCTGATCCCTCCTGGAGAGTAGGACACTACCAGAACAACCAGGTGTCCCCCTCCCGCCCCAGTCCAGGCTGCGGGTCTGGCATAGAAACTCCGGAGGCAGCCCTCCCACACACAGAGGATCTGGGGCCATGTTCCACAGGTCTGGAATGCCACCCACCAAACCGGGCGTAGACATCGGTCACGGCCTGGCTCAGTGCCAAATCAATGAGGCCCCGGCCCAGGCAGAAGTGGGGAAAGATAATGAGCAGCATCCTCAGCATGGCGTTGAATCTGAGTAGCGTCTGAAACATAGAAAAGCAGGACAGTTAGCCGTGGGGACCAAGCCCACCTGCCCTTCCTGAGCAGAGAGGGGCCTGGATGCCCTCATAAGGTGGAAGCAGGGGAAGGCCTGAAGAGACAGGGGGCCTAGCAGCCAGCCTGGCCACAGGAGGGATCTGTCACACAGAAACAGAGGTTTTAGAATACTCACAGGAGGTGCTGCTAGCCAGGTAGCCTGCCTGGGGAGCTGTCGTTGCAGACTCACTTTGAAATTACATGTGAGCCCTCCAGGGCATTTGTTTCCAGGAGGTACAGCAGCTGCTGGGACTTCGGTCCAGGCTCTCTCTCCTTTGGTACAGCTGTGAGCTGTCACTGGGTTCTGAGGCTCTTTCATCTGCTCCTAGCCTAGCTTGTGCCAAAGGAGAGAGGGGCCCTGCACATCTTCCAGCTCTGCTTCTCAGCTCCCACAGGACAGCGAGGTGTCTGGCTGCTGCCAGTAGAAAAGAGGGCCAGGGACTTTCTGGTGTCTGTGTTGAGTTGGGGGGACTTGTTTTCAGATGGTCAGACTGTGCTTGCTACTTTAGCCTAGCGGTGTTGGGCAGAGCCTCCCCCAAGATGGGAGAGGGGACACTGAGGGGGCGAGACTGACGAGGCTGAGGCTGCCCACTTCTCTGGCCCATCCCTACTGCACAACTGGCTTCCTCCTGGTCTCCACACCTTTGCTCATATGACCTCCTCTCTCTCACTCTCCTCCCCGTATCCCCCCTCCCCTGCTCCCAGCATGATGCTTTTTTGCCCCCAGGCCTTTGCACCCCCAGCTTCTATTAATCATTGCTGTCAGGAAAGAATGCTCTCTCCCCTTCTGTTCTTGGCAGATTCCTGCTCTTCTTTAGAAAGCCAGCTTGAATAACCCCTTCTCTCATAAGCATTTCCAGATTCCCGTGTAACATACCTACTTCTCTCTTCTAGTACTTATAACATTGCCAGCCAGGGCTAATTATTTTTTACTTGCCTACTGTCCTCACTAGTCAGTGGTTCCCGGAGAACAACCAGGTCCTAATTATTTTGGTGTACTTTCTAAATACCTTAATCAATGATTAGCTCAAAATAGGTACTTCATTGTTTGTGACATGGGCTAATAAAATTCTGCTTATTCCAGGCCAGGCTCAATTGTGTTTCCTCTACCCAGATTCTCCTGATCCCTGTAGCCCCGTTCTTTTGGCCCACTCTGATCTGTAGTGTTTTATCTGTCTCGTTCCTTTGCTGTTCTACCACACACTGTGTTATGGGATGACGTGTATGGTGGTTCACATTGGTTCCTAGCTTGGTGCACAGGTCATTTCTTGACTGGAACAGGAGTTCCTGCAGGGCAGGATAAGCGGGTCACACTTGTTTCCATCAGCACATCCATTACATGGTGTTCACCTGGTCGATACCTCTTGACTCAGTAGAGACAGCAGCTACTGGGACCTGAGAGCCTGCTGAGGGATACTGGGAATTTCTGTAGCATCTGTCTATCTGATAACTTACATGAAAGCAACCAGGCTTTATGCAGGGGAAAGGAGTATGATCAGTAAATGTTGGCTAAATGAGTGTAACCCTCAGGGGGGAGAATGTTTTGAGTTGCTTTGAGCTTACTCTTTAATTATTCTGAAGTAACACAATTTTTTTTAAGACTTAGTGGGCTGTGAGCCCATGACAAACAATTCTGGAGAGGAGGATTTTCAGTCTGCCAGAAGACTCTGCCATTGGCAGGGTCTGTGTTCTCATCCCTCTCCCTTCTGGGGTCTGACCGTGACATGTTACATTTTTTTTTTTACCAGTCATGGGAAATTTGGGGTTTTATTTCTTGCTTAGTGGCTGCAAAAAGTCTGACAAGGTCTGGGAAAGCATCACTCAGGAGGCCATGGGATGGGGGGGAAGGGGGGGTTAGTGCAGATTTGCCATAGGTCCTCCCAGCAGGGCCTAGGGGTAGGAGTGGGGACAGGGGCCACAGAACAGCAGTGCAGATGTGCTGGCTGGTGCTTACACTCTGAACTACGAAGACCTACTAGGGGAGGGACAGGCTAGAGAGGCCACTGGGGACACAGGCATGTGGTGAGCCTACCGGTGCTTGAGAGTGCTCCAGGCCAGCCACAGGCAAGGCTCGGACACACCAGGCTGGGAGTGGGAGTGCAAGCAGAAACAGCCCTGGAGCCACTGCCATTGTTTTAGGGATTAGTCTGGCCAGCTCTTTCTGGGCAAGGAGAAGTCTGGGGAATGTGGACAGGTCAACTGTAATTTATAGCTCATAAAAATGAATCATCAGCACCATAAATTCCTAACCCTATCTTCAGGATTAAGTTTCATGTAGTAAATGTTATTCTGTTACAATTTGTATAAGAAAGTGGGAGAAAGAAAACATATACATTTGCTTATTTGTTGCCAGAACACCAAGAAACTGAAATGCAAGTTTGCCTCCTAAGTGACTGGGAAACAGGGGTAGGAAGGAGACTTCCTATGTGACTTTTTGCTCCTTTTACATTTTGAAATCACATGAATGTATTACGTGTGTGTGTGTGTGTGTGTGTGTGTGTGTGTGTGTAGAAAACCGAACACCAAAAGTCACCAAGGAAACCCTAAAAGAATAAGAAAATCTAAAAGTTTAGGATCACAAAAAGTCATTTATAGCTTGCAGAATGAGCTCAGAAAACCAAGACACTCAGAGCACACAAATAAACTTAAAAGAGTTAAATGAGCTTAAAGGAAGGAAGAAAGGAAGGAAGGAAGGAAGGAAGGAAGGAAGGAAGGAAGGAAGGAAGGAAGGAAAGGAACGGAAAGGAAAGGAAATGAAAGGAAAGAGGGAGGCAGGCACAGAGGTAGGCATGGAGGGAGGGAGCAAGAGAGAGGGAGGAGAGGAGGAAGCAACATTCATGTATGCACTAAGATTTTCCAGCCACAGTACTTGCCCATGGCTCTACCTGACCATCAAATACTCTCTAGTATTTTAGTAATCAAACAAGAAAGCCATGAAAGTTATGCTTACCTGGTTATTCTCAAACAATTCTAAGATGAAGGTGATGGCACTGCTGTTGATGCCGATGAACAGATTAGCACAAGACAAGGCCACATAGGCTGTGCTGGGGATATCAAACAGGAAGGATGCTGGGTACATCATGGGAATGACTGCCCATCTGTGTGAAATGACATAACTCAGTGGGACAGAACTCCAGTCTCTATTCCATTTCCTGTACCACCACTAAATATAACACATTCCCTTCACACGAGGTGACGTGTTTGAACTGGTGGGAGTCCCAGGAAGACCAGAAAGCTACTCCATCCCTTGGTCTTTGTTCCTTATCTTTGAAGGTAGATAATAATGCCTCCCCTGACCACCTATGGGGGTTTGGTGAGGAGCAAGTGAGATGGTGGCTGTGAATGTACCTATAAACTACAAAGCCTTTTACAAAGCAGAGGGGGCAGTTTCTAACCTGCAATGCTTCCCACTCTAGTCTGGATCACCAAACCTGAGCTAAGATCCCAATAGGCTCATCATTAAAATTCACTTGAGTTGGTATGTCACGGTCAGGCTGGTTCCTGAATTCTCTATTTCTAAGAGAGAGGAATAGAGACCATTGCTCTGGCAGGACTTTACTGACCCACGTAGGAAGGATCAGGTATCACTATCTCCATTTCATAGATGAGGAAACTGAGGCCCAGATTACTTGTCCGTGGTTACAGGACAGTGTTATACAGTAAGAGGTAGGCCTGGATATAAAGTTGCATGCTTTGCTGTATGATTCTATGGGATTTAATCCTTGTGTCATCCTCTGGCCCTGACTCAGGAACAGCCTTTCAGCTGCAGTCTTCTGTGTGCAAATAACTCTTGGCCAGTACAGCTGGAAACACTGAGATGGACAGGCTGGCCACAGATGAATCAGAATCAGAGCTGGGTGAGGCATGTGAGAATGACAGATCCCCAGACTCTGGTCAGGCCACAGTTTGTGTGGAAGAAGATTAATTTGAGCCCCAGGAACACCTCCATGTGTGGAGTCAGAAACAGAAGACAGACAAATTCCTTGTCGGTAGTCACACACCCTATTGGGTATTGGAAGCTAACGTGGCTGCCAGAAACTCTGTTTTTTTGTCAGAAGAGCATCCCCCTCCCCTGGCTTTCCTTTGGGCAGCATTAGCTAATGCCAAACAACTCACCCGTACAGCATGAGCAGTGCAACAAGGGCAGGAAGATTTTCCGGAGAAGTGTAGGCTTTCTTCTGAAACCCAATAAAGATGCCCACCACCAAAGCAGCGCTCACAGTATAATTCATCTTGAAGAGAGGAGAACAAGGCACTTAACCTCTAGAGACCTCTATTTTCAGTTCTATAAAATGAGGCTTGGGGCAGACTCCTCCAGGACTTATTATGGTCTGGGATTCTGATTCTGTCTGAACAGTTCTTAGTTAGCAAACATATGATAAGTCATCCTTTGTCCTCCTTTTCCTCCCCACTTCCACGTCCCAGTGCAGGAAAGTTTCAGCCTATATCTTTTGAAAGAATGAATTATCAAATTCCACCTAATCTTTCATTTTCTCTTTCTAATTGGTCACAAAGTCCTGTTGATTCTACTTTCTAAGCATGTCTCTGGATTCAGAAAAAACTTAAAATATTTAGGTCTTGGCCTCATGAATTTCAAATAGATGATACCATTTTACCACTTGATCCCTTTTCTTCCCTTCCTACACAATTCAGTCCTAAAGCCATCAGGATGGACAGGGAGAGGTGGGCACCCACAATGGGGTTACAGGAGGTGTCACAGCAGTCCCAAGCAGGATGAGAACCTGAGAAGAGTGAGGAGAGCATCCCACAGAGGGCCGGCTGGTGTGGGGTATTGGAGCATGTCCTTATAGGGGTCGATCTGGTTGGGGCTATCAGAGCCAGAGCAGAATGAGGAGGACCTCCACACAGGGGGCAGCTGGAGCAACTAGAGGGGGATGTCCACATGAGGGAGAAGATGGTGGCAGAGATGGGACACTTGGTCCATACAGGTATATTGTGCAGGCAGGTAAATGAGTCAGGGGTAACAGAAGCCAGTTCCTCACTCCTGAGGAAGAGTCACAAATATGGAAACACAGAGAACCCATGGTGTTGGGATTGGAAATGGAGGTTTTAGTGAGCTCATATTGTTTGGTGTGTAGACAGAGAAATACAGATGTAAATGCGTGTATATCTATGTATATACATACATCTCTCTCCATTGAGAAGGCCTGAAGCCACTGATACCTCAGTGGCAGAGAAAATATATAGCCCTGAGATCTTGGTTTCTGAGGATTATTTTCCATAGGAAGGAACCAGCGTTCCACAAGGAGATGGCTGATTCCAGGATAGGGCTGAGGGACGTGCACGATGAGCCTGGAACATCTCACTATGCCAGGGAGCATGGAGGTGCTCAAGCAAGATGAAGACACAAGTCGAGAGAAAACAAAAGTTGGCTTGAAGGGGCTCCCACTGGCCAAACGGGATAATCTGAGCATCAAAATAAATAAGAATGGTATCAGGCTGTAATTAACACAGGAACCATTAGTCCACATGGCTATACATAAATAAATGGAAAGTCTGATAACAAATAGGATATTTACATAGCTTCGAAGTACCTCTCCCCCAACTCTTATCAATTATAAAATGGAGGAACTCAGCAGACACCTTGTGACCAAAGTGACCATCATCAGTAATAGAACAAACTGAAATCAGAAGCTACCTGATCAGATGCAGTGAGAAGAACAGAGTACATTCATGATACCACTGAATGAATGATACCACCATTCACGATAACCTGAATCTAATCATGAGAAAACTTGGGTCAAACTCAAAGAACATTTTACAAAATAACTGGCCTATGATCTTTAAAAGGTCAAGGTTGTGTGTGTCAAGAAAAGACTGAGGAACCATTCCAAATTGAAGGAGACTGAAGAGAGAGGACAACAAAATGCAGTGACTCAGAGCTAGACTCTTTTCTAGAAAAGACATTATTGGGGCAATTAATGAAATTTGAGTGGGGTCTGAGGACAAGATGGAGGTGACCCACCAGTGCTAGTGTCCTGATGTTGACAGTTATGTTGTGACTGTATTGGGTGTGTCCTCATTTATAGGAGGTAGGCACTGGAGGTACGAGGTGTGTGTGTGTGTGTGTGTGTGTGTGTGTGTGTGTGTGTGTGAAAAGCATCCTGTTGGGAAGTTACCCTCAAATGGCTTAGAAAAAAAGTGTTGAACTATTTTTATAACAATTTTGTGATTGTTTCAAAATTGAAAGAAAAACAGATGACATATAAAAAATAACTTAGGGGTGCCTGGGTGGCTCAGTCGGTTAAGTGTCAAACTTCAGCTCAGGTCATGATCTCACGATTCATGGATTCCAGCCCCGCGTGTCGGGCTCTGTGCTGACAGCTCAGAGCCTGGAGCTTGCTTCAGACAGAGCTTGCTCTGTCCCTCCCCCACTTGCACTTGCACATGTGCTCTCTCTCTCAAAAATAAACATTAAAAAAATAACCTAAAATATCCTATCTGTGCTGAGTGAATGATATAAACAATAAGTGCTTATTCATTCATTCATTCATTCATTCACTCATTCATTCAACAATGACCCTCAGGCATATGTTATCTTTTTGCCACTGGTTAGTGAGGGTGCTAAGCTCCAACACTGTAGATCCTAAAGTTCAGATTCCAGGCCAGTCTTAAAATTTTAGAGCCTCAGAAGCATGATAGCATCATATTCACCATCTTCTAACTCTTCATTGGCCTGCCAAATGTCTACTTTGCTAATATCACCTCCCATCGAGATACCCACTCTACCCTTCCAGCCACAAATTTCTCCTTTGGCTCAGAGATCTCTATAGATAGGCAAACACATGGGTTAGCCTGAAGTATAAATTTTATAATCCTTGTCTTTAAAAAAAAGTAGAATGCAAAGACCAGGACTTGAATAGCTTTTCAATGCAGGCAAGCCTAGCTCCTTTCATGTTTAAAGCACAGGGCCAGTGTGGGTGGCTACACGTGATGTTCTCATCCAAAGCGAGGCTTGCAGGTTCTGATTCCTCCCCATGCATTCAGTGTTTTCTCAGGTAGACAGGACAGAGAGGAAAGAACTTAGCTGCTACTGATAGATTTCTGGTTTTGTAATGTTAAGTGATGAATGTGTTTAGGAAGCTGAGTAAGAGAAAAGAAATCATGTCTTTATAAACCCTAGTATTTATCATAATTATTAAAAACCACAGTGAAAAAAGTTGTTTGTGTTGACCTCCACCATGATATATCTTATCATAACATGAAGTAGAGACTCCCGTTAGTCTTAGAATACTGGGATAAAATAAAGGATCTTGTTACCCACCCACAGTCCCCAGAAAACACGAGCTGATATCATAATGATCCCTGCTACAATATAACTAAGCCTTTGCTACCAATTTATTTTGATCCTGTGGCCTGTCATAAATTAACCCACCCTGACTTCTTCCTGCTCCCAACAACCTTGGTTGTCAGAGAGGTGGTAGTCTGCTGTTGACTTGATAAATAATTTTTTCTTTATGTTCCCTAAAGTGGTGGCTAATTGGATTTAATGGGGAAAACAAAGTAAGGCCACTGGGTAGGGTTGCCAGATTTAGCCAATAGAAATATAGGATGCTCATTTAAATTTGAATTTCAGATAAACAACCAATACTTTTTTTTTAGTGTAAGTCTGTCCTATGCAATATTTGGGGGGGGGGGGTGAGTGGGATATACTCATACTAAAATCATTGTTTTATCTGAAATTTAAAATTAACTGATGTCCTATATTTATTTGGTGATTCTACCACAAGGGAAGTTCCATCCTCCCCCTTTTAGGGGTAGGTCAGTATGTAAGAAGAGAATGTAGGATGAAGGACCTCTTGATATTACCTCTTCAGCTCCAGATTATGTCCAGAAGGCCAGCCTCATGCCTGCAGTGCAATGATTATTCAGTGGGTCAGAAGGCCCCTCGGTGCCCTCACTCAGCAGTTGTTAGGCTGAGCCCCACATCCTTCCCCAGCTCGGGGCTTCTAATTCTGTGCCTTTCAAAGAGACAGCGAACACACAAGGCCCTCGGCACAGCACCTCCTGTAGCCCTGACAGTATGAGAGCCCCACCCTGCCATGTCCCCTCAGTCAGAGCAGACAAACACCTGCCACCTTGGGCCTTGGAGGCAAGGGAGGTGCCATGATCTGACACTTACAATGTCCCAGAGGAAGTTGGTCAGCCAGTAGGTTATGGGGCTCACTCCACTGACAAACTGGAGGTGCTTGGCTTTGTTTACCCTCTCCTGGATCAAATAAAGGACAAAGCTGGCTGGGATGAAGGACATGGCAAAAATCACACAGATGGCAACCATAGCATCTACCGAAGTAGTCAGCCTGCAGCAGGACGAGAGACAAGGGGAGACAGAGGTGAAGAAGGAGGAGCAAATGCAGAAGAAAGACAAAGTTAGACTCTGGGAAGTCCTCACCCAACTCCAGGTAGCAGCCTCCAGAATCCCCTTCAGTGGCTGGAAGCTTGTCGCTTCACTCAATTGTGCTAGTCAAACTGGGTCAAGGTTAAATGGGTATCTGTGGCTTCCTGTTCCACGTTACAACTGAATACTAATATT